>NC_138548.1:205711904-206335159 GCF_964273705.1 Natrix helvetica | reverse complement strand
AGATTTGCTCCTCTTTAGCTTCTGATGTGAAATGTGCAACTCTTGTTGAGATGGAAAATAAATTCTCTTCACTCCCTTTGCTTGGAATACTGTCACATAATGCCTCCTATCTCCATTTATTTTCCTATTAGTAGAGTCAAACCACATTAAGGATTAATTTGGCATGCATGAAAGATTCAGGCAGAATTCCATTTTGATTTCACTTTGTTGGCTCAAGCAGTGGATTTATGTGGGAAATCAATCTGCCTAGTGAAATTTTGGTTAAAAACATCAACACAGTCATTTTTTCCCAATATTTTCATGGGTTTGTTTCTCTTGCTTCTAAATTGCCCTCTGCATATGTGATTCGTACACAGTCTCTCAAATAATGGCTTCTGTATTCTCAATGCTGAAGAAACAGATTATTTTGCTCATGCCAGGATGCCAGGATCAATGGACATACTGTAAATATAGCATGCCATTTTGATTTTATTTCTATTTTTTAGGATGTTAGTTGTCTGTCATCTGCTGTTGTGGTATCTGCAAGTTCCTTCTACTTTGTCATCCAAATAATTAATAAAAGCTTTGAAGAATACAGGAGGCCCAGGGCTGAATCTTATGGCATCTTTCCATGGTGGCACAGTGGTTGGAATGCAGAAGTGCAGGCTAATTCTGCTGACTGCTGGCTGCCTGCAATTTGGCAGTTCAAATCTCACCAGACTCAAGGTTGACTCAGCCTTCCATCCTTCCGAGGCTGGTAAAATGAGGACCCAGATTGTTGAGGGCAATAGGCTGACTCTGTAAACCACTTAGAGAGGGTTGTAAAGCACCATGAAGCGGTATATAAATCTAAGTGTTATTGCTATCTTGTATGAGATAGTCATGGGATACTTTGTCAAATGTTTGCTGAAATAAAGATATATTTGCCTTAATGGAGTTTTCAATAAGATAATGAATTTAATCCGGCAAGACCTGTTCTTAACAAATCCACACAAATTCTGGTAATTACCACACTGTTTTCAAGATGCTTTCAGATTTATGTCTGATCAATACAGAGTTTAAGTTCACCGTATCTATTTCCCATATTCTGAGTATTAGCATTTTCACAACGAAGGCCATGAATTTTATGAACTAATGTTCTTCCTGATTTTTCATTAAGGAGAGTAATAGGCTCCATTAGAGAAGCACACACCTCTTTCTTCAGTGCACAAATATTTATTTAAAGTCTTTAGTTCCGGGTTTGCATCTCCAGTGCTCATGAAACTTAGCTTAAAGCTTCATTGTAAAGCTTATCATGGTTCAACAAATACATATTTCTCCATTGCTGAATCATACATGCTATCATGTAGAGCAGGGGTATCAAACTCAAGGCCTGGGAGCCTGATCTGGCCTGCGGGGTGCTTAGATCTGGCCCGTGGGGCTTTCCTGGAAACAGCGAACAACCGGCCCATGGTGCCACTGCCAGCAAAAATAGAGCCCAGGAGGGCCACGAGAGGCACCCCCAAGCTCCGTTTTCCCTGGCAGAGGGTTGCAGGAGGCCGTTGCAGCCAAAAACAGAGTTTGGGAGCTCCTTTTCGCTGGCAGAGCACCCGGGGCCCCTACAGGTGCCTCTGACATGAGTAACATTAAGCTGGCCATGTGCACCCTGATCATCCCCACCACCCCCAGTTAAACCCTGATGCAGCCCTCAATGAAATTGAGTTTGACACCCCTGATGTAGAGTTTGACACCCCTGATGTAGAGCTTAAAGTTTTCTAAACAATTCCATAATTGTTTCCCATAACTATGTATTCTATGACCAGGCAGGGCTCTCACCAATGCTTTTTGTTTGTCTGACTACCACAATTTTTGCATAAATGTTATTTAATTTTGATAATAGTTCACTCTTTTTTCAGAACTCCATAGAATTCAGGGCACTTGGTTTTCAGGTCACAGGGCTTTAGCCTTTGGCATTATGACCTGAAAGGCCTTGTTTTTCAAATATAAGCATTGTTGGAGCAATTACAGATGTGGTATCTTCATTACACTTTTCAGGTACAAATTGTCCATCCATCAGATTAGACCAGGTCAAGAAACAGTCACCATGGGAGATCGCTTCCGGTCCCTGTAGGCGACAGATGTTTTGTCTGCCGCTTGTCTTCTTGGTGGGCTCCGTTCAGGAGCACAGGGGGCCTTGGAGGGGTCCCCTGCCATAGGGCGGCTTGTTGGAAGCCCCCAAACTTGGCGGCAGCCAGTGGGTGTTTTTCCAGCTTCGCCCCAGGAGCCAGGGAGCAGAAGGGGGGCATACTTGCCCCTTCGCCGAATGGGCTCCGGGAGAATCAAGTTAATCAAAGGAAGTGTGGCTGAAATGTTGATGGTGGAGAATCCTTCCTAATCTCCTCAACTATCGGTAACGGATAGGCAGCAGATTATTGTAAATTCCTGTTCAATCTATTTAAAACCGAAGATTAGAGGGGGGTGTTTTTTTCCATTAACCCCCCTCGGACAAAGCGGCATTTAAACTATCTCTCTCTACATCGGAATGGAGAGAGAACAAAGGCTGACTTGCCACTTGAATTAACTATGTGAGAAAGACTGAAATCGCAGTTGCAAGAGGTGCTTGCTGAGCTGTTTTTAAAAATCGAAACCCTTGCTCTTCTCCCTGCGAAAAGGAGGAATCAAAATGGCTCCCCTCCGTTCTTGTTTTTGTACTTATAAATGAAGTCTGCCTTTTGAAACTACCTTTGGGGGGAAAATGATAATCTCTGGCATCTTTTAATACCTCCCCTGAGGGTGCTCTGGACCTCTTCTGTTACGTGGACTTTCTGGATTTTGATTATTTGATTTTTCTCTTTCTGGTGTACCTCCGTGTCTTGGAACAGTGAAGGAGAATGAACTTTTTACTTTCGGATTTGCTTGCCACCTTGGACCAGCCCGACCGTGCGCTCCAATAACGCCATTTTCTTTGTACAAGATTTGCCATCTCTGAACTTAGACAATGGGACCTAAGAAACCACCAACAGGCAAGTCACTTTCGGCTCCTGCTTCAGCAACTTCCAGTCCAAGTACGCAGCAGCCGAAAATTACTTCATTGCTACAAAAAGAAGCGGCTGGAGAGAGTTCAAAAGAATTATCTGTCAACCAAATGTTTCAGGAAATTATGAGAGGTCAAAACGAACTGAGGAAAGAGGTGGTAGATCTTAAAGACAAACTCAGAGGGGTACAACATAACATAACAGAAAATAGACAAAGAATTGTGGTGCTGGAGGATGGGGCAGCTGGGATGGGGAAAGAGGTTAAGGAGGTCCGAAAGGGAAATTTAGAACTGGAAAACTTTATGGCCAAAACAGAATTTGAAAGAATGTCTTTTTTTCTCAGGTTCCAGAACCTACCAGAGACAGAAAATGAAGATCTTAAAGATATTATGAGAACAATTTTAACAGAATGCCTTAAGAGAAACAAAGAACAGTTGTGGTGGGATATGGACCTGGTTTATAGAATTAATTCAGCATATGCTAGAACTCATAATGTTCCAAGAGAGGTACATGTTAAATTTCTTAGGAGGACCACGAGGGATGAGGTGCTAGTGGCCCAAAGGGAGGGACCTTTAAAATATCAAGATAAAGAAATTACTATTCTTAAGCAAATTCCGAAAAAGATAAGAGAAAGAAGGAGGAAGTATTCTTCCTTATCAAATAAACTATACAATAGAGGAATTTGGTTTAGATGGTTATTGCCAGAGGGAATGTTGATTTTCTGGGAGGGAAGCAGAATCAGAATTAAGACAGTGGATGAGGCTGAAGCCTTTATTAAAAAATATTTTTCTCTCCTAGAGGACGAAGATAGCGGAGGTGGGGAAAAAGGCAGCAATGTACAAGACATGGGGAAGGGGGGGGGGGCTATGGCTCCACCTGGGGACAGGGAGGAGGGAGCAACATCGAAAAGGCTCAGGTCAGAAAAATAAATGTATTTTAAATATTATTGTAATTGTTGATATACTAGAAAGTGACAAAGAAAGAGATGATTGAACACATGGTTGATACAAAGTAAGAATTCTGTTTATGCTTATCTTTTATATGTTATTTTTAAACTTGTAAAATTATGAAATTTGGAGTGATTTCTACTACTAGCATGGGAGCTACCAAAATTTTCTATGTACCTTTTTACCTTTTCCCCATAAATGTTTTAAAACCAATAAAATTCTTTTTTAAAAAAGAAACAGTCACCATAAAGATTTATGAAAGGCTACCTAATTGTAGGATATATTAACAAAATCTTGAATGTCTATTCATAATCATCACAGCTCTGTTTTAAAGGCAACCAGGTCAAAGCAGGACTATTTAGAGTATCTTTCTTTCTCATGCGTTCAACTTTATTGAGGTTGAACAATAATCTCAAGGCCAGAGCTAAATCCCTGCATCAAATAACCATTGTATTGGTAGTTGATTTGAAAGAATCTCCACAGTGATGTGTCGTCCCAAATGAAACCGTGTTCAGAAGACTTGTTTTCAAGCTTCCTGCATCTCTAGATGCAGCCATGAATGTTTCAGTTGGAAGGCATCAAAAACATTCTCAAATAATGTCTATGACAAAACTATCTATGTTATACTGAACAATTCCATCACAGTCTAATAAATAATCAAGGTAATGATTTTTATGCATCACATTCCTATTGCAAAAATGGCATTAATATGTCTCTCCATCCTGGCCATCCCCTTTCCAGGAAGTGGCAATATCCTCATTCAGGAAAGCCATATTGGAAAAGTCCTCCATGAATAGAAACAATAAGCCCTTTGAGGTAGCCAAGTCAAGAAACCAAAACCATGAGTACAAATATTACATTTATTATAAGATTACAGTAACAGAATATTGCAAGTCTGAAACAACTTCTCCCCTTGCCTGGCCTTTTCTGAGAACTAAGGAGGGTCCCTTCTAAGATGATTTTCTCTCCTCCCCATTCCTTCGCTCCCTTGTGGGCTGATTTATCTCTTGTGTGATCTTTGCCTTGGCTGTGGCTTTTCCTTCTATTTCCCAAGGTTATTCTCACCATTACAATTGATGATGACAATCTTCAATTCCCACTTAAGCAACCCCAAGGTCAATCTGTTTGCATCATGGGACAAAGACAAGGCTTACTTGTTTGTAACAGAGGTCACCTAAACTTCAAAATCTCCCAACAATCTTCCTTTTTTCTAAGAGTCAGTGTCTTTCTGTCCATTATCCTATTAATAAAAGTCATGGTAAAGATCAACAGGAACTCAGCCAATTGCGTTATCATCACATCTTGCTGGACTGAGCAGCTGTGGTTTGCTCTATCATATTTATCACTCCTCTGCTTTTCTAGCTGACAAAGACTCCTCATCAGCCATCATCTTGCAGCACAGAGCATTTAATTCCACATTCTGGATTAAAGTTGAGCAGAAGATTTCCCCCAAAATTATGCCACTAAATGGAACTCCTTTACGGAAGAAAGGATGAAACAAGGAGGAATTTAGAGAGGCAATTAGAAGCAAGCATGAGAAAGAAAGTTAAAATAATTCTGCCTTGAATTTGTTTACTGTGAGACAAACCTAGACAGGCTTTTAAGATTCTCTTACCAAGCACCAGAACAATAAAGTAGTGTTACTGGAATTCTTCCATTGTGTCTTTCTTGATTTAGCCTTCCTCAGAGGCCTGAGAGAAACAGAACTTTAATCCCATGCAATATTAGATCCATCATGATTTAGCCCTTTTTTTCAATCAATATTCTCTTTTTTTTTCTTCATTAGCAATTTTCTGTTAGGTCACTTTATGATCTGCTATGTGAAAAATGGGTGCTTAGATTTATTCTACAGTATGCAGGAAACATTAATCAGTCTATGAAAAATCATCACTTTACAGGAGATACCTAAAGCGTTCACATTTTCTAGGTTACAGCAGATGAATGACGGTCCATAAATAGGGCAAGATGCAGCCATCAGTTTTATTGGCATGTAAATATTTGGTAAGAATGATGGGATGGAAGCAAGAAATAAATTGTTTTGGAATAAAAGCCTGCATAAAATAATTTAACCATCCACTTTATTTTTGCATAGATGACCTCTGTGTTAGAGTTGCAATCATTTATTCTTTCAATAAACAAAAGCGTTCCCTGTGGAATTAAAGATTCTCTTCCTAACAGTGAGGAAGCTGCCTTTGTCTGCGAGTTCAGAGTTACAATGCTGGCCATTGAACTCTCGGTAAACTTAGGCTACTTAGGCATGTACACCCATTGCTATAAAAAGGAAATCCATTTGGGAGCAAGAAATCTTAACAAGAAGCTTTCCTGATGCTTTCCCTTGTGAGGAGTGACTACAAAGCACATCGTTCAAAAGGATATTCTCCCACATACATCCCTGCGGCCAATCCGCTCTCACAGGGAGGGCCTTCTCCTGGTGCCGTCCACGAGGCAATGCCAACGGGCGACACCGAGGAGTAGGGCCTTCTCTGTGATGGGCCCAACCCTCTGGAATGACCTCCCCCCCAACATTAGAACCACTACTGACCTCCGCTCCTTCCGACAGAAACTGAAGACACACCTGTTCCGACTGGCTGGTTTGGCATAATTTATAACGTCTACCTCCTGGCATACACATTCTTACTGGTTTTTAGAGGGATAGTGTTTTAAATTTAACCTGATATTTTAAACTTTTGTATCGATTTATTTATTTAGCTGTACAGTTTGGCATATTTTATCCTCCTCTCATACATGTATTTATGTAGTTATTTCTATGTTTTAATCTGTTGTATTTTGATACGGACTGTACACCGCCCCGAGTCCCTTTCGGGAGAGGGGGCGGTATATAAACGCTAATAAATAATAAATAATAATAATATGGAATCTGAAGTAGAGTTACATGACGAACAGATCAACACATGAAGTCTGCTATACTAGCCCATCCTATTTCATGTGCCACTCCAGTATTCCCTACTATGCTGAACGGGATTTTTGCATTGATTTTGCATGTTTAACAGTGGCAGTATTTTAAATTGTGTTGTGTGTTGATGATAACCATTCAGTGATGCCTTCCCAGGGGTGGGATTCTTCCGGTTCCGACCAGTTCAGGCAAACCGGGAGCTCCGACAATCAGCTGAGAGTGAACTGGTTTGCTCTGATGAGCAATTGGGCCCACCTCCCTGCCCCTGTTCTGTACTGCCCTATAACGTCACAGCTGAGTCACCTGGCAGAGGGGATTGCCACGCCTCAACTGATATATTCGCCAGTAGTAACGCGAAAGGGATGGATTTGAGAAACTCTGCACGTGAGTGCAGCATGCGTCATGCACATGCATGCATGGAGCGTGTATGTGTGCAATGCGCGCAATCTCCAAACCGGTTGTTAAATTCCACCACTGGTTCATTGTTCCTGTTTTCTAGAGAGAGTATTTGCTCTAAATATTCCAACAATGATAACAGGTAACCAGTAACATTTTAAGAAGGATATCTAGCAGAATCTCAATTCTCAACTTCATGTTTGCCAAGCAGTTCTCCATTTCTGTGCACAAAATGATGACAGGAAAAAAAGAGAGACCCTTTTCTATGTGCCATGCCCAGCTGTCATCTCAGCACTTGAATGAAGAGCATGAAGAAGGTAATGTGAAAACGCCATTGAATGCTCTGCTTGGACCAAGGCATGAAGTTGGGGGATGAGATAATGGGTCCAGTGGGACTATCTTCAGCTGGAAATAGATTGTAGAACTAGGTCAAAAGAGCATGAGAGATGGGAAGAAGATGGAACTTTTCTGAGGACAGTAATTCTATATTCCCATCTCTCTGTTGGGACCAGAAAGAATTTAATGGAAAAGATTGAATGACAGCTACATACTGTGATCTGCTAGATGGCCAGTATGACTTTACTCCCTTCCTTCCTTTTCCACTCCTTGCAAAGAATAAAACACTTTCTTCACCACATCACCCCCACCCCCAACCTTCTACCATGAGTCAGGACATGTTGCAGTGTGTTGCCAGACACGGAGGGGAATAACTTGCTTCAGCTTCTTTCCCAGTATTCTCAAGGGTGGCAGGCATGAGTAGGGGATGCCTTCTGATCTGTTCCAGTTAAGTTCTAAGAGCAGGCTACAACTAGAGGTCAATCATTTAAGAAAAGGTTTTGAGTGAAAATTTTCAAGTAAAACAAAACAGCTACAAGCAGTTGTTCTCCGGATCTAATTCTGGGAGGTGGGAGATATGCTTTCCTAACAAACTGCTATTGATTATTCTTTTAATCTCACTGAGGGGGTCAAGTAACCAACCTATGAAATGTGTAGGATGTAGAAGCCATTTGGTTTGTGTCTATCCTAAGAAAAGCGCATGGTAGGCTAATTCAAGCTGAGGTTATTGAGTGCAGTGTGGAGGACGGTAATTGATCTTCTCTCAACAGTCCCAACATTTGTTTGTTTGTTTATTGGCTGCCCTCTTTCCATAGGGTAACTCTGTTAATGTAACTGTTATATATACAGTGAAAACGTAAAAAGTTTTGAGTGCATAAACATATGTAAGTTCAATCACCCAGTGAGTGAATACTGGGTGATTGTTTTAAAAGTTTTAAACTTTTAAAAACAAATTTGGTACCAGTGGATCTCTTTAAAAATGCAGCTGAATGTATGTGCATGAAAGAGAGAAGGTGCTGTATTATGTTTTCAGACATCCTATTTTAAGTAATGTTCATTAAAACCACCTGACAGTTAGAACAATCAATCAGTGGAACAGCTTGCCTCCAGAAGTTGTGAATGCCCCAGCACTGGAAGTCTTTAAGAAGATGTTAGATAGCCATTTGTCTGAAATGGTATAGGGTTTCCTGCCTAGGCAGGGGGTTGGACTAGAAGATCTCCAAGGTCCCTTCCAACTCTGCTATTGTATTGTATTAAATGTTAGTTTTCCAAAGTGTTACCTTTTAGCTGGTTGAAGCTAGGAGCTAACACATCCTGACCAGTTTGAAGTTGACTCAGCCTTCCATCTTTTTTAAAATGAAGACCCAGACTGTTGGGGGCAATAGACTGACCTTTATAAACCACTCAGAGTGTGCTATAAAGCATTATGGAGGAGCAAATAAGTCTAACTGCTATTGTTGTTGTTGAACGATGCTAGATTGAACGAAAAAATGCTATATACACTTTTTGTTATATACACCGTTTTTGCATGTACGTGTATTGGCACATGTGCCTTTGAGTCAGTATAATTCCTGGTGACTTCCTGGATCGGTCCCTATAGTTTTCTTGGCAAGATTTCAGAAGTGGTTTGCCCTTGCCTCCTTCCTAGGGCCAAGAGTGACTGACTGCATCCCCCAGTTGGTTTTGTGGTAAAGGTAGGAACTCAGCTCACACTCTAATTTAAGGGTTCAAACATTTTTATTAGTTTATCAAAATATAAAATAAAAATGGAGATAATGGAAAATTAAAGATGGAAAAGGGAGGAAAGTGTAGGATAAAGGGAAAAAGGAAAGCATTGACTTCCCTTGAGATGCACTCGAAGACTACAGTTGGTCCAGAATGCGGCCGCGCGGGTGATTATGGGGAGTACTAGATACTCCCATGTAACACCTCTCCTGCGCGAGCTGCACTGGCTTCCTGTGGTCTATCGGGTGCGTTTCAAGGTTTTGATTACGATCTTCAAAGCGCTCCATGGCACAGGACCTAGCTGCCTGCGGGATCGCATCCTGCCCCATACATCCCTACGACCAATCCGCTCGCACAGAGAGGGACTTCTCCGGGTGCCGTCCACTAAACAGTGTCAGAGGGCGACACCCAGGAGTAGGGCCTTCTCTGTGATGGGCCCAGCCCTTTGGAATGACCTCCCCCTCGACATTAGGATTACCTCCGATCTCCGCTCCTTCAGTGTAAAGCTCAAGACCCACCTTTTTCAATTATCTGGCCTGGCTCAACCATAGTTCCATTCTATTCCTCCTGACAGTCTTTTTAAATTCGTATTTTAAACTGGGGTATTTTAATTGCTAATTTTATTATTATTATTGTATGTATTTAATGATTGTTATCTCCTTCGTGTATGTGTATATGTATATATATATGTGCTTTTATTGTATGCCGCCCCGAGTCCCTTGTGGAGAGGGAGCGGCTAACAAATTAAATAAATTGAAATAAAATTGAAATTCTGGCTCCTTTTAGTGCAGTGGAATATGGTAGTAACATAAAACCTCAATGTTTTACTTTTATATGATAATAAATACGAGCCATTTCTATAACAACAAACTTATCAGCAAAACCAAAAACCAAAGTTTCATCCCACCCCCCCATCTCAAGCACAAAGTCCCTTCACTCTTCATTAGACAGTGGAGCTGATTTTAAATTCTGCACAAGCAACTCAGTGTGAGGCTGATCATTCAAAATGTTTTACATCTGGAAGATGGCAATGGATGTAAGGCCCCAAGTTTGCTGAAGTATTCTGCCACATAAGGGAAGGGAAATACTTTTGATGGAGAGTCCTTGTTTGTTGATAAAATGTCATCCATCATCTAAGAAAGGAAAGGATTTTGCAGCCAAAGTCAAGAGACCAAGAGAATTCTTGGCTTTTATTATATTTCGAGAGAGAGAAAGAAATAAGAAACAACTGGTAAACAATGAGCTTTACTTGTCGCTAGATAATTTTTCTTGGAATTTATTAGTGGAGGAATATATAAGAAAGATGTGGAAAAATATTTTGTGCACATGTATGCATGTATACATTATACATACAAATGAACAAATAGTCTGAGATATGAATGTACCAGGGTGGACAACATGATGCCTATGGCAAGAATGTGCCTGCAGATCATGCTCTTGGTATTCAATAAGCTCTGTGGCCTATCTGACTTTTATTTTTAAGGTTCTTGATAATTTTTTCATTTTAAATGGGAAGCGATCAAGCATCAAACCAAAGCGCCAGCCTTCAGCACTACTGGGATTCTTAGAAATAAAATAAAAAAGATGGCTGGCTGAAGTTTAGTGATTCGGGAAGAAGGAGGAGGTGCAATGAAAGGGATTTGTGGAATGTTAAATAAGAAGATGGAGAGCAACCTCACAGGTCTGTCTTCTAGTAAATGCATGTCCCTAATTGGTCACATACCTCTGGCAACCACTTTATGAATGATCAAATCCTCAATTGCTAATTTTTAATGAGAGTGCCCAGAGCATTATCTCAGAATTACAAATGTTGCCGTCAGCTCTTAAAGATTCTCTATCCATGTTGTGTAGAAATAGGCATGAAACTTTCTGGTCACAGTCTGTTAGTAATACTTAATATATAGAATGGGATGTTTTCAGTAACCAGCCTACTCGTTGACAGATTCCTAATTATTAACATGTATGGCTGATATTTGCACTCCTAGTCAGGGGTGGGCTTCAAAAATTTCAGCAATGGGTTATCTGCCTGGTTGCTGGGTGGGTATGGGCATGGCCTAGTCAGCCACCTGCACCCTAGGGGAGGGGGGGGGTGTTTCACGCTCCGGAGGCTTTCCTCAAGGAAGGCTCAAGCCTTTGGGAGGGCGAAAACTGACTCCCCTAGGCTCCGTTTCCAGCCTCCTGGAATTCCAGGAGGCCCATTTTTTGCGTGGGCCTTGCATTTACTTTGCATCCAAAATGGGCCGTGTGAAGACTCCAGGGAGGGGAGGGGCAGGGGGAGGGGCCAGCCAGGGGTGGGATTTGGAGGTTCTTCAAACCGGCCATAACATTAGCTATGGGTTCTTCTGAATCTGGGAGAACCTGTAGCAGCCCACCTCTGCTCCTAGAAGTGTTTGATATTCAGTTAAGTGTACTTCATTGGACACCTAGAAATGAAGGCAAACAGCCAGAGGATTTGAGACCGGTTTGCCAGTAGTATTGGGGAAGTCCTATTTAACTGTGTTTTACTTAACATCCCTTTCATTCTACATCTGCAGTGGGGTAGCCATATGGATCAATCAAAAAGGGAGTGAGGGGAGGGGATGAAGGGGATGGACCAGGGCCAGGAATGCTGGTTGGGAAGGTGCTTAGATTAGCAATGTGTTGTTTTATATTCCACACTGCAATCAGTGCTGGGGATGTCTACAGATTGGGGTCACAGCCAAATCTTGAAAGAATTAACTTGGCAAAATACGATAATGATTCCTAGGTTGGTTTTGACTTCACCAGACACAAGAGAATGTGCTACCATTCACAAGATCAGGCCAGAATACAAGCTGCTGTGGATGGAATTCTCATGTTCCCAAGGCAAGGGCCAATCTTTGTAGTTGGGCTGCACATTTTTAAGTATTTAGTGGCCAATGACCACATAGAGCTGGATAGAGTTATCACTCTAATGAGAAAATTAATTTTTGGGTTTCAAAAATATCTGGGATTTGCATTTTTCAGGTATCAAATATACCTGGGTTTTGCAAATTATTACATATATGCTAGCTGATAACCTGGTGTTGTTCAGGTATTTATTTATGTGGGGAAAATGTCCCCTTATAAATTAGAAACGTAATTTCTAATGTTGGATTTTCACTCTTACCAGAGGGAGCCCCCTTGTGGAGTACTTTGAAGCCGTTACCATGGCAACTCCACTGCACTGTACAGTAGAAGTCATTTTACGGCAGTACAGTAGAAGCTATTTTAAGGCACAACAGGCTGTATCATAACAGAACCCCCCCCCCGGGTGCTAGGGGTGTCTTACCCACACATATTTTTCCAGAGTGTATGTCATCTGTACCCAATTTGGTTGAAATTGCTCGAGGTGTTCCAGTGTTATGCTGGAACACACACACACACACACACACACACACACACACACACACACACACACACACGCACACTGACTCATTCAAGAGCTTAGCACATCTTTAAAAACCTTTGTGCTGGAAAGACAGGAAGGAGATGTGTTGATATTTCTCCCCATCCATTCCATGTATATTTTAAAGTGTTATTACAGAGTATAATTATTTGTCATGAAATAAAATACAGTGAGGGTGACAACTTGAGTTTTAGGGGGAATAACTCAGTTTCCATTTGTTGAAAACTATGGGCATATGGCATTGTTTAGGTACCAGAAATATTTTCCCCCTTATCTGGCAAACTGATGTGCCTTGAGCTGAGCCTATACAAGACTCCAACTCAGGTTGGAAGGATTTTGGAAGAATTCAGGTGAGGCTATTATAACTTTGTTTGTTTGAAGCAACTACCGTAATTGGCTGTCTCACTAATCTTTTCCAACAGATCTGGCTACTGATAGGGTTTTATGATTTATAATTGTAATAAATATCAATTTTGAATGATACTTCCAGTTCTAGTCAAGTTGTTGATTTAAGGTTGCCGCAAATCCTACCTTCCTATAGTCTTGAATTGATTCCCCTTGAATGTCTCTGCCTGAGCAAAGAAATAAAAGTTATTTCAAAGTGTATTCAGCGGATAAATATACATTATTTCAGATATGCTTCACTGCTATCTTCTGCCTTGGAAAGACTGCACTGAATATGCCTGCTTGGGGAAACAAGGAAAAACATACAAAAACATTACATATAACAGCAACATAGTTTTGCCTTATATAAATAATCTTTCTAGGTGTCTCTTGTGATTTTCCTTTCAGAGTCTCTTTTTTGCCCAGACAATTTGTGTTCAATTGTATCTTAACAGTGATGAGGGATAGTAGTTCTATTAGAGCTGATAGGGATTTGAGACATGTTTCCCATTATTGTCAAATACATCTTGTTGCCTGGGGTTAAACAGGCTTCACAAGGAGGGAAAAGCGGCGAGCTGGAAAGCATGAGCCGTCCTTATTTTCCTTTGCTGTGAGGCTGGGATGGACCCTGTCCTGTGCTTCTCTTCCAGATGGCCTTGTGGATGTGCTCCAGGCCTTTGGTGTGCGGGAGGGCAAGAATGGGGTCACCATCGCTGCTGGGATCTGCACTCAAAGGAATGGATCGGAGGAAACTGACCTGGCCTTCCGCCTGGAGAATCGGACTCATTTCATCACCCCCACCAGGCAACTCTTCCCTGGTAATGTAAAGCAATCTATTGATGTGGATCTGCATAGTGAGCCGAAACCCCAAAGCCGGTTTACATAGGTATCTGAGGGCCTCATCATCACTTGCAGGTGTTCAAAATGATTTCTCGAAGTGCAGAAGACAGATGTGTTCCAAAACTTACTTCCTAAGATTGCACAAAGCTGAGTACAAATGCATGCATTGTGTGTGGCCATATGGGAAACTAGGACTGGCTTGAAATTAAATGGGAACCTTTTTTTAAAAAAAAAACCTGCGCTAAATCCTTCAGAGATTCAGGACTACTAGGAAATGTGTTCAGCCCTCAAGTTGGTGAAAAGGGGGAGCATTTGGGGATGGGTTAAAACGCTTGTTTGGTTCCTGGTTCTGTTGATTTCTTAGGATGCATTATCTCCTCCTCTTGCAGATGGCCACTTCCCAGTGGACTTTTCAATATTAGCCACAATGAGAGCACTCAAAGGCAGCCAATCTTTTTTGTTTTCCCTGTGTGATGAACGTGGCGTACAGCAGCTTGGTGTAGAGATTGGACGTTCCCCCGTCTTTCTCTATGAAGACCAGCTGGGTTTCCCAGCGCCTGAAGACTATCCTCATTTTCACAGAGTCAACTTGGCTGATGGCAAGTGAGTTGGGATATTGGGCTAGGGGGAAAAATAGAAGGGATCTATTTAAAAATGGTTATCTTATCATATAAATGTGGACATGACTGAAATATTATTTACTTTGAGTGTTGTTATTTTTAATAGGATTACTTTTGTAGTGGTCTTTAAAGGGATACATAACAAGTTCTTTGTGTGACAGATTGAGAGAGACAATGTTTACACACACACACACAAGCACACATACATCAACACTTTTGATTTTAATCCCAGGATTAAAGATGCCAAAATCTCAACAATTGTGGTTTGCAAAAGCTTCTGCCATAAAACACAGCTTCTTCGGTAGTTAAGAAAGAGCAACTATTAAACAAAGTTAAGTCTGTAATATCTTAGATGGTTTAATAGAACTAAAATTGTGTGACCAAAGCATAATTTTCCCCTTCTAACATACATCCATGTTCATCGAACTGATGTCACTGTTAAATATATTATCTTGATGATTAAAGCACTACAAGAAAATCAAATGCTACCAGAACATTTTCTTTAAAAAACAAAAAAACCAAATAAACATTTTCAGTGCCTGCAATATAATGCTCAGAACAGCTCTTTTGTTCTGACACCTTCTAGGTATGTTTAGTACAATTTCCTTATTCCTTAGTCAGCATGAGGATTGTAGCCTTACACAGCCGGAGAATAGAGGTAAGGGAGAAATGGCATAGAATACTAGGCTTGATTTATGTCAGAGGTGTTTTCAAACACTCCTACCCACCTCAGGCATGAATTATATTGGGTAACCTTAACCAGTTCTTTTCCTCATCCAGCTCTCAGCCCAGACATGGGGTAATGGTGACAATACATTAATGAAAGCCTACTAAAAGTTTCAGGAAAGTTTAATGACTGGCTTCTTCCTTTACAGCATGAGTGTCAAACTGGCAATGTCACATTGCTGTCACGTGACATTTCATGAAGTTTTTCCCATTCACGGAGCTGGGTGGGCGTGGCCTACACGTGTTTCCTTCAGCCCACGGGTTGCCAGTTTGACACTCCTGCTTACAGCTATTATCTTTTTTTCTAAGTGACCAGATCTATAATTGACCTTAACCCTTGGTCCTGCTTTCAGCTGATATGTAAAATAATTTATAGGAAAAATATTGTAGGTGAACATTATTTAAAACTGTCAAGTTCCTCTAGGAAGAGTAAAAACTTGTGACTTTTGGTCATGAGATTTTTCAGACACTTTTTAAAAGTTAATTTGGAGGTGGGTTCATGTATTCTATATTGTCCCAAAGCACCACAGTGCTAATCCTTGGCTTTTCATGAAATCTAGTGGTTCACATAAAAGAAAAGGATGGAACCTGTAAAACATATTTGGCAGTATAGCATGTTAGCAAAACGCACTGAGCTGCCAGCTGAAAGTAAGATTTATCTGTGATGCTTCCAAATGGATGGTTTATTGCACTATTAATGGAAAGGCATTCTGCAGGTATTCCCTTCTATAATATATATGAATGAATGAATGAATGAATGAATGAATGAATGAATGAATGAATGCAATAAGAGTTCTTGGGAGGGTTACAACTGGAAGATACAATTTATTTTGTGAATAAGGCAGAAGGATTGCACAATAATAAACTCATCAGGATCTATCTCTGAAGTTCCCAAGCTAATGCTGCCTTGTCCCACTAAGTTGCTTAACTCTACTGTCTTTTACCAGATGGCACCGCATTGCTCTAAGTGTGAAAGGTGAAAGCGTATCTTTGAACATTGACTGTGAAGATGCTCTAACGTTACCCCTGAAGCGAAGCAAGCAGCCAGTTGTCAGTATTGATGGGGTCACCTTGCTTGGGGCACGTCGGCCAGATGAAGACATTTTTGAGGTAGGAAAAAATATTCACAAATCTCAGATCATTTTTTCCCACTCCAAAGAAAGTATCAGTCAGTTACACTAACTTATACATCGTCTCCTTGCTGATTCGAATGATGTTAGAGTACAAATTCCCCCCCCCCACCTCACCTTTTCACGCAACCACCTTAGCATCTCCTAGTTCTAGATCTTTCTCCCTCCGTGCCAGTTGTGCCATCTCTTTCACTGTGCCTGGCAAGGTTACAGGAGGCTGCTAGGGGTCTGGGATTGACAAATTGCACCAGCATATATTTTGTAGAGCTACAAAGCCTCACAGAATACAGATGACCTTTTCTACTCTATCCCTGCTCTGCTGCCATGGGGAAGAACAAATTGATTTCCAAGCATGGAAAGCCAGCGACTTGTGTACCGTGTCATCTTCCCATTTCTTCCTTCTCTCTTCGGCACTTGCTGCCTGCCTGGTTGAGAATGCTCAGCAGAGCATTCTGCTTTGCATGCTTATACTGGCTGATTTATGTGGAGGCCTTTTTTTATTGAAATAGTTGCCACATTGTGGCAAGCGTGATCAGCAGACATTGGAATTTTGGGGAAAGGGCCTTCCAAAATGACAGTGCTGAGATTTGGGATCCATTCAACTTTATTTTTGGGGGATGGTGGTGGCAAAAAAAGGAGCTCATTGATAGCATACACCATAGACAATAGCTGAAGTCTTCTTCAACTCCCCAAGGAATGAGACTGTTGCAAGGCTTTCAGTTAAGTATCTGTGAAGGAGGGGAATCTTAACAGTCTGGATTAAAGGCTGGGTGGTAATTAGAAAACAAAATCATAAAAGATACAGAGCAAGGAACTCAAAAGACAATGTCGCTAATGAAAGGGAGTCAAGAAACAGAAACCAAGAAAAGGATAGAAGAAGAAAAAGACAGAGAGGATTCTGTGTGTATTCCAGAACAGGCGTATCCTTCTTTTAAGTGGGATCAGGCTCTTCAGCAAGACAACTTAGGGATTTCTCCTCTACAAAGGACTTTATTAGTTTCAATAGCCCCAAAAGCAGAGAAAGGTCTCGTTCCACCCCTCTCCCACCCCCAATGCATTCTTTCTCCATGCATAAAATGTCAGAGGGCACAAGATTTTTGAAGGCGCCTAGGCTGTTGTTGACTTCGGGGTGGCCAAGAACAAGCATTTCTTATTGTAATGCTTGGGAAACCTTGGCTTAGGGCCATCTGCCTCTGGTAATTTGGGCAGTGACTGAGGGAATGCCTAGAAATGTCAGCTGAGCAGTGGGTGGTTGCTGAGGGGCAACTCCCTTTTGTAATGAAGATGGTGGCAGGGATCTCTGCAATGGAATGGGGGACAGGTGGAGTGGAATCCAGAGGAACGTTCCCAGGCTGGGCTAGATGCCCTTTTCCATAGAGCTTTTCCATCTTGTAATCGTCTCTTCTATTTCCAGTATAAAAAAAAAACATGTATTCAAAAGAATTGGGAACCAGTGGATGTGGGATTCAAGATGAATCTTGCAGCTCTTGCAGGAAGAACTGAATAGTTTTTATAAACTATCATTTATAAATTAATTATAAATTAGTTGAAAGGGTCTTGTGAAGCTCTCTTCCATTCTTCCAGTTCTGTGAAATCTCTGTGTGTGCTGCAGCCACGTTCAGTGTGGCATGCAGTAAAGTGTAAACTGAAATGTGTGAAGGACATTTCTTTAAATAATCAATAGACACGTACATTCAGTCCTTTGAAACTCTTTAATATGTTCATTGCATACTTATGGATTCGCATTCACTCTTCCCTCCCTTGGGTCCTGTTGGGTTGCCTCATCATGGGTGGGAGGAAGGGTGTTTCTGGAAAGGAGGAACAAAGAACTCCAGAGTCCTTGCCAGGGCTATGTATTCCAAGTAGAGCCACTCAAGGCATAAAGGCTAAAGCAAGCGGGCACCTACATCGGGCAACAACAAAATAGGAAGATGTTGTAGAGACTATTACATTAGTGACAACTTCAAAGGCATCATTTCAAAATAAATGGGTGAAAGTAATAGGACACCCCTCCTGTATTTTATCAAGAAAACCACCTGGACAAATCATATGTGCCTAGGAAAATAGGGAATCCCAGAGTATCTCATTGCTGTTATGCAAAATCTTTACACAAACCAGGAAATCACAGTATGGATGGAACATGGCAAAGCATACTGGCTTCAGCTGGCAAAGGAGTGCAAAAGATGGCATACGCTCCTGTTATTTATTCAACTGATACACTGAATAGGTTGTTGGATGCTGGATTGGAAAATGATGACTGTGGTTTTAAAACTGGAGGAAGAGATAGCAAAAATACCATACCCCGAGGGCACTACTTTAACAACTGAAAATGCAAAAGATTTAAAAGTTCTAATAATGAAAATTAAGAAACATAATAACAAGGATGGGGCACAGATTGTTGTCCACTTCCAAATGTTGGATGTGATTCAGAAGAAATAATGAATGGTAATATTGGAAGCAGCTAAGAGATCAAGCAGGATTGGGAAGGATGCAGTATCCCTATCCCGGTCCTGCCAGTGCTCACTATCAAATACCATCAGTGTCGTGTGCATGTTGAATGCAGGGTTGAAACCAGACTGAAACAGGTTCAGATAATCTGCTTCCACCAGGGACCACTGCAGTTGCACCCCAACCACTTTTTCTACGCAAGGAGTGCGTGAATGCTTAATGTCCTCAGGAACTAACATAACTAATCTAGCCATGACTATATTATAATGTTTAAAGGAATAAAGGCAAGCTCTGCACCATGTTGTATATCTGACTACCATGCACTGTTATCTTCTATATATCAACTGGGTTCTTCAGTGTTTAGTTTTCTTGCACGTGTATATAGTTAGAATTTGCAGTTGTTTGGGTTCATTTTTGTGCATATATGCTTCTCTGTGTTTATTTTTGAACTGTGGGAATGTTGACATTTCCCCAATTCTGGCTGCTTTGCTCCTTCCCCTGTGACTTCCTTTTTTAACCACAGGGCTTCTTTTGCCTTGATGTAGCCCTCTCTGTCCCTACCTGACCTCATGCCTTGGACTCTGATCACTGTAGCCCGCCCTCCATCTTGCTTCTTAATTTCTCTTCCTTTCCATCTCCTCAAGAATGCTGGGAGCAGATTAATTGCGGGTCCCAACTGAGCAGGTGGGAACAGCGATTTTGTGAGATCTTCTGGAAGTAGGCCCACTGGCCATATTTTGGGAGATGATTAATTGGGAGCAAATGTCCTCTGTTGACCAGGACTGCTAGGGTCACACTGGCTGAGCAAGAGGAGCTGGGGCATGTTCAGCTGCATAAGAGAGTGTGCTTGTATACACATGGCAGCTATAAAAATTTAATATAGCTATTGTTGGCATACTGAGTCCAAACCATAAAGAGAGGGAGAGGACAGAAACGAACGAGTGAACATTCTTTGTCATACTAAATGTGGTTAATATATAAATATCCAAATTTTTGAATTGCACCGAGTTATTTGCAAACTTCTTAATTGGCAGGAGGTATTTGTGTTTGGCTTTCTTGAGCAAGATTAAAAGACCACAAAATTCAGAGCGACTGGCAGATTAGCTGATTTGTTCTCATTGTATTGAATCAAGTGATGAGATCTGCACACAGTGGAATGAGAGTTAGGTACATCCAGGGCCATGGTTAAATTGATTTGGATATTGATGAGGCAATTTAAAACTTAAGCAACTGAGTGCCAGTCAGGGCCAAACTGAGCCACAGCAATGAGGTTTATTCAGTTTTAAGCAAATGGTTGTAATAACCTTGGGAAACAGGAGGAAGAACTGAAGCTAGGGCAATGGTCAGGTGTGAACTATCTCACTCCTCATCAGAAACACAATTGGAGAAAGTGTAACAGAAGTTTTCTGGAAATTAAAATCAAAGACAAAGGAGGGAAAAAGTGCTTTGAGCCTTGCAAAATTGGTGTCAATCCTTTGAGGTAGTCCAGAAAGGAAACCAAACCATGAGTATTATGACTCCTGTCTGGACTACCTCAAAGGATTGACGGATTTGTAAGATTATAAGTAGCATGCTACTATAATCTTGTAAATCTGAAAGCACATCTCTCGTCCTCTGCCTTTACTTCCCAGATAATTAATGAGGGTTCCTTCTGAGATGCTGTCTCCACTCCATTTTTTCTGTGGATTGAGGCATTTCTTGTCTGGCCATTGCCTTGATTGTGGCTCCTCATCCTGCCTCCCAGGGTTGTTCTCACAGCCCATTAAATTGGTAGAGGAAGGCTAACTGGTTAAGCTCTGGATAATGATAATCTGAGTTAATATTCTGTAAGAGTCAACAACAAAAATATTCATTTTTTTAGATGGGCATGCTGCACTTTGTTAGAGTTGTTCTTAAGAGTGTAAAATATAATATACAGGAAATTTTCCACACAATAAAGTCTTGGATTGAAAATCCATAAGCATATCATATGTTCATGAAAGATTCTGAATGGTTGTACTGTGCTTCTTCCTCTTCAGGGTGATCTCCAACAATTACTTCTTGTGCCAGACCCAGCAGCTGCTGCCCAATATTGCCAGGATTACATGCCTGATTGCAACACACAACTCATCTACAAATTGCAGACCCAGGATGCAGAAGAGGTAGGTAGGCAACTAAAAGGCAGGAGCTGTTAATAGCCAGGTTTCTGGCCAAGATCCCTGGGATAATCTTCTGTGCCAAAGTTCCCTGCAGACACCCAAAAAAGACATCTGCTTGTGAGAATGAAACTGGCACTTTGAAGTCCCTGCTCTCTCTCCTTAAATAGTAAAATCATGTCTTTCTCCATGTTACTCTAAATAACTATGGGTTGAGATATAATTAACATGCTGATAAGAAATTTAGATCTCTACATTTGGTGACTTGAGTGATGCTGTTGCTACCTTCTCATGGTGCCTGGATGTGGGACAGTGGGCTACGACTGAATCCAGGTAAGACTGAGTGGCTTTGGATCTTGGAGCTTCAAGATCAGGGTCTTTGACATCTTTGGTTGCAGATGGGGTTGCACTACCCCATTCAGACCCCATCTTCAATTTAGAAGTTCTCCTGGACTCACAGCTCCTGCTCAAAGATTAGAAATGGTCGTGACCTTTGCACAGCTTTGGTTTGTGCACCAGTTGCAGCCTTTCCTGGATCAAGACTCCCTACCTTCGGTCACTCAAGCCCTAGTCATCTCTCCTCTAGATTACTGCAGTGTGCTTTACATGGGGCCACCCTTGAAATGCATTTGGAAACTTTGACTGGTACAAAGTGCAGCAGCACAAGCAGCCCTTGGGGCCTGTAAAATGACCCAAGGTCACATTGCTGCTTTGCAAGCTGCACTGGCTGCCAGTTTGCTTCTGGGTGCAGCTATTGATTATGACCTTTGAAGCCCTCTATGACATAGGTCCAGATTATTTGATGAACTGTCTCATCCCACTAAGACAAGCCTGCCCTGCCCATGCCAGCAGAGGAGGCCTGCTGAGAATCCCTTTGGTCAAGGAACTCTGACTGATAGGTTCCAGGAGGAGAGTCTTCTCTGCTGTCGTGCAATCCACTGGAACATCCTGCTCCCTGGGGTGAGGTTTGCCCCCTTCTTCCTGTCCTTCTGTAAGGGCCTGAAGACCTGGCTCTGCTAGTGGGCCTGGAGACCCAATGGGGGAATATATCACTGGAGGTGGCTACTGGGCTAATTAGCTGACCCAGCCTCCCCTCTGCACTTTTGGTTTCCCACCCACCTTTTTAATTTTGTATTATTGTACTTCCATTGTTTATTTCTAATTGTTTTATTTCTTTGCTATTGTTACGTTTGCATTTTTAATCAAACCCCCCCCCCTGTTTTATTGTTGTAAGTTGCCCAGCATAGCCCCATGGTGAGATGGGTGGCAAATAAATTTAACAGAGAAACAAAAAAATGGATCTTTCTCCCCTTCTAAACATTTGACATAGATTTTAGAACTTTATACCCGGCAAGTATATTTTCCCTATTCAGTAGCTTACAGTCATTGAGAGCTGTGTTAGTCTATGATGACAAACAAACAAACAGGAGCCTGCTAGCATCTTTTCGCATTAAAATTTGTATTAAAAGGCATAAGTTTTTATGAAATGCAGCTCATCATCAGATGCATGTGGTGAAGTAAGCTGTATCTTGTGACAATTTATGCCTTTTGAGAGTTTGGTTAACTCCTCCTGATATTTTTAAAGACTCAGTCTTCTTGGAGTGAATGGGGTGGAATCTGATACCTGAGAGTGCTGATTTAGTAAAATCAAGATGTAGCTATTGGGAGTGAGGAAATTTCAGGGGCATTAAGATACCTGGGAAAATCCTTATAAAAGAATGTAAATGCCCCTCTAAACACCATTGGCCTTACATTTTTATAGATATCCACCTTCCCCCATCACTCAAGATTTTGTCAATTGCAGTCCTCTTGTAGCTAGTTTAACCACGTGTTTTCCAATTTCCTTGGGGAAAAAATGATTAAAAGAGTGACTTGTTGAAAAAAATGAAAGTCTGTCTATTTGTTAGATCTTGTCCTTGCTCCAAGAAATTTGGGCCTGTTGAATGTGGCTACCTCAAAAGTATACAATCACAGCATCTACATGATGATGTCTTCACATAATTGCCATCATTTTAGTGTTGTAATTGTTTGCTGTGTCTAGAACTTTTTCACTGTAAGCAGTAGTAATCTGGTGGATGGTGGAAATGCTTGAGACACCATCCTATGTTACTTTAGCTGTATCCATTCCAAGGGTGAAATTTAGTAGGTTCTGATAGTGGAAATTTTGAGTAGTTTGGAGAACTGGTAAATGTCACCTCTGGCTAGCCCCAGAGTGGGGTGGGAATGAAGATTTTGCAATATCCTTCCTCCAGGAGTGGGAGGGAATGGAGATTTTGCAGTATCCTTCCCCTGCCATGCCCACCAAGCCACGCCCACCAAACCGGTAGTAAAAAAAAATGAATTTCACCACTGATCCATTCTACCATTTGTGGAAATCTTCACATCTTTTTTAGACTCGTAAGACTGCCCCTGGTCTTATCTCCTAAAGATAAGGTTCATAAGATGCTCGGATAACTTCTCCTTGTGATTCATGGGAATGGCTCGTTAGGTCTCTTAGATGATTAACCCACAGGTGAAAAAGAAATAAGGGTTGCTCTCTAGGACCCCGAGAAAGATAGAATTGGGGCAATTCTGGACTATGTGGATAAAAAGAAACGGGTACATTCTTACTTTCCAAATCTGTCTTCTCCAGAAAGTCATATTGAACCACAAATAAATCTGTTGTGTGATGGTCTTTCCTCTATGTCCTCCAAGGTGTTGGTGCCATGTTCATGTCTGTCTCTCGTGAATGGTTTCCTGTTGGCTGAGCCTGGACGTATGGGTGGTGACTTTTGGTGTTCTAAGGAAATGGGGAAATAATTTTTTTCTTTCTCAAGTATCTCTTCTTTCTTTTTCTCTTTCCCTCCCCTTCTCTTTTTTCTCCCCTTCTCTATCCTATCTCCTCCCCTCCCCCCTTTGTGCAGAACATTCCACAGAGGAAGGGCAAGAAGGGCAAAGGCAAAGGAAGGGGCAAGGGCAGGAAGAAAGGTAGAGGCAAGAAGAAAAGAAACAAAGAGTCCCTCGAGAAGTCCTCGTTCAGTCCAACCTCAGGCGAGGTAGAGAGTGCAACTAACTGCTCTCTGCTGATCTAATAACTTCTGGTCCCTGCCAGCCTAACCCATTGCCTCCTAACATGCCTAACCCATCTAATTAGCAGCTTCCTCTTGCTTTATGATCAATGGTTCTTCAGGCAGAACTGCCCACAGAGTGTCTGGCCTTTCTGCCCTTATGGCTGCCCATTGACTGCCTTGCATGAGGGCTGATGGTGCCATATGCAATGGCCGCTGGTTAGGCAGCTCAAGGACTCCACTTCCATTAGTCCTGTTTGGCTGCAAAGTTCCAAACACAGGTGAGTTTGAACGCCTGAAGACATGTTCTTCTCCATCAAGTGCCAAGCCAATAATTTCTCAATTTTCTTTCTGATGTTTAGTCAAAATCAAGAGAGCTCATGGTCACTCCAGAAAGAGGGCTACATAAGCATATCTATGTGGATGGGCAGCTGAAAGAATGCATGATATGTCTCAGGAAAATATCTGTATAGACTTTTGCTGGCTCCTTCCTGGTACTATAACACCAGCCTCTGATAGTACAGGATTTCTAAAAGTGAAATTTGAAATAATTAATTAATTATTAATGGTTAATTACTTTTCAATTAAAATCTATGTAGGATGCAAACTTCCATTGAGCCATATTATTATTGAATCATAAATTCTGAAATTGATAGCAGGGCATCTTCCATTGATCTAATATTCAATTATATGAATAAGGAGAAGTTACAATGAGCAAGAGTTGGTGCTGTGTTACTGGTTTCATCCTTATCAGAAATCTTCAGGTGCAGATAGCCAGATGTTATTCTATTGAGGCCAAATAGAATAAGTAAACTCTGGGAAGCAAACTCATGGTTCTTTGCTCTTTGGACCATTATAAACAATGCATTAGCTTTAGGAGCTATGTAGATCCTGTGGTGCTAAGCAGTTGCAGGAGGGAATATCTTAGAAGCACTCCTACAATGATAATAAAGGTAGTCTTCATTTATCAACCACAATTGGGGCTGGCAACTCAGTCATTAATTGAATTACAATCACAAAATTACTTCTTCCTCACTATGATAATTGCAAACAGTAGCTAAACAAGGACTGCCTGTATAAAGTCCATCTTTTGGAAATGCCTTATAATTAAAATACCACAGGGTTCCTTAGCTACCACATGCAGAGCTAATTGCCTCTGAATAACAGAGCTGGGGTAACAGCTATTGATCTGGACTATTAAATGACTTTTCAAAAAATGACTTTGTAAATATACGCCTCAACATCATGGAAGCACTTGCATCACCTTATCAGGTTTTGAATTTGGCTATTCCTAGATGAAAACATATTTTGGCCTATCACATGGATGAAATACAGAACATGGCCACTCTGAGAATTCAGAGATTTCAAGTTGAAACTTAATATAATAGAATGTAAATGTTGAAATCATTTAATTGATTCCTCTTCACTGCACATCTCTGGCAGATGTCCATGCAGCATTTATGTCAACACTTCCAATAAAGGAGAATCTATCATCATCTGTGGCAGTTGTCTCTTTATGGAATAGCTTGTATCTTAGGAAATTTGTCCAGATGCAATAATTTAAATCCACTGTAATTTATTCCTGTTTCCTGCACCACTTGTAAATAGTTCCACTCCTCCTTCTATGTGACAGCCCTTCAGATACATGAAGTCAGCTATCATGTCTCCCTGAAGTCTTCTGTTCTCCAGGCTAAATAAATTCAAGTGCTCTTCATATTTTTCCCCCTTCCAGATCCTTAATCATTTTGGCTGCTCCCTTCTGGACACACTCAATTTCTTGATCTCCTTCTCAAAATGTGATGCCCAGAGCTAAAAATATTCTAGGCACTGCATAGCCAACATAGGATTGAGAGAAACAAAGCATGCACAAAAATTATGTGCATACAAATGTTTTCTTTTAATGTCCTATTTTGTCCTATTCCTATTCCAAATTCTTGTAAATGATTTTTCATAAAAAATGAATTGCAAATTGCCTACATTTTCAGAAAAAGGATTCCCGTGTTAGGACATTAATGATGCATTATCAATTATAGGCCCTAGTTTGGGTCTGCCAAGGAAGCTATAAATATAACATTGGAACTTTAAGGTGTCTTGACTTGAATATGTTAATTCAGGAAAAACTGTTACTGATTAATCGCACTCTGTTCCATAAAAAATAGTTGGCTCCAGTTTGCTTTCCTGGTGATAATAGGTTTCATATCTCTCCTTTTATCCATTTTATCCTCTATTTTTCATGTTTCTGCCCCTGTTTTCTCTACTTTGGTGATTTTGAAAAGAAAAGAGCAAAACTTCTATATGCTTTGCAGTTCAGGCAGCATAGACTCCCCCCATTATTTTTCTTCCCTTAATCTAAAATATCAAGGAGCAGTATGAGGCAAAGACACTGAAGATTTGAGTAAAGATTTTACTCAATCACAAGTTGGTTAAGCCTGCAGTAGATCAACTGTATGCTTAAAAAAAAGTCCTAAAGGTTGTTAAAAGACTAACTTCCTGCTGGCATTAGCTGTGCAGTGAAAAGGGATGTTAAACATGGTACTAAATAGCTCACAGCCACTGTATAATAACAGCTTTAGACTGAACCATTATTCTTGGTTATGTATCTAAGTTGATCATAAGTTATAGGTTTATAGCAGTTGAATACTGTGCACACTCTTGTTTAATTTTGCTGGCGCAACTAGGTTTAGTAGTTTAGGAGATTTGTAATTTTATAATAGAATCTGGACATTATCCCAAGAGTTTTAATGGAATTTCCTTTGTGACTGTTGATCCTTTTGTTCTGATTGTTTTAGCTTATGATCAAACAAATATATTTGCATTTTGTTTTCCTCTTGTCTTCCACTAATGACCTTTTTATGTCAGGGAAGCATCCTCAAATGTGTGAAATACAGGATAGGGGGATGCTGAGCTCATCCTGCCAGTGAATCATTCTTGCCTTGGCCAAGGGGAAGCTTTTCCTCGCCAAATGGAGCAGCTGGCAGAGTTCCTTTTTCTAGAATCAGAATTACAGCTGTTTGGCTGTTTAGTATTGGCAACAACAAAGCATTTCTCTTTTTCTTTTCTAATCTCTTCTCAGGAAGAATTTTGCCACCCACTTATCCTCCCCCCCCTCTCCTAATGTAGGCACACTTCACTTCATCTAATTCTGCAAATACTTGTCTAGCAATAAAGTTCAGGTTTGTTGTGCATTTGATCAGGTAAACATTCGCAGCACCCCTTTTATATATAGATTCCTATTGTATGTGAGTGAAATTGCAGTCCACAAAGTTAATTCTTTGGTTAGTTTTTGGCTTAGTCGTTCATTTTTGCAATCATGCCTTACTGCATCACTGAGATATCTTTGCAATGCTACAAGTTCTAGGAGAATATACTAGACTGATTTGCTTTTTCAAAAGAAGCTCCTTCAGGATTAAAAGTTGTCCATGGAGATTTATGCACAACGTTGAGGAGGTGGCTTTTTCTGCAGCTATTTCAAGGGTGGTTTAGCCCAGTAGTAAATAGATGGAAGATGGAAGATAGAGTTATTAATATACATTTGTCTGTCATAGACACACAAACTGTTGCCAGAAAAAAAATATGATAGCTTTGATGGGATTTCAAATTTAGCTGAGGGCATCTTCAGGCAAGGTTGGCAGTAGTTTTGAAAGCAATTTGTCATTGGCTTTCTCCTGCATCCAAGTTAATGCTTGATTCAAATATTAACTAAGCCTTGCTTTGCTTAGCTTTCAATCCTTGACAAGTTCATCCAGATTCAGATCCCACTTTGGGATATACTTGAGATTAAACTGAAGAACTGCATTCAAGAACGGTGACATATGCAAAGATTTCACTGTCAAAGGAAATACGTGACTACTTAAGATCTGTTCTCTTTGCATCTTTCCTGCCTATTGGAATCATCAGAATACAGGTAGTCCTTGACTTAAGACCACAATTGTGCCCCAAAGTTCTGTTGCTAAGTGAGAAAGTTGTTAAGTGAATTTCCCCCCATTTTACAACTTTTCTTGCCACAGTAAATCATTGCAGTTGTTATTAGTAACAGTTATTAAGTGAATCTGGCTTCCCTATTGACTTTGCTTCTCAAAAGAAGATCACACGACTCTGGGATGTTGCAACCGTCATAAATACGAGTCAGTCGCCAAGCGGCAGAAATTTTGATCACGTGACCATGGGGATGCTGCAACATTTGTAAGTGTCTTAAGTCACTTTTTTTTCAGTGCCATTCTAACTTTGAATGGTCACTAAATGAGCTGTTGTAAGTCAAGGAATATCTGCAATCAAAAGGATTATATGATTTCCTGACACATCATCTCTCTCCTTGGTAACTTTTGAGTTTCAAAATTGGCAAATTCACAAACCTTATTTCTTTCTTAGAACGTCGAGTGACATTCCTTTTGCAGTTACATATATTCATCAACCCTTTTTTTCTTTTAAGTCTCAATTCAGGGGAACTTTCCCTATGTGTGGAAGTCACCTGCAATAAGAAAATAATAACTCTTCCCAAGGCACTATCTTGTCTTGCCTCAAGATCTGCAGGAACATAACGGGAATGTTATGTTATGGTCCCGGGAATATAACACTTGGGATACATAAATTGGATGCTGACTTTAAATGACTGGCTATGAGCTCACATAGATATCAGAAGATAACGGTGCAGCATGGAACACAATTCACTGACCTTCAGGCACAACCAATTTTGTTGTATTTAAGTACAATGACAATAAAGATTACATACTTCTACATCAGTCCTAGAAAATGACATACCCAGCACATAGATGTCCCAACAGCCCATACAGTTTACTCACGTATTGTTGATAGGCTGGGGCATATTGACAGAAGAAACTCTTTTCCTTGTATAGACTTTGCTGTCTCTTTACAGATTTCCAGATAAATGAATGGCACCAAATGTGAATTTTCATGCCAGGTGTTCTGAGTTTCGTAAGTCTCAGAGTGAAAGGCTGTACTACTTAATGTGCTTGAAAGCCCAGCTGCATTTCTGCCTCTTTCCCAATATGGCAGGGCCTCTGATCAACTGGAGCTTTCTTACCAAACTCCACTCTGCTAGCAAACGTGGTTTAACTAGTAGGTGCTGCCAAATGTATTTCAGTATTTAAACCCCCAGGGAACTTGGCAGATATGATGCCATGAGATTTTACACTGAAAGATTAGTCTTTTATAATAAGTTCCAAACACATCTCCTAGGCATGGAGGTATGAAAGGCTGTTTCTGCTCTAACCTCAAGGTACCAGATTTTATTGGCCTGTATGTCTCTTATTTCATGACCACTTTAGTTGGCTTTTGGCTGCTGGCATATTTCTAACCCCTAAAGAATTTGTACAAATCTGTGTGCACATTGCTAAATGTATGTTGCCAAATAAGTTATATAGATTCCTTTAACATCCTATATCTCCCCACCATCCTCAAGAATGAGGCTCCAACTGATATCAGTCCGATGAAGGCAGCTACTGAGTTCTGGGGAAAGGATCCTGATGAAGAGCTTGGCATTCTCACTTCTACCACTATGACAGCCAACTTCAACCTTACAGACAATTATGAGGTAAGATAGACATTGTTTCCAAGGCCCCCGGGGTCCTCCTTTCAGAGTCTAAAGAAAGCAGGGAAGGGGTGAAAATGTGGTTGGGGTTGACATAGAGGTGGGAAAGTCTAGGTGCAATATTTTTCTTGTATTGAAAACTCGGTTTTGGTTTTGGAGCCAGCCAAAACCCCACTCCAAAATGTAGCGAACAAGCCTGGAAACAGCTGAAGTTAATTTGATTGAATTTACTTCCCAGTCATGTATTTAATAATTTAATTCACATGCTTCACTGAAAGTATAATTTGGCATCAAATTTTGAAGGTCTTTAGAGGCTGCTTTGAGGGCCACATGAAGCTCTGGGATGCCAGTTAATTCATCTGTGGTCTGTGGCCTGTCAAAATCCATGAATCTTATAAAGACTTTAAGGCCATAAGATGTCTTCAGACCACGCGTATGGTCTCACTTTCCTAGGGCTTTATCACTCCAAAATGCAAAATCAGAATAACATCTAAAAAATCTCTGTTGCAAATTCTATCTTTAGATACAATGAGGTAGTCTACTCAGATCAGGGAAGGATTTGGATTTGAACCAAGTCCCTACTGATTGTCTTTCCAAGATACTGCCTATAGTAGAACATGCAATGTTTTGTTTGTTCTGGCAGATTTTCACAATTCAATATTAGGCTAAGAATTTAGCGTTTGCAAAAGGGTTGCCTTCTCTAGCACCTTTCTTTTCAGAGTCCTCATATGAGGCATCATGATGGACAGACAGCCATTCTCAAGAGCTTCTTCAATATTTTCCTTTAAATGTTATTTGGAGAAAAGCATTGGGGCTGCAAGTTCTTCAGAATAGTTGGTGTCCCTGAAGAATGCCCAGAATAAAACCTATGGCAGTCTGTCTTACCAGAAAGCTGCACCCATCCTGAAACCTGATTAGTGTGACTCTTCAGGGCAACCTTTGGGACCCATAGCTGACTTTAATGGGAGGAGTGCAGAAGTGGTATTCAGCAGGTTCTGATCAGTTCTGGAGAACCAATAGCAGAAATTTTGAGTAGTTCAGAGAACCAGTAAATACTACCTCTGATTGGCCCCGCCCCCATCTATTCTCTGCCTCCTGAGTCCCAGAGGATCGGGAGGAAATGGGGATTTTGCAGTAACCTTCTCCTGGATTGGGGAGGGAATGAAGATTTTACAGTACCCTTCCCCTGCTATGCCCACCGAGCCACACCACACCCACCAAACTATGCCCACAGAACTGGTAGTAAAAAAATTTGAATCTCACCACTGGGTGACAGTAGCTGTCAGTGAAGGATGGTAGCACAATGTATAGAAAAGGCAATTGGGATAACCTACTAGGGGGCAGGCGTTTCTGAGACATCCAAAATCTTCCCTATTTTTACTTTAGATGGTTGCATCATTTGTGTGTAAAGTGAGGATGTGATTTGGATGTGTTCAGTTGAATCCACTCCTAATAAGAGGTGCCATATTCCCAGAAAAACTATGCCACATTTTTTTTTTGCCTAACATTACAATTGTTTTTATTAAAATTTTGGAAATGGAAGCTGATTGGTCTCCAGCCAGTGACATCACCCTCAGATTCTCCATCCATCATATAGTTTCAATCTTAACCTTTTCATTAAAACCCTCAAAAGAGAGTTTATAATAACCCTTGTTGGACTGTTGAAAACACTGAATGGAGTGTGCTTTCAGGACCTCACTGTTGAAAGAGTAACTGGACATACTCTTATCTCAATAGGGGTTGCACATAACTAGTAGCAATTTGGTGATAAAATTACTGCTGGGAAAATCCAACTTGTATGCCACAGTAATTTCCCATGGGATAATTGTAAGAAATAATGTAGATATTTCTAGGGTACAGTGTAAGTATTACTGTCTGGGACAGAAATCACCGAGCTGCCTTTTCCCTCTCAGTGTGTGGCCAAAACAAAGAAGAAAAACAGTAATTTAATTCTTAGCTGTTGGAAGTGTAAACCTGGTTTAGGATAGAGTAGAAATGGGAAAATAACAGTTTGGGATCTGCTGGTTAGATTTTTATACGCATGATTTGAAATTAAGGTACTGAACTTTTAATCATATATCCACACTTCTTCAGAATTATGAAATCTACTCCTTGAAATTTACCTCCAATCTCTGTTTGGGAGAGACCTTACTAGGCTTTTAAAATTGGATTAAGATTTTAGGTATAATCTGGATTGTCGCTTAAACAACTTGAGGAATTATTCATAAATATACAGTATCATTGAAATGATGAAAATGGGAAAGGAATAACAAAAGGTAGATTTTTTTGTTAGCACTTGGTTTCATTTCTGGGATACAAGGAAAATCTCAAGTTGTTTTAATTAATTAAAGCTACTTTAATTCTATGTGTATATATTCTTGTTTCAGTTGGTGGATCTTGAGGTTCTGGTAAACAAAGCAAAGCAACAATAAATGAAATGATGTAACATAAAAACAAACTTCCCTGAAGTCTACATTTTGCTATTATCTCTTATAAATTAAAATGGGAATAAAATACTACTTTCCTTAACATTACTGTCATGCAAATCCATAACTTTTTATGTTGTATTCCAACTGTTTAATACTTAGCCTCGTCAGGGGTAGAAAATCCACTGGATCAAACCTTTGGTTCATGTTCCTCATCCCATCTAATCAAGAGCTAGTTGGTATATTCAGGACAGGAACATGTATATTAGAGGCCGTATCCCACACAAAACCATATACCAAGATTCTAGAACTGTGATGCTGAACCTATGGCACATGTGTCAGAGGTGGCATGCAGAGCTCTCTGTGTGGGCACACACACCATTGCCAGCTGTTCTTCTGGTGCATGCATGTGCACCGGCCAGCTAATCCTCACACATGCCAGAGCCCCAGAAACCTGAAGACCAGCTGGCTGATGTGCATGCATGTACTGGCCACCTAGTTTCCGGGTTTCCTGTGCTCTGGTGCATGCAAAGAACAGCTGGCCGGCATGCATGCGCATGTCAGAAACCAGGAGGCCAGCATGCACACTGGCCAACTGGTCTTCATGTTTCCGGGGCTCCGGCGTGCACACATGCATTCCGGTTTCGACACTCGGTGTTGACAAAGTTCACTATCACTATGCATATCTGCAGTCCTAAACAGGGTTCAATGAACAAAGTTTCTTTTCTTTTAAAGAAAAACAGAATGTAATGGTAGGAGAAAGAGTCACATATAGGCAGAGTCTCATCGTGAGCGTGTAAAGTAATTATCATTAAATATGTCTACTGTACTTCATATCCCCCTTTCCTAATCCCAACAGGACCTTCTTGGAGAAGAGTATTTAATCAACGAAAATAGAGACTTGCATGCCAATGTCACTTACAGAGCATTTGATGAGAGACTTGACAATAAAGATTATGAGGACTACTATGACCGACGAGGGGCCAGTGAAGCAGAGCACTATGATCCAGCTGAGCGCATTGAAGCCACCATCCTATTTCCCGAGGTAGCAACTCTAAGCAATGAGTAACAATCTGAACACTGCATAAAATAATCTCATTTCATTCAAATAATGCATTCCTTATTTGGAACTAAGCTCAATTTTACTCAGTGGTGCTTGTTTTTGATTGTGTAAGTTCAAAAACCTATTGAGGCTTAATCAGTTGGAATGCAAGTATTACAATTTTAATTAAAAGATAATCTTGCAAACAAGACATACCATTTAAGCACTTTAAGCTTTGGAGTAAGGGAGGAGAGGACTAATCTCTCTTGTATTAAAAATACTGATTGTATAGTCTTTTGAAAATAATAGTAAAATCTTTGAGCTAACTTAACACTCTTCCCATTGCTAGAGCAAAGAGAATCTTATCAATGAGGTTAGCATTCCTGCACATAAATTGCTCATGATTTGCACTCCCTCATAAGCTCCTCCTGTTGTTTCATTGTTAGGCCATGACCCTCAGTTGCACTGATTGTTGTGGGTCAAGACCTGAAGTCTCATCTGAAATCAATGAGAAGATGGAATAGCAAAAGGTGGTAGTTCAGCCGAGCTACAGTGTGTTTATAATCTGCCTCTCATATAACCCATTTGCATAACCTCGCTGTCTTGCCCCCCCTCCTCACCTCAGTTTAAATCCCACATCACTCTAGCCAGTCTGTGCATCTGATGAAGTGAAATGCAGCTCATGAAAGCTTATACCGCTGAATAAAATAAGTTAATCTGAAAAGGAGCTTCCCAGGCTCCTGATTGTGTGTGTGTGTGTGTGTGTGTGTGTGTGTGTGTGTATGGCATACCAGGGGTTGTAACACACACGCACACACACGCACACATATATATATATGTGTTACAACCCCTGTTATATATATATATATATATATATATATATATATATATATATATATATATATATATATATATATATATATATATATATATATATATATATATATATATATATATATATATAATGGATATGCCCATTACATATATATATGTGTGTATAAACACACACACACACACACACAAACACACACACACACATATTTGTGTTGCAACCCCTGGTATGCCCAAATATGGGAGGCAGCTCACTAACCCCCTTTCTGTCCTTCGGCTCATTACAGAGGACCATCCAGGCAGAAAACCATATTTTTATTTTTAATGTTGCCTTTTTATATTTGTGTTGTATTTGTGCTGATAAATAAGAGCCCAGGTTCAGCCCAATTCAGCCCATAAATAACAGCCCAGGTTCAAATCCCAGTAAGGGTATGGCTAGCTGATGAGAGCTAAATAGCTTGAAATAGATCTATACTCGTCTCCCTTTATTTATTTATCAGCACAAATACAACATGTATGTATGTATGTATGTATGTATGTATGTATGTATGTATGTATGTATGTATTTGTGTTACAACCCCTGGTATGCCCAAATATGGGAGGGAGCTCACTATTCCCTCTTTCTGTCATTTGGCTTATCACAGAAGACCATCCAGGCAGAATATTTGGGCATACCAGGGGTTGTAACACAAATACATACCCATTTCCCTGGCTCAGCTGATATATATATATATATATATATATATATATATATGTGTGTGTGTGTGTGTGTGTGTGTGTGTGTGTGTGTGTGTGTACATACACACAACCACATATTAAACACATACACACAACCACATATTAAAAAAGGTCACAAATATATTTTAATGAGTAGAATGGAGATGAGGAGGTATGTTGGTGCCCAAGACATATTTTCAGTTGTGTCTCCTGTCCATGATGCTCCAAACATGCCAAACTATTTCCCATGGGATCTACTACAGATGATTTTATAAAGTGAATGTTATGTGTTTAAAGAGAAGAAATTATAAAAACTGGGCTCTGCTGCTTCTCAAAAGAATATGTCTGTCTCCACCTAGATATTTGCCAAGAGTGCCCTATTTTTACTTGGGACTTAGGACCACTGAAACTCATATGACATTAATCATAAATGTTTATGAATGTCTTGTTGCCCCTATGCCTCACCCACTCTTTTCCCAATGGCTAATTGCCACCAGGGTGGGATGGAAACTTGGCATTTAAACCAAGGTTGACTTGCCCTCTCCTGGGCCTTCTGACTCAGTACGGAACCTGCTGTGCATCCCATGTTCCCATGATGCGTTATTTCTCATGGCAAGGATTTCAGTCCCACCTTCTGGGCTAAGAAATTGTTTTTGAGTATCATCAAGCATTTCTTTCAAGCCAAACGTAACTTTCAGCACTTACAAGGACATTCCTTTTTCTGGGATTCTTTGAGGGACTTTCCAGCCCAGCCAATAACCCTGATAATTCCTATTGGGTACTAATCAAGTCCAGCCTGGCTCAGCTTCTTAAGATCAGTCAGAATTGCCTCAGTGCTGCCACCTAGTTTGGATCAAAACTGGAAACCATTGCAAATTAAAACACAATAAATGTTTTTTTTTTAATCCAATCTTCTAGGATCTTTTTGCTCAAAGTTGTTGGTGATAAAAGAAAACTCAGTAAGATTTCATTCATAGGTGCTCAGAACTAATTGTAATTAGTAATTAATTTTATCCCCCCCTTTTTTATTTGATGCTATTTTGCCTTTCTCTTGCCCTATGCCTTTGGAGTTGAGTTTGCTCAAGGGACCAATTCACGGAAACTTAGTTTTCGAATTTGTTTCCAGTTTCTGAAGATGTTAAGTCATTTATTTGCTCCTATTTCACTCACCATGCATTAAGTCTGGAGAAGTGTGGGATAGCTCACTTTACAGGAGAGGTCACTGGAGATCACTTTCTATCTAAGCAACAGCTACCCAGTTCTCACAATCAGTCAACTCAGAAAAATCCCATGCTTCTTTCCAATAACTAACATAGTCCAGAATCAAATCCACCTTCATTTAAGGTACAGTAACTTGTTTCTGTTTGAATAGTAGTGTAAGATTTGTGGCTCAGTAAATCAGATTGAAGAAACAGTCATCTTGAATATCTTCTCTACTTTAGGAGGTTGTCTCCATCTACAATGCAGATTCTCACATTATCATAATTACTGGTCCTCATGGTGATTATTCTCTTTGTGTCTGTAGCAGCAACCAAATCTGAAGGGACAGAAAGGAGAGGCAGCGGTCGTTGAACCTGTGAGTAAGATATGCTTTCTGTTCTGGCTTTGCCAAAACCCATCAGCCTGGTTGGAGACTTAATTTCACCACAAAGTGTGGTGGCTTGGGGTTTGTGGTCAATTCCATTTTGATTCTTGGAAGGATAAATATCCAAAACTCTAGTGGTTTCCATGCAGTTGAGAGATACTAGGAATATGCTCTGGAAACTTGAGATGAAGCAATTGGATCTTGTATGAGGACAAAAATCCTGCAGACAAATACAAAAACAAACACTTACAAATATATAAGAGTGGGAAATCTGTTCCTTTATTGTACTGTTCCTGTTGCATTGCAACAGATTCTTAGTTGAATGTTTTGTATGGTTTATTATTGGCTGTGATATGCTGGGTTTTCCCTCCGATAAGTATAGATCACAATATAGTTTTCCCTTCTGAGGATAGTTAGCTTAATTGTGCCCGGAATCACCGGCATATCTCATGATAATATCTCATGGGTACAGGTGATCTAATTATGCAACAATTAGCTATCTCTTTTTCTATACATTCAACAAGCTTGTTACTTGTGCAGAGCATTCAACCATAAGCATGCAAGTGGTTTATTCCTCGGGTATTAAAGAATTGTTAGCATTTATCTTATCTTTCTTACAAGCGAGTGAACTTATTTCAGTGTTTTGAGACAACTAAATTCACATATAATATTGTATTTGGTTGTTAAATCTTTCTCCTTTCTGTTGCAGGGTATGATTTTTGAAGGACCAGCTGGATATCGAGGTCCACAGGTGAGAGACATAATGCATGATGACATCAGTTTTCCCAATAACTTTAAAGTTGTTTAGGAGGTGATCACCTCCTTCCTGGCTTCTCCCCCCCTTTCTGGGTGGGGAAAGAGGATTTGCAATAACACAATCCAGGTTGGTGCCATTAAAAATAGGATTGGGGAGAGATTTATCTCCATGTCTTTCTGCTCCTTTTTCTGCCTTTCCCCCATATGTCCTTAGATGGGAGAAACACAGGAATCTCTTTGAGGGGGTTGATTCCCCCTTCTCTGTTGGATTTTGTCTCAATCATAGATATTTGAAAATACATTTAATATACTGGAAACCTGCTTGCATGGCATGGGATAAATAGTTGAAAACCCAAACACAAACAGAGAGTTTTCAGGCAAAAAGATAAATGTAAACTTCATATAGCATGATTAATGCCCTGAATATGACCCACTGAAGTCTGTAGTTCTGCCATGATCTTGATGTGCCCCGAAACTCCCAGTATATTTCATGGGAATGGGCATATCTCTTGTGATTCCACCCACCCCAATATTTTAGCATGAAAGTGATAATACTCTTCTGTCTGTTTTGTTTTGCCAGGCAGTTGCAACAAGACATATAAAAATTACAGAACAGGGTATCTCTGAATGCGTTTGGAAATTAGATACCAACTTCTTGTGCTTGAACTGAGTTACAGCCCTCATGCTGTTGAATCCTGCAAACTTAAGAAACCTTCATTTCAGCCACTTCATGAAAGGGCTGGGGGTCTTTTTATCAGTCTATCAAAGATCAACCAGTATTCTGATCATTGAACTTTTAAACACTTCTTAATTTACATCCCCAATATTGCCTTCCTATAACAAATTATCAACGTCTGTGGAATAAAGACCATTTGTCCCTCCATTTAAACTCATTACAGGTAGTCCTCGATGTATGACCACAGCTGAGCCCAAAATTTCTGTTGCTAAGTGAGACATTTGTTAAGTGAGTTTTGTCCCATTTTACGACATCTCTTGCCACAGTTAAGTGAATTACTGCAGTTGATAAGTTAGTAACAAATCTGTTGAGTGAATCTGGTTTCCCCAGTGACTTTGCTTGTCAGAAGGTCGCAAAAAGGTATCAGGTGGCTCCGGGACACTACAACCGTCATAAATGTGAGTCAGTTGCCAAGCAGCCGAATTTTGATCACGTGACCATGGAGTTGTAACCGTGAAAAACGGCATGTCATTTTTTCAGTACAAAAATTGTGACTTTGAATGGTCAGTAAATGAACTGCTGTAAGTTGGGGACTACCTATATAAGGAAGTAAGCAAATGGGAGCACCTGTTTGATAAGATGGAGTTTTTTTAAAAAAGGCTTGAATTTGAGGAATTAGAATTAAGAACTTCTTTCTTCAATAAGGATCTGTTAATGTTTGTTGCTTACCGGTAGACTTCTTATAAAAGTCTATATCTGATACTTTAGTCAAGAAGTACAGAGTTTTGCAAAAAGTATAATCCGAGTACATCTGCAGAAGGAGACTAATGATTGATGTTAGTATCTAGGTGTATTATACGGTCTTTTCCTGTTACTCATAGGGAGGAAAAGGAAACTATGCGTAATTTTCAAACTTCATTGTCTGCAGCCTGATTTTTGGAACAGTCAGGCATAGTATTGTTGCTGTACATACATTTGACACAATGCTGGGTTTGGATATTACTCTGCCATGATGTTTCTATTTTAAAAGAAGGATTGTCTGTGAGGTTTTCTTCATTTATCTTAATTTTCTGCTGTTTCATTTCCCAGGGAGAGATGGGTCCAATGGGATCACCAGGGCCCCCGGGATTTCCAGGAGATCCCGGCGAGCGGGTAAGGAAATCACTATGTTCGAAGGAATGATAGTCTCTTCGATATTTCCCCCTGGCGATTTTTTGTCTTCTCTGAAAATGGTGGGTGTGGGGAATAAGGAATTGCTGGCATGCACCCCTTCCGTTTATTTCTTTGACAAGCCTCAGCTTGATATTGCTTTCTTTTAGTCCAACGACTTTCAAGAATGATTGACAGAGGTATCTTAACTCACTTTTCCACAGGGACCACCAGGCCTCCCAGGCCTTCCAGGAGCAGATGGGCTACGTGGACCTCCTGGGACAATGCTCATGTTTCCAGTAGGTGATGCAGTTTGGAAACGGATCCGTTTGAGAATATGAGATATGCATGCAGGAAACATCATCATCCGGTCCCTTTGAGAAACAGATTTAGCGATTTTCAATTTTAGTGAATATTTGATGTAAAATGAGAATCCTCTTTCAGTTTCCAGGGGCATTATTTTGAGTATATACCATGTGTTGACATTGATTATAAAATAAGATCCCAGAAGATAGGTTAGGTAAGAAACGGGTCAAGAGGAACTCACTTTTATGTGGCCAAATATCCAGGAGACACTTTTTTTGTGCTATGGAATGGATTTTGATATGGAAAGTTTGAAGACTGAGGAGCTAAGTTCAAATATACAATTCATCCCTCTCTAAGAACAGGAAAGTTGATAATCTTCAAAACCTGAACATTTTGAGTTTTCTACATTTTCTAGCCTTTTGGCACCAAATAATCATCAATATTTCAATTACTAAATGTGGATGATGTTTTCACTTAAAGATGCTAGATATGAAGATTTGTGGGGTTCTTTTTTTGTAGGATAGGTATCATAGAGATGGCATATTGCCATCTAGTTTATCTAGCCATAGCCTCAGTATTCCATTGTTCTCTTCCTTGAATTTGTGTTACTGGTCTATTTCCAGTTCCAGTTTCGTGGTGATTTGCTTAAAGGACCTTCAGTATCTTTCCAGGAGGCCCAGGCCCAGGCTATTTTACAGCAAGCCAAGGTAAGCATTGTGGGAAAATGTATGAATATGTGTGCATATGTTAAGCTTTTTTATCTTAAATCTTGATTTAAGTAGTCAACTTGTTTTGCTCCAGCATTTAATACCTCTCTCTCTCTCTCTCTCTCTCCCACTCTCCCTCCCACCTCCTGTCTCTCCCCCCCTCCTTCCTTTTCATTGTTTTATTTCTGTTCTGGTTAATGTTCTATATTCTTTTCAAATTCTTAATGCCACTCAGAGGTGTTGAGATATTTGAGCTTTGAAATGTGAATTATAGGTGAATAAATTGAAATAATAATATTGCAGGTTTTCAAGTGATTTCTAAATCATGTGGCTCATCACAGAATGTCAGCTAATCAAATTACTCAAATCACTCTCTTAAACTATTCATCTGCCTTTAAATCACAGCCTCCCAATTTCCTCAGTGAGGTTATGTTGGCTTCAGCAAGTCATAGTCAGAATTACTGATTGAACAAAATGATATTGTATAAAACAGAGAGCCAGCTTGAAATAATGGTTGAGGCACCAGGCTAGAAACTGGGAGACTATGAGTTTTAGTCCCAGCTTAGGCACAAAGCCAGCTGAATGACTTTGGGTACTCTCTTAGGAAGGAGGCAGTGGCAAACCACTTCTAAAATTTTGCCAAGAAAACAGTGGGAACATGTCCAAACTGGCTCAAAACAAACAAACAATGAACAATTAAATTTAGTTAACTGTGGGTTCAGCAGAGTTTTTGTCCCAAAGATTCTGCATTTATTTGCACTTAAATTAATCTGATTATCCATTTCAAGCAGTCTTGGAAGAGAACAAGCAAACTTGGAAGAGAGGAATCATAGAGGGTTAGCATCCCCTTTGAAGCGAATATAAAGCAAGAGTCTAAACCAGCACCCATAAAAAATGAGCCTCTCTAGAACTCCTGTTCGCTGATTATTTCACACTTTTGAAATGTGAAATCACAACAGTCCTCCCCCAACCTTAGAAGATATAAAACTTCAGGAAGTAAATCCAGCCAACTTTATAGTAATAATGGTCTTTCTCGATTTGATCATGGCATCTATGTTGCCAATTGTCATTCATGGCAGTATATGTTTACCTCAGGACGCAGCAACTATGTCATGCAAAACCTTTCCAACACTAAAGGTTTCCCATATTATTAACATTCTGTTTCAAAGAATAGTTTAGTAAGTCACACTAAAGCAGTTAAATCATCATACCACTCAGAAGAGAAACAAAATCTTCACCCACCCCAATGGAGAACTGATTTGATTGATTTAAGTTTTTTTTTTTAATGGTCCTAAATTAAATCTGCACCTGGCTTGAGAGTTCATTTGAAAAACAGAAGATCTTTTCAATAATTAATTTAGGTTAATGATGTAGTCATGCCCTATAATAAGATGAATAACATGCCTTTTCTCATTGATTTGAATCAGAAATTGGCTTAGTCAAAGCCAAGCAAAACCAAAATCATTTCAGAGCCAGTTTGTCCACGTCTCCACATTTAGGGGTATAACCAGAAGAAAGAAGATGAATGAAACTACCCCCAGACAAACATTACTTTTTCTCCCATTTTCACCTATACCTCAAGCCAGTGTCTTCTTGCCCCTTCTTGCTTACAATTACTCAATGAACCTCCCCAGTTCCTTTTGATATTATTACAACTCATCATTTTCATTCTCTTCTCAGCTTTCCATGAAAGGGCCTCCTGGCCCAATGGGACTCACGGGAAGGCCAGGACCACTAGTGAGTAAATGTGATTGTTCAAAGCTGACCCATACATTGAGAGTAATAGGAATTTTTAAAGTAAAGTTTTGAGTTTCATAACTCATCTCTGTGCTGTGAATCATGGTTAGCTTATTATTGCCTATGTATTGTATTTAGGTTGAAATGAATTATTCTTCAGCATATAACAGATTTCATAGGACAAAAAATACTACATGGCCCACAAGCATTTTTCTTTCATTGACATTGAAAAGAACTTTAATCTCTGGAAATTGTCTAACCCTATTTGTGGGCCAAGCTTCAAATGATCTTAACAATGTCATATCTGTGAATGTACAAAATTCAAGGACTGGGAATGGAATGTTTCAGAAAACTCCCAAGATATTTTATTTCCTCTCTAGACCGTGAAGTCTCAGGATCATGCCATTCTGGGTAGAGTTTGGCAATTTCCAGAAATTCTGTTCCCCTTTGGATCATGCTATACCAGCAATGGCGAACCTTTTTTGGCTCGTGTGCCATAAGTGGGGGGAGCGCAGGGGAGTCGTGTGCGGGCATGCTGCATCTATAATGCAATGCGCGCCCCCAGTGTGCATGCGCACACTACAGGCGCGACCACCCATTTTTTGCATGCTTTTTTCGCCCTCCCCAGGCTCCAGAGGCTTTATAGGAGCCTGGGGAGGGTGAAAACAGCCTCCCCTGCCCCCCGGAAGCCCTCCGGGGGCTTCAGGGACCTTCAGGAGGCTTCCCTCAAGCCTCCGGAGCAATCAAAACAACCCTCCGAGCAAACCGGAAGTGACTTCCCGTTTGCTCGGAAGGTCATTTTGAGTGCTCCGAAGGCTTCAGGGCCCTTCAGGACGCTTCCCTGAAGCCTCCGGAGCAGTCAAAACGAACCTCAGAGCAAACCAGAAGTCCGTTCCTGAACTTCTGGTTTGCCCGTAGGGCTGGTTTTTTGTGCTCCGGAGACTTCAGGGAAGCTCATGAAGCCTCCAGAGGGCCTCCGGGGGGGGGGGGGGGAAGACTCTTTTCACCCTCCCTAGGCTCCTATCAAGCCTCTGGAGCCTGGGGAGGGTGAAAAATGGCTTTAAAAAAGGGTGAACTCAGCTGGCCAGCGCGCGCATGCGTGCTCGCCAGCTGACTGGGCAGCGCCTTGCGTGCCCTGACAAATGGCTCTGTGTGCCACCTGTGGCACGCATTCCATAAGTTCGCCATCACTGTACTATACCTTCCTAAAATAGCATGGCCAAGGGAAGAATTTGTATGTCTGGAAGGAAAAAAAATTGAGTTTTCTGAAACATATCGTTCCTGAATTGCTACATTTTGTGTATTTCTATATTTGCCCTTAGATATGGGATTTTTCCCATGCACAGAGAAGGGGGGAGAGAGAAAATATATACAATGCCCCTCTATACTACATTGCTGCTGATATCCGATAATAGCAGTTCACACATAGAAAATGAATTGACTTGGGCAAATGTGAATCTACCAGTGATAGAGCTGATCTCATCTTTAGTTTTTATTTCCTGCTCCAGATCATTCCCACAAATTTATTTTAGGCTGCGAAACCACAACTCCCCATACTTCTTTATTGATGAATAGGTGTAGAGTGCGTAAACACCATCATTCCATGTATCACTTTCTGTTAGAGGAAAAGCTAATATTTCCAGGAGTAAAATGCCTGAATTTTCCTCATATGTATTACTTTGCTGATTTTTTTTTATAGAATTAACAGATAGAATAGTTCTGCTCCATTAAATCCTGGATGTATTCACTATGGTTGGATTGTTCATCTTTGGAATATTCTGGAAGAAATTAATCAATTTTAAAATATGATTTCTACAGGGTCTACCAGGAAAATCAGGACAAAAAGGGGATTCGGGTGACTCCGGACCCCAGGTTGGTTGCTGAAGATGGACAGGAGGGGCTTGGGCTATGCTGGTAGGGAATTCTGGGAGTGGAAATCTAACATCTCTGGAGGACACAAGGTTGGTAAAGTGTGAAGTATAAAAATGCCAGGCTGTCCAGTCTCTCTTCCATTCCGGCTTTCTTATCCTTTTCTCTTTTTGTGCCTTCGAGTCAGTCTTGACTGCTGTTGACTGCCTGGACTAATCCCTGCAGTTTTCTTGGCAAAATATTATCAATGGCTTGCCATTGCTTTCTTCTTCAATGAATGACTCAAGGTTAACAAGCTGCGTTTGTGGCCAAGGTGGAACTAGAACTCAATCTTCTGTTTCTAGCCTGGTACTTAACTGATACACCAAAAGTGGGGAACTATGGCCCCTTTATGACTTGTGGACTTCAATTCCCAGAGTTCCTAGACTCAGGAATTCTGGGTGTTGAAGTCCACAAGTCATAAAAAGGCCATAGTTCCCCACCCTTGCATTAGATCAAAGTGTCTCTCCATTATTCTTGCACTTGTTTATTTCCTGCCCATTTTATAGTTTTGTACCGTATACATATCTTTCACACTAAAATTTCTCTAGCCTGATATATTTACTTTGCCCTATTATATTGTACTCTTCCTTATTGAACTGCATAAAAATTGAATCTTAATATGAAATAAGCAGTTTTGCAATACAGATAATAATTCATCCCTTCCTTCCCCCAAATTTGGAAGGTTCACTGTCTGTAGCCATTTTAAGCATGCTGATCTTTTCTCCTGGCATGCTCAAATGATTAGGTTATCCTTAGCAGACAGAATGCTGGCATTGGTAGCAAAATAAGTTGTGTCTTTTTTCCATCAGTTTCTTTTTTCCTTCCCTCCCCATTTACCATTTACCATTCATGGAATAAAAATACATTCCTAGGGTACAAAATTATTAAAGAAATATAGGTCTTTTGCAAGATTTTCTTGGTATTTTATCTATTGTGCCCTCATCCTACCACTGACTGATATAAAATTATTTGTGATATATTTATTTATATTTATACACTATTTCAGCCTTATCCTCCCCTTTGAGACATTCAAAGAAATGTATCATAAAATGCATTCAGAGAAAAAGAAATGAAATAAGATGAAACATACAGTAATTTCAGATCTTTGACCACCACTTGTCCCAGGATAAGTAATCTGTAGCTCTCCAAACAGTTCTCAGGATCCCTAATCCATGGACATATCTTATAAATGGAAATTGAGAATTAACGGAGAGGACAATGTCTGGAAGGTCTCCAAGTTCTCTTCTTCTGATCTAACATCAGAGGGGGAATTAATTAGCTTAGTCTTTCTCAGGAATATGCTCCAAATATTAGAATTCCCAATGAGGAAGACTCCACCTTCCTGAATCAAAAGACTGGGATACACACATGAAGTCTTTCTTATGGGTCTGAAGAGCTAGGCATTTATAGAAATAGTCTTTAAAATCTTCTCTTTTTCTGGAATAATTTTATTATGTAATAACAAATGTAATGTAATTGGTGATAAAAGTTGATACTTTAAATGTTGCACTCTGGAGTCCTCTAGGAATTGGCATACTGAGTGGCAGGATGATTTTTTCTCCTGCCAACGAACAGCTGACTTTGCTGCCAAAACTGGCTCTTTGGTAGCACACTGCCGAGATTTGAATGGAAGCAACTAGGAATGACTCAAGTCTATGCTGAGTTGACCAGAGGTGGGTTCTCCCGGTTTGGCCCGGTCGGCTGAACTGGTAGTGGAATTCAGGCCTGGGTTGCAGAACTGGCAGCGACCTAGGCCTACCATGCCCCCAAACTGGTTCTTTCGACACTGCTGGGCTGCCACCATTTTGTTTTTAGTGATTGTGCATGTACAGTTCACTGTAAGTTGTTCTGCGCATGTGTGAAGAACAATTTACATTGAACAGTGCGAGCACAGCGCATGTCTGGCGTGCGCAGGGGTTGCTATGGAATATCAACTTCTTTTGTCCTTGTGAGGAATTCCCTATGTTTTGTTGTAAAAGTCCAGCTACAGTATAAAAGAAATTTAGACTATGTTAAAAATGGAAGCAACAATAAAGCCATATCAACTTAATCTCAAAGCCTTCTTGGAAGCTTTTGAAAAAAATGCTTTTCAATACACAAGCTCTGAGTGAAAATATGGATAGAATGTTTGATGATTTAGCCACAGTCATAAATCAACCTAAGGATGATTTAGCTGCTATTAGTGATACAACTAATAGCAGCTAAATCAGACTTCCAGTTGGGTGGATTGGAAGTCAGTTTGTTGCTGACAGAACTGAAGGAGAAGGAGCTTTGTTTGAGAATTGCAGGTCCATTGGAGAAGGCTGAAAGTGGTATGAATTTAAAAGGCTTAGAGATGGCAGTATGGATCAGTGATGGACTGGGCTTTCTTAGGAAAACTGTTGGAGGCTATGGACAACAAGTGGTGCAGAAATATAACAGAAAACTGACTTTGGGGAATGAGATGGAATTGTTGGGAAATGTCCCAGTTATAATTTAAGGGGAAAAAACTTTATTATTAAGAATCAGTCAAAGATGGAGACAGATTAGAGATTAGAGATTATGATTGCAATGGTCTATGGAAGTTTAGAAGCTGTAGTGGGCTTTCTGCATGTGAAATAGAATAATAGATCGTTAACCGAGGATTTGAAGTTTAATTTTACTAGGTTTACTTGTTAATTGATTTTTTTTTTCAATAAATGGATGATAGGTCAAATTAGTTGGGAACTAATGGTGTAGCAGTTTATAGATTGCAGACCTGTTTTGCAAACTATTATTGTGGAAATATATTTATCAATATTCAATTAGGGGGCAATATATGTGTATGTTTTTTATGAACATTTTTGTTCTTGTTTCATTTTTGCTTTGTATGTTGTTTTGGTTTTTTTAAAAAAAAGTTTGTATTTTAACTTTGGAAATAAATTTAAAATTTATCAAAAAAAATGTTGCATTCTGGATCAGTAATTGTTTTGGGTCTTAACATAGCAATAACAATAGCACTTAGTCTTATATACCACTCCATACAGCAGCCGCTCTTTACATATACCACTCTTTATAGCATATTGCCCCTAACAATCCGAGTCCTCCTTTTACTGACTTTGGAAGGATTTAAGGCTGAGTCAACCTCGAGCCCATCAGGATCGAACTCCAGACTGTGGGCAGAGTTAGCCTGCAATGCTGCATTCTAACCACTCCACCACCAGGGCTCCTTACAATTTTCTTCTTATCAGTAGACTAGAGCACTTAAAAGGTGTCCAAAGATGAGATTTAAGTCAAGGCAGATCATTTCCCCAATAGAGGTGAATTTTCATATGAAAATAAACAAATTCATAGAGCAACGATTGGTCTCATTTATTTCAATTCTTGTTACAGGGCTCCCCTGGGATACAGGGACCAATTGGACCCCCAGGAAAAATTGGCAAGCGGGTAAGGATCAGAGATACATGGATGGGTGCCAATCTGTAGGAATGCTTTTCTTTGCCCCCTTTTCTCACTCTTTTTCTCCTTTTCATTTTTTTAAGGGTCGTTCAGGAGCTGATGGTGGCAGAGGACTCCCAGGAGAAACAGGACCCAAGGTTTTCTAAACTTTAATTGTAGAGTGGAATTCACACAAAGGAGGGGAAGAGAGCCTTGAGATTCCCACTCCCATGGTGGTTTGGTCTTTCCTGCAATAGCAACACAATAGTGGGGTGCAAATAGAGCTGAATAAAATGTTGCTTCCACTTTTGTGTTGAATTTGGCACATTCAGGAGAAATTTTCATCCATGTGGTATGTATGCCACATGAAAATCCAATTCCCCCCCCCTCGTATTTTGTGATTGTGGTTCTTGAAACCCTTTCAGAACTCAGAGGAACTCATGCAGGAAATTAAGAAGAGTTCCACTGAATCCAAAGCAGGCCTATCTAAGCCATCTAGCTTCCAACATTTGGCCAGCCAGGCAGTTCCACAGGTACACAAACAGGGTAGGAAACCACAAACTTTCCCCATTGTTGGTTCCTAGGATCTGGTATTCAAATATATAATTCCTCCCCGAACATGAATAATGTTTGAACTAGCTCACTGGCAACACATCTCCTTCCTTGCCAAAGCCTTCAAAGGTAAGAATATAGAAAATGATGCAATTTGCCAACCTAGCCTGCGATTTGTCAGCAGCTGTCCTGGATTTTGTCCTGTCCTATCTTTATTTTTCAAGATAAAGGAGACTGAAACTGGAGCTTTTTGCATATTAGTGTGTGATTTATCATTAAGTCATCGAATTCTCCTGTGTGGCCTTAAATATGATAATAAAGGAGAGAATGTAGAGGATTCAGTGTGTGTTGAGTTTTGTGTGCACAACTTCCTCTGAGCAATTATTAAATACCGGGATAAAAGAATCAAAAGCTTTGGAAAATATAAGTGTGTGTGTGTGTGTGTGTGTGTGTGTGTGTGTGTGTAGAGAGAGAGAGAGATTGATTCTAGTATGTGGAATAACATGACTTCAGACTTTTGTCCCTTTCATACCACATAATGCTTTCAATTTTCATTGCTCAAAAGAAAAAATGCAGGGATCCATTCTGCCCTTCTCCCATCAGATCTTATAAAAAAATCTTTACAATGCAGGGATTGGGACTCTGTGGTATTCCATACATGCTACAACTGAGCATCCTTTATGATTGACTCTATAGAATGGGGTCAGTGGAAGTTGTAGTTCAACAACATCTACAGAGTCTCATTGCTGACAAAGTAAGTCAATACTACATTTAATTTCCTGCATATTGCAAAAAGGGAGATGGGAGTGAAGCTGGTGTAGTTCATCTGAATTGAAAGTCAAACCACAGAATTCCTGAATCTTATTTGTCTCAGCTGTTAGCCTCCAAGACATACATAGTCACAAAAATAGCAAATCCTTGCCTCTGGTTTACAATCCAACAAATTTAAACCTCTTTTTAAATGTTCAAGTTTTGCTTCCTTCCAAATTCTGAAGCACCAATGTTGCCTGTCAAAACATGGCAAACTGATCATCAAGACAACATTGTCCTCCCCATCATTCTGTGCACCTATTTCTTGGGTATAATTTAAAATTTATGTTCTGTGAAAATGTATTTATCTTGTAGGATTGTGCTAAGGATAAAGAGCATTGTTGCAGTAAAATTAGGCATGCAAAACTATCTATCTACTTATCTATCTCCTAGCCAAAAAACTGGTCTATTCTTGTCAATTCAGTACTCACCTGCTTTCCCTCCTTTTTTCTAGGGTGACAGGGGCTTTGATGGTCACCCAGGACTCCCTGGAGTAAAGGGACACAGAGTAAGAATACCCTAATATCTATACTTCTGTCCTCTCTTTAAGCTACCACCAACATTCACTCCCTACTTTATTGCTTTGCAGGGAGATATAGGGAAGCCAGGCCTACCTGGACCTCCTGGAAATGACGGTTCTAAGGTACGCATTGAATCTGATAGAATATTTGTAGCTCAGGGTTGAACTGTAGAATCCTTGGTACTCTCTGAGCTTCATTGTTTTCTTGCAGATGTTTCATTAACAAACTAGGTAACATTATTAGTTGTAGTAAGGAAGTAGAGTTTGCTTTCATTTTATATGCTACTGGCTTGCCTTGTTGGTGTTGGGGGAGTGGGCTTGGTAGTTCCCTGATTGGGCTGTTGTTTACTGTTAGCTTGTTTGGCTACATTGCTAGTTTCTTGATTGGGTATTGTTTGCTTCTTGATTGTTGATGTAGTGTTAATCTTGGTGTTAATTTCTCCTCATCTGAGTGCTGTCTGCTGGTGAAGAGGTGTTTCAGTCTTTTTGTTTCCTTTTTGACTGTTTGATTTTCTCTTTTGAAGAGTGTATAGATGTGGATCTTTGTGTGCTTCTTGATGGCTAATTTGTCTTGAGTGCCAAGCTTCCAGGAATTATCTAGCATTTTTGGACTTGTCTTGGTCTAGGATGCTTACAGTTTCCCAATTAAAACTATGGTTAAGTCTGTTGATGTGTTGTGAAATTAAGGAGTTTTCATCATGTCTTCTGCCTGCTAATTAATTTGGTCCCTGTGACTGTTGCAGTCCTTACAATATTACGTTGTAAGTAACTCCTGTTTTTCTTCCTGGGGCTGCTGGGTATTTGGTTTACTTGGGATGTCTTGGAGGGCTTTGGATGGTTTGTGAGCTACAGTGATGACATGTGGTTGCAATAGTTGGTTGGTAGTTTCTGATACGTTTTTGATGTATGGCAGGGTTGTGCTTTTCACAGCTTGTGTTAGTTGTGCTGTATTGGGTTGAGGGGTCAGTCACTTTTTGATAAAGTTGCATGGATATCTATTTTGTTGCAAGACATTGTATAGGTGCTCCTGTAGAATAGTGTATAACCTATTTCTTATAAAACTTTTAGAGTTAGAGCTATTGTTTTCTTGTACAACTGTATAGCATTTTTATCTTGAGGGGCCCTTGGAACAAGGTTAATGAATTCATATACATCAAAAAAAATATATCAACAAACACGATGTTTTTAAATAAGTTATAGTTGATAATTGGAATATTCCCATCTGACTGCATAATCATTCTGCCTTCCTCTTCCTTCCCCCTCTCCACTTTATCTTAATTTCAGGCCTACAACAATTTAGCCACGATGCATGTGATGAAATGAAGTGTTCTTAGAAAAGCTTATATCTTTTCATGAAATTGATAACTCTGGAAAGGTGCTACCAGACTTCTGATTTTGAATAGTAGACAGTCATTAGCAGACAGATCTTTGGGACAAACAGACTACATTACAATGAAAGAAGGGATGAAAACAAACAAATGTTTTATATTTAAATTCTTTGTTTATTAAGTAGTCTGAAAATATTAAGGGTGTAATGGCACTTGAAATGGAATATAAAATGTTTATATATGCTGATGTTATTATGACTATTCTTGATAATTATGTGATGTCATTATCTATGTTTATTGAAGTCATATACAATATGTTTTTACTGGTTGCACTATTAATTAGGAAGATATATTATTAGCTGCCTTTGGCATCTACTATGCCTCTAGATTACTGTAATACAATTCATACCAACTCCACAAAATACTTGGGTTTATATATTTAAAAAAAAATACTTTTTAGTATCTTGAACTGAATATATCTAATTATGTAGATGCCATTTCCGCTGATGCTTAAAACCATTGCATTAAGTCTTTGAGGCAAGATTGCCCTACAATGAATATTACATTGAAATAAATATATGTTTTAAGAAGGAGTCCAATTTTAATTACTGATAGATATTCTATACAGATAAGATAATAAGAATGTTTTGTTATAGGTGGCTAGAGCTTCATAACTATCCTTAGCCAAACTGCGGTTACAATAACAGCAGCTTCAAACTTCCAGATTTTCAACTATACTTCAATAAGCTTTAGTTTAAATATTTCTTTGAATGTGGGTTTTAATGATCATTCATCTCTTGGAGTCTATTTGGAACACAAGCATATAACAAGGATATTTGTCTTTAGCTTTGAAAACTATTAGGCGCATTTGGTCATTAGTAAACAAGTCCTTATTCCAAATCACTTGATAAATTGATGTTATGGTATAACCCGTATTTGAAAATAGAGGGAGATATACCTTATTGAAATGCTTGGGCCAAACAAAGAATCAACACTAAATCAGATGGCTACTAATGTTTTTAAAGATTTGAGAGATAGCATGTTGTATATGATTCACTTCTAACATTTATTGGATGTATACAATTGAAATATGTATTAATGAAAGAATATGGCACAGATGCCATTGAAGTGTCTGCAATCATGAGAGTCTTGAGTGATGCACAGCTTGGAAACTAACAACTCAATTTAATAAGTAGTTAAATAGTAAGTTGAAAATATTAACAATATATCTGAAGAATTCTTATAAAAAATGTGGTCCCGTCTAGCTTGGAACATGGCAAAGATGATACCTTTATATAACTAAAAAATACTTAAAATTTCTGATTTTAAGGATTGGATCAAGGATGCATGTTTCCTAAATCTTTTTGCTAAGTCTTTGTATTCTGAAAATGATGATTCATAGTGCTTATACATGCTCTAGATATAATGGTAAGTTGAGGTTCAAATAAATTTTATATTGCTATCTATAGTTATATGGATCTTTTGTTAGTTTTGGGGAACAGTTAATGTAGTTTATTTTAATCATTATAAATTTATAAACTAGAGGGATATATACCTTATTGCAGGGGTGTCCAAACTTGGGAACTTTAAGACTTGTGGGATTCTGGGAGTTGAAGTCCACAAGTCTTAAAGTTCCCAAGTTTGGACACCCCTGCCTTATTGAAATGAGATATACCTTTTTAAAACTTTTTTTCCCCTCCTGATGCTACCTGGTTTTGTTGTATTTCTTCAATTTATAAAAACAAACATACAGACAGACTTAAATGTTTTAGAGAAATGCACTTAACTGTATTTCAAGACAGCTATATTCAATCCTCACTAAAACTGGAGTATTGTAGATAGCCCTGCCTTAGGCATGAAATCTGGCTGGGTAACTTTAGGCCGGGCACTCTATCTCCCTCTCTCAGCCTAAAATGCACCTCAAAGAGTTGCGGTTGTGGGGAAAATATGAGGAGAAAAAAGTATTAAATATGTTTGTTCTGAGTTATTGATAAAAATATATTAAAAGCGGGATAAAAATTAAATACATAAGAACTACAACCACATAATATTTTAGGTCGCAGTGGCCCTTTGGAAATGTAATGCCAATCTTTACCTTTGAGTTCGGTACAGATATTGCAGTAACTTTAATGCACACAAAATACCTTCTTAGGAATATAGGAAGAATGCTAGGATTAAAAAAGTAGTGATTATATTTCCCACTAAAGTTGAATTTCCTATGATGGATTTCTCAAAGCTGCCTCAGGTGTTTATTCATTTGGTATCCAGTATGACTTACGTATTATAACTGGAGGGGGGGAGGGGGGGAGAAGGAGCCTAATCTAATACCTCAGTTTCCCATTTCCTCCTTGTTTTCAAAGGGCTCTGAAGGTGTGCAAGGGCCCAGAGGACAGCCTGGGGAAGCTGTGAGTATCTGTCTACCTACCAGGAATAAATACATTGGGTTTTCTGAGATTGTATCATTCTAAGTCACTTAAATGGGGGAGTAACAGTTGTACTGCTCTCACGTCTTTCTTCTTCAATGGAACCAAGTTTCTGGCAAGTGTGTTTCATTGAACAATGTTCCTCAAAGTCTTCTAATATAACCATCTTTTCTCCTAGGGTGTGCGTGGTTTGCCAGGCTCGCGAGGTAATCCTGGTTCTTTCGGCCAGACGGTATGAATTTCCTTCCATGTCCCTTTTTGTTCACAAGAAGGTTTGAGCAGGGATTGAGCAGGCAATGTGTTCAAGGAATGGGACAAACTTTAACAGGAAAATGTTTTTTTAAGTCTAAGTTCTGTTAAAGTTTTGGAATTTAATCTAAACATAACATTTAACTTTTGATGTCTTAGTTTTTGAATTTGCAATTAGGTTTTGAGTTCTGTTTATGATATTCCAGTATGTAATGGGGAAAACCCAGAGCAGATACTGTATATTGTCTGGGTCCATATGTTACACTAACATATATTTTCATTGAACCATTTTTGGTCTGATTCATATACACTGATAAAGCAACAGTGCATGCTTTACAGATTAGTAGCTGAGTTTGCATATCATGCAAAAAAGAACCTAAACAAATCACATGAGTTAGAATTATCCATCACATTAAACTATACTCATTTCATTTTTATGTTAGTATTATAGTTTATTTAGTGAATAAATGGCAAATTTTGAATTTGCATAGTACTCAAAGCTAATACCAAAGGGCACACATTTAATTTAACCAAGACATGAACTAATATAGGCTAGTGTGAACTGTTAACCTACATGTCTGATCTTTTAATAATATTTAGTATATTAAAAGTATATGGCAGACACCTCATCCTTATTTTCCTCTTTCATATGAAAACTTCAAACATTTTAATCATGATGTTTAAAAAATGTATCTCAATAGGAATCAATCACAATTTGCGAAATTCAAATTTGCCTATTTGTGCAAGCTTTACTCTTAAATATAATCTCAGTGCAGTCATAACATACATCATTGGTAAAACGTGGAAGAGAGGGGAAAATTATGAAGAAATATTCCTAAAGCCAGAACTAGATTAGGAAATAGAAAACATTAATAACTGTGAAGGAACTAAGAGTCGGAATTCAATTTGCCAAAGTAGATGCCATTCAGTTCTATCCATCCCTTCATATTTTCCAAAATGGAGACAGAATAATTAGGGTTAGAATTTTAGTTTTCCAATTTGGACTTACAAAATAGTTTCATTTGACGTTATTCTGTACCAAAAAAATCTCCCTTTGATTTTCATGATCTTGTTGTTTACCTCTTGTAGGGTATTACTGGTATTGATGGTGCTCCTGGACAGAAGGGCAATATGGTAGGTAAACAAAGAACGGGGACTTTCCTTACGTACTTACTATGGTAAAAGGGTTGTTTGTGTATAGCAGACAGATATGAATAGCATTTCATAACAATGATGAACATTGTTAAATTATAAGGCTAGAAATGGCTGAGCACATGCGGTAGAAGGCTGAAGGTCTCACACTTCAATTCCTTGCAGCCTTGTATATCTTCAGATCTTGTCTCTGTTTGTGGTCAGAGTTTTGGTATTTCCTGCTGTCATCTATCTTCTGAGAGGTACCTCATCTGATAACCTTCCCTTCTACCCAGAGTATAGGAGATATGGGGTCCTCATATTCTGTATTGTCTTTCTGATGTCTAAAAGATAAAAAGTACAAAAAACCCCAGAGGTTTTAGCCTTCCCTTCACCTCTTTCCTAGGAAAGTAATCAATCTCATAGGATTTAAATTAAAAGAATTAAAATAAAAACATAAAATAAAATGTAACAAAAACAGCCTCTATTGAATATTAAGATTGAAACTACAATAATTAATCAGTGGAACAACTTGCCTCCAGAAGTTGTAAATGCTCCAACACTGGACGTTTTTAAGAAGAGATTGGATAACCATTTGTTTACTGTTAGCTTGTTGGGCTAGAAGACGTCCAAGGTCCCTTCCAACTATTCTACTCTACTCTACTCTACTCTACTCTACTCTACTCTACTCTACTCTACTCTACTCTACTCTACTCTACTCTACTCTACTCTACTCTATTCTTTACATACTGCTTTGTTAGAAAATAGAGTATGAAAGAGAACATAGTACTCTAGGCAAATGATAAGATGGTGTTGGTTTTCTACAAATGAAGGTTTTTTTGTCAGAAAATTATTGATCCCAGAAACGCTATGGAATAAAAATTTCAAAGAAGCAAATTTAAATAGTGCCTAAACTGTGAATGAAGGCTGAATTGCCACAATTATTTAGCTAGTACAGAGAAGCAAATTCATTAAATTTGGTGTAATACTACAGTGAGAAAAAGAAAAGAACAATTTAATGTAAAAAGGAAAGAAACAACTGAATGAACTTATTTCTAAAGAAATAGCCATTTCTTGGCCATTTCTAGCAAAATCCCTTTTACGTAGTCTGCCAAGTTTGAATTTGAGGCTGGTGGGTGAAGATATTAGCTCTTTCTATTCTCTGCCTTGGTTCACAGCTTTTCCATCTGGCCTGCCAATTTTTTTAAAAAACACCTAATAAAGAGCATATCTTTCTCCAAAATATGAGGTGAGCAATTAAGCCTGTCTAGCAAGCAAGGATGATGTATTCACAATAGAAGAGAATATATGTTACTCAGAATTGAATTGTGGAGTCCTTGGTGCTCTCTGAGCATAGTTGTTTGCTTGCAGATGTTTTATTACCCAACTAGGCAACATCATCAGTGCATTCGCAATATATAAATGTCAAACACCAAACTAGTATCCACTTTGATTTCCTGCTGTAACACTATATGTTGATCTAATCTATATACTACTAAATCTCTCATGCCTGTAACCTTTAACTGGGTGAAGCAAGCCGTGCACCAGAGGGGCAATTATTTTTGAACCAAGATGCCTCAAATGGGCCAACATACAGGATGAATCCAAAACCACTGACTCCTGGCTCTTGTGAGAATGAAAATTGGTAAATTAGAGGTGGCAACACTGCCACATCACAACCCAAAAGTTAAGTAAACTGATTCTGCTGTAGCCCTTCAGAGCAGAGGTGGTATGCTGCCAATTTGCACCGGTTCAGGTGAACTGGTAGTGGCTTTGCCACCCACCCACCCAGACATCATCGACCTTCTGCGCATGCACAGAGGGTTCTGTGCATGCACAGACATGCGCGCTCCCACTACCGAAACAGTAGTGAACAAAATAGAATACCACTACTGCTCCAGAGGCCAGTAGACTGGAGTGCAGTCAGCCATGGTCAAGACTATAAGAAATAAGAAATTGCTCCTACTGCCACTACTCTTTTGTCCTTGGTCATTCTGCTTCTCTGTTTATGTAAAGAAATATCTGAAATGAATGACAGAATGTTACTGTCCTGATCCAATGTTATTTTTTAAAAATAAATTGCTTTAATTGAAGATTGCAGCTCATCCTATTTTCTTTTACTGTATATACATTATGTGCATCTTGTAGAAATATAAGGGAAGTGGCTGTATTCATAACATAATGGAAATGTGACGTGGCAATTGTGACATATATAGCGTGGATATTTTTTTAAAAAAATTAAGCATGGCAATTTAATCTATAAAGCAAAAAGATATAATTTAAATATTCCATGTTATAATGGAAAATTATATGTTTTGAAATATTACTAGGTATTAACTGGTTGCTATAACAATTAGCATAAATTTGCTTTCAATTAAATAGAATCTTCCTACAGCCATGTTTTGCTCACATCATCCAATTCTTTTCCAGTACAAAACCATGTCTACTTAAAATCAAGACAACCAATTTTATAATGATGGGTTTCTCTTTTATTTTCAATGTCCTTGAAAGGACGTTTTTAAGTACTGTCATTTGTTCTGAAGATGAAGTTGTGTTTGTTCCTTCAGCAATTTAAATCTTTTGCTGGATTTGCCATGTGACCAGAATCTTTGAAATGTTAAAACTGATCTTTTCCTCCCTTTTATTTTAACCAAAGGAGAAATAAAAGAATATGGTAAAAGAAAAATTAAAAATGCAGTAGACTGTTATAAGCATACATGTTTTTGAAATATCCTAAAAACAATATACTTCTAACTATGCTATGCCTATGCTAAGTACATCTAAGTCTATGCTAAGTACATCTGTTTCTCCTTCATTTTTTTAGTGCAACAAAAAATACAGGGAAAAATTATGTAACGAGTCTCAAGATTCTGCTAGTATTCTGCTAGTCCATCTTTCCATTATTAGGACCCAGAAAGAATCAAACAGGGCTAAATTTTGCATGTGGGAGAACCAATCAAAGAAAATTTGAATTGAACAATGGATTATAGGGGGGGGTGAGGTATCTCTAATATGTCCCTTTGGGAGGAGCAGTTGGCCAGCAGCTTGAATACTACCAGTTCCCCATTCTAAGCCTGATGTGGAAGTCCAACAATGACTGTGAAATAGAATGAAAATAAATGTTAATGCTTTTTCAGTTATGCTCTTCCATAATTAATCATGAACATTAGTTTCCCACAACAAATAGATATGTGCAGTCTACATTCGCAATGGAAAGAGGGTTTGTTTGTTTCTTTACTTACAGTAATATGTTTATATCATCCTACTTCTAATGATTCACAGCCAAACTTTTAATCCTAGGAAATGTACTGCAAACAAACCCCAGCCCCCAATGAAGAATTAAGAAGTAAGACACAATACTCTAGCACCACAATACTGGTTTCCCAAAAGCTGTAGAAGCTGGATCCTAACCTTCTCCCGATGTTTCATTCTTCAAGTCTCTGCCCTTTCCACCTTAGTAATGTTAGTCATTATGTCACAGCTGTTGTTGTCTCTTCCATTATGACATATGTACATATGTATATGCACTGAATGTTAGCTGACTTCAGGGTTCTCTATCTTCAGGGTATTCCAGGTGAACCAGGCCCACCTGGGCAACAAGGAAACCCTGGATCTCACGTGTGTATTTTGTTTGCATGTACATGGGGAAGGCTGGGAATGTAGAGTGTGGGGATAAACATGAGCAGGTCATTTGCTGGTTGGTGGGTCTGTTAAAAAAACAACAGGGAGGAGAGTATTACATGCATTAGAAAGATTTTTGTTACTTTAGTGAAATGTGTGGGTTAACCTTTTTTTCAGTCAGTAGTATAATATTCTCCAATCTCCATGTGGGCTATTATTAACCCCAGGAGTACAGTTCTCACTGGTGTCTAATTTGACTCTGACTGTGAAGTTTATTAGCAACTGGGTTCATAGAGTGAAGACAGGTGTAATATAAGAACAGTTCGGAAAAATATTAAAGTGCTAACTTCATCAGACTGTGATAGGGATGCAGATCAGCACAATGAATATTCATGTTACTTGTTTCGTCTATATAAATGCAGGGTAAAGTGCACCTCGTTAATTTTAATTATGCCATCCAAATAGACCCATATTCCTGTGTTTGATCATCAACCTTAACATGGAAACCTTAAAAAAAACACTGGAGCATTAAGAGAGAGGCTAGTGCTGTGCAGTTCTTTGAAGAGGTGCTTCACTTTCTTGATAATGGCAGTGAAATACTCCCTCAAAATTGCCTTAAGAAGCAATATCGTTCACTTGCATCTAAGAACCTACCTTCAGCAAATAATATAGGATTGCCTGCACCAAGGACTGAAGGTGACTAGCCTGGAATGTCCTTGGGGTACAGCTGGTCCTCACTTAATGATGGCATTTAATAATTGGGACCATTAACTCCATCACTAAGCAACGTGGTTGTAAAGCATGAACATTACATGACTACACCAACTTAACAACAGCAGTTCCACCACTAGACAAATCCCCTATGTTTATTAGACACAGTGTCACTTGTTCCTTTTTCCAATTTCCTGCCAGTTTCCCCACTGATTTTGCTTATCAGAAGCCAGTGGTGAAGGTCTCAAGGGAGGATCATTTGACCACAGGATACTGCAACATCATAACTGCAGGCCAGGTACCAAGTACCTGATGTGATTATGGGGGCACTATAACAGTTACAATTATAAGGAACCACTTTAAGACTCCTTATTCAGTGCCATCAGAACTGTGAACGGTCACCAAATGAGGATTGCCTGTATGCCAAAGGACTTCTGCTAGGTTTGAGAGAATTTCAGGCAATCCTAAAGCATTTACTCTGGGTCATTGCCAAAAACTTTGGTAAGTGGTTTAGAGGAGGCAAGCAGCCCATTCTCTGCAGCACTCATCAGAGGATAGAAATAATTTGGGGGAGGCATTGCTTGCCTCCTCTTTGGTAAATGCATTGTAGCAGGTATCATTTAGTTCTTCAGAATATTGTGGCCCAGCATATTCGGTCAGTGAGGAGGTTGGGGATGAACATGGGCCAGTCCTGGAGTCTGGGAAAGGCTCTGATGAGGGCTCTGTGTCAGAGGCGGTAAGGGGGCCAGAACCGTATGCCAATTATCAGCTGCCTTCAGAGGCAGACATCAGTGAGGCAGACGAACAGCTGGAGCCTGTTCCCAGTGTGCGCATGCGCAGAGTTGCCAGACGAAAGGAACAGCTAAAGAACAGGGGTCAACCTGGGAGTAGGGCCACAGGGGGATGATGAATGGCCCCTCCCAGAGGAAACAAAAGAAGAGTGAAAGGGGAGTGGAGTTTGCAGGAGACAATTAGTTCGCTTAATTGGTTCATGACTCTCCAAGACTCCTTGCCAAGTTTTGCAGATATCAGCCTGGCAGCTCTCCAAGCCAGATAAGGTCTGTGACTGTAAATCCCCCCTTGAAAGACTTTGCTGGATATGAATGAGCAGAATTCACAGTAAATTAATAAAAGGTTTTTTTTGTCAGGACAAGAGTTGCTTCATACTCTTGGGAAGCCTCGGTCAGAACAAACGTTTAGCGAAAATTTGCATAGTACAAATCTTCTGGATTTACATCACATACCAGAAGTACACAATTGAGTTCACTTAGCATGCCCAGAATATGTATATGGGCATATATATTCTAGCCTCTGCACATGCTGCCTCTGCAATGCAGAACCCATACAACCCGGAAGACCTTCAGTCAACCCTAAGAGAGATGTCTGAAAGTAACTTTCTCTTTTTTCTAATATAAATTGATTCGAGACACCCAAATTGCTATGGCAGAAGTGAATTACATTGCATCTGCAGTGAAAACTATTTCATCAGAGAAAGAAACTAATCAATGCGAATTTCTGTACAAAATATTTTTTTTTGTGGGGGGGAGGTGTTTCCATTAAGAATGTATCCTTGCAGGGGAATAGATATATTTGAACTGAAAGGACATTTCCTGGATGGTGCCAGGGCTCTGAAAACATTAAGTATGCCTTATCCCGACTAAATAATACTAATAAAAATTCTTCTTGTAAATTCTCACGTTTCTCCACTCTGTTTGGTTTTTCTCCCCTAGGGCTTGCCTGGTCCTCAGGGCCCCATTGGACTTCCAGGAGAAAAGGTGAGTTGGAATTAGCTGAGGCATAGAATCAGAACTAGGCTGAAAATCCCAATTTTCAGGGTAGCTATAGCAGCAGGCATCAGAGTTCTACCACAGGGATCTAATACAAAAGACTGCTGTGCACGGAATTTTGTTAAGCACCAAGATCAATCTGATTTTGCAGCATTTCCACCTAATAATGCTCCAATATTTCTTTATTTCAGCTGTGTAATATATGGTGGGAGAGGATTACATTTTGTTGCTGATTTTATTTCTGTAGTTGGAAGAAAATGTGCAACTTAAATCTGCTATATATTCCTCAGAAATCTGCCAGGGGCTCTCCATGTCTATTCCCATTATGCCAGCATACACTTAGACATATGTTTGATAGAGGAGATATGAGAACTGATAGGACTATGTCACTTAATCCATTGTCACAATTCAGATTGTCCCACCCAACTTTCTGAATATCTCCCTGCACTTTCTTCTCACAGGGTCCACCAGGAAAACCAGGAATACCAGGACTGGCTGGAATGGATGGACCTCAGGTAAATGCCAACATTATTAAAATCTTCATGAAGATAGTACTTAAAGATGAAACCAGGACACTTAACTTTCTTTTGCAGTAGCACTAATATCTGAGGGGAGGTGAATGATGTAAACATATAGAGATCTACACTTGGAATACTACATTATGCCCAGAAGAAAACTTAGCTCCCTGCCTTCTCTTCTTTTTCTATTGACCCAATATACTTTCCCAGGGCACCATTTTCATTGTGGTGAAGTACCTTTAAGCAAGCATTCATAATACAGTTACTTCACAAGACTGTCTCTTCTGTTGCTTTTCAGGGTCATCCTGGAAGAGAAGGGCCAGCTGGAGAGAAAGGAACTCAGGTAAAGAAGAAGAAAAAAGCCTGCTATAGAGTCATCTAAAATCCATAATTTAGAAAAGGGAGTTTTTTCCCCCAGTCCTCTATCTTCTTCCCAATGCAACCCCCCCCCCCAAAGCTTCAGAAACAGGGGGATTTATGGTCTTTAAGATTGCAGCAAGGTTGGGCAGGGAGGCTGCCAGACAGACTTGTTTCAAATGTCTTTCTCCTTCAGGGTCCATCTGGTGCAGCAGGACCAGTTGGTTACCCAGGTCCACGAGGAGTCAAGGTAAAGAGATACGCCTTTTATCATTTTTCAAGAATGAACATTTCTACTGAAATTTCTTCCCCTTTTCCTTTCCCTCAAGCCTCTCTCTTGTTAGAGCCTCCTTTTATTGCCAGTCTATTTTTTTATTATTTATATATTTATGAAATCAACATACATAGCTACCCAACCAGTGGTGGGTTGCAGGTGATACGCCCTGGTACGGGCGTACCGGAGCCTGCCCGGAGCACCGGATACCATTCTGGTACGGTGCTCCGGAGGGCCCACCAACCCACTCGAGCTCCTTACTGGTCTTTTAAGTCTTCGGTGTTTCCGAGCACGTGCACGGCGTGTCCAATGCTTGCGCAATGCTCTGCTGAGCAGCTGGAGTGTCACAGAGGCTCACAGTGGTGCTAAGACGCATGCGCATGCTGCATGCATCCATGTGGATGCTGCTGGGCCCATTCCAACCATACCGGTTAGAACGGGATTCGGAACCCACCACATGTGACCAAGGTGGGGTACAAAATTAGAAACAGCAAATAACAACTACAAAAATACACTAAAATGTAGTAAGATATGTTGCATCTGAGGCTATGTGAAACAAAGACAAAAACAATCAAAATGGGTACAAAATCTTTCGATTCTTTCCCAGGGAAGAAAAACAGGTATTTGTAAAGTATCTGAAAAAGAAGGTAGGGTCAGACCCAACTGGATCTCAAGGAGATGGTGTTCCATAGGCATAGTGACAGAGAAAGGATGTCTCCTCAGTCCTGCTAGAAGACAGTAGTTGGGTGAGGGGACCTGGAGCTCCATTGGATCTAGAGCCCCAACACATGCTCCATTTGGTCAGATATTATCAGACAGGAAAAAGTAATTGGAGGCAGACAGTTCCACAATTAGACTCTGTTTCACTGAGAACTTTATAGATAACAACCAGCATCTTGAAATTGCAGCTGTAAGCCTACTGGTCACCAACATATCTTGAAAATTCTACACAAGTAGTCCTTGACTTATGACCACAATTGACCCCAAAATTTCTATTAAGTGAAGTATTTGTTAAATGGGTTTTGCCCCATTTTATGACCTTTCTTGCCTCAGTTGCAAAGTGAATCACTACAGTTGATAAGTTAGTAGCATAGTTGTTAAGTGAATTTGACTTCCCCAATGACTTTGCTTGTCAGAAGGTCACATAATCTTGGGACACAGCAACAGTCATTGATATAAACTAGTTGCCAACCATCTGAATGTTGATCACATGATCATGGGGATGCTGGAAAGATTGTAACCAAAAAACAGTTGTAAGTCACTTTTTTAATGCCGTTGTAACTTTGAATAGTCATTAAATGAACTGTTGTAGGTTGAGGACTACCTGTACTTGCAGTGTTAATGGATGTTCTGAGATGAGCTCATAATTACTCATGCATTTGCATTCTTTGAGTCATCTTCAAGGGCAGCTGCATGTAGATGTATTGCAGTACTTCATACATGAGATGACCAAAGTATAAATCACTGTGAGTAGAATCTCCTGATTCAGAAATAGACATAATTGCTGCATAAGGTGAATTTATGCAAAGACCCTCCAAGCCATGGGTGCTACCTGCTCTTAACATAAATATCTAGGGAGATTCTCAGTCATCCAGGTCATGGTTGTTCCAAAGGTGCTTTTTTCCAAAGATGTTTTGCTTCTCATCCAAGAAGCTTGATCTGAAGAAGCTTCTTGGATGAGAAATGAAATGTCTTCAAGGAAAAACAAAGTCCAGTTGACTTTTGAAAAAAGCACCTTTGGAATGCTCTTAACAGCCTGAGTCTAGGAGCCCCCCCCCAAATTGAGCATGAACCCTGTTTGAGGTAGTGCAATCCCATCCAGAACCAAAGGTGGAAACTCTAATGATTAAGGTAAAATCCACAGTCACTTGGGCTGGTTAAGGTTTGGCTTGAGCCTGTTCTCCTCCATCCAGACCTCCCCAGCCTCCCAGACATTGAGACGGAATCTCAGTGGCATTGCTTGGCCAGCCAAGGATTGAAATGTCTAATGATATTTAACCCTATGCCAATGGATGATTTCAGTGAACAACCTCAGGTAGAGGCTAAGCCGAGGCAGGAAGGTCAACAGGAGGTGTGCTAAAAGTCAGATGACGGCTGCTGTCATGCAATCAAAGCTTGCCCTGTCCTGAAGGCTGAATGCTTTTCTTCAGGGCTAAGAACTGGACTGCCAACCTTCAGAATTCAATAGTCACTGCTCAGACCTACCTTGGTATCTTTCTGTGTGGTGTCATTCACCGCTTGTAGCTTTCTGCCTGTAATCATGGCTTCTATATCAAAGTGAATACTTAAAGTTGGTTTTTACATTTTAAAAAATATATCATTGTTTTCCTTTTCCATAGGGGGCATTTGGAATAAGGGGCCTGAAAGGCAGTAAAGGTGAGAAGGTAAGTCTCTGAAGAGTTTAGGAGGCAATATCTGAGAAAGAGTTCCACAGATTTCATCAAATTTAAGAGAGCATTTCACTGCTCCTGCTTTCTCTGTGTTGCTAATGTGCTACTCTAGAACAGATAACGAACATTTAACTGGAGTAAGTGGAATAAGTACTTCATTTTTGACCTTTTTCCAATGCAGTCATTATTTGGAGTGATATAAGTGTTGAGGTTCCATCTGGGTATAAACCCTTGAAAAGAAGTTCTTATGGATTTTTATGTTAGTTTCTAGATTGCAACAAATTAGAATGTACCATTGGGTAATACAATAACTTTGCTAGGATCAATTCACACACACACACACACACACACTAAAAAAAAAACAGTAACGACAATCTTTCAAAAGAGTAGGAAAATGTTTTGGTTGTCATCTAGAGGTAGCCTGGAAAATATTTTATAGCAATTAAAATATTGTCCATCTTTGAAATTCATCCAAATTTTAGAATCTCCTTTCCTAATATAATTCAATATGTTCATATTTGGCTTTTGAAAAATTTCTTTTCAGTATTGTCTTTGAAGTTCTGACTAACAAATTATTTCTTCATAGTTTAAAATCCTTATATTCAGACAGTAAGCAGTAACTGACAAGGTTGACAGTCAGGTAGGAGAATATAATTTCAGGTTCAGGCAGAGACATTTTAACTAGCAAGTCTGCTAGCCAAGTGTTCCTGTCTTTAGAAATATATATATGTTCTCTTTCTTTTGGATGGGGGGGTGGGGATAAGAACAAAAAGTAAAACTGTAGATTTGAAGTAAAATGAATTTTGCACACCATTAAAACATATGATTTTGTTTCTTTGTATTTCAGCATTAAAATAAGGTTGGCATTTTTAATTATTCTCATGTTTTGACCTTTTATGGGTTCCTAGGGTGAAGATGGATTCCCTGGCTTCAAAGGTGATATGGGGCCCAAAGGCGATTGGGTGAGCAATATTCTTCCCAGTATTCCCAGTATGAAATATCTGTGGAGGCTTTTAAAAGAAGGCATGAACCACCACCGAGGCTTTGGAAATTCATTCCTTACTGTTAGCATTGGTAGTAGATTTTATTAACAATTTTAAATAGAAGATAAAATATTATAAGGAAAAAGGAAAAAGACAAAACTACAAAAGTACAAAAAGAAAAGATAGAAACCTCCCAGTTCCTTTGCAGCAAATACACTTATGATTACACAATTATCCCTTATTCTACATATACAAAAAGAAAACCTCTCTTTTTAATATAACCTATTTTCTAATCATAAAAACCATAAATCATTTTTTCTGTCTGTAAGGGGTTTCCAGTCAGCAATAAAATGTAGATATTTTCTTTTCTCTAATCAAAAAAGTTAAGTTAGGTATCTCTTCAGGTTCCACCATCTTCATTAAGCATTTCTATATTGTAGGTAATGTCGGATCTTTCCACTTTTGAGCATATAATAGTCTTGTTGCATTTGTCATATATAAAAACCAAATTTCCATAACTTTTTTCTAGTTACCTGTTCATTAATCTCAAAGACAAGCCTCTGGTTCCAATGACATTTTAATATTTTAAATTTCTGAATTAATATATTATTATATATTAATAATTATCTGTATATAATGATGGACACGTAAAAATAGTTTATATATATATGTCCCTTCATGATATTCCCATTTCCAACGAAGATTCAAAATAGCTTTATACATTCTAGACAATTTCTCTGCTGACAAATATCAACGATACATTATTTTATAACAATCCTTTTTTAAGATTAGAACACAATGCAAATATCAATCCCAGCATCACTCCCCTTGTATTAATTGCACCACCTATTTTCAGTAGCATATTTTTTTGTGGAAAAATAAGTGCTCTAAACATGCAAGCATTAGGGTACCAATTTTACTTTTTAATGCTTATTTGGCAGCCACATCCCTCAAAATACAATGGGCCATATGCCCATAACGCTCTTGGTCTTGAGACTAAAGATTTTTCTAAAAGGAAAAAGATAAGAAGAAACCTGCATCTATTTTAAAAAGTTGTCCATGCCATTTTTAGTAAAAGGACATGGTTTCTATATTCAAGTAGGACAGGGGTGTCCAAACTTGGGAACTTTAAGACTTGTGGACTTCAACTCCCAGAATTCCCCAGCCAGCCATGCTGGCTGGGGAATTCTGAGAGTTGAAGTCCACAAGTCTTAAAGTTCCCAAGTTTGGACACCCCTGAAGTAGGAGGAGGATTGCCTTTGTGAGATCATATAATAACATAACAAATGATGTTAAGTGATAAAATAAAAGTTATGTGATAAAATGATGAAATAATAAATCCCACCGTCAACTTTCCAAGTACTGAGAGGCACAAAGGGATTTGCTCAGTTCATGTCATGTTTTTCAGTACACAGAAGGCTTGCCAAAGATGGGTTTGGGGTTAGGTTAGGTTAGGATTCAGCGAAGATTCTGTCATTCCAATTTTAGAAATCCAGAAAGGGTTTTTCTTTGTGGAAACAATTTGTAAAACAGAGATTCTCCATCTCTGTGTTAGATACTATGATCTCTGTGAATCCCATAGTGTGTATCTAGATTATATTTAAAATGTTTTGCCTGGGATGCGTTGGGATGCTGCCATCCTAGGAGGTGAAGTCTGATACATTTTTATTAGCTGCACCTCAGGCTTGTTTTTGTGTTAGTTATTATACCCCTTACTCACTTTAAAAATAAGTTTAAGAACCTCAGAGGTGTTTTTTTTTTAATAGAAAGCAAAATTGTGGTTAGGACTTTGATTCTGTAAAGTTATAAATGGACTGGAAGCCAGATGGATCTGAAATAAAATTTTGGAATTAATTATAAAAATCCTTCCCATGGGAAAATGTGTTTGTTTTGAATTCTTTAAAAATATCGTAGGATGGGACTTTGAAAGTTAGACACTAAAGGGAGACAGAGGGAACGGAAGATTATAGTACAATTAAAGCAGAAAAACACTTACATTTGACTTACTAATGCAGCATGGAACAATACTTTAATATTAGAGGATGAACAATGGACCAAAAATGTAATTTTAAGAGTCCCTGCCACTTATAGATAGATTGGTAGATTATGTTTAAAAGATTATGTGGAAGATGAACCTAGTTAACCAGAGAAGACTGAGACTGATCTGAAGGTGGATTTAAAAATGACAGACTACAAGAATGATATGGAAAATGATGCTACACAGGATATACAAATGCAATTGGTTGATGTCTTGATAATTAAGAGGCAAATACAAAGAACAAACTGAAAGAATGACCTGCATAACTTTCCCATACTGAATTCGCAAAGGAGATTTATTAAAGCTTTGAAAAATTTTACGAGAAGAGACAAAGAAACAAGTGACAAGAAATCAAACCTGAGGATATTATTAAGGGATTAAATATTAAGACTGTTAAAAATGAAAGGCAAGAATATCAAAGGTTTCTTTGATCAAAATAGATATGTTGTTATCTCTTGTGGTAACCCTGAATGGACTTTTGCTGATCAGAATTGAACAATGAGGCTTTAAGTATATTTTATTATTTCCATTTTGTCCTTTTAGTTTTCTTAATTTGTATTAATTTTATTCTTTTTAATTGTAATACTTAATAAAATTGCTGCATTAAAAAAAGGAAGAAAAATTGATGGGTGGGTAAAGGCTCATTCACAATATTCCCATTAATTGATGATTCCTTGCCAATGGCTTGTGTGACGAAATTCCTTCTATATAGCCTTGTTCATGTTCATTACCATGCATTGGCCAAACTTTCCTGTAAAGTACCTCTTTTTTTCTCTGAGACCTGTGTACACACACGACACGACACTACGTGCACGCGCACAGACACACACACATCCCAGACTTTCTGTGATTCATTTTCCTCTCTCCCCATCTGAAATGATGGATAAAATTATCATTTACGATAAGTGCAACTTATTTTAGTGTCAATAGCTGGTGTATACAATCTACTGTATCATTCTCAGACATGACAGCAGATTGTCTCTGAAGTACAGAGAACATGCTTTGAAACTAGAATTTTATAAACGTGGTTGGCACAATTATTGCAATTCTTTCAACAGGGCGATGCTGGCCCACTGGGCCTACGGGGTGAGGATGGCCCTGAGGGGCTGAAAGGACAGGTGGGACCTACTGGAGAAGCAGGTTCTTCTGGCCTGGCTGGTGAGAAGGTGAGCTTTTGGAACATAGGAAGCTATTTGTCTGTCCACTTATTGATCAACCTGGCATTCAACAGCTCTCCGGGTATCAGGCAGAGGTCTTCCTCGTTATGACTTGATCATAAAAGAAGAAAGAAATCAAACTTGGGATACTTTAGGGCCTTTGCTCTATTACTATGTTGTGGTCCCACTGATTAATTGCCGAAGGAATTTGTATAATTCTTTCTCCACTCACCAGGGATTGTTTAATTTCATCCTTGGGCACATACAGGCTCTGATCATCTCCTTTTTTTCTGCAGGGCAAATTGGGTGTGCCAGGGTTGCCAGGTTATCCTGGCCGCCAGGGACCCAAGGTAAGCAGGAGGGAAGAACTGGAGGAAAGGAAGAAACCTTGTCCCAACCTATCCCACCCTGCCCTCAGATTGGATTATTTTTTCCACAGGGTTCGACTGGATTTCCAGGGCCCCTAGGCCTCATTGGAGAAAAAGGCAAACGAGTGAGTGAAACTAGAAAATACCCCTTGAAAAAAAAACCATGAGAGATTTTTTGCGGATTATAAAGATGGGAGAGGATATGGCAAGAGAGAAAATTCAAGAAAAGGGGGAAAAGGAAGTATGCGAACCAGTGGTGAAATTCAATTTTTTTTACTACTGGTTCTTTGGTTGTGGCTTGGTTGGCTTGGCAGGGGAAGGATACTCCAAAATCTCCATTTCCACCCCACTCTGGGGGCAGCCAGAGGAGGTAATTGCCGGTTCTCCGAACTACTCAAAATTTCCACTACCGGTTTTCCAGAACCTGTCAGAACCTCGTGGATTTCACCCCTGATGTGAACCTTTTTTTGAAGGTGCCAACTGCGGTTTAAACAAAATGGTTGTTCCCTCATTTCTCAGAAACTATTTTGCAGTTTCTTCCTGAGGAGCAATTGTGAGGAGCTCTTGTGGGCAAACCTGAGTTCTCTCCTTGTCCAGAAAGGAACAAATGGGACTGCATTGCAGCCTGGATCTTGCTTCCACTTACAAAACGTAACTGCATCAGGATTTGGAGGACTGTCTGTCCTCTATCCCTTGACACATTTTATTGATTCATTTTATTTGCTACAGCAGTGCTTTTATTTGCTAATGCTCACACTTCAGCATGGATCATAGCAAGAGAGCACAGTCTGAGAAGCAGGATTACCCAATTACCAGCTGTTTTCACTGAAATGAATCTGAGAGAGAAAAGGTTCTCTACTTTCAAATATTCCTGTCGAACGTGACTTTTTAGTTTAGATTTAAAAGAATAATCTATTTTATTTTATTTTATCTCATGGCACATTTGTTAGGAAAAATGCTAGCAGCCAGAACCAAGGGATATAAAATAGACACTTGCCTTAATTTTAGGCAAATTTAATTGAACTTTATAGTTTAAGTGTCCAAATGTTTAGTATTTGGCAGATATGTTTATAACAGTGCTTAGCATTTTATTGTGCATTTTAAATTTAGACATACTTTTTGGTTCTTCTGTTAATGGGCAATAGTGGACATTAAAGTCCAAACTAGAGGATATGTGAGATAAGGGAACATCTGAGCATCTCTCTATGTAATGTCCCATTTAAGCCTGGTGACTCTGTGTGTGTTGGCTCACTGAACTCCACCTTACCTTCCTTTTCTGTTTTCCTTCTTTTCAAGGGAAAAGCTGGCCAGGCAGGGCAGACTGGACAGTGTGGTCCTCCGGTGAGCTTTCATAGAATAGATGCTTACCAAGTCCCAAGTTTTCTCCAAAGAGACTTTATTTGATGCTTATCAACCAATATGTATGCTGGCTAGAAGAAGTCCTGTGTTAAAATTTAACATTATCTCTCTCCACTTCCCGTAACTGAAGAACAAATTACAAGGATGCAAACATGATGAGAATATTGAGAAAGTGAAAAAGGGATATAATGAAAGTGCAGCACTCTAAGCCCTTCATATTCCTTATATGATGTAGTGAGTAGCCCTGGGGAGTTGCAACATCTTTTCTGCCTTTCACAGGTCATATCAAGGGTTTGTAATATTGTTCTTGGCTCTGAATAGAGTATAGGAGGTCTTATATTTTCCGGAAACCCATTCTAAGGACATTGCTTCCTGTGAATTCAGTTATTTTAAAAATGACTTCTGATAATAGCAAGATACTAATGGCTTAAGTGAAGGGCAAAGAGATGGCGCATCACCTTAATTTTGTAAAGTAATATGTGACTGACTCCATTAAAAATCATAGTTGTTGAACTGCCCGTGTTTAGGAGTCTGAAGGATGGGAGAAGTATCTCTTTGAATTTCACATATCTGGAGAGTGCTTTTTGGTTGCAACTCCCCTACCTTCACAGAAATATGATGATTAAGCTGAATTTTCATTAATATTTCTTATCTCTTCCCTTTCTCCCATAATATGCCAATGAATATAGTAGCCATTTGGGGCATATCCATTACAAAGCTCAAATTAATTCAAAGAAATCTTAATTCAGATCTTCCAAATTTGAATTTGCTTGCAGAGATTTGAATGTATATTCTGATTTGTATGCCCTCACTCAGGGTTCTATTATTAATATTTCTATAGATGGAAAAATCAGGGAGAGGGGAGAAAGCATAAGAATGTGTTAAGATTAAATTGATTGTCCAATGGGCTGCTCAAGCCAGAAAGCAGCAAAAGAAAACTTCATAGTTATAAAAGTCATTGAAATATCACGCATACACACACACACACCATTAAATTTGGGGTTTGAACCCTTAATTTTCTTCCTTTTTGCACTGCATGTTTCACTAGAATGAAATGAATCACATGATAGGTGAAAAAGTGAAACCTTGCCTTTAAACTGGGTCATCTGTCTTCAGCCCATAGATGATTTCTCCAGCCTTGAATTTGTTTTCCTTATTGGTTCATTCTATAGGTAGATGACATGTGCATGTGGCTGGATCATTGCAACAAACAGAGATGTTACTTGTAGTGTTCTCTCTCTTTACTCTACTTCTATTTGGCACACAATTTCTGAAATAAGAGTGAGGGGATGCTGATTTCTGGGAAGCATCCAGGGTTTAGCTGCTTAATAAATATCCCATATACTAATGGTAATCCATTTTTGTTCTGGGATCTAGGAAGCCTGACTCAGCTCCAGACTTCAGTTTATAAATACTAATCTGAAACTAATATCCTTTCCCATTTTAGGGTATTCCTGGTGAACGTGGTTTGCCAGGACCTACAGGGAAACCGGGATCAAAGGTATGCCTGTTTTCTGTATGATGTGTATGGCTTTGTACATTTCTCCATGCACAGTGCAGGATATGTATGTAAACATCTGTGACCAGGGCACTCCCTAAAATGCACTGCTGTCTCATATGCTGTCTCAAATATTTTTAAAATTTGCTTATTCTTGGATTATGTCAAATGTATTTTTAAAATATACCCTTGGGCATATACTGTAGGCCTGGCTGTCTTGATCCTTACCTACTTACCACTTTTTGCAAAATTATATCACTCCATTATTGACAACCGAAGTTGTCAATATGCATTAAATCAATCTACACAGGCAGCTATAGGTAACTAAATGACGTTATACAAAAACATTGTACAGATTGTGCACTTTTCATCCGGAGCTGCATGATTTCATTTTTAAATGGTGCCACACATTAACACTATTGGCAAAACCATCCTAAAGCCCCCACAAACAGAACTAATAAAATACTCTGTCTATTGGAATATTAGTATATTAGCATTAGTATGGGAAAGGCTGATAGATGTATCTTATTTATAAAAATCTATCTTCTACTTCCTAAAACGCCAATTTTCCTGTAAACAAATTTTTGCAGTGTAACTTTACCTGATACTGTTGAAAATGTTATTTTAGGAACTCTGCATCATGTGGCTTACCTGACTTTGTAGATGAATAGTAAAACTCCTAGGCTATTTGCATTGATGTTATGCTGGTTTTTGTTCCTGCTGCTTTGTCAGCCCTTGATGTTAACTGAAGTCAAAATCTAGAGAGGGTTTTTTTGTTGGTTGTTGTTTTTCAACTAATGTTTCTTCCTCCAGGGTGACTCTGGCCATGATGGCTCCCCAGGGACTATAGGAGAAAAGGTAAGATGAATGATCAAATCCTTGCAAATGAAGGACACCTGTGGTCAGCAATCTTTTTTCTTCCTCTGGTAAAAGTATGTCTCAGGAAGAGAAGTTATGACATCATAAAGGCCATGACATCTCTGAGATTGTTGAAACCATGGAGATGTCTTCATGGATCCAACAGTCTCAGAAATAGCATTGCCTTTATGATATCATAGGTTCTCTTCCTGAGAAACTCTTTTGCCAAAGCAAAAAATCACTGCATAAACAGTTTCTTTAAAGTCTGTAGGATGAAGAACTAACTTCAGAAATTTAAATATTTACAATGTGATAAAATGTGAGAGTGGGGAAAGCAGAATAGGAAGCTAAAATATATCAAAGTATTTTTGTCTTTTCCCACAGGGGCCCACTGGGCCACAGGGATCCAATGGATTCCCAGGATCAAAGGGGCCGCCAGTAAGTAACCCACTGTTCCTTTTACAGAAATTTCTATTTAACTAGATGTAGGAAGAGGTAAAGATCAATATTCCATAAAATAGTTGTGTATGAGACAGCAGATTGTACTTTTTATTATTACAATCTACCTAATAAAAATTTACCATGTGAATTATGCACGGGGAGAATGCAAAGCCCAAATTAAAAATAGCCTGTGTATTCAAAGACTTAAAAAATCAATAGATTTACTGTTCATTACAGGACACCTATAAGTAAATATACTGGTAGGTGCAGAATTTAAGTCTTGGTGGTATTATATTTTTACTTGAAAATGAAAGAACTTGGGTCTACTTTGCTGCAAACTGGTGGTTTGGATAATTGGTTGTTTACACAGTTGGGATTATAAGATTGGATATCTACCTGCCTGGGACTAGAATTGCTTTTGTAAGGTATACAGGATACGTAAAACTTCAGATACCTAAAAGATTACCACCAGTGTCAGATTTTGTAGAATCCAAAGAATGGCATTTGAGTTAAGGAAACATGTTTGAATCCTGTTCCTTTGTTATTTTGTTGCCATGGGCATTCATTTTGACCAAATTAGTTTTACCTAAAACATGTTAATTGCATAAAGAAGATGAAATAGCATAAAAATGTGGGGCATATTTTTATCATAACAGTTTAATAGCTTGACATATTCTTTTAAAGCTGCCTGGAGGGGACCAGGTGGCAGAATTTATTATTAGATCTTCTTTAATCTTCTCTCCTTTTCAGAGCTATCTTATTCCCATCTCAGTGCCACTGGGGGGGGGGGGGGGGGCTCTGGAGGGAAGCCATATTTCAATCTCTTCTCCCATGTTCATGATCAGAACACTTCGAAAACTGTAATCCTTGTTTGCTATTTGAACACATGTGATATAGATTTCACAAGCCCCAAATTTCCGAGGCCTTTTTTTAGTAGATGTATTGGAATCTTAAAACAATTTTATTAGGTCTAGCTCAGCATGGCTATCCATCTATACTGCATTGTGAAATACATTCATTTAAACAGTAGCACAATAGATTCTACAGAGCCATTGCAATTGTAAGACAGACCAAGTCTTCATTCATAAACCCAAAACAGATTTTCCTTCAAAGGGTGCAATATGTGTGTTCGTGTGTGTGTGTGTGTGTGTGTGTGTGTGTGTGTGTGTGTCTGTATACAGCTGAAGTCATATGATTACATGCTTGGGGTAGACAAACGGAATGGCCAGAAATGCTAATAAAGATGGTGGTGGTTCTACCTCCTAATTTTGCCCATGCTAAAAGAATCTGGCAGTTTTTAATAGGAAATCTTCACCACACCCTCATTCTCCTGCAACACTTCCTGCCATCCAAGCTTATCTTTCTCTTTTTTTTCTTAAGGCAACTGGTGAACCTCTAAACATACTGCTGAGCTGCAGTTCACCCACCATTTACGTTTTCTACAACTATGTTTGGGACTCAATTATATTCTTGTAAATAAAGATGGTATTGGAAGCAGGCAAACTCAGAAAACAAGTACCTCTTGCATTTCTGGAAAGAGAAATTATTGAAAGCCTGTCAGAACAGTTCTCTAGATCAACTAATGTCTAGTGAACATTTGAGCCTCTTGAGCATTACTTTGAGCCTCTTTCTCCTGTTCTCCCCTCCCTGGATCAAGATATCTTTTCAATAATGGCCCAAGTCCTTCTTTTAATATGTCTGCTTCCTTTTCTGTTTTCCAGGGCCTATTGAATATTTCCTCATAAAAGCTGCCATTTCCTTTATAGTATGCCAGTTTTCCCATTGACTGGTTGGTTTAGAGGAGTTACAAATAAATAAATAATGAAGTTAAGTGAGGGAAGGATTCTGAACATCTACCAGAATCTTTTTTTTAAAACAACAATTATTTCTGTTTGGAAGGGTCCTATAGGAAAAGATGGTCTATCAGGACATCCAGGCCAGCGTGGTGAGGCAGTAAGTATTAATATAAACTTCTCTCAAGGTTGGTTGTTGCCATGTGGTCTGTGGATAACTGCCTCCTTGTTTCTCTTGTTTTCCTTTGCTGATTTCTTGCCTTGATAATTTGTCTGACTGCTTTCTCTATATTTCTTTAATGGGCTCAGCATTCTATTGTTGACTTTCCAAAATGATTTTCATTTCTCCATGAGCTGAAGTAAAAAATGTAAGTCACACCATTGTCTCTACAAGTTCTAAGGTGATCAATCGTCAAAACTAAAATATTCAACTAGGTTTCAGGTGTTGAGCATTGCATTTTTACTTGTCTTATCTGATACGACTCTTCAGATACATTGGACCAATACTTGAAATTCCCCAAGAATTTGGTTCATGGTCCCACTTGATGGAATCCTGAAACTAATTATCCAATATCTGTTTGGGAATTGTTGGGCTCTTGGATGAATGAACCATGAAAGAGATCTTCATTGGATCAAAATATCTTCATTTTAGACAGTAATCTTTCTTTCTCTTTTTTATAGGGATTTCATGGCAAAACTGGCCCACCGGGGCCAACAGGAGTTGTGGGGCCACAGGTAAAGAGGTTCTTTAGTTTATTTATTTATAATTAAAATATGAATTCATAATTAAAACTGGGCAACCTTGGCTGAGATATTATCCATGTTGCTAAAGTAGCAATAAGACCCATGTGCAAACCTGATGTAGAAAATTAATGATATCTGTTTGAATTTAGTAGATACCATGCATGAAAAATATTCCAGAATTTCTAGCTACCACAGTGGAACATGTAACATTTCTTAATCAGAGGGCCATATTTGATCTCTGAGTGGGGACCCACTAGTGGCAATTGTATGATTATGTTATTGTACGCTTGTTGTCTTGCTGATATCATTTGTTACAGATGCTGCAAAATTAAAGTTAATTAAGTACAATGACTATTTCCTATGTATTTAATATTTAATATCCCCCCTTCTACTGGGGATATAATATCCATGTGCTCATATTCTTCTTCCCAATTCTGAAAATTAAAATGTTCTGAATGAAAATCTGGGAAGTAGTAGACATAAGGAAGTAAGTATTAGCTAAACATTACTTAGTACTTCATAGCAAACAGAGCTAGCAGTAGTGAAATAGACTGCTTTGGCAGGTAACTTTTTCTTTCACTGAAGCTGCTTATCTGGTTGGCTTTCTGTCAAGGATACTGTATACATCCTCCTTTGAGATCTTTTATTAGCTTCAATGATGTTACGTTTTCCTTCAACTCTTACGAGTTAGTAAATATATGGATATAATAGCTACATGTTATATATAAAACCATCAGATAGCTTAGCATGCATGTGTCAAGCCTTCAATTCAGTAGCATACACACACACACACACACACACATTATAGTCTATGTATATAGGAAGAAGAAGAGATTATCAATAAGAAGATGCAATGGAAATACCAGTTGAATTCCTTGAAATGCAAAATGAATGATCTGAAAGATGACCCAACATAGTACTAATATTTTTATAGTTGTGTCTTATGATAAATTTAACCTGCTCTCAAAAGCATTGCATCTTCTCTGCAGGGAAACACAGGAGAAACTGGTCCTATGGGGGAGAGAGGCCACCCAGGCTCCCCTGGTCCTCCTGGAGAACAAGGCCTGCCCGGTATTGCTGGTAGGGAAGGTGCCAAGGTGAGCACTTACAGGTACCATAGTAACAAGGGATGAGAGCAGGTGAAAAGGAATGGATTTTCCTAAATGCTGCCAAGTGTTCCTAAACCAGAATTAACCTTATCTTAAACAGATTGCAACATATACATCCCAAAAGAGCTGCATTTCAGTCCTAAGGCAATAACTATTCTGTATTTTTGTCATGATCAATACAAGGATTAAGAGCTTGCTTATGTAAACTTCATTCTACAAAATCCTTTGCAGTGAGACCACAGCAAGGCCACATGCTGATCCATACATCTGGGTCCAGTAACTATAGGAAACAATTGGTTTGTCTAAAGTACGGCAGGACAAATGAAATCAGCTCACATCAAAATGGTTAGAAGTAACTGGATAGTAAAACTAGATCTTTACTTCTAGGGTGACCCTGGACCTAGTGGCATTCCAGGCATTCCAGGTCCTACTGGAATTAGAGGCTTCACAGGAGGCCGTGGTCCTGTTGGAGAGAAAGTAAGTGTTCAAGAAGATGAACAGGAAATAACGTGGAACTTAATAATTATGATGGGTATAGAATATAATAAAGACTATGATGTACCAGGCTAATTTAATTTAACTGGGTTATTTAGTTGCAATCACCATGGACCTCTAATTGCAATGTGCTTGAAATGCATAACATAAGGATGCTGTGTTGCTATGTCTTGGCCCTTGGGTAAAAGATTCCATGGATCAATTTCCTTATTGGAAATATCATGGTAGAATAAATGAGCCTTTGGTCTCTTCAACCACAGTAAAGTTCTCCTGTTCCTTCCTGTATGTTTGTGATCTAAAAGATCCAATAGAAAAGGAGAATGAGAATAAGAAGGGAACATGAAATGATGGCACCTCCATGGAAAGTCATCTTCTTTTGTTTTACTTTCTATCACAGGGACCAATAGGCCTGAAAGGAGCAGAAGGGCCACTTGGTCCAGCAGGCTCCATGGTAAGTAAACTAGTATTTTCCCCTAACTTCAAAAGGAAGATCAGACTTTTGTTGCATGATGGAGAGAGAGTGTCTGCAAATAATACTCATTAGCAGTGAAGTAAAGTCACCCTTACTGCAGCAAGATAGTCTTGGAGTCAAATTCTTGGTAGTGATGTTGCAGCCTGAATTAATTAATAGCGAACATTAATCAAAGCAGGTTTGCATGAAAGATAACTTCAGATCAAATAGATGGGGTTCATAGATTTATTATCTCCTGATAGGGTCCTCCTGGGGAGCGAGGTCCCTCTGGAGCAGCTGGAGGCATTGGACTACCAGGAAGAGGGGGCAATCCTGGACCACCTGGACCTGCAGGGGAGAAAGGAGCACCGGTATGTACAAGGCACCGTGTTGCCATTAATGATCAATTTTAGAAATAGACATTCAGAGCTCAACTAATTTGCAAGATGATCTTACCCTAAAGAGCAGGTGAACTAGAACAGGGTGTCAAATTCAAGGCCTCGGGGGCTGGATCCGGCCCATGGGGTACTTAGATCTGACCCACACGGCCACCCTGGAAACAGCTCATTTTCACTGGCAGAGATCTTGGGCCACCACAGGCACCCCTGACCCGAGTGACGTATAGCTGGCCACCCCCACCGCACCTCCCAAAATCAAACACAATGCTGATGTAGGCCTCTATGAAATCGAGTTTGACACCCCTGAACTAGAAGCTTCAATAAAGGAAAGTCATCTAATGAATGCTTATTATAGCCTTTCTATAGGCTATAATACTTCCAGATATGTTAGCCTATAATTCCTTCTCTGTGATGGGAAAGGATCCCAGCTTGTTGAAGAATATCAGATTGGGAATCATGGCTTAGAAACCATAAGATCCAGGAGTGGAGAAATAATAAATCCTTAAGGTCTCATTCTTTTACTTCCAATGCAAAGAGATTCTTTGCTCAGATCCACAGGTGGCATCACTTGCTCCATCCTAGGTCTGGTTCTGTCCATTATAAGATAGTATAAATTCAGCCTAGAAATGCTTTGGACCTTGTGCATAAAACCATGCCTTTCTCTCATTTCATCACTTTATATTTTAATCTTTTTGATGGGGAACAAGACTTTGCATTTCTAAAGGCAATATGCAGAATTTTGCACTTAGCCAAGTTTTAATTAAAATCTAAAAGAGTGTCACTATCGGATTAAAATACTAATAGGAAAAAGAAAAGTGTTGTAGATATAAATGAATTTAGGGAAGCCAAATACCAAGAATGAATAATAGTACTAAAAAGTTTTCCAGATGCCCACTTGTATTATTAAGAAGTAGTACCATTACATTAATACTTGCCTTATAAATTGCCAATTGCAGCACTTTAAGAAGCAACCTGTCCATCAGAACAGGGCGACAGATGAAACAGTGGTACTTATACAAGATTTTGTCTGTAATTTCCTGGTATAAATAATGTCAAAGTCAAACCTCAAGATTTGTTAGACTCAAATGTGCTCATTAGGTCACAGGCTGATTTGTAAAAATTACTACAAGTAAAATTGAATGGAAGAAAACTTGCCATTAGTGGCCTGGGCTGATTATTTATCTTTTATTCCTAACATAAATTGGGACTATTAATTGACTGGTTGCCAGCAACCTAATTTTTATGTAGCTTTGTGGCCACTTTGAGAGTTTTCTATCAGCATCCCCTGTGTGACATAACTCAGATGTAAATTTGTATGTCTATACTTGTATATAACTTATGGATTGCAAAGGATCTTTGAGTGCCAGTATCTAGTTAGTTTGAGAATTTAGAATTGAGAAGTCTGAAGAAAGTTTATTCCCAAAGTGTGTCTAATTAAGGTATCCATTAAACCACAGCATCCACTTTTCTATGCATAGTGAATTTTTTTTTCCATAGCAGACGTCTTTATTCGACCCCATCCTTATGTTTTCTTTTTCCCAGGGTGATCGAGGACCTATGGGTCCATCTGGTCGTGATGGAATCCTTGGTCCAGTGGGGCTTCCAGGGCCAGCTGGGCCTCCAGGACTTGCTGGAGAAGACGGTTACAAAGTAAGGGATCTGCATTTTGGAGGAAATAGGGAGTGTACTGGGTCCATTTGATTACATAGACCCATTTTTGTTTCCTTGGCAACACATGGCTTGGCAACAACTTTATTGAGATTTTCCCAGCAATTATTCCTATAGCTGGTTTCCTTAGCCAAGACTTTAGTTGGTGGGAGAAATGTTCCTGATAATAATTGCTGTAATGATATTTTCTCTATTTTTTCCCTCTGTCTCTTAATGTATGTGTGTGTAGGGAGAAATGGGTGGCCCGGGACAGAAGGGAAGCAAGGGCGACAAAGGAGATGCTGTGAGTTTGAAGGAGCTTACTCAAAGGCTTTGATGAAACTTATAACAATTGCCCTTTAAAATTACTCCCACATTTGCTTGCCATTTTTTAAAGGTTGGACTACCAGGATTTCTTTAAAAGATTGGAAGACCAGGAATTCAGCACCAGGAACAGAGAACTAAGTGTCACTGTTTCATTTACTTTCTCTTTCAACAGGGACCCCCAGGACCAACCGGGATCCAGGGTCCTATTGGGCATCCAGGATCTGCTGTGAGTCTTGCTTCACCCCAACACTTTTGTTTGAAACAATATGAATTTAAGAAGTTTAGTGGACAAAAAAAAAAGCCTGCCTCTTTCTGTATTTTCAGTAAATCCAAAATGCCCTAAGATTTCCCCTCCCCTGAAATGTTTGTCTTTCTTTTGAGTAAATATATACATCATTTCCTTTCAAACCGTTTGTCTCCTCTATGTACAGCTCAGCTCCTTTCCCTTATCCCTATTTTCTTTAACTATTAAGAAGTTCCTTCCCACGGTAATGTTTAAGATCCTCCTGCTTGATTAAAATGCTTTCCATTGTGTCACATTCATCCCAGATTTTTGGCTCGCTTAAAGCAAGTGAAGAATCGTTGATCTCTAACATAATATTTTGCTACTAGGGAGTTGATGGAGAGCCTGGGCGCCGAGGGCAGCAGGGCATGTTTGGCCAAAAAGGAGATGAAGGAGTCCGTGGTTTGCCAGGTGTCAGTGGCCCACCTGGTTTACAGGTGGGTATGAGACCAACAAACGATCTTTAGAAGGCTACATTAATTTGAATGAAGGCAGCACAAAAAAACCCATAGGTTTCAATTCATTCTATTTCTCTACCCAGTTAAATCCTCTCCTTCCTTTGGGAATTCAAATAGCCCATTCAAGGATCACCCATTTTATCCTCAGAACACTAGCATTGTGAAGTAAGCTTGGTTAAGAGATAGTGCCTGTTAACTCACCCAATGAACTCAGTATTTGAGTAGAGACTTGGACCTGATTTCTCCAATCCCAGACTAATTCCTTAATTCATCATGTATCATTCACTGACTACATTTGCACAACATGTTTAAGCAAATCTGCTAAAAAACATAATAGCTACATTTACACAGGACATTAAACTTGAATGATTTATAACTTGGGTAGCTTCGGGTTTTTTTTGGTTTAGTGTTATGCAATCAGTTATCTTTAGCTGGTTCATTGTACAAAAGAGCTGTTGAATTAAAAGCCAAACATCCAAACCCATGCAGTTCAAATATTTAAAAAACCCTTTGGTTTATGATTCTAGCAGAAACCAATCTTTGGCTAATTTTTGATATGCTGAAATTTGATACATTGGGAATATCTTGTTTCTCCAAATATTAATTTAAAAAGGAATGTCATTTATCATAGTTTGTTGAAATCTTATGTTACTGTAAAAATGAAAACATTTCATTCGGTTATTCAAGATTTTGGTGCAGTTACACAATCCTGTCACTTTCATGACTATGCCTCCATCGATCTCCCTATTAAATTACAAGTTCATTCACAAATATTTTTTTTTTAAAAAAGAGAGAAAACACCCTACCTAAATTTCACATATGCTCTTTTAAATCTGAGCATTGTCCAGAATCAGAAAATGAATGAACTTCTACTGCTCAACTGTAGACTGCTATATATATGTGTGTGTTTCCCTCACAGGGAATGCCAGGGCTCCCAGGTGAGAAGGGCGAAAGTGGTGAAACTGGGCTAATGGTAAGAGTCATTCATTTACCTTCTGGCTTCACCTTTGACCCTAGGCTTGATTTTATTATTAGAATCACTTATGAATCATTCTCTTTCCGTTTTCTCTAGGGTCCACCTGGAGCTCCAGGGGCCCAAGGCCCACAAGGTTCCAGTGGTGGAGATGTGAGCAACATTTTTTTTCTCATGTAGGGCAAAGAGGGGAGAAGAGCGATTTCAGTCATTTGAGTATCCTGGGTTCTCAAAACTACATTCCCATCTTCCTCCTAGGGAAGATGGAGACATCAATTTATATATAAATATTAGACTGACAGATTTGGGTAATCCTTGAAGATGAGTTGCATGGAGTTGCAACACGTTATATGAATGACTAGTGCAAGTGTAGTTGGACTATTGAGAAGACGTGCTATGAAGTGTTGCTGGTTGAATATGAAAATATGGCAGATGAGAAAGCCCCAAATATCTGTATAGCTCCCATTTACCACGCTATATTCCAGATATGTTCCAAGTGATAGATCAGCACATTTATTCATAATGCTGAGCTCACATGTTCATTTTATATAAAAGCTGTTGTGTAATATATACAGTACATTGCACATTGAGCAATCTTCTTAATGGAAATGATCTGCATCCATTGACTTTGTAACAACAGTTTCAAAACAATTACGGTTACAGTGACCACATATATTTTTTTTTTCATTTATTGATTGGGTTTTATGCCATTACTCATTGTAATAGTTTTAGATGCAATATAATCAGAACCATAAAGCATGGATGCTCCCAGGGATCCTTGCAGATCGAAAGACAGAATAGAAAATTAAGAAGTAAATTAAACAGGCTAATGGCTATTGAAATAAACCTAGCATATAGATTAAACTGATAGAGACAGAAAAAATTAATACAGTCATAAAACAAATTCAGCCTTCCCTTTATCAATAGACGCTTAAAAACAGGTCCATGGAAATAGAACAACTGCTAAGCATAGCTTCGTGAGTCTCCATGATGTGCTAATTTGATGGATGAATGGTCCCACCAGGAAAGCATCCCCAAGAGACTTCAATAGCTGTAGCTATTGAGCAGGTAGATAGATGCCTAGGTAATGCAGCATGTCAAGTAATCATATGAGGACCCTTGAAAATCAATTTAAGTAAGTGCCTGGGCTCAGCAGCATCCATTAATTTGTAGGGCCTTCTGATATGCATGAAGCTCCCTGCATGCGAAAAGAGAAACATAGTTTGGTGTCAGGAAATGCTCAGGGTATTAAATTGCACCGTCCAAAGATGATAAATGTCAGTGAGTTATTCAGTCTGAAACTGTGACATAAGGCAAAAGGGGATGAGTTAAAAACAACAAGGCTTCAGATACTAAACACATGTAATATTAGTTGGAGGGAACAGAATGCTCTGAACTGATTAAGTAATCGGCTTAGCAGTTAACACTCAGGATTGAGTGATTTCTCTCAACTAGTTGTTGTGTATCTTTTTATTTCAGGGCCCACAAGGTCAGCGTGGTGGAGTAGGCCAGCCTGGTGCCGTTGGTGAAAAGGTGAGGCCTGAGAGGATATTTCAGGTGAAGGGGTAACCCCTGTTATATACAGATGACTTCATCAAACAGGGTCTATTATCTTTTATTTGGAAATGGCATAGCAATATTTGAAAAAGAGTGTACCATGAAGGAGATTTGTGTTTTAATTCTTGTGCTACCTTAGAAAATGCAAATGAGATAAGTTTGCATAAAAATACAAAGCCAATGAATTAATGGCCTGTCACTATGTGATGGTATTGGAACCAACACCATGGGCCTCAGCATTTTCCTCAGTACATCCACATCTCTGCAAGGGAACAGAAGGTTGTAATTTCCCTGTAAAATTTGCATACTCTTTTCTCTGGCAGCCTAGAATTTAGCTAGCAGCAGATACATGGTGCTTTGAGTTATTCAAGAGGAAACAAATTCAGTGTGGTAACAAATAGGAAGGAAAGAGAGTGTGATGAAAGCTGGAAATATCAAGAAATTAGTGTACGTTCATTGTGCTCTGGCTATCAACAAGTAGAGGAAGAATTATAAAGAACATTTTAGCTTGCAGAACATGTCCATAGATAGGAGGATAACAAAATTCTGCATAAGATAAGCATCTAAAAAGGAAGGATAAGGAAATCTGGGTCCAATGACTTCTAGGCCCTTCTGGAGTTCCTGGATATATCAGAACCTGAATCTTGTCTTAGAGGACAGTTTCTAACCAGAAAAGTTTTCTCTTGATTATAAAATTTCATCCTCATTCTGTGATTTGGAGAATGTTGAGAATCTATTACAAGTTTTTACATTTAAAAAAATAATAGTCTGTATGACTAATAAAAAATATTCACTCTAAAGCAAATTGACAAGGATGCCTGTCACCATCCTATTTGAACCTCACAGATTCTTCTGTCTACCTTACCTTTATTTTTATTTTATTTTCTCTTTCCTTCCCTCCCTCCCTCTCCTCCCTCTCTCTGTGTAGAGCAGTGTTTCTCAAACTTGGCGACTTTAAGTCCTGTGGACTTCAACTCCCAGAATCCCCCAGCCAGCATAGCTGGCTGGGGAATTCTGGGAGTTGAAGTCCACAGGACTTAAAGTCGCCAAGTTTGAGAAACACTGGTGTAGAGGTTTGTAGACAGATGATATACTTCCAAACAAAGCTCTGGGCTGATTTCAACTGGTATTTTTGTTCTAAAAGTGTTTGTGAGAACCAACAGTGTTATTGGAAATAAAGATCCTGCTAAAGTTACTTTTTCAAATATATATTTTTAAAAGAAAAATGACAGGCATCATGGCAGAGACCAATGAAGTAGTTTCATGGGTACATTGAGGAAGTCTAGTTTTTAAAAAATAGATGGGTAGATGTTAGTATGTGTCAATGTGCATATCTGAAAACTGGTCTCAAAATAAGAACTGGAAATGCAACATTGGCTAGAGATTGGTTCAAGATTCCCTCTTTATTTTTTTTCTCTACCTTCTAGGGTGAGCCAGGGGAAGCAGGGGATCCTGGACCACCAGGGCAGCCAGGCCAACAAGTAAGTTTCCAAGTTTCGTGAAGTCTTCAACTGTGGTACTCCTTCCCCATTCTTAGTAGGGCGCGCTACTTAGAACTCAATGTCTGTCTATACCACATCACTCTCTGAAGTATAAGATCACTTGATTAATTGATCCTTCCCTCTCTTTAATATAAGTGAGCAGCTTAATGCTAAGGATGATTTAATGAACAATGGTGGGGAACTCTGGGTTATATATCTCTCTATGCATTCACAGGGAGTGAAAGGTGATGTTGGTGAAAAAGGAGATTCTGGCCAGTCTGGAGCAGCAGGGCCACCTGGAAAAAAAGGCCCCCCAGGAGAAGATGGATCCAAAGGGAACATGGTGAGTTAATGATTCCTGAATGTCAAAGTGGAAAGTAGCTATTTGGTCCTACCTCTTTTATGGAAAATACGTCAGATCCATCTACATATGATATAAAATGATTCTATGGCAGGGGTGTCCAAACTTGGGAACTTTAAGACTTGTGGACTTCAACTCCCAGAATTCCCAGGCTGGGGAATTCTGGGAGTTGAAGTCCACAAGTCTTAAAGTTCCCAAGTTTGGACACCCCTGTTCTATGGCCTTATTGACTATCCACTTCTATAGCAACTTCCAGAAAAGATTTCACGGCTGCTTTGAATGGATAGCTGAGTGAGCATTCTCATTTTGCAGTGAAGTAAAGTTAACTGCAGCTTTTCAAGATGCAGTTAGTGTCAATTGATATCAATCGATTTAATATTAATTGACTAATATAAATTAATTGATAAAACTGGAATGAACCACGTGGCTGTCAGTTGCAATCCTCTAACATAGTTGGCATAATTCAAGATGGTGTTCTCTCAATTCAGATCTTAAATTCAGGAGATCTAGAAATCCATAAACAAGACTAACTGACGTAATCTGCGATTGATACTATTTTCACTTAGGCTTGTGAGGGAGTGGTTCCCTTTCACCTTTGGAGAAACTGGCACTTTCTGATATTTATGCCTTATTGCATTTTTCCATCACAGGGTCCGATAGGATTCCCTGGTGACTCGGGTCCAACTGGAGATCCTGGTCCTCCTGTAAGTATCAACTTTCAACTGAGTCACAACATTGTCACATTTCATTTCCTGCTTTGCCAAAGAATTTAGTGGGGTAAGGAGAAAAGTTTGAAAGCTACAAACTTTGTGGTTGTTGTTTATAGGAAAAGGGGAATCGCATACTGGGATCCTACTCTGACCTTGTCTTTCATAACTTTAATTACATGAAAGTTGCACTACTGTTTGCTCTTTTTCTTGAGAGAGTTAGGTTAGGGACTGCCCTAACTCTACCCTGAATTAAGAGATTAATAAAAAGAGAATTCACTTTTAGGCACTCAGTTCACCATCTAGGAACTGCTCGTTTAACTTTCCAATACCTAGGAGTTGCTGTTTTAGATTTATAATCAATCATAACTTTAGCTGGATGCAAGAAGAGACAGGACCTTGGCTCCTTTTTATGTTGGGGTGAATAATCACAATAGAAGAGGAATGCAGAGGGATCCTGTGGCCTTCCGGGTGTCACTAAACTAATGCTAACAGCAGCTGAAACCGTCAGATCCAGTAATTAATTTTTTCTGGGAATTATATTTCAACAAAATCTACAGAGGTTTCCTGATGTGAATAATAAAGAGGTTTTAATTATATTCCTGATATATATGAATAAGGGTTTTGGAGCTAGAGATTCACCTGGATTGGGTATGAAATTAATAAATACTTTAGGAAAAAGATCTATAGGTGGAGCTCCCTAAATATTCTGATGAAGTTTGAGCATATTCAGTGATTAGAGAAGCTTGTTTCAAGTTGGAATTGGGAAAGCACGATATGGTGCATAAAAGGAAGAAGATATGACATATTAAGTGACGAAACTCTGAATTGTAGCCCTCCATGTTACAACATTTTGTTGCAGGCCTCATTTATATTCTCTGTACTCAGAATCTGATTTGCTTTGCTCCTGTCCACTTCTATGCAGGGCCTAGATGGAATTTCTGGTGAGAAGGGTGACGTGGGTGATCCAGGACTTCCAGTAAGTATAGAAAACATTCTTGGTGGAGAAACTATACCCTTGATGGCGAATCTATGGCATACGTGCCACAGGTGGCACGCGGAGCCATTTGTCAGGGCACGCGAGGCTTGCCCTGTCAGTTGGCCAGCGCGCATGCGGGCACTGACCAGCTGACTTCGGCCTTCTTTTGAGGCCATTTTTCACCCTCCAGAGGCTTTAGGAGCTTCCCTGAAGCCTCCGTAGCACGAAAAACCAGCCCTACGGGCAAACCGGAAGTTCAGGAATGGACTTCCAGTTTGCTCATAGGGCTGGTTTTAGTCCTCTGGAGCATTCGGGAGCCCTCAGGAGGCAAAAAAATGACCCTATGAGAAAACTGAAAGTGACTTCTGGGTTGCTTGTAGAGCCGGTTTTAGCCCTCCGGAGTCTTCAGGGAAGCCTCCTGGAGGCCCCTGAAGGCTCTGGATGGCTAAACCCGGCCCTATGAGCAAACCGGAAGTCTGTTCCCGAACTTCTGGTTTGCCTGTAGGGTCGGTTTTTCGCACTCCAGAGGCTTCAGGGAAGCTCCTGAAGCCTCCGGAGGGCCTCTGGGTGGGGGGGAAAGCTGTTTTCACCCTTCTCAGGCTCCTATAAAGCCTCTAGAGCCTGGGAAGGGCGAAAAAAGCATGGCAAAAATGGGGGGAAGTGCTGGTCGTGCGCGCATGCGCACTGGAGTCATGCTGCATGCACACTGTGATCGTGAGTGCATGTGCACTGTGGTCATGCGCAAAGCATTATGGGTATGGCACACCTGTGCACTCCCCCCCCTGCACTCCCCCCCGCTTTTGGCATGCGAGCCAAAAAAGTTTCGCCATCACTGAACTATACCTTCTATTCTGTAACAATATTCTTGTTCACTTTTGCCAAAAAGAAAGAAAGTCCATATCGTACCTTGATAACAACAATATATATTGAGACTTTATTTATTTACTTACTTACTTACTTACTTACTTACTTACTTACTTACTTACTTACTTACTTACTTATTTATGTATTTACTTTTCCCAAAGGTGCTTTTTCAAGTGGCAACTGGACTTTCTGGTTTTTCTTTGAACGCGTTTCACTTCTCATCCTAGAATCTTCTTCAAAGCTTCTTGGATGAGAAGCGAAACATCTTCAAAGAAAAAACAGAAAGTTCATTTACCACTTGAAAAAAACATGTTTGGAACAACCATGGCCTAGATGACTGAGAATATCTGTAGATATGTATTTATTTACTTTTCATATTTTTCAATCGCCCATCTTCCTTGGATCCTTCCTCTGATTGTTCAGCTTGGAGGCTAAAGACACAACGTGGCCTTCTCCAATTCAAAGATACACTTGTTCGGCAGGCTGAGACAAAGAGGCAGTCCCAGAACCAGCGAAATCTGGGGGCTGGGGGGGGGGGGGAGGGAACAGAATGTATCTGCCCTCAGTGTGTAAGGGATTGCCACTCCCGAATTGGCCTTTTTAGCCACACCAGATGCTGCTTTAAGACCTCTTTCCAGAGCATGATACCATAGTCTCTTGAGATTGAAGGATGCCAATGATCTTCCTTGAAAAAGGGCTCTGGGCGATGTATAATAAAATGTTAAAATATAAAAACAGTATAATAGTTAAAAACTTAAAAGGCAAGGATGACTAAACACTTAAAATTAATTAGAAGATGAAGATAGGCTTTCAGGGCACTAGCCAGCCCCATTTCTATGTGCGCCTCTGAGCTCCCCACCTGAAGCCACAGAACAATGTTTTAATTCCTTTAAAAGAAGGCCAGGAGAGTGAAGGCCTGCCTAATCTCCAGAATGGGGAGAATATACAACCAGGTTGGGGGTGGGGCAATGGCAGAGAAGGCTCTCTTCCTAGTTTCTGTCAGTCAGAGTTTCTTAACTGAAGGGGTTGACAACATACCTTCCCTGCCTTTTGGGGTGAGGAAGAATCTATGTAATGGGATGAAGATGGTTCTTGAGGTAGCCTGACCCCATGCCATGTAAGGATCTATAAATCACAACCAACACCTTAAATTAGATCTGGAAGCAAACTGGAAGCCAATGTAGCTTGCAAACCAAAGGTGTTACATGTGCCTGTCTTTGGGCACCCAAAATTACTCATGTGGCTGCATTCTGCAGCAGCTGAAGTTTCTGGATACTTTTCAAGGGTAGTCATATGTAGAGTGCATTGCAATAGCCCAAACAAGACATGACTGGGGCATGACTGAGCAAGATATGTAGGCTTTGTATGATTGTTAAGCAAAGAAAAAAAAGAAAGAAAGAAAAATACAAAGCAATTTTGAAAGAAATGAAAATGTGATTTGAAGTGTGTGAAAAGAACTAAACAAGGAGTCTCCAGCAGAGTAAGTAGAATTAAGAAGAAAACTAATGGAATTGTTTGGAATGAAAATGAAATAAGGGAAAGTGGGGAACAGGATGTTAAGGATTTGTAAGGGAATGAAAGTAATAAGTCAAAAAATGTTTTGAATGTTACTATGAAAAATGTTAAAATATTAATGTGATTTACTTATGGTGAAGCTGCCTGTGAAGATTTTCAAGCCAAGATGGTTGTATTTGACAGATAAAATGGAGCAAAACATTGCACGTTTTTCATAAATCATGGAAAAATGGTGAAGAGAGATGAATTTGTGTGTTTGCAGGTGAAATATTCATTTAAAATGGCAAAATGGATGGAGAAGTGTTCAGATATTAAGAAAAGTAATGGATAGTAATGTAATCTGTTGTGAAGAATATTTCTTTATCAAAAGAAGTGGAAATGTTTTTAAGACTGCTTCTATATCCACTTTGATCTATTGAAAAAAGAGTTGGGAATGTCAGAAGAAACACAAAACTAAGTAGAATGCTGAAGGGGAAGAAGGCAAAAAGAGAGGGTCAAGAACAAATGAGTGCTCAATGAATGTGATTTGAATACAAAAGTGGGTAATTGATACGAGAGAAGCGCACTGAGTCGGTTTGATCATACAGAGAAAATCAGTGAGGATTGAACTGCAAAATGAATATATGCTGTTGAATGGAGTTGACAAGACCTTTAAAAATAGAGAGATGAGGTCTAAACAACAAACGTATGTAGTGATTGGGGACATGGTTGAAACAAGAACAGAAGAGTGTAAAAAAAGTATGATGTGAATTAAATTTAGCTTTACTTCCCTTTGTTTTGTTCTTATTTTATATCCTTAGGTTTCTTTTCCATTCTATTTCTTATATATTTTCTGTGCTTCACATATTGCTGCTCATCTTGAAAATGAATAGCGGGTTAGGTTCATATATATAAAAGTCCACTTTCTCCACAGCATGCATGATTTTATATATCCTGACCGCATTTTCCATATTATCCTTCTTTGCCAAACTAAATAAGCTCAAATTATAATATTTTCAAATTGCAAAGTATTCACCCGGTCTCTCTCACACACATTTTGATTGCTTTCTTCTGTACTTTTTCCATCTCTATTACCATTTTTCAAAATTGGTGACCAGAATGATACATTATTATAGATTTGGATGTAATACATAAAGATTGTATTGCCAATATTGCCAGTTTTATTTTCCATTCCTTTTCAAAGGTTGCCTGGTATGAATTTGCTTTTTTCGCAGATGGTACTCATTGGTGGATTCTTCACCAATTATTAACTTTTTTCCTGGTTAGTTACAGACAGTTCAGATCCCCTCCTTATATATGGGATCTACATGCTCACTATATATGCAAATGGAGTTGACTATTTTGTTTCCTCCCCTGAATTTTCAATTTTTAAAATTTTTAAAGTGGGATTTGGGAGTCAGGGAGATGTCTAAATTTAATAAAATAAATTAACGAAGCCTTAGAATTGAAGTTCTCTAAAGGAGACAACAAATACATTTTCAACATTATGTTACCTGAAATTTCCAGAACTTAGAGGCAAACCAGGGGAAACCATGATAAATCAATATCACCGGTGTATGTATTTTACTGCTATTACTGTGATGAATAACATGAGAAACTTAAAATGAAAACAGTTAAAACCCATCAAAATGTTAAAAGTATTTTGATGTCAGAATGTTGCATAATATACAGTTGTCTCTTAAAATATTAATATTGATGTATACTTAAAAGTCACATCCACTGATCCAAATAATGATTGTCACAAGTAGATACTGCATTCATGTGTAGTGGCATATTTATACATAGCAGGAAACTTATATCAATCCAATCAAGGATAATTACATTTCATTGCACTCAGGGACATTTTGTGTGTGTGTGTGATTGATCTACATCAGACCATGTTATGGGATCAGGAAAATTTCTCTACACTACAACACGTGCCTTCCCAAATGATGTCCATAGAAATAATACTTTTTGTTTTATTTTTGTAATTTTGTTTAGGGTCCACCTGGAGCTTTTGGGGAAATAGGTCCTCCTGGGCCACCAGGGAAAAGGGTAAGTTGGGACTTACATAGGCAAACCTCCAAGGAACAACTGTTCTTTCTGTAGGAATGCCTATGACAGCATGGTCTGCATACCAGTATCAGATACAAATCTCCAATAAATAGCACAATAAACAGCACAAAGTGGCCAAAAAGTGATGCAGCTATGGATCATGGATGTTCACCCCAGACTAAACAAATACTGGCACTCCTTAAATAATTTCAAGAACAACTGGATCATATTATGAGCCCAGAACACACAAAAATGCTGACAACCACCATCAAGACTACATCTCTTAAGACAAGCTGAAAAAAGGGAAACAAAACTCAAAAACAAACTCTTCAAGCTAATCCCCAGGAATCAAAGAACCTAAATGAGTAATCAACATGTTCAGTCCTCCACAATCCACTGCACAACAATGCCCTTCAAAAGTCTATCATCATTATTTCTATCTATATCTATCATTTATCTATCTATCTAATTTATTTACTTATTTATTCTGTCCATCTCCCCTTCAAGGTCACTCTAGACTTCTTACAGGTTGTAAAACAAGTGAGACAGAGTTAAAAGATTAAAACAACACAAAGTTAAAACGTTATTAAGAACTAAATATACTGAAACCAAACTAAGAGTGTAAAAAGTCAGACAGGACAGGGACAAGGTATTTTTATCCCATCAGCCACTTCTAGCAGTGAGCGCCCCCCTCAGGGCCCCAGGCAGCTGGCAAAACCAGATGAGGCAGTTCTCACCTGCAGTGAAAGGTATAGACATTGCATAAACCAGTGGTAGTCAACCTGGTCCCTACCGCCCACTAGTGGGCGTTCCAGCTTTCATGGTGGGCGGTAGGTGTTTGCTGTAACTCTGCTTTATAAATTTTATAAAGTAAAGTTACTTCCCTACTTTATAAATCACCATTACTGTGGAACCGGTGGGCGGGTAGAAAATTTTACTACTAACAAAGATACAAAAATGGGCGGTAGGTAAAAAAAAGGTTAACTACCCTTGACATAAACAATGCTAATCAATTAGAATTCTTTCAACCTTAGAAACAGGGTTTAAAGGGACAGGTCCTGTCACAGAGACTCAAGAAAACATAAAACAGACAATAAAACCTACAGATCAAAACACAGAATCGGAAACAATTCAAAGCAGAGGACTGAGCAGCCCCCCAAAATCTAAAGAAACAAACCATCACCATCAGCAGACAAATATTGAACTACAGTTATTATGGACAGCATACAATATACACAAAAATCCAAAGACATGGAAGACAAACAAATCTACATTCCAGAAAGCCTGAACTCAATAGAGAAACTAGATGACCTGGTCAAGAAAACCCTTAATGACTTAACAAAAAAGAGAATTCACAAAAGAACAGTGATGGATGAAAAACAGTAGACCCATCCCCCCATGCTTCTATAGATGTCCCAAAATACACAAGTCCAACACTTCTTTTAATCCAATTGTATCATTATCAGGGACCCCAACATGCAACATAGCTAAAGAACAAAAAAGCTCAGACATCTCACAGAGGGGAGTGAATATTCTATCAACTTCCCACTACAGTACCTCCCAAAAAATCAACGGCCTAAAACATAGAAGAAAATGAAAGTATGGTTTCATTTGATGCCACAGCACTCTTTGTATCCATAAATCTGAAGGTAGTGAAAAAATCAATGTATTACACAACACACTCAGCCTAACCAAATAAGGTAAGATTGAAATACTGATATTCATGCACCTCATCAATCTCTACCTCACTATCTACTTTCAATTTGATGACAAATATATCAAAATAACAGAGGAACACCCATGGAATCACTCCTTTCATGATTCAAAGCAAAATATTGCAAAGCACAACCCACAGTAACCAGACACAGGGAAATGCTATGTTTATATATTACTTGAAAGTCTTATTAACTACTTTCTTGATGGGCTATAAAGCAGCTAAAAGAAAATTGGGCATAGATTAAAGATGTGATATTTCTGGCACAAGAGCCCTCTTAGCCAAATGATGGTAATTTGATTTGGTTTTTTTTTTTAAAAAATGAGAAACTTCCTTTCAAAAAAGCCTGCATCTGGATAATTATGCAATAAAGGAAAACATCAAGGTAATTTGCAAAAATAAAACAAAATGAAGTTCTTGGGGAATTTATATTGAAAACCTACTTTATGAGAAGCTATATACAAAGGCTCCTTATATTAAAAATGTCATGAAAGAAAACATTTATACAATGTTTTTTAAAGGATTTTTTAAAATCTGCCAGAATAAAATGATGTATGTATATATAGCCCAATGGATACAGCCAGTAAAGCACAATGGATGCTTCCATGAAAATTCTGTTTGATCAACTTACCTTCCAGCCCCATTCCCTTCCATAAGTAGAAAATATTTCTTGTAAACAAGCTGAACCAATATTAAAATGCATCTAAGGCCCCTTAGAGGAAATCATGCATTTGCAATTTCACATCAGAAACTCACCTGGAAATAAATGTTATCTTCTCTGCTTTAGCAAAAATTCCAGAATGAGGGACACTTTAACTTTTTCTGATACTGGTCCTTCTGATAAAAGGACACATTGGCTCTATGCAGGCTGGTTTTATAATTTTAGGTTAGCTTCATTTAGATTCCAGAATATGGCATATAATTTGTAATTACATATATGCCATGTTAGATGAAATTGAAAATATGTAACTTTCCTTTCCTGGTCCAGATATCAAATAAAGATTGTATTTCTGAGCTCTTTTAAATGAAAAGAATCCTTTAAAAAAAAGCCATAATGATGTCCTGCTTATAAAGGAGGTTGAGGTTGACTTGAATTCTTTTATTGGCTTTGCTTAAAATTAAGCAAATGTATATGAATTCTCAATTTATCTTTAATTGTCTGAATAATATTCATAAGAATCCATGTGTACTTTTTAAAGATTTTTTATTATTTATATATATAATTTCCACTCCATGGGGATGGCTCCTCTCTAATATACTGTCCATTTTATTATGTGTGATGTGCCTGATTTTTTTCAAACTAATAGCATGTTGTTTAATTTTTGTATAAGCTTATGATTAGAATAGAATTTTACATGTTTATTTAATAAAATTGAGAGTATGAATCACTACTCTCCCACCGGAGGAACGGATTCTAAAAGGTACGGTAAATTTCTGGAACCTCTCCTACCGTACCGGTTAGAACCGGGAGCAACTCACCCCTGGTATGAAAAGAACTAAGTGTTCTGTAGAAGAAGGGCAGAAATGTTAAACCACAAGATCTTAATCCAAGTGATTTATGCAGGGACTTCATTTTTCTTTTCCAGGGACCTTTTGGGCCAGCTGGACGTGAAGGTCGACAGGGTGAGAAGGGGATCAAGGTGATAGAAACCAAGCTAATTTTATTCTGGTATCCAATAAAAGAATGCTAGTTTCTCTTTCTTTTGTTTGTTTTTCTTCCACCTTTTCCACTATCAGTGTTTCCTGCAGGGTTGGACTGAGGCGAGGCAAATATCTCAGAAGATTCTGAAAAGTAGCAATGACTTCTCTATGTTGGAAGACACATATTTCGTTTCTCAATCTTAGCAACTTTAAGATGTGTAATCTTAAAGTTCATACATCTTAGAATTGCTAAGACTGAGAAACACCATGTTGCAGCCTCTGCCACAGAGTATATTGGAGGAAGTAACATTCAACTGTCAATCTAATTAATTTCTGTACATATGTATGCATAGGAGAAGGGCTTGTTGTTCTCGACAACAAAACATACTATACAAGAAATCATTCTACAATAGCCACCTCTATCCTTCAGCTCAAAAAGCAAAGTGAATTAAATTAATTTAGTATTCTTTAAAGCTATCTATCTGCTCCATGAAAATAGTGACTAACCATTGGACAATCTTGAAATAATTTAATATTTATATGATAAATGGATATTTCCCCCCCTCTCTTTCCTTCTTTGCCCATAGGGTGAATCTGGAATAGACGGTCCCTCAGGGAAAATGGGGCCTGTGGGCCCACAAGGACCTCCAGGCCAACCTGGTTCAGAAGGTCTGCGTGGAATTCCTGGTGCAGCAGTAAGTATCTTCCGTTCTTGGCAAACGGTTGACAGAGGGATGAAGAAGAATAGGCTGCAAATTAATGCAATATCATGTTGCATGGAGAAAAATGCAAACATTAGCAATAAAGTTCCAAGGCAGAAAATCAAGTTACTTTATAATGTGAAAAGAGTTTGAGGAGAAGGTGAGTCTCTGTTCTTCAGTCTAAAAATAGAGGACCAGAAGCAATGATCTTTGAACTCCTAGCAGGTGGATTTAGTTGAAAAATTAGAAAATGTCTTTCTAATGCTAGAAAACCTGGGCAAGGAATAATAAGGTTGGAAAGGTGGTGGAAAAAAATTCTATTCTTTGGAACGAACTCCGGTTTAAGGAATAAATGGACTAACTCCAGGGTCATTTATTAGATCCCTTTCAAATGAGTGACTGTAGTTCAAAAGAGCTTTTGGTGCGGCGACTTCCGGTTCCGGCGGCTACGGCGACAGGCAGATCGCTGCCTGCTCCAGCTCTCCCGGTGGGCTTCCCCCGCTTCTGGGGGGGCACAAGACGCCTTGGAGGGGCGTCTTGCCGAAGGAACGGCTCGCGGAGGGTCCTGGCGTCGGCGGCGGCTGGCGGGGGCTCCTCCGCTTCGTTCTAGGCATCGGGGAGCAGTTTTGGAGGACGTGCGTGCGCACGCGTCTCGCCCCATGCCGATCGGAGAACACACTTCCGAACGAAGCAGCGGCAGTATGGTGAGAGGCTTCCTTTCTGCATTCCTTCGCTTTTGAATTGATGAACTTTTCAGCACTTTTAAAAAGTTAAACTTTCGGATCCCTGCTAGAGGTGCGGCTAGAGGGAGGGGGATTTCCCCCCCTCCCTCGGATAAGCGGCTTGAAAAGACTTTCCTTCCATCCCCAGAGAGGAGGAGGGGGGAGAGCCAACTAATGATGCCTCACCCCTATAAAAGTGATTTTCATTCGACCTAGCTCCAGAACTAATGGATGAACTGAGAACTTTTTGAACTTTTAAAAATTTTACTATGCCTCTGAGCCCAAAGCTGGCAGGGCAAGATGGCACACTTCCGTTGTCTTCATGAACTGTGAAACCTGACTCCACCTTTAAAATTCAGGCTTCCGGTCTTTGTCTCCGAGTCACCCAGAGGAATTTCTTGTGGATTGCTACTTTCTGAACTCTTTGGAGAAAAAAAACTTTCATCTACTGCTAGAGTGACTAAAGAAATCCCCATCTGTTTGGATCCTCTGCCTTCTGAATTCGCCTGCCTGCTCTACCTCTCCAGCTGCCCAGTCTCTACTTTGACTGATCTCCTTGCTTCATAAACCATGTCTCCAAAAAGACCACCTCCTGGAAAGCCTGGCTTTGCTACTTCTGCTCCAACGTCTGCAACGTCTAGTCCAGCTACACAGTCAAAGATATCAGAACTGATGCAACCCAAGACTACAGAGATAGACTTCCAACAAATGCTTCAACAAATTTTACAAGGCCAGGAGGAAATTAAGAAACAGTTAAGGGAAATGAAAGATGAAATTAAACAGAATCAAGCCCAAATCTTTAAGAACTCACAGAGACTGGACCTTGTGGAGGGTGGGGTGGCGGAGGCGAGGGGGGGGGTAGAGGCCTTACAGAAGGGGAACAAAGAACTTGACATCCAACAAATGAAAGCAGAGTTTGAAAGAATGTCCTTTTATCTTAGATTTCAAAATGTAATAGAAGCAGATGGGGAAAATATAAGGGACATTATGACTAACATTCTAGCTGAATACATACACAAAGATAAACAGCAGATGGAATGGGAGATAGATCTAGCTTATAGAGTGAATTCAGCATATGCCAGAACACATAATGTACCCAGGGAGGTTCATATTAAATTTCTTAGGAAAACCACAAGAGATGAAATTCTGGGTGTACAAAGGGGGCAAACACTGACATACCACGATAGGGAGATAACCATTCTAAAGCAGATTCCCAAAAAAATTAGGGAAAAAAGGAAAAGCTATTCGCAATTGGCGAATAAATTATACCAGAAGGGGGTGTGGTTTAGATGGTTGATGCCTGAAGGTATGCTGATATTCTGGGAGGAGACAAGAATCAGAATCAACACACCCATAGAGGCACAGGCCTTTATGGAAAAAAACAAAGCGAACCTAGAAAAAACAGATGACACTACAACGGTTATACAGGACACGGGAGGGGCCGGAGCTCTGCCAGCGGGGGGTGAAGGGGCAACACCAAGAAAGCTCAGATCACAAAAATAAATAAGAAAACCACAATGTTATAAACAGACCGAAAGTATTAATGAATTTACAACTAGACTATATATTATAATTATATAAACTGATTGAAAAGTATTTTTTCTAGAATTAATATGCTGATTTTTTTTATGACTATGTAATAAGGTTTGATATTTTGATGTAACCTAGGAGTCTGGAGGGAGGGGGCGTCTGCCATACTTGCAACTGCCAAAATTTGTAACTATTCCACTTACCCTTTTCCGCATAAATGTTTTTAAAAAAACCAATAAAACCTCTTGAAAAAAAAAAAAAAAAAAAAAAGAGCTTTTGGTGCATCAGAAGGGAGGCACACAGCATTTTAAAGTTGTTCACATTGTCAGCTGAGGGAAATGAAGCGGTGGAGACATCAAAGAAAGCTCCAGCTGAGCATGGAGTTCCCTTAGATGCACACATACTGTTCCTTTAGTTTATAGGCCATTTATTTTACATGGCTTAGCGAGTAATGATTGAAGAATTTCCTCTTAGCAAATTCCGATCCAGCTTTACAGCACAACATGATCTGCACCTCTTAGTTAAGAAAACTTCAATTTATTAATTGTTCACTTCTTTGTTTATTTTAAAAGAAAAGAGAGGAAAAAGACAAAAATTATAAAGTACAGATGTTACATGGAAAACTTTGCAGAGTAACATAAAGATAAAATTTTAAAAACAACACAAACTATTCAACTGGAAGTAATATCTTACTTTTATCTTGATGTATTAGCTTGGATTAAAACAAATATGAAGATAGTATCGTGACCATTTTACTATTCTAGTACTTTCAAAACTTGTATTTAAACATTATTGAAATCAATAATTAGATAAGAAATCTATATTATAAAAATAATGAAAAGTGTTTAGAATCTGTAGTTTAAGAGAACCCAAAACTCAGATGTAATGGCAGGGCATGTACAGAATTGTACTCCATAAAGAGTTTCTAAGTTAAACTGACACTAACATCCAACTTTTCCCCCAAATATAATGTACTTTAGACTATATTACATTCTCCCAGAATATAAACTGTCATTTTAAAAGGGACTAAATGTGATTTTGAGTAAAAAGCGTAAAGCATCCTTGTGACAAATATATATAAAACCAGCTCAGTAATTGGTAGAAAAGGAAAGTTAACATTCAGGACATGTTTCATCCTATAATGGATCATCTTCCAGCTGAGTTGAGCTTTATGACATTTCCACCAAATATATGTCTCTTAAATTCTATACTTCCTCAATGCCTCAGGCTGTTATCAGATTTTTTTAAAAATGAAAAGAGTATATTGAGAGAGAAAAGTTTCAAGAGTATGTTTCTAAACATTTGCAGGGGAATGTTCACAGCTGTAAAAAATTTCACATGTTGATTTCTGTTCTAATAAGTCCAGAAGTAGCAAGAACTAGAACAGGATTGGACAAAATCCTGGATTTAATTATTTTATGTGAACCTAGTAGTTATGCTTTGCCTAAGCCATTTTCTAACACCAATTCTCAGTTTGGATTGGAACTATGCAGCAAAACTTTTATTGGACAGTTCTGAACTGTCTTGTCACTTGATGGAGTTGACAAGGAGAAGGAAAGGAGCAGTTATTTTGCAAAGCTAGTTTTCTTTCTTTCTTTCTTTCTTTCTTTCTTTCTTTCTTTCTTTCTTTCTTTCTTTCTTTCTTTCTTTCTTTCTCGCCTCTTCTACAATAAGGGCAGGGGAAAATAGCTGTCAATATATTTTGAGAGATTAACTGAACACATGATGGCAAGTGACCACATAATATTGCACAGCCAGCTTATTATTTGTCAAAAGAAAATTACAAGGTGATTTGAAAACTTGCTTTTTCTCTCCACATACTTTACCACATAAATTTGTTTTTACTCCACATATATCCATAGCCTTGTTGAGATTTTTTTTTAAATGAAAGACACATAAAAAGGATAATTCCTTTTTAAGAGTCATTATTGTAAAAGTGAGTACAAAAGTTTAATATGCAAGGCAGTCAGGCTTTCTTTTGATAAGATGTTTCAAGACAACTGGTGCTGCAGCTCCCCTTACTGATTTGTTGTGTGGCCTCAAAGCTTATTTTACCAATCCCATTAATTCCAATATACTTTTGCACATGCTGCTCTCCTCTTGGAACTGCTGGAGAGGTGGGTGGAATGACGCAACACGGCTGTTTGGCTTTTAGAAGTAGGGCAAATGACTTTGAGTTTGGGCAGAGTCCGGGAGACAACGGAGGGTGGGAGGGCTGGTGTGTTATGATCCATGGGGTTGCAAAGAGTCATGATAGCAACAGGGACGTGCGGTCAGGGGAGGCAGGGGAGGCAGAGCCTCACCTCTCTTCATGAAATAATAGTATATAATATAATATAATATAATATAATATAATATAATATAATATAATATAATATAATATAATATAATATAATATAATATTATATATATATATATATATATATATATATATATATATATATATATATATATATATATATATATATATATATATATATATATATATATATATATAAATAAATTATTATTATTATATTATATACATCCGTCCGGGAGCTGCGGAGGGCAGAGGCAGAAATGTTGTCGGCGCTCCCGGATGACGAAGGCACGAAAGTGACTGGGGAACGACGAGAACCTTCCTGCCTCTGCTGGATTTCGCACGCTCCTCGCGACTGCAATATGCAGTCGCGAGGAGCGCGCAAAGTCCAGCAGAGGCAGGAAGGTTCTCGTCCTGCCTCTGCTGGATTTCGCACGCTCCTCGCGACTGCAATATGCAGTCGCGAGGAGCGCGCAAAGTCCAGCAGAGGCAGGAAGGTTCTCGTCGTTCCCCAGTCACTTTCGAGGACTGCGGAGCACGAGCTGGCGAAGCACGCTCAGGAAGGCGGGGAATGGGATCACGTGTGCTGGAGGCTGAGGCAGCCTGAGCCTCCAGCACACGTGGTCCCATTCCCCGCCTTCCCGATGACGTCACCAGCCTCACTAGCCGTAAACCTCACTGCATGTCACTGCTTAGCAACTAAAACAACCTCCTCAAAGCTTTGCATGGGTACAGATCAAAGCCTTTTTCACAGAGAGGAGATGATGTAGAGAAGAGTTTACCCAGATGTACTTTTTAGCTCCAAAAGTCTTTTAATTCTTGTTGCTAATGTTGCAAGTTCTTTCTTCTCTAGGGTGAACCTGGTCTACTGGGAGCTCCGGGACAAGCAGGACCCCCAGGTCCCATGGTAAGCAAAAAGAAATGGCCTCTGCACAACAACTGGTTTTGTCCTGAGATTGTCAGTTAATAATGCTGAGACTCTTTTACAATCACTTTCATCTCCCTCCCCTCAATTAGGGTTGGCCTTACATGGGTATTTATCATTGGGGCAATGTTAGGAGGACCTTCTAACAACAAAAAATAAAAAAGTCCTGTAGGCTTTCCAAAATATTTTTCAAAGAAAAGTGAGGGAAGCAGCTGCTTATTCTGATTCATTGAGCAGTTATTACATCAAAATTCATGGTTGATTAAAGCTCAATTCCCAGAGGGAATTATTAGTTATGATTCTAATGAATTAGCCAGGATTAAATTATAAACTGATGCCATACAAAAGAATAGGTGCGGACGTACCTATATGAAGGAAACAGTTGTCAGAATATGGGAAGACAAATGAGTAATAGTCCTACTCTTCTGGTGTCATTGGATTGTGGCTTGCAATTGACTCCATCTCTAAATTATCTTTTATTGCAAGAGTGCTCAATTCCTGTTGGCCCAAAGACCATATTCAGCCTCACACAGCATATTACACAGCAATACACCTGAAGTGGATGAGACCATTACTCATCTGGAGCAGGGAAAACTGTAATGAATGTCTAAGCCAGTGGTTCCCAAACTTTTTCAGTCCACTGCCCCCTTGATGCTACAAACTGATCCTCAGTGCCCCCCACCCAGTGGTAGAATTTTTTTACTACCGGTTCTGTGGGCGTGGCTTGGTGGGCGTGGCTGGGGGGTCATGTGACTGGGCGGTTTGCACAATGGAAGGAAGATAGTAACAGTAAAATTCAAAACTGTAACAATTAATTGCACATTTATTCAAAATCCAATTTAAAAACCCTTTTAGTTAATGTTAATTCAACAAAATAGTTGAACATGATCCAGTGATACCAAGTTTTCAAAGTCTGATAGTCATTTATCAAGAACCTTAGTAAGTAGTAGCTTAGTAAACTCAGTAAAATTTAGTAACTACTTCACTGTTCAGTAAATTCTGTGTAATACAGTACATGCCTGATCATTCACATACACACACTGCTGCCTTTTGTTTTTTTTTTCCAAAATAACAGGGTGGGGTGGGAGTAGATAAGGAAGAAGTCTTTGTTCTGTGGTGTCTGCCATTTCAGAAATGCTCCTTAGACTGCCCCACGTGATCAGTCTTTCTGTATTCCTCAATATATTGGTGCCCAGCAGCTGGTCAAAACCCTAGCCTAGTAGTACTTATGGAGCTGTAGATGATACTATGGCAAAATACAAGCAGCTCATGCAGCTCATGTATACTCACACAACATAAGAGTGATGCTATTATCCAGGTTTATCTGTGACAAGGTCTCACTGTGCATAAATATCAAGATAGGAAGGGCACTTTATTGAAAAAAACCTGCAGTTTTGACTCCATTTGGTTATAAAACATCTTGTTTGGCATACTGGGAACATTTAGACAGCATTTTCTTCTAATATGGGACGTTGTTCTATCATAATTTTGTTTTGCTTTGCTTTTTCCTGTATATGATAATATCCAACTTTAGACAGTAATAAGACCACTTTTTATTTACTTTTTCTTAAACAGTATATGTTGGAAATGCTTATCCCTTTTCCACAATCTCCCCTATATTTCAACCTTCAATGAGATTACTTTGCAGCTCATGGCAGACAGATGCCAGCTATGTAGGAAGTTTGAGAAACCACCCCAAGTGCCCTTCCTCCCGAGCTCCTTGCTTTTTAAGGCCACCCCTACGAATTGAACGAGGAGGCAGAGGGGGGGGTAGCCTCTCTCTCTTCCCCCCCCGCCGCATGTTTACCTGTGTTGCATTTCTAAAGTGGAAGGGGTAGAGGCAGGCGAGAGTGGCATATCCATGTGGAACGGGTGCAAGAGGGATTGGGGAGGGTGGCTCCTTTGCACAGGTGAAATCCTCGCGGAGGCAGCTCACAGCACAGCACAGGAAAGGGAGTCAGAAGTAAAGCCATTTATAAAAGCGCGAAACAGGCAGGCAGGTGAGTACTCGTGCAGTGACATCAGACTCGCTGCTTAATGCAGCGCCAATTCCCAATCCCTGAAATACAGGCCCAAGGACAGTCCCATTCAGCCCCGCATCTCTTCTCCGTGCGCAGCACACACAGAGTCGTATCAGAGGAGAAATGCAAGCAAAAGGCTCTTCTCTTATTTCTCTGCCCCCCCCTTGCCCCCCCCCCCAGCATGACATGCTTGTATGCCTCCTGAACGAGTGAGCGAGCGAAAAATCCTTCCAGTCTTTGGGATGTTAGACTGAATTTCACCCCTGCCAGAAGTGCTCAGCTGACTGGCGGCCAACAGAGCCCCAGGCAGAATTGCGCCCTGCAAGGGGGCCACCTCCAGCACTTCTCTGTCATCTCCCTTGCCTCTTAGCACCCCCTTGCCCCCCTTGCCTCTTGGCGCCCCCTGCCACCCCCCTTGCCTCTTAGCGCCCCCCTAAGTCATCCCACCACCCCCAGATGGCGGTACCGCCCACTTTGGGAACCACTGGTTTAAGCCATGGGTGTCAAACTTGCCATGTCACATTGCCATCACATGATTTATTACGATGTTTTCTCCCTTCACAGAGCTAGGGTGGGTGTGGCCTGTGCATGACGCATCCACCCCATGGGCCACCAGTTTGACACCACTGATCTAAGCCTCTGCAAAGAATAATGTAGGCCTTTAAACTTTCGCAAACTTCAAAACCAACAAAAAGATCCAAATGGTTATTTGCATGAATAGAAAAAAAAATTAAAAACTTTAAACAAAAAAAAAAGATCTAAATGCTGAATGTGTTGGGTATACCTACACTAGAGGGCCTCATGCTGGTAAGACCACACTTGATCATCACGATATAAAAAAGAAATTGAGACTGTAGGAAGAGTGCAGAGAAGAGCAACAAAGATAATTAGGGGACTGAAGGTTAAAACGTGAAATGGTATAGGGTTTCCTGCCTGAGCAGAGGGCTGGACTAGAAGACCCCCAAGGTCCCTTCCAACTCTTGTTATTTTGTTATTCTGTTATCATGAGGCTTCCAGGCTTCCAACTCCATTCTTAATGCAGCTGTTTTTCTCTTCATAGGGTCCTACAGGGCTCCCTGGTCTCAAAGGTGATCCTGGCTACAAGGGAGAGAAGGTAAACATATATATTCTTGCTTGGGTAGAAAATGAAAGACCTTACAATCTTCAATTGAATCATCTCTTGTCCTAGAAATGCTTCTTCTTTCTGCAGCTACCTTGTTAAATTTTGAACCTTCCTTTTCAATTGTTGTAACTGTTAGATGGGGTCTTGAATAATTTATGACCCAGGAATCTGATGAGCCTTAGATAGTAGCTCAACAAGAATTTTATATTTGCCTCCCTGCCCAGAACTGCGATAATTCAGCTGGGTTAAAGAGGAGATTGTTAAGCACATCTGGAGGTATTCAGTATGTACTTGAAGGGGGCTCACCAACTATCAAACGGGACTACTTTAGGATGCTGTTAACTCAGATAAGATCAACAGAACAATGCACTATTGAAATTCTCAGCTCAAGTTGTTATTATATTTTTAAAAAATGAATGGATGTTGTATGGATCATAAGAAGAGAGAACAAGACAGTATCATAGATGAGTATGAGGTCCTTTCTAAATGACCATGCAGCTCTTACTAACCATTGCAGCCAGGACTGCTGGAACCACTGCCATTAAGTGGCATTGTCATATGATGTTTTACTTAATGGCTACTTTACTTAGTAATGGAAATTCCAATTCCAATTAGGTTTGTGACCAGAAAACTACCTGTATTAAGCAAACGTGTTGGGCTTCCTGTCTATCTAATGAATAATAGTTGGTTCTGTTTTCATGTCATGCTTAACTGGAGCAAAGTGTTGTGTATGCAACTGTATGGACACAGTCAGTAGGGGTGGATTTGTAGAGGTCAGTTTTAGCCACAAAAAACCTAAACTCTTGTTCAGCAGTATTGTTCAAAAAAGGTAAGACAATTGATAGAAACTCAACTAGGTTCCACCTTGGTCAACTGAGACATTAGCAATTGTGCATTGTGCCCCAATTTTAATATGAAACATAGTTGCTTTGGATTAAGCTAAACATCCCCCAACCAACTACACTGAGCACAATAAAATTTTAAGAGAGTGCTAACCTGCTCTTCTTGCTTCTTGATTTAAAAGCAAATTCCTACAACATCCTGCAAATACAGGACTGCTCTGGATCCTCTTATTTGTCTTATTCTTCCTTTCCCCCAATCAACATTTTCCCCAAACAACAACAACAACAACAAAGCAGCTTCTTGATAGCTTCAGCTTCTTGCTCTTTGATGAAGGCATAGCTGCCACTGGCTTATCGGGTTACATCATGACCCAGCAGTAGCATGGTTAACATTCATTGTATGAACATAGCCTGCATTTTGCTTTGGACAAATTCTCTTTTCTAGCAAGATCCAGAAATATGCGTATATATGTTATGTGTAGGGATGGGGATGGGGCATGTAGAACTTTCAAATGGCCTTTTGCTTTCAAAAGCTTTGACTGAAGTACTCCAATGAAGAGAAGCTGCTTCTCAGCCACGGAGTGGATACTTTGCTGGACAAAAGCCACTTTTCCTGAAGTGAGGCAGCAGAAAATTAAGATAGATCAGCACTCCTTCTGGTCAAAATGACAGTGCAGAACCTCTTGCCTCCATGATGTGAAGTATCTCATATCTATTTCTTACACCTTTTATTATGCAGTGTTTTCAAAGTTCTCTCCCAGCTTTTTCAGAGTGCTCTTTTTTTTTTAACTAAGCAGTTCCCTTTTTCCTTCTAGGGTCATGCGGGACTCATTGGGTTGATCGGCCCTCCGGGTGAGATGGGTGAAAAAGGTGACCAGGGGCTGCCAGGGAACCAGGGAACACCAGGCACTAAAGGCGATTCTGTGAGTAGATGGAAGCCGATTGAGATGGGAACAGACTCTGTAGATGAAAGCTGGTTGAGATGGGACTTCTCAGTCAGGCACACAATACTGATACTCTTTTTCCTCCTCCTAAGGGCAATATTGGACCTCATGGTCCTCCAGGCCCACCTGGATCTCCCGGCCACACAGTAAGTATTTCATGCAAGATTTTAAGTCGCTTCCAAAATAATCCCTTAAAAGCTGCCACTCAGTAATGCCCAGGATATTAGCTTTCTGATATGAGAACTTCTCTGGAACTCTGCAACTTTTGTCTCCCTCTTCTACACCTTAGTTATTTTTTCTTTTATGTGGCTGTGCCTCTCTCATCTGTTCTTCCCCAGTTATCTAAAAACATTTATTCTTACAGTATTTCATCACTATCACCATTTCATTATTGCCTATCCATACTTTCTGACATTGTCTTTATTTCTTTAGTTTCCTTGCAAAAGAATATTATCTCTTACACTATTTTGCCATCTTCTTCTTACATCCAGGAGCTCCTTTCGCCTGTTGACCCTTTCTGTCTTTCCGTAGGGCCCTCTGGGAGAAAAAGGCAACAAAGGGTCTTTGGTAAGTCCCAACCAATACTGCAGGGCTCATGAAGAGGAAGAGATTAAACCAGAGTTGTCTACATACTAGTTGTTATTCTTAGGGCTTTAATTTTGAAAGTTTGTATCAAAGGAACTTAAATTTTGGGTCAATGAAAGATAATAGCTGTAATCCAGAGGGCAACCAATGTACCACAAATTGTACATTTGGTTGATATTTAACGTATTATTATTATATATTTTATTCATTAAACATGACACTCAGCCAACTGAACATTCAAAAATGCATTGCAAATACCAGTGACTGGTGCTAATGGTTGATACGGTTTGCTGCCAGCGTCCTAGGTATCAACCAAGTACCTTTATAAAGGTACTTATATCTAAAATATAAGATATTCTGAGTAGCGCAGTTTTTTTGCAGTTTTTTGTTATTGCAGGAAGCTGCAATTTGTTGATGTATCTTGTAAAATTCTTGGACATGGTGCCAAGTGCCCTGATGACAATGGATATTATTATTATTATTATTATTATTATTATTATTATTATTATTATTATTATTATTATCATCATCATCATCATCATCATCATCATCATCATCATCATCATGGGAAGAGATGTGCACTTAGGGGAGACTCTGAATAGTGCTTATGTTGCTTAGCTCCTGACATTAGCTACTCAAACAGAGTTGGGCTCTGCAGATATTGCTAAACTGCTACTCCCAGAAGCCCCAGATATGAGCAGTGGTAAAAAGGTATATGTGCATTGGTACCAAGTTATTGATCCATCTTCCTGCAGGGACCTATTGGACCAAAAGGTGATCCAGGGACACCAGGGGCACCAGGACCACCAGTAAGTGAATGGTTTACTACAAGGTCTACACAAAATGCACCTAAGTTCTATATAGCTTTCTCTAGGATACGGTATGTCTATTGTATCTGTGTGCATTTTTCTAGCCATCTTCTCCCATTGCATGCATGTTTATTACATTTTCTCTTAATAATACATGTTATGGTTATAAAAGCATACAGAAATTCCCGCATTGGGAGAGATAGATATTAAAATGCATACAACTTTGTGCAAATTTCTAGCAATGTAAATACTGCATGAATCCACTTTTTTTACACATTACAAAATTCAAAGAAATGTTAAAAATGAAAGGTTTACTTTGAGGTTTGGCAACATGAATTTAAAAGGTCTCCTTTGATTCATGTCTGATTCCTGACATTTTCTGGACATGTACATGATAACTGTTCAGAAGTGGTTTATGATTCCTTTCTTCCATTTTTTAGTTTTAAACATTCTGCCTGGTTGCAGCCTTGGAATTTTCTAGTGATCCCCCACCCGAGTTACTTAATCGGGTCTAACTTTACATTATATGTGTACACAAACTGTTGAGTCTTCTTTCTGTTTTTCATTTTCCTGCTTCTAGGGCCACCCTGCTGAGTTGCAGAATCCAATGCCCATGGGAAGTGGGCGCACAAGCCGCCAAGACTGGGAGATTGAAGAACAGGGGGATGCTCCAGGGGAAGGGGATATTGATCCTGATGCTGATGGACTGGCAGAAGTCTTGGCAGCCCTGAGCTCTCTACGTGATGAGGTGGAGCAAATGCGATGCCCACTGGGCACTCTGGATAGTCCAGCCAGGGTCTGCAAGGAGCTTCAGTTTTGTCATGCTCATCTCAAAGATGGTGAGTTTCAAGGTGAAACTCCAAGCAGTGGGTTCAGAATAGAAGGTGCCATCTACCCTAATTATGAGAACCAAAGGGACCTCTGTGTTGCACTTGGTAACTGGGGAAGAAGGAGTCTGCCAAACTTGCAAGTTTTTGATTGTGAGGGGCCTTCTTCCTCTTGGTTTCCCTAATCCTTTCTGCACTGATCCACATGCTATTCTTTAGGTGAATACTGGATTGATCCAAACCAGGGATGCAGCCGAGATGCCTTCAAAGTTTACTGTAATTTCACAGCTGGTGGAGAAACCTGCTTATTCCCTGACAAGAAATTTGAGGGTGTAAGTAGCTCACTTGACCACTAAAGAGGTGATCAGGAAAAAAGATCAGATGCTATGTAAATTGCCCTAGTACTTCAAACAGGTTGCTTGGCTAAGGAACCTGAATGTAAAACCCTAAGATGAGCAACAATATGAAATCTGTGCCTTTAGGTACGACTTGCCGCCTGGAACAAGGAGCAACCAGGAAGTTGGTTCAGCACTTTCAAAAGAGGCAAAAAGGTAACCTTTTCCATTCTGTCGAGATTGCTTTATACCTAGAGGAAATCTGGAAAGGGAATACAGTACAATTTCCCATTTTCTGTAAATCAAAGTCATGGGCCAATGCCGTATCAAATCCATATGCAAAGCCAAGCCATCTTTCTTCAGGTATGATTTATAACTGAATAACAGAATAACAGAGTTGGAAGGGACCTTGGAGGTCTTCTAGTCCAATCCCACCTATATCATAAATGAAACCCCATATCATTTCAGGAAAATGGTTGTCCAGTCTCTTCTTCTGTCAGGAAATTTCTCATTGGTCCTAGGTTGCTTTTCTCCTTGATCAGTTTCCATCTGTTGCTTCTTGTCCTGCCTTCAGGTCCTTTGTGGCAGCCCCTCAATTATTGGAACCCTGCTATCATGTCACCCCAGTCCTTCTTTTCATTAAACTAGATATACACAGTTCCTGCAACCATTCTTCATATGTTTTAGTCCTCAGTCCCCTAATTATCTTTGTTGCTCTTCTCTGCACTCTTTCTACACTCTGAAAAACTTTTTTTTTATATTGTGGTGACCAAAAATGGACACAATATTCCAAGTGTTGTCTTACCAAGGCATTATAAAGTGATATTAACAATTCATGTGATCTTGATTCTGTTCCTCTGTTAATGCAGCCTAGGACTGTGTTGGCTCTTTTGGCAGCTGACTGGTTCAGACAATGCACCCAAACCATTGTTTACAAAGTATAATTGCTGGGTTCAAAGCCAAATGGATCATAAAAGGCTTAGTGTGTAGTGTAATTATAGCCAGTCTGTGTCTTTATTTGTGAGGAGGTTGCAGTGTAGACTGGAAGGAACATAGTGGTTTTCTGTTAACCCACCATTTCTCTTCCCCTTCTCCTTACCAGTTCTCCTATGTGGATGCAGATGGCAATCCTGTGCTGGTCACTCAACTCACATTCCTACGCCTGCTGAGTGCTGTTGCCCGGCAGAACTTTACCCTCCTCTGCCAAAATATGGCTGCTTGGTATGAAGCCAACACCAGCAGCCACATGAAGGCTCTGCATTTTCGGGCTTTCAATGATGTGGAGTTGATGCACAACAGCACAGAAACTCCCATCCATGCCGTGTATGATGGCTGTCAGGTGAGAGAGCATTCTTCTAACTTTTATATCTCTTGACCATTTCAGTATTGCTTGATCTTCATCCCCACAATATGAAATGACTCTGTGAGTTGCAGATCACAGTGATTTCACCTGGATCTTAAAGTGAAGGTATTGACCTGTGAGATCACCATCACGGGATGGAACTTTGAGTATTCCAAAAATATCACGAGAGAAAACCACCTGTTCCAAAAACCCTTTGAATGACTTCTTCCCTTTCATTCATCTTTCTTTTCAGCCTTTTCCAACTCTCATATGAGCCATAAGAGGGGAGACATGTTAAAAGACCAGAATAAAATATTCCTCTCTATTCTACTCTGAGAAAAATATCCACACTTTTCTGAATTTAGAGCCATTGCCTCCTTGGTCCATGCTTGCCAAATTAAGGGATGTTATGCTTTCTCAACCATGTTTGATCTACTGTTTTGCTGAAACCCCCGATGAAACATTTTCAAACCCCAATGCAGCCATTATTTCACATCTTCCAGATTTTGCTTTTAAAGTTATCTTCTCTACTTTCAGGTACGCAAAGGTCAGGAGCGGACAGTTCTACAAGTGGTGACGCAACATGTGGAGCATCTACCATTGATTGATGTGGCTGTTCAGGATTTCGGAGATACCAATCAAAAGTTTGGCTTTGAGCTCGGCCCAGTCTGCTTCAGTGGCTGAGCCCTCCAAAGATGGACACTCCCTCTAGACCATGTTGGACCACCTCTAGAAAAGAGAGAACTAAAAGCCCTTTCTCTCTGCACTGGTGGGGGGGGGGTGGAGGGGTGCAGGAATAGAGTCACCCTTGCAAAGACCTGCCGTTGTATTTAACCTGATGACAGCCTCCTATTTATGCGGCCAAGGTCCCTCAGGGTGTGACTCTTGGGGAGTTGCACAGGGTTCAGACTGAGCCAGGGCCCTCTCTTGATGCAGCTCCATTATTGGTGCTATTATGCCGTCTTAGTGAAGCACTGGACTGACTGGTCAGATCTGGCCACCTGTAGCAATGGGGATAATGGAGACCACATTCTCCATAGTTGAACTTCACTGCAAAAAGGACACGGGGATGTCAAGATTATGCCTGAAGCATGTTGGGAACTGGAAATTCAGGACGAATCCATTGGCACAGCCATGTACGCTGAGGCATGAGCAATGGGAAACGATGGAGAAGTAGAGCAATAGTTTTGGAACTAACAGGCAACCACAGAAAAACAAGATACTGTACTGATATAAGATTTAAGGAATAAGCATAGGATATCCATATTTTTAAAACTGTATTGTATTGAATTCAACTCAGTTGATAAGTGTTTTGGCATGACAATGGAATGCAATTTGGGGTAGCCTGTATAGGACTCTTCCATCCCTTCCTTCCAATTACCATGGAGATTAATTGACATATACTTCTCCACAACAACCAGAAACTACCCAGATACTATGCTTAGAGTCTGCATCCTCTTGAGAAAAATAATCACTATTTTCTTTTCCTATCTTAAGATCAAATGGTGCTTGTTTAGCAAGACATACAAAGTCTTACTGTTAGAATGCTGAGCATGTCTCCCATTCTTTATATTTACTACAAGAACTTCACAATAACCCTGTAAGCCTACCATCATTTTCATGTTGGAAAGAGTAACCACAAGCCATACTCACTAGTCTCTCATCATCTTATCTATCATACTATCCATGATCAGCAGATTCCTATAAGGCATTCTTTCCCAACTTAGCAACCACCATTAGCTTTGGGAGGGAAAACCTGACTGGAAATTTTGAGAGCTGTAGACTGAACACAGCTATGGGCATTAGGTTGGGGAAGACTGTTGTAAGGTATGGCTAGTGATTCTGGCATGTTTTCTCCTTATGGGGGAAAGTAAGTACAGTAAAGCTTGATTCTCTGCTAGCAAGACACTTAACAGAGTCCTTGAAGCCCAACAGCCTCTTCAGAGATGGAGCTTGTACCTTATGTTTTGCCTTCTGCACTGTGCCATGTTCATTTATCACTGAATTTTCCTCACACTCTGGTGCTAAGTGTCCCTCTTTTTATGCTTCCATGTATCTCAGGCTGTGGCACAAACTGGGTATGTATGTGTCCACACATGTATGATGGTTACTGTATTCACCTAACAACCCTCATTAAACCACAAAACGTGACTGCCCACCATTTCTGTATCAGCTGGATTGGAAAGACTCCCTAATGCAGGATTTTAGGGCCAGTGTCTGATAGGAGAACTGCTGGGTTGGGTTTCGGTTGTTCTGAATGTGTAGTTGCATACCAAATGTTGTTTGTGCAGGATAGGCTTCCTCTTTGTTCTTTTGAGTGATAATCAGAATTCTGCCTGATTGTTAGACAACCAGTATTTTTCCTGCTGAAGCAGAGAAGCCTAACTGTGGGCAGACATCAACTTGATAGTTATTGCATTTTCACTGCTGAGATCGGAGAGAACCACATGTGACATTTTCTATCAATAACGTCTTGCGTATTTGACAGAAAAGGGACATAGTTTGTTATTTTGCTTCAGTGAGGAAAATATCTCTGGAACTTGGACTTTCACTCCCAGCCTATGCTACTCACCAACAGCATCTTTCTTGGCATCAGACAGATTTAATTCTGTGGTTAAAAACTGTGTTTCTGGGACCAGTGCTGAGCTGAAATGTGAGAGAATACATTTAAGGAATATTATCACACCCACAAATGTGTCCTTTCATGGGTTTATAGAATCCCAGATTTCCCATTTACAATGTTTATGTGAGAAGATCATGGTGTTTATACCAACTGTGCTCTTATTCCTGTCCAAAACTAAAAGGTCTTGGCATGAAATAGTAATACATATTTATGGGTGTGACAATCAGTAGATATTAGGGACTACCTGGCACAAAAAGGTTGTATCCTATTTTTTCTCTCCAATCAGTGGGAGCTTGAACATTCCTCTGTGATCTCAACACAGTCCTATTGTGCTATGTAGTTGGCACTGTGACATCATATTATACAGAATTAAGTTTTCTGATTAACTAGGATCGCAAGGGTTTTTTTTAAAAGTCAAGTTGAAGAAAGAGTGATATACTTCCATGAGAATCTGTGTCATACTTTAATAAAGGTTCGGGATGTATGTATGGGTAGAGTTCATTTCTCCTACATAACTTTCACAGAGAAATGAGTGTGTGTTTTTATAGATCGATATTAACTTTAGCAGCAAATGGGCTGCTAAATAGAGCAAATGTACTCTTAAATTCAAATATTTATTATCTGTCTCATTCCATACTTTTTGAGCTGTTCATTTTATTCATTCTTGGGACTTAATTATCGGATTTGGTAGAGACCGTTTCCTTATTAATACAAGAGCCTGGCCTTACGCAGTAATATTTTAAAAGGGAGTGGGTGGAGGAAGAGAAGAGGACAGTTCCTCTGATCATCAGCAGAGTACCTGTCCTTCTTCTCAAAGTAACAACGCATCCCACTTGCATGATGAGTTATACCAAACAAGATTTTCATAAACACGGCCTTCAAAGAAAATGTAATTTTGAATACAAGGTCTTTAAGCACTATCTAGAGCAAGGACAACAGCTAGTATTTAAATACATAGTGTCTGGTCTCATTTTGGTCAAAACTGCTTTATAAAATGGGGGCCATAATTAATGCAATTCAAAACTAGTAACAACAGCACTTGCAAATTAGCTCTTGTAATTTATTTTATCCTGATATATCCACTTGTGAGAAATGGTTAAGTAAAAAGGAAACAGAAGGAAAAGGAGATTAATGAAACCTATATATTTACTGTATTTGTTGTACATATATACCAGTGGTGGGTTCCTCCCGGATCGCACCGGATCGCGCGCGCTCCCTTTCAGCGCTCCACCTGGCTTGCGCGCTCCCTTTCAGCGCTCCACCTGGCTTGGAGCGCAGGCAGGCGTCGTTGCTTCGCCAGGGGCGGGGCAAGACTGTACTTCCGGTTTCAGCGCCGGAAGGGAGCGCGAGAGCCAGGTGGAGCGCTGAAAGGGAGCGCGCAAGCCAGGTGGAGCGCTGAAAGGGAGCGCGCGCGATCCGGTGCGATCCAGCAGGAACCCACCACTGATATATACGTATAATCACACACATAGACAGAATATATTGATACCCACTGCAATTAAACAAGCTCTGGTTAAACATTCAAGTTAAAACAAGCTAGCCAAGCAGTTTTCCAGCTGCACATATTCCCACAGATCTCATAGTTAATTCTCAAGGGAAGGAGGTAGTGCTCCAGTAACACCATTGCTTCCCCCTCCCCCCTTAATTCTCAAATGTCTTCAATGAAAATAAAGGTTACTCATTCCCAACTTAGCTCTATTGATGTGTGGCTATGGAAAGGGTAGACTTAAAATGCTCGTTTTAAAAAAGAATTCTATTAGGAGCAGCCCCCTCCCCAAAATCACAAAAGATAAAGCATTATCTTTAATTTCCCAGAAGTCTTCAAGGGGGATAACTAGGATTGAGCAAGCTATCATATCTTCCCTGTCAGTTGTAGTCAAAGCAAAGTGTTTGTGCTTTTGGTATTTGTGTCAGGCCAGATACTGCAGCCTTAGAAGAGAAGGGAAAATAGATTTGTTGGAAATAAGCCTTCAATAGATAGTCTTTTTGTTTTGTAATTGCCCTCCCCAGTATGGTACCCCTATTTACATTAGATTATAATCTCTTATCATCCTTATAGAAGCTGCAAGTACTGGGGTGGTGATATTTGAAGGCTTCCTTCAGTCTCTGTTATCTTAGAAATGCTCTTTTCTGGCACCATAAATGAAAGCTGCCTGCTCCTCAACTTCCCTCTGCCTTCATAATGGCTGTTGAAAGTGGCTTTGGGGTGTGCGTGAAAATAAGGGGGAAAATTAGGAGAACATGTCTATGTTATGGAATATGGCCCTTGCTATGTAGATTGCTTCTAGCTATAGGAAATACACATTCCTGTTCTAGAACCATGTAATTTATAACAGGAGCACACAGAATAGTTCTCTCTAACTAATGATGGCTAGAGGTCTGTAGGTGACTTGGCACAATGCATCTCAAGACTTATATCTGGAAGACAGGAATTGGGCCAGCTTCATTACATTTGGGAGAGTTTTGAAATGGGTAATTTTCTGATGTGGTTGGATTTGTTTCTGCAGTCAGTACAAGTTGTCACAAAGATACAACTGAAGCCTCCTAGCAATGATTCCCACATGAGCAGCCATATTGTCAATACTTAAGTCATACCTACATCTCACATCATCTCTATTAGTTTTTTATCTGCCCAGAAAGTGACTACCCTCAATATTACCTATGCACCTTGTGAGATTTGATGAGCAGAGATTTGAACTGGAACTTTTCTGGACCGAAGCTGACCCTATACCACAATGATTCTTAGTTACCCCACCCCAAATTTAAAAAGCTGTATTAGATAATTTATTTGGGGGGGGGGGGTGGAGCTTGGAGCAGCAGTAACCTCTGTGTTCAAAAAAAAAAATCCATCAAAGTCATGTTTTGTGATGATTCAAAGCAGTGGCTCCTTAATTCTATCTTGTTCAGATCAATTATTAGCTCAAGAGAGCAATTGCTCATTATATCTGTATGAACAATTCATTGATCAACATACCTAAAGCAGCTGGTAAAAAAGGCCTCAGTGATCAGAAAGTGGGAGCGCTAAATCTGCTTCTCTATACAGGAAAGAGTGATGTTGGATGCTGTTAAATGGTTTTAAGCATTTGATTGCGCTAAGCATGGGATCACTCAGGTAATTCACAGGCACAAAAATGGCCCCAGACACATATTGAAGATGATTGAGGCCAGAGATTGCTTTTTCAAGAGATCTTTTCAAAAACTAGACTTTTTCTTTCCTTTAGAAACCTTGGCTTGCAGCAGTACATGTTGTTTGAAAAAAGAGATACCTGACCTTAAACTGTGTGTGGGCATTTTAAATTGCACATGTCTGGTGTGATTAGACACACAGCAAACAAGGACATAAAAAATAGAAAGAAAAATCCTCAAAGCAGGTTTTATTTTTATTTATTTATTTTTTGTATATGGAGCTGCCACTCTAAAACCTGCCTGATTCCCTGTTTCCTTCATCATCTGAGGGAGCTCGGGGAAGTGCATTCTTATAACAATTCTGCAAGATATTGTTAAGCTAGAAAGAAATTACTCAAGCGAGCACCCTGAATGGAGGAGAAATCCGAAGAAAATCTTTCGCCAGTCTGAATCCAATACCAAATCAGGCTTCACCAACCCAAGGTATTGCTATTTGATGCCCTCAGTTGATTGAATTGGAGCAGATATTATAGGGTTGAGACTTCACATTTGGAAGCTAAGCCAAGCTAACTACTACAGTATTTCATTGTTGAGAAACTATAACCTTCCAAATGTTGCAACTCCATCCTCATCCTCATGCTGCTTAGAGAAAACAGTAATCGGGTCCCAGTCAATCTAACATCTGTTGAACCAGATTTATCCACCTGCAGCATTAAAAAAAAACCTTGACCAGTCACAATTATGCCCTGAAAAGGAGACAGCACAGTGCAATTACAATTTCATCAGCCAGCTTTATAGCATCAAAGCAGTATCAGATGAAGCAACAGGAGAAAACAGGATTGGAAAAAAAGTGAATACTCTTCAGATTAAACAGGCTGGTAACGTGGCTGGAATATATTATTTGGCCACATTGTTTTAACTGAAACATCAAAAGGATAGACTGCACATAGGCCACATAAGCATACCAGTTCAACACAGATTTATTCAGGAGCATACAGTTAGCCAGGTTATTATTGGACATGAGGATGTTAACTTGTTGGGTAACAAAGCATCTGCAGTCAAATGGCTCAGAGAGCAGCAGGAGTACTATAGTTCGACCTTGATTCTCTTCTATTAGAATTGTTGAGATGCTGAGAAACCACCACCACCCCAATTAAAAAAATTGTAATGAGATCAAGGTGGAATTATTTTATTTATTTATTAAATTTATATATCACCCATCTTCCCAATAAGGCTGGGCGGCTTACTATCCTTGTCTTTGGTGCTAAAATTGCAAAGAGGTACAGATTACCAGCTGCCTGAGTAGGGCATTTGGCTCTGCACATATTACACTTCAACTGAAGTAATGATACTACTTACCAATTTTCAAACCCAGTTGGCACCAGAATACCTACCAGACTGCCTTCACAATTACAGACTTAAGACAGCCATTAAAACTATTAGAGAAAGTCCCTTTCTATATATTTAGAAGTAGTAACGATCCCGATCACACTCAGCACACAAAAGGAACAAATTATCCAGAGACACCACTTTCCCTTGTGACTTAAAACACTTCTAAATATATTTAGATTTTATTTAACACCATGTAGCCTACCATTCTGTGGGTCACTCTACATTAAAGGATGTGACCTAAAAACATTGGAAGACACAAAACCATCTTATGCTTTCCAGATTTCAGAATGCCCTCCAAAGGTAATAGTGACTGTCATGATATGAGTTGTAGCCTAACATCTCTGGAAACCACACGTTTAGAAAAAGACACTGGATTTTATGAATTAAGTTATAACTGGATGGTTTGGATTACAATCCACAAAAATAGCAAAGACAAGTGATTGCCGCTGATGTACGGAGTTGAGCATGACCTATCCTAACTCTTAAATAAATGGATCCAAAGATTGCACCAATCTCATGGGATCACTGTAGTTCAAACAGATGTTGATTTTGATGGAATGCTACCATTGAAGTTTGGGTGCTGAGCAATAAAGCGTAACTATAGAATATTTTTTTATTGGTGATGCTACTTAGCTATCTAATTTTTTTAAAAAAACCAGAACATGTAGATGAGGGTTCTGCAAGTGGTTCTGTAGAAAGGGGTAAGCCTTTGATCACACAGCTGTGTTCAACACCATTATTATTATTATTATTATTATTATACAATTGTATCACAGCGGCCAGTTGTTTCGCCGGATTTGGCATTGATTACTAGTCGGGCCACACCCAGGGGCCTAGGACGTCGTAACATATTTTCTTAATATACGTGCGGATCCAAGCAGTGCAGCTTTTTGCATTTCACTGATGGTGATTTTGTCAAGTTTTAACTGTTTTAAATACAATTCCAGTGCTTTTGGAATAGCACCCAGTGTGCCAATTACCACTGGAATTACCAATGCTGGTTTGTGCCATAATCGTTGAATTTCAATTTTTAGGTCCTGGTATTTCACGATTTTTTCATGTTCCTTCTTGTCGACCCTGCTATCACCTGGTATTGCGATGTCTATGATTGTAACCTTATTTTTCTCAACCAGTGTGATGTCTGGTGTGTTATGCGCCAGTATTTTGTCCGTTTGTATGCGAAAATCCCATAGGATCTTGACCATCTGATTTTCGGTGACTTTTTCAGGCTTATGTTCCCACCAGTTTGTTGTTGTTTTAATATTATAATTTTTGCACAAATTCCAGTGGATCATTTGTGCTACTGAATTGTGCCGCAATTTATAATCAGTCTGTGCGATGTTTTTTTTTTATTATTATTATTATTATTATTATTATTATTATTATTATTATTATTATTATTATTATTATTATTATTATTAAAATATATCCCCTGGAAAGGTTTGAGCTGCTTAGTGCTGGGATAAGATTGTATCAGGACATCGCAGGCCATGGAAGTCCAGAAACTATCCTGCAAAAAAATAGCGACAAATCACTGCCGTATCATTGCCAAAAAAATTGCTTAGACGTATATTTGTTGGAGTGAAACTCAACTCAAGGGAGCCTTTAAAAATAACCTGTTTTTGAACACAGGAAACATTCATATTAAACAGGTAGAACAGATGGAACTGTGATCTCTCCTCTCTAATAACCATAACTCTTGAAAGCTTCAGGCTTCTTCCTTGCTCCTCAAATTGTTTAATTGGGGACACTGGGACCTGCACCTAGGATGATCTGCATTCAGAGCTGGTAAGTTGCCCGTGAGCAGTTTTTGGTTTTTTGTTTTGAATCTTGGGCTTTCCTAAAGGTGATTGACTTATCATTTGAGACATTTTAGAAACCTCTCTGAAGGCACTAGTCATGGTTTGTGTCCTGTTTCTAGCCACAGCAAGAAATGGAGGCTTGCCTTCTGGGGGGACAACAGATCCACCATAACCTTCATAAATCTTTCAGCTGTACCCTTCTAGTTTTTTGTGTTATCAAAAAAGAAATTGCCGGCTCCGCACATTTTCCCAACCCTGTGCCATTCACAGAGGAATCGTCTTCTGACAATGTTTGCTGCAGTAATCGTGGCAGGCATTGAATATTCACAATCCTCTACCATCCCTTCCCATCTCCTCTCTTTTGTCAGCATCGCTAGATGTGAGCGGAGAGAGTGAATGCGCAACAGAAAAGGGCTATTAACGTGCCTCACAAAACTGAGGTCCAAGTCCCGATTTGTATTCAAAAGCTGAGAACAGCAGCAAGCAGCTCCTTGCATGCTGATGATCTCTGAGCCTTCTGGTCACACAGCCACCGCATCTCGCTTAGCCTGCAGCACCCCAAATATTCAGAGGCTGCTAATACATTGGAAAATGAGGAAGCAATTAACAAGTGGCAGACAATGTCACCTATAGATGCCTTCTGGCCTTCCTATGCCTTGAGCTCCAATGGATGGGAGAAACAAAAGCATGTCCTGGTGAACAAAACTATGTATTTCATGAATCAATGGATGGAAGAGCACAACACTAGTAAAAATTTGATATATTTTTTATCCTACCCTCCATTTATATTTTGAAGAATCAAGTTTCGATTCTTGTGGCTTACCACTTTTTTGATCATTTTTAAACAGCTGCCTTCCTTTTTTCAAAAAATAACATACAATTTAAAAAAACAGGTAAAATATACAAGATACGTTTGGGGAGACCAGTAGGCTGGACACAAGAAGTTAATGCTTCATGGATGAGTCCATGCTTAATTCCTGTGTCATGTTGGACTTCATGTTTCAAATTGTTGGGGGCAATGATGATCTTAGTAGGAGTAATCTCAGGGCAGTCCAGGGCTATCCAACTCTTAATGAAACATGATGGCTTTCCAACCTTGTGGAAATGGTGGCAAATATTGGCTATGTAGTGCCATCCAGAAGTATCTGCTAGAACTTCCATTAGTCAGACTTTGTAGATAATGATTCAGGCTTGTTGTCAGTATTAAGTGAGGAATATTATTTTAAGGAGAAAAAGACAAAGAAAGAATAATAGAAGAAGTGGCATATTTCCTACTTCTTGCTAATGTCCCTATAGGGATGCAGAGTTCCTATCTAAGATGATATAAATTTGTCCCTATGCTGACTATGACTTTTGGGGCTTTTTACCTTCATACGAAAAGATTGTTTCTAACACTTTGTTTAGACAGTCCATGTAAACAAAACTGTGCTGAAATGAAGGCATCTTTTCTTTGTGTAAGCATTTTGCTCTGCTTTTCTGTCTCTTTCTTATTTAAAAAATATCATATTTAAGGCAGGGGGGACAACCTGGATTGCTTGGTTCTATGATTAGAAATGCATCCCTTCAGAAGAAGCCAGCATCTATCGGCTCACCCTACTGTCACCAATATCATTCACTCTAACCTAGTGGGCCATTTGGAGCTTAAGCAACTGTTCTTGAAATAATGAAAACCAAGTTGAGGAGGTTCAGTGGAGTCCTTAAGTGCTTTCTGGGCTTGGTTGTTTTCTTGCAGATGTCTCATTATCCAACTAGATAACATCACCAGTGATAGAAAGACGTGGGCTTTGCTCTCTATTTATATACAATGGTTTGCCCTATTAGTGGAGAGGGGCAAGTTGTAAATACCCCCGGCCTGCAAGCAGAGGCTTTGCACACAGACACAGTTGAAACATATGAGCCAGGTTCATATGCTTCAACTGCAGGCTACTTCTGCTGACTGCAGCTTGCCTACAATTTGGCAGTTCAAATCTCACCGGCTTAATCAGCCTTCCATCCTTCCTAGGTGGGTAAAATGAGGACCCAGATTGTTGGGAGGCAATATACTGATTCTGTAAACCACTTACAGAGGGCCATAAAAGCACTGTAAAGCACTATACACTGTGTTTCCCTGAAAATAAGACGGAGTCTTATTTTCATTTGACCCCAAAATAAGTGCTTGGCCTTATTTTCGGGGAGGTCTTATTATTTTTGAGGTGCTGGAGGCCCCTTAACCTTGGCCCGCAGTCCATGGATCAGCTGATCCAGAGAGGGCCCGAAGCTCTGTCTCTGTTTCTGGCACACTCTTGCCACCCCTAGCATCACTGGGACTGCTGCTCTTTTTGCGGCTGCCACTAAGAGAGGGGGCGCAGTAGCTAGGGTTTGCAAGAGAGGCCTCCGTGAGGCTGCTCCGCATGGATGGCAGGTGCATGCGGGGCACATGGGGCATTTCCCCCCCTTTCCCCCAGGAAATGGCGAGGACCGACTGCACATGCATTTACATATTTTAGGGGAGGGCTTATTTTTGGGGGGTCTTATTTTCAGGGAAATGGTAAATCTAAGTGCTATTGCTATTTTTGCTCTGGTGCAAAGTAACCTAAGAGGATAGTCCCAAACATGGAGGAAATGAAACGAAGAGCTTTGCAAGCTTTGATGGTGGTGAAGAGATGATGTCTGAGAAACGGGACAGAGGATGTACAGAAGAAATGAACAAACAGCAAGGGAAGAATAACCCAACAGCATCACACAATAATACCCTAAAAAGGATGACAAATGTACATCAACAGTGGACTGCAAACACAAACACTCTTATATGGAAAAAAGCAACCGTGGTGTTATTTGTGTGGTTGGAACTGCCTCCTAGAATGCCTCCTATCAGCTGTTCCAGCTGCGGGGATTGCTGCTGCTCATTGCCACAGCTGCCACCCATCGCTGCCACAACCATTCACTGCCTCCGTGTACCCCATTTTTGGCCTCTGCCCACCCCATTTTCAGCCTCTCCATACCCCATTTTTGGCCCGTTTCAGGCAGAGGGGAATAGGTGATCCCTGCTGCCTGGAACAGGCTGAAAATGGTCCATGCAGAAGCCAAAAATGGGTTGCATGGAGGCCGAAAATGGGGCGCAAGAAGAGGGCGATGGGCAGTGCCAGTGCCAATGGGTGGCGGGCGGCAATCCCCACAGCCTAGAACAGCTGATAGGAGGTATCCTGGTAGGAAATCCAACCACCAATCAGCTGCTCATACTAAATCAGGCTATGCTCAAGCTGACCACTCTGTTTGCTGTTTGCTGCAAGGAGGCAAATTGCTGGGAGGCAGAGGCAGATTTTTTTTCTTGTTTTCCTCCCTAAAAGCTAGGTGCATCTTATACTTTGGAGTGTTTTATAGTCCGAAAAATACAGCAGATGCAGTATGCCAAGCAACCAAAATTTGATCACATGATCATGGAGATGCTGCCTTAATTGTAAGCATGAGGACTGGTTGTAAGTAACATTTTACAGTGCTGCTGTATCTATTTTGGATGCTCGCTAAATGAATGATTGTAAGTCAAGGACTGGCTGGAGTTCTCAAACTGTCCATTTTCTGATGCAGTGCAAAACCACAGCCCAGAACAACTCCTGTAGAAAGATTCAACTGCCAACCCATTAAGCTTTTGTATATGAAGTGAAAAAAAGCACCTTTCGATCTTCCCATTAGATATTAAGATGTCTTGACCTGGCTCTCCTTCCCATTCATCAATCAATAGCAAGACACCTTGCAATTCCTGGAAAGTATCACACCTGCTTCTTTCAGAGGGAAAAAAAACCCAACCCAGAACCTCCACTTACAGCGAATTGTGCTTCTCTCTCTCTGGTCTTCTTTCCCCCTCCCCTTATGCACACTTACCCTCCATGCCTACTAATATTTCTAGTGCTAAAAATTGGTTCCCAGAACCAAAGCATACACTTCAAAAAGGCCAGAGCCCTTCCAGCAATAACATTCAAAAGCACGCAGAGAGGAAAAATTAATGAAGGTGATCTCCAAACACTGCCTAGACCTGCTGCTGGGTACCCATTAAAAAGACACCTGTGCCTTTTGCTGTTCCAGAGCTTCTTGTTGTCAGATGGAAGGTGCACATCTATTGTTTAAGGCTCATGCATATTAAAAGCATGAACAAGGTCAACAAAATACCAGGCTTGCTTGACTGGCTTGTAGCAAAACCACTTCTTTTTGCTGCCTTTTATTCATTGCTCGTTGGCGCTGTGGAATATGTGAGGGAAAGGATGGGAGAGGGAGGAATGGGAGCAAGTACGGAAATTGGTTAAACTAGTCCAACCTAATCACTTGCCTGGATCCAAATGATTTTCCTTAATTTCCTCTGGGAAATCCCTGCTTTGTCTGTCGGTGTTACTATGGAAGCCATGATTGATCTGTGGAACAAGAAAATAGCCTGAGTGGTGGATACTATAACTCCTGAGCATCTCCTTCCCTACAGCAAAACTCAATAGGTCTTTGGTGCTCCAGAGAGCTGACAATAATGAAACAAATAGATGGAAGGATGGAATATACATGGAGCAACTCTTAAGACAAATGGCTTGATCATGGAGTGGGTCTCTTTTCTAGGCTTCTTTGAAATCTTACTCTGTGGCCGTGGGGACAGTAAATAGGATCTACTTCTCTTTCTCCTTTGAGTCTGCACAGAAGAGACCGGACATGCTTTTTGATACGGATAGCAAAATCTGGCTCCAGGCTTGTGCCCTGGAATGCACAGATCCCAATTAAGCAAACCAGGATAGAAAGATCATTTAATTGCAATTTATTCAGAACATTCTGATTTTTTTAAAAAAGGGGATGTTCTCATGCAAAGAAGAAACCTCAGGCATCAACCTGCATTCTCTTTTATGGTAAGTACATCAAAGGAAAATACACACAAAAAAAGTTAATTTGGTTAAACGTTTTCATAGGATGTCACTTGTATGAAGTTAAACAGGTTGTGTATTTATGCCACATAATACCAAGCATGTTCTGTTGGCCATAAATCATGGCTAAGGTTTTTTTTACCCCTGTGTGCCCCTGGCCAAAATAGCATCCAAACCAGAAAGGTAGATAAAAATATTTTATTTATGCATTACTAAAGTGTAGGTCTCCTACAGATACAAGGCAGAAAGACCCTTAGGCAGAGAAATAACTTTATATATGTATGTTCAAACATATTGGGTTTGGAATGTTTTCTTTCATTGACTAGCATAATTTGAGTCATAAGACATCTAGAGAGCATGCTCAATAACTACCTGTATGTATCAGTGCTTACTAACCTATAATATTCCTAGCATCATCATTTAAATGTATTTCCAAAAACATGGTAGGCAGTTTAAAATGTTAATGAGAAAAAAAAAACATCATAAGATTACTTAGAGTCCGCTTAGAGTCCATGAAGAGACAAACCAGATGTCAATTAACACTGAAGAGTTCTCTCTTGCAGCTTGGGAATGTTGCAACATATCAATCAATTGGCCCTAACAGGATCCAATTACTAAGGTAAAAGGCTTTTTACATTCCATCCTGCAAGGTTTTGATAAACTGTTAACATTACATTTAAAAGAGAGGAAAAATAAGTCACATTAAGATACAGGAAAACAATACTGGCTAAGTCCATGTTGTTGGTATTACAAAGTCCATGTTACATGTCCCCAAATACTATGTAGCATCTTCTTCTTGAAGATGTTGGGAGGGATGGCTAAAACAGTTGGAGGTTTACTATGAGATTTTTTATTATTCTTTGATTATATGTGCCTTGCTTTGGACTCCAATATTGGGTGATATAATAACAACAAATGTTTGTCTTGTTTATGTGTTGACCTTGTTGATCTCAAAGACATGGACCATGTATGTGGAGAAATAAAAACTGTTGATTGGTTAAACCCTTTCCTATTTAAATTAACCAGATAGGGATTGATTCCATACTTATAAATGAGGTACTTAATACTTCCTAGAAAATGGACCTCAACTGAAAATGGGGGCTTTTGTTGAAAATATCCTACCTACATGGTCTGTAAGACCTTCGTAATCATAGACCATAAGATGTATTCCATTTTTGGGTAAAGTAGTGTCATAACTCCAGATGTATTTTCTGAATTTACCTCACGGTAGGTTTCCTACAGCATTTGGATTTGAAACTGGGTTGGTTGCCTTAGGGAATAACCTAGGTAAAGGGGGAATGGAGAATTGCCAACCATTTTGAATCTCTCAAAGGCTTTTAATACATTAACCAGTGTAACCTTTCTATGCTGTCAACAAGGTTGAACCTTGGGATTTGCGATGGTTTTGGAATTATTGTTGGGTCAGATCTACATTATGGGGAACTACTGTTCAACAGATAGGTCATTGTCTGTTGTTGTGTCACTGTTTTTATTTTGTCTTTTGTGCTGTTTATCATCATCATGAAATTGCTTGAGAAGGTCACTTGGAGTTTTAGATTGAAATCCCATTAGTATGCTGATGACACTCAGCAGTCCTGTTCCTTCTGTCTCCAGAGAAGCAATCAAAATCCTTGAACATTTCCTAATCTTAGTGATGGTCTGGATGAAGGAGAATAAATTGAAATTAAATATAGAGAAGATAGTTTGGAGAAAAGTTGAGTCTGGGATTGAGGTGAAATCTGCCCTAGATGGAATTATACTGCCTGACTAAATCAGGTTCATCTTTTAGTAAAGTTGACTCTTAGTTTAGATCTATAGTTAGCTGTTGTGGCAAGGAACAAGTTTGCACAATTAAGGTTAGTGCACCAACAATTCATCTCAACTATGGTCATGTGCTTTACAAGGACTGCCCCTGAAAATCATCTGGAAAGTACCATTAATGCAAATTGTGGTAGTGAGAATGCTGCTGACCAATGCAAGAAATAGGGATCATAGGATGCTTCTACTGAAATATTTGTACTGGGTAAAACCTGGGGTGTTAATGTTGACCTTTAAAGCCCTACAGCAACTTAAAGTCTGATATTTATGGTTTATGTGACTAAAGGATCAACAGAGATCAGTTTATATATTTGCTGGGTTGGAAGATGTCTTGTTTGCAGATATTAGTTTGTTTATTCTCCATTTATCATTTCATCTCTAAGAAATTGCCTGGTTATTTATATTGGTAGAAGTTCTTCCAAAGATACTCTTGTGGCTAGAAACGTGGATCTTGGATATGCAGGAAATAACTTTCACTGGGTGTATCCCAGATTATGATATGTGCTTCCTAATATGTTTGGCTCCTACTCTCAGTATTGAGGAAGGTAGCAAAAAACATCTATTTTACTTCCTCTTAATCGATAATTATTTCCAAGATTTATTTTAACTTTGGTTGTGATTTTTAATTGCATAAATTGTAGGGTTCCATCTCATGCTCTGCTAAAATTTTGTTTATTGAAAGTTACCATTAGCTCGAACTATGCAAGAAGTTGAAGTATGTATTCAGTAATACCTACCTGCCTACAACTGCAGATTTCATTGAAGCTGGAGGGACATGGTGAAAGAGACCTGCCATAGAAGGATTTGAGGTTCATAGCGGGATAATAGATTAAAATATGCAAATTGTTCACAAAGAGACAATGAGTTTCTCTTGCTCAGTGTTTAATTTTAAAGTAAGGTCTGAAGAGGTGCTCCCCTTCCAGCTGGGATAAAATCTTCCTGGGGCTGTAATAGATGGGGCTGTAATAGACATGCAGATGTGATTTATTCAGTCAAAACAATCATAATAGCTCATTTGGGGTCCTAGGATATTGAAAAGACTATATGTTTCACTTCCCAAGGACTTATTGGCATAGAAAAGAAAGCTCTCTTTTCTCAGTCTCAGACTCTCTAAAAAGGAACAGAGAAAAATGAAAAGTATCTCAGCAATCAAAATCGAAAAGCCAGTGATCCTATGCTCAATTTTGTAGGCTCATCCTGGGAATGAAAATGGCCCCGCTATTCAACTTGAAATACACAACAGATTGCAGATTGGCAAAAGCAAAGTGATTATTTTTATTAAAAAAAAGTTTTTTTTAAAAAAAATTAATTTTCAAAACAAACACAAAATCTTCCTTCTTTACATACTGGAGAAAGTGTATTAGTTGGTTACAAAAGACTTTCGTGCATCTCTTCCACAGTCATCAAACATAATTCATATTAACTCAAGTATTTTAACTCAGATATTTATACATGTTACTGTCATCATACCTCCATTTTCATTTGACTATAATTGTTTAAGAGTCCTTCATCATAAAATATACCAAGATTTAATACAGAACCACATACTGGCATTTCATTTACTATTTCTAAAATCCTCCAATGACACTAAATCCTTATGTCCTATTCTAGCTAAACATCCATAATATTTAATAACAAAGTTTTCTATCCTTCTTTCCAAATCACTGTTTACAATTTACATCCCATTTCCTTATGTTGTACCCATACATATATATATATATACGTTATTATCATTATCCCTCCTTTATTTGACTGTATCCTGCATCATATCATTTCCCCCCCCCAATAATCAAGACTTAACTGAATCTAACTTAATTCTTTTTTTAATTAACCTTTATATATAATCCAAAAGGGTTTCTAATCTTCCTTTCATGGGTACCATTCAATATTCATATCCAGTTATTACTTATCATAACACTACACATTGTATACATTATTATCATTATCAATTATTTATTTAACTATATCTATTATCACTAAATTTCACTAAGTTTAGCTAGTTTTAAATTATACTCTTCCATCTATCAACCTGTATCTTTCCAGTAGCAAAACAGTCTTATATCTTCTGCCATTTGTGGTGTCAATCCTCTAATCATCTCCTTAATCAACTTTGTGTGGACTCCTCTTAGCAACTCTTTGCTTATAAAATCTCTCATGTAATTTTGTTGCCCTTCTTCTGTTTCCTTAATCAGCTTATCTTTGATTGTCGGTAGTGTTATCAATGATATTGTTAATAAAATTTCTCTCTTTAAATCCATATTTTTTTTTTCTCTTCTTCTGTATCTTGCCATCTGGGATAGATTTCCCCTCCATTTAATTCCTCTTTCAGTATTCCACTCTTTCCCTTTTCAGAGACAAACCAATCACCATAAATATCAGCAATTTTAATTTCTTTATATTCATTTTCCTCTTTGATTTTTAGGATTTTAACTGCCACTTTTTCCATTTGATTAATATCTTCAACTTCTTCATCATATTTTGCTGTTAGGTGCAGTAAAACTTCCAACTTCTTCTCTATCCTCTCACGTGTATCTGATAATTTCTGTATTTCTGAAAGTATCTTTTGCAGACTTAAAACTTCTTTCTGCTGTTGAAATTGTGCCATTATCTCCAGCTAACAAACACTGCTGCTCTAGCTTAGAAGGTTTTAACAGGATTAAGCATCACAATAACATTTCACCTTTCTCTGGTTAAAAATATACTTCAAAGGAACATCTGTGTGCTTTTCTTCTTATCACTCTGTATAAACAAGCTGTGAGATCTTGAAGTGCCAAGCCAGGATAATCAGTGAAAAAAGTGTTTCGTTTCCAATACACAAACCTCCAGCCTCCAAGTAGCAGTGTTACAATGTTACAATTTCTTTACAATTTCTTTGTTTCTTTTTGTATCTTTTTTGTATTTCAAGTTTTAAAAAAAGTCCAATTCTTAAATGAGTTAGAAAAACACCCACACTAATGAAAGAGGAGAATTTTAGTGCATAGATTACAGAGAATAGTAAAAAAAGAAGAAGAAGAAGAAGAAGGAAACTTAATCCATTTGTTTTAAAAGGCTTGCATAAATTCCATCCATGAAGATAGCATTTAAAAAGTAAGATAACACACTGTCCAAAACCGGTCCAAATTTAATTTCGCCGCTTATTTCTTCTGTTCTCCAATTTAAATTAATTTTAAGTTTTTTTATAGGCAGTCACTTTTAAAACAATAAAAATTCCTCACCAGCTGGAAACACTTTCTCTTTCCCTATCCTTCCGTTTTAGAGCCGCCCTGACTTCATCAGCCAAATGGCTGGATTGTTTGTCACCGGCTTGAAGAACTTCTCTTGGATCAATCAGGGACTTTGCGATGTCCCTGAGATCAGCAAGATGTATTCTTCCTGTTCACCATCTCTGTGGGACGGTTTAGGTCTGTTTGGACAGCCAGTGGCAAAAGTGTCAACTGCGATCGCAGAGCATTGAGATCGCACGTCGTGTCATCACGACTTCGGCTCCTCCTCCAGCAAAGTGATTATTTTGAATTTGTTCAAAGGCAAGAGAGAATGCAGAAGGGTGGGGGATTCATCCTGGGCAGTTCAAAGGCCAGAAGAATAAAACTGCAGAAGAGAACCAAGTGATTGGCAACAGTCACAAATCTCTACCTACCAGCAAAGGGCTTGCCCCTGTAGTAGCTATGACAGACCATGGGTATAGTTTAGGAACACAACAGGAATTATCTATCAAATTAGACTGTTTTTCTGAACCATCTTCCTTTTTCCCCCTCTGAATTGTTGTCTAATGTTTTTCTGAACATTTTCCCAGATCAAGAATGGAGAAGTTGAAGGCCTTAGCACCATACATAGGCTCTAAAACCTTCTTCAGCTTCTCATACTCCTTCTTGATGTTGCTGTCAATTGGCATCATTGCATCTATTATCATCGCTGTCTTCTAGTCTACTAACATGTTGTCTGGTTGATTGCTTAGTACCTGCCAGCTTGTATTGGTCTGGAAGTCCCACGGTTTTTTAGCTCTGTTATTTTCCCTTCTGTAGAATATCCTATCTGGATTTGGGAGGGTCTAGCTCCTGATATACTGGGCAGATGGTCCTGTACATAATGACAGCTACCTGGGGATACTATTCAATATATACAATTCCTGCCTATATCTTACACCCTGCCACTGTGTATTGAACTATCTCTGAGGCCTCTTTGCACAATCTACACCTCAGGTCTTGTCTAGTGTGGTAGATCCCTGCTTTTCAAAAATGTGGTGCTCAGGACTGTTCTTGTGTTGTTACAATCAGTGCTTCAGTGCTGTCTCTTAGTCCAGCCCTTTCCAGCCACTGGTAGGATTTCCCAATGTCACCTATTTTAGTTGTTGTGCCACCCTGCTTGCTCTCTCTCACTCATACACACACAGCTGTGGTTTAGTGGGTTTATTAATTTCCCCTGCAACTCCCTTCACCACAAACCCAGAACTGCCCCAATTAAGTCCAGCCACAAGCAGACCAATGCTAGTCCACAGAGTCAATGGCCAACGAGTCCACAAGGCACTTGAAAGTTTCCCAATCAACATAATCCCACCAAGCAAACTTAAATCCTCAATACAAGAGGGTTCACGAGGCAAGAATGGACTTTTTACAAGGCATGATGCAAGTCAAGACACAGCATCAATTCAAAGCGAGGCAAGAATCAGAATGACCAGTAAATGCACAGCTAGGAAATGAACACATTCCCACCATCACTTCCATCTGTCTCCTGTGCTAAATAGCCAACTTCTGGTGCAGCCCATCAAGAAGGGCGAGGATTTCTCCTTGTGAGTAATCTAACTCACCTTCTCTACTCTTGTCTTTTCTCTGCCCTACTGTTCTTGGATCAGGTGCAGAAGGCAGTTCCTCATCACTGACTGGCTACAGCTACATGTTTTCCCCTTTTGAAGCCTCAGGCCTGTCCTGTTGCAGCAATGTTTCAGCCAAATCCCTCTCAGTCGGCTGCTTGGAGCCCTCCTCCAATTGTGCCTGGAACTGGTTCATCTTCCTCCAAGCCGACATCTGGAGAGGTATCTGAAGAAGCATCTAGAGTCATCAGAATTGTTTGTACTTCCCACGCTGGGTCTTGTCTTGCCATGGTACTTCCCCTCCTTCATGTTTCTTTCATGTCTGCTGCTTCCTATATATAATGTGCACCAAGTTTACAAAGAGTTATCATTCCCAAATTTTTTAGTCTTTAATTTCAGTGAAAGGCAATCTGAATGTTCAGTGAATGATGACAATTTGGTTGATAATGACATTTAATCATTTTAGGAATCTCCTCTAATACATCTATACTGTATCAGCTTGTTTCAATCCAGGAATGTTTGGAACAAGTTGCATCATATCACAATGTACTTTTCTAGACAAGACTTCTCCAGGTTGATGCTTTCCAGATTTATTGGATTTTTTTTGCCAAAGCTTCATGACAATATGACTGAGGGCTCTATTGGTTAGGAATTATGAAAGTTGAAGCCCATATGAGGTTGGAGAACACTCTTTCCTCTCAACAAGAGATAGCCCTTTACTTATGATCACAACTGGGCCTGGAATTTCAATCACTGAATGAGGCAGTCATTAAGCAAGATGCCACATGACCACTTCGGTCAATCATTGCAATCTCAGCTCTTCCAGTTGTAAGTCATTAAGCAGATTGCTGGGTCTGGGCATCCTGGGTGTATTGGGGTATGATGGGGTGGGCAGAGGACCTGGGAGTGGGGTGTCTCACCTCTTCTGGGAGATCTGGACTCTCTGTTCTCCCTGGGGAGAGCCAGCAATGCTGGCATTCCCTAGAACTTTTGACAGATTTGAAATCTGTTCCTCCAGTGTGCCAAGGGACTTCCTTTCTGGAGGGGTAATCCATCGACAGGCTGAAGAAACAGATCTCAAATCTGCTGAAAACAATAATGAACACCTATGTTCGGAGCTTTTCAGAATCCTACCATTTTCCCCATCCCTTTGGAGCCTTTTGAACCCTACTAGTGGGTAGAGGGAAACATTAACAAACAGCAGTGTTCTGAAAGACTGAGAACATTAGTGTTTTTGCTAGCTTTGAGGTTCGTTCTTCCAGAATGTGCTGGGGAATGGAATTTAAATTCAACATTCCCCCTGCTTGCCACCTTCCCTGCTGTCTTCTTCATTGATTTTTAGGGGGAATTCAGCAGAGAAGACTGCAAATCACATGATCACAGTGTGCTTGGCAACCAGTCAAAAATGCAAAAAGTTTGCCAAGTGTCTGAAATGCGGTCATGTGACCTGGGGACCCGGTGAGACATTTCACAATTGCTAGAAATGTATTCTGGGTCATAAAGCACTTGTTCCAAGGCCATTGTAATTGTGAACAGTCTTTAAATTACTGGTCATAAGTCAAGGACCACTTGTAATGAATAGGCTACCAAAGACAGTTAGTGATGGATTTATGTGGAATTAAATATTAATGTATTCACACAGATAGCTCCCTTCTAAAAAGCATAATCTTACAGCTTCAGCTAACATCCTTATGAGACCTAGCTAATTCCATTCTACAGAGGCAAACTAAGTGTAGGGTATGATTAATTTACTTATCATCCTCATTTGTTCTTGCCCAACAGACTATAGCAGAATGTTTTCTTTCTCAAAGTAGAAAAAAGTCCTCAATCCCTCTCAAGAATGAGTGTAACCACATAGTTAAGGGGGTCAACGAAATCACTGCTGGGTCACTGTGGTTCTAAGGTTTGCAAGCAATGATGACTTATAAGAAGGTGGCCCCAATTTTCTAAATCGGAGCATATTAGGTGGAGTTGGATATGAATCATTCTGTCTGGGATGGGCAACGATTGCTGCAAAAAGTCATTGAATTCAAAGAAGCTAGTTGGGACCACAACAAGAATCACTCTGCTGTTGAATCATGAAATTGCATGTTTTGTCTATGAACCTGTGAGGTAAGGGGGCACCGGGGGAAAGGAAATTATTTTAGGAACATGTACAGGTTGCTTTTCTCCCACTAGTAAGGTATCACCGTTCTCTGCATCTGGAATTAGGTGATTGGGATGCAGGGTTCAGTGATACTGCCCTTTTTCCTTCTCATTCTCTTCCCTTTCTCATGCAGATCAGTCATTCTTCTGTTCCAGGAGCCAGGAACAGAGACAGATAGCCCAATTACAAAGAAAGAGACACTGCAGTTTGCAAAGCAAGAACTCCAACACATAGAAATAACAGCCACTGTCTTACACTGAGTCAGACAATTTTTGGTCCATCTAGTCCAGTATCATCTAAAGAATTTCACACAGATCTTTTCAAGCCTTATTGAAAGGTCCCCGAGATTGGTGTTTGTACCATCTGTAGGTAGACTGCCAACAAACTACAGCCATTCTCCTTTAAAAAGCAAAGGAAGGGCCGTTAGCTTGTATGTGAAAGATTAGTCCCAGGCTTCATATGTGCAAGGGAATTGATCTCCTTCATGTCATTAGTGTAGTTGAGGGGTAGCTCCATGCAAAGAGATGCCACATTTCAAGAAAATAGGGAAATGCCATATTTTCCCATAATCCCCAAGCCCCATCTTTTGCAGGCCTGCTATTGTTTGTTCCATTAGTCATCCTGGTCAGGTCTTGGGATTTCTGTCCATCACATACACTGTGGCTGAGGCCAGCACCTCTGACAAGAGATTTCATCTGATCACAGTGAAGGCTTGACTAATGGACAGGCAGATTGGAAATGGCAGCTGAGATTTCAGTGGCAGGCCTATCAGGAAATCTGGAAGAAAGGGGCAAGCTTCAGTCAAAACTCGAGCAACTCATTACAACATGGATCTTCCCAGGGGGGAAAAAACCAAAGGCTGCCCAGTTTTACACAGCTTTATATCTCAGACACGTCTTTTCAAAACTGCAGCACCCAACAAGAGAAAGCTGCATCTTCCAAAACTCTGCTAGTCTAAAAGGTCTTGAGTTTTACATTCTTATTGCCAAACTCCCAGGAGCCCTATAATATTAGAGGATTGGCCACCATATTTTAATAAGGCCCAGTAATCTCTTTAAAAATAAGGATTCTGCCCCACATTTGAATTGAATGGTCAAAGAAGGCCTGGACATCAAAGAAAGTGCCATTTCAAACCTAATCATCACATAGGATTTTCAGGTTGCTAGCAAATAGGTCTCTATCTCATCAGAAACAAATGATTGGACTTCAGGAGAACTAGGTTCAAATTTCCACCTGTCATGAAGATGAATGAACCACTGTAGAAGAGGTATTTATTTATTGTAGGGCCACCCATCTCAAATTCATTATTCTGGATAGATAACAGTACTAAAAAAATATAAAAGCAGATTAAAAAATAATAAAGAATCCAGACGAACTATACATAATGCTCCAAGTCTCTTGGAGAAATAATGGATTAAATGGGCCCAAATCTATCAATCACAAGAGTCTGCACATTTTAGAAAGTAAGCTAAAGGTCTTCAAATGCTGCTAAACTACCTTCTATTTACTTGGAGTCAAGTGGCATTATTATGGTTCATCATAAAGTCAGCCAGATGTTGAGACTGGATTTAACATTTTTGTACCCTTATCAAATCTGGGATAAGCAGATGTACATATTTGATACCTTTGATATCATTTCAGGACGTAAGTTGTTCCGAGTAATGCTGTCTTTGGATGCAGTTTTCCTGCATCAGCTTTGACTGATGCGATTTTGTCAATGCTGATGGTATCCAAGTGATGCTCCAGATGTTTTGAGATTGCACCCAAGCCACTTCATTTCTATTGGTACTATCTTTGCTTTCTTTTGCCACAGTCATTCTGCTACTATTTGTGAATCTTTCTATTTTGGATTTTCTCCAGTTCTTTTTCTTCTATTCTGCTGTCATCAGGTACTGACATGTCCACTATCCAGACTTTTTTTAATGACAATTGTTTAGTCTGGGGTGTTATGTGGCAAGTGCTTATCTGTTTCAATTCTAAAGTCCCAGAGCAATTCAGTCTCTTCAGTTTCTACTACTTTGTCTGTTTTGTATTCCCACCAATTCTTGCATATAGGCAAATAGCATTTCTTGCAATTATTCCAATGCACCATTTTGCTACTTCATCATGCTGTTGATTGTAGTCCATCTGTGGAATCGTCTTTCAGCCACTAACTAGGGGGTCCACTGTTTCTTCAGCTTCTTGGCAGAGGTGACATTTGCTGTCTGTTGCTGTCTTCTCAATTCTGGCTTTATTATTATTATTATTATTCAGAAGTTTCACATCAGCAGGAAACCTAATGTTTTCCTGACATCATTCAAAATTAGTTAAGTGACCCTACAGAGAAGTTGGACATAATTATTGATTTGGTAAACCTTGTGTTTACACCCAAGAATATGAAAGTTTAATATTTCATTTTTATTTTATCAGTTTCCTTACAGATCTTCCACTTTCCCTGATTTATTCACCCACAAATCTCTGTTCATTTCTTATTCATTTCTACTTCATTGGTTGGCCATAGAGCAGGTTTAAAATTAAAAATAAAAGTACAAATATTTACAGGAGTTGTGGAAAATACTTGATTTTTTAAAGGACTGGATCTAATGCTATAGTGATAAACCACCCCACCCATGATGGTCGGAGTGTAGCACACTCTGGCTTTTTCTCTTATTTCAAAGAGAGGTAACTCTATCCTTCCATTTCCTAGCATGGGAAAAACATTGTTATTGACATGCTTTTCAAATTTGGTTCATAATGTTTTTGCTTTTCATCATGGTGGAATGAAATTTATAAAAAAGAGAGATTGTGAGGGAGTATTCATATTCAAAATATTCATCATGAAATGTCACAGAAACCAGACCTGGGTTTTTCAATTTACAGTCCTATATATAAGGGGGTTCAGGAAGGCTTGAAGAAATGTTATGATTTAAATCTTGAATTAGGTCTTGGAGGACCATGGCAACAAAAGATATTTAAAGGGGGTCCATGATGAAGAAACATTTGAGAACAACTGGAGTAAAATTTGCAGCAACAATTGCACAAATGAGCAGAGTAGACAGAGATACTTCTTCCAACTCAGGTATATAAAAATCTGCTCCAAATGAACTTGACTCTCTCTGGACTTGTGTTAACTTCTGAATTAGAGATCAACACTCTATCTTCTTTCTCTAGTTCTCACTCATCGATTTATATATGTACGGTTTGTACATATATAGGGTAAAACACTCAACCACCTCTAGTCAATTTGAACATGAAACATAGCAGACACCCAGAAATGTGAAAAAGAGGCATGTTGGAGATGATGTCATTGACAATGCGCTGTCCATGGTGCTGCTGCCTTCCTTCTCTTGTTGCTCTGGGGTCATCTCTGGAAGTAGGATTAGAATTTGGAGAATGTGAGACTTTATACTGTATATAAGAAAACAATATCTGATTGCTGAGTATGGGAAGAGAGAGTAAAAGAGCAATGTGCCCGTGGACCTTTTTATATGAATCTCAAGGTTTTCCAGCCATCACACTGTGCTAATAATCTTGAGTCATTCATGGGTTGCTGTGTGTTCTCTAGAGAACTATGAATTTCACTTGCCAGCTGAATGTTTATTACTGTGATGGTTAACAGACATCCCACAGGCCATATGAAATCCATGAGGCAATTTTACCAATGCTAGCCAGTGCTTTTAAGAGAGGTACAGTCAAAGTATCTGTATGGAATGCTGAGACTCTGAGCCTTTGATAAAAAGAGGCTTTCTACTTGGATGTTAAGACCTATCTACTTGTATGAGTTCTACTGATAGCTCTGGTGCCTCCTGGCTCTGTTGACGTTTACTGCCTATCCTTTTCAACCACACACACTATGGAAGTGTGATGGTCTGGAAGCATCCTTAACTTGTCCTGTGCAGATTCTATACACAGGGAAATGCCAAGCAAATTCAAATCAGTATCAGAGATAAGGATGCTGTGGCCCTCCAGTGGCCAGTGGAGATGGCAGCAGAGTCAGATAGTGAGGAGGTTGGGGAGGAACATGGGCCATTCCTGGAGGCTGGGGAAGGCTCGGACAAGGGCTCTGTGTTGGAGGCAGAGATGGGTCCAGAGCCATCTGGCAGTTTTCCAGTGCTTTCAGAGCTAGAGAGCAGTGAGGCAGAGGAATAGCTAGAGCCGATTCCCAGTGTGCACATGCGCAGAGCTGCCAGAAGAAAAAAACAGCTAAGAAATCAGGGTTGACTTGGGAGTAAAGCTACAGTAGGATGGTGAATGTCCCCTCCCATAAGAAATAAAAGAGAAGTGGAAAGGTGTGTCGGCTTTTGTAGGAAACAATTTGTTGGTTTGTTCATGCATTTGTTCGTTCATTCGTTCGTGTGATCGTTCATTTGTTTGTTTCAGGAGTGTGAAGATCTGTCCGTGAATGTCAGAGACTCTGCCAAGTCTTTCCTTGCATAGCACTGCATTTGGAAAATATTTCCATGGCAGCTTTCCAAGCTAGATAAGGTCTGTGGTCATAAATTCACCTTTGAAAGACTGTTTACCGGGCCTTTGCTGAATGTGAATGAGAGGAACTCACATTCATTTAATAAAAGGGGTTTTGTCGAGACCAGGAATCTGCTTTGTGCTTTTGGGTGAAGCCTAGATCAGAACAAAAGAGGACCAATAAAGGAGAATAACTATAGCTCAGAGTTGAAATGAGAGGTCCTTAGTACTCTCTACTTGGTTGTTTTCTTGCAGATGTTTCATTCCCAAACTAGATAACATCATCAGTGCTAGTGAAGAGAAGGAGCAAATCCAGCTAAGGGGAAACTGAAGACAATTCAGAGTCTAGTCAGTTCTGGAGTGTGGCCCATCCAGCATTTTCCAGGAGTCAGAAAAAAGCCTATATCATTCAGGTGTCATTAAAAAAAGCAAGTAATGCTACATCACAGCTTTTACAAACCTGGCAATTCTAAATGTGTGGAACTTCAACTTCCATATTTTCCTATCAATTATATGGGAATCAGCATCCTTTGCTTCAAGAGATCAAGAGGCTCTAACTATAGTTTGGGGTTCCTACTTCTCACAAAGCATAAAGCCAAGGGCGGGGAAGAAAGGGGGGGTGTAAAGGAAATAAAGCATCTAACAAAGCCTTCATGCAACTGACAGGTGGGAAGGAACGGGGTTCAAGGCCAACCCGACAGCTCTGAGAAATGGGTCAAGAAAAGTAGCAGGATTTGCAGAAGCTGAAAGAAGCTTCCTATCACTGGCAGCCTTAGAAGAGGAGCTGTCAGAATGGCTGCAATGTAGAGAGAGCTGGGAGGAGTGCAAATGAGCAGGAAGCGGAGAGGCAGATGAATGAGCCACCCTGCCTTCCTTGCAAAAGGCAGGAGGGCAGCTGACAAAGAGCTGAGATTTGTCACTATGGAGGGACTCCATTCCAAGGTCTAGTTCTGAGTAGTTGGGGTTCTGCCTTACTTGATTTATCCCCTCTTGAATTTATAGTCACTTGCTTGCTACATTGTTCCACTTTTTGTATTTATTTATTTTATATCTGTGCCTTGGGATGAAATGTATATCCAGGCACAAACTGTTCTTTCCCCAGCTTTTTTGTTGGACTTTTTCAGAGATCAAATATTCAAGGGAAGTATCCACGTCTCCATTTGTGCATGTCACAAAGCAGGAGCAAGCATTTAGTTTCCCACATCATTTTATGTATGACAACATAACCCACCCATGTAATAACCCCCCTCCCCCCACCTGTCATTTTACAGAGAAAACACATGGCTAAGAGGCCCCAATGAATGGTTATTAGCCACAAGAAAAAAAGCTCTCAGTGTTAATAATCTCTTATTAATTTGTTAATAATCTGTTCGTATCAGCCCTGATTCAATTCAAATTGGAGATTCAAGATCTGAAGAGAGGGTGATTCAATTTGCATTTGTGATTCACTGGCAGGAAGAATTTATCTCAGTGCGAACAACACAAAATGAAACAAAATGAATTGCTTTATATATAAATCCCCAACTAAAACCAGAACTTGTAATGACTGATGACAGTGGTAGATTTGTTGAGATGGAAGTTAATTTGCGTGGAATTAAGATTTCAATATTGGGAATTTATGCCCCAAATGAAGACAAAGTATCATTTTATAAAGGATTTATGAAGAGATGAACGGATTTTTCTTGGTGTTTGATAAGGGATTGGAATGAAGTGATCTTCCCACAATTGGATAGAACTCCTGAGAAAAAATATATTAAAATCACTCACGGTAAATTGCCAAAAGTTTTCTTTGATTTGATAGACAATTTAGAGCTTGTGGACATATGAGGCAGAAAATTGACAATTTAACAGAGTACACCTATTTTTTCTGAAAGAATGATCTGTTCAAAGAGTAGATACAATTTGGATTTCAAAGAATTTGGCCACTAAGGTTTCTAAGTAGAGCTATTACCAAAAACTTTCAGATCATAATCCTGTTAGTTTGGTTTATATGGGAAATCTAGTTCTTTTAGATGAAGATGAAATAAAATGTTGTTACAGAAAGAAGCAATAATGGAGGATTTGAAAAGGAATTAAAATATTTCTTTGAAAATAATGTAAGTAAAAGTGGATTGGGATGCAAGCATACATTCATAAGATGACTTTCGTGCAGTCACTCTCTCAGTTTAATCTATCTGATTTGATTGTTGTTGTGGGACAAAAATGGAAAGAGGGAGTTGTCATATAGACCCATCCCCAGGAAACTACAGTGAGGAGCAATTTTATTGATTGAGATCTCCTATTTTGTTCTGAACTGAAGGTTGCATACATAGAACTCCCTCTTTCCAATTTTATCCCACAACAACAATCAAATCAAGTAGATTAGACTGAGAAAGTGATTGGACCAAAGTCATCTGGTGAATGTGTACTTGGGTCTATGGCAATTCACTGTGGTCAACTCACTATGGCCAACTCCCCATAGTCAACTCACTGCGGGACAACTCACCATGGCCAACTCACTACAGGCCAACTCACTGCAGAACAAGACCTGCATTAATATCCAAGAAATGGTGGAATAGAATCATTTAAAAAAGGATGCAAAAGCAGGGACAGAATGAAATGTGAATGGCAAAAATGTAAATATTTTTAAATTTATTTTAAATAATTAAGTAGAATTGTTAAATTGTCCCACAGAAAGTTGTTCTATGGCAAATTGGTTGTGGCAAGTTGTCTAGCGGTGAGTTGGCCATGGCAAGTTGTCCCAATTCGCATATCTGTTAAACATGGGAAAGGAACTCCTGTTGGACTTTCATCCACAAGACAATGTTAAACACATGGTGTTATCCCGCCATGTGTTTAATATTGGCTTTTGGATGAAAGTCCAACAGGAGATTAACCTCGTTTTTCCATTATTCTGATTACAATTTATTCATTTTGATCTGAATAATGGAAAATGAGGTTAATCCCCTCCCAGACAAAACCACCCAAATTGTAATTTGCTTGATTTCTTTGAGAGCTAAATCAGTGGATTTTAGGTCACACGTCCCATTTCACTTGAAGATTGAGTATAGATGGAGAGCCTTTATTTTTACACTCCTTACTCTTGCTCTGCAACAAGGGATCCAAATGTTACATGTGAATAAGCCACCTCTCAAGTTAGTCTTTTTATGGAGTGTCCTAGAGCTTAAGGCTGCAGCATATATTTTTTCCTACAGAAAGCAGCAGGGTCCTTTCCTGACCTCTGTGTTGAAAAGGCTTTCATGGAGGTAGTGATGGGTAAAAATCAGAGGTGGTATTCAGCAGGTTCTGACCATTTCTGGAGAACCGTTAGCGGAAATATTGAGTAGTTCAGAGAACCAGTAAATGCCACTTCTGACTGGCCCCATCTGTTCTCTGCCTCCTGAATCCTAGCTGATCGGAAGGAAATGAGGATTTTGAGTCCCACCCCTGGTAAAAAAAATCCCTAGGGAACAGCTTCTGCTCAGAGCTCTGAGTACTGAGCTCCATGGGCAAGAGATAGTATGACCTGGTAAAAGGTTTGTGTTTGTGTTTCCCTCACATATCAAATAGAAGAAAGAAATACACATGTGCTTATGCTCATTTATCATTTTTTTCATTGTTCAGACAATTAATGGTGGAAGGAAAAGTGTCGTGAACCATTTAGTGATGTTAGCATGTTCATCAATAAATGACTAGCTAATTATCAGCCTCAAAAAAAACCCAACAGGTTTTCTTCCTTCAACCTAGAATCAGCCAGAACAGTTGACATACAGTAGACATTCCAAGACTTTAAAAAACGCTCATGTGTTCTAAACCAAATATAAAATATCTTTATCATTTCATGCACCTTAGGAACATAAACAACAACAACAAAATAAACCAAGTCTGCAATGTTCAGTTCTTCACGTGACCAATGAGGAGCCACTGGGAAGAACATAGAAAGGACAAAGGCAGCAGCAGAAGCAGCAGCCATCTATTTTTGTTCCCCAGCAGCTAATACTGTTCATGATACTGGAGATAATATCCTGACCATGACCAGGAGAATGGATTAGTTCTTCCCATCACCTTAAGAGTAGCTATGATCTGAGCCATGGGAACCAGGGAGGCAGCTTAGAATGAAGAAGTCGGCAGTACGTTGAGCCCCTGACCATGTGCCTGACTAGCTTTGGATGTAGGAGTGATTTTTTTCTAGGATATGTTCCCATCTTAACCCCCAGCCAAATCCAGCCAATTTTCAACCACATGATCTTTCTTTTGCTGACTTCACCCTGCAGAACACATCCAGTTTGTTTCTATTCGGTTCAGTTTCTTAGATATTAAAACGGGGCTGCGGTGGATGGAGTGAGGAACTCTTGAACTCTTTTGTTTAATTTCTTCCCAACATTCGGCTGGCTTAGAAAAGAAAAGAAAAGAAATCTTTACAAGGTATTGGTTCTTATTCTATTCCAGCCTTCAGCATCTTGCTTGTAGACTTTTTCCTTAAAAAAAAAAAACAGATCATTTCCTCCTTTTTTCCCATTCCATCAGAAAAAAAAATTGCAATAGACGAAACATCCCCTTGTCATTTAAGCCAGTGCCTAGGGAGTGTTCATACAAAACACTTATTCTACAAAATGCTCGTCAGCAGGGAATCTACCCAGCTTTTCCCTATTACCCAAAGCCCCTCCTTTTCCAGCCTTCAGCATTTACTAATTTCACCCGAGAGCCTCCCAAATTGCACAGTCTAAAGTTGTAATATGCAGAAAATTGTATAAAGCCTTGTTTTAAAATGCTAGCTGGTTTGTGTTATCTTTCAGGGGGAAAAGCGGGAAGAAGTTCAATTCCAAAGTCACTCTCTTGTACCAAGAGAGTGACTTTGTGTGTGCGCGTGCATGTGTGTGTGTATGTGTTTGTGTATGTGAGGGTGTGGGTGTGGGGAGGGCGTAGGTGAAAATGTCAGAAACTGTTAGGAAACAAGGAAAAACACGTAGCCCAAAAGGGAGATAACATTCTAGCATTACTATATTTTTTTGCCTTCATTTAATCTCAGTTCTTCCCTTCACCTTCCCTTTAATCTCATATTTTTCCTTTCTCCAAGGTTTTGCTCCTTCCATGCTACCTTCAGAAGCCTTCAGTGATGGGGGGGGGGGGAGAGCAGAGGGAAATTAATATGAAATCAATTAGCCGAGTTAGAGATACTGATGAATTGCAGAATTATTGAAAAACAGATATGAATTACCCAGATGTACAAACCACTGAATAGGTGACCTTTCCATTACCAATAACAAAAGGCACATGAGTAGCTGATGGGTACCTCCCCCCGCCTGCAGCCTCAGCCAAAAATACCACATTCACATCATTGTGAAAGCCTTGAGGTCTGTCACCTTACCAGGTAGACCAGACAAGGACCATGACAGATGAATTAATTTGACCCTACATTAACAGAATCTTGCAAATCTAAAAAAAATGATTCCCCTGCCTTCTCCTTTGTGCCTGAGAAACTAGGGAGGGTCTATTCTCAGCCTCTTGCCCAGCCCATTACCTAGCTGTAGGTCATTCTCTTATCTGACCCATCTCTAGGCAGTGTCTCAGGGCCCAGCCTCCCAAGATGATTCCCACATAACATTGCCAATTCTGCTTCAAGGGAGCATTTGTCAAGATTTTCTCAAACAGACACAATATCTGCCACTACATTTGACCTAAAGTCTAAATAGCTGACCCTCATACTCAATCTGAACAGTTTTCCTCTATGAAATATATAACTAGTCCCTCTCAAAACTGTTGGAATGAGTTGGGAAGGAAAAGGATGGACGGTTTCCTCCCCAGTTCAAATTATGATCCACATATATATATCAACCAGTCAGACCCAGCAGCTGCTGATTGTACAGCCAGAGACAGCTCCATCTTCGGTGCAGAAGAGACCCCCTTCCCAAGGCCATTACTTCTCCAGCAGGGAAAGAAATGGAATGGCAATTAATCTCAGCGCTGTTGCTTCCCCTCTTACTGATTGATAAACTGGTCTCTAGCTGTGGTAGCATTTGGAGTTGAAAAGTACCAGCCAGCAGAGGGTTCCTCTTGGAAAACCGGACCTGCTGTTTGTTGCTGTTAGCACATCTGGCTTAATTATGCCAGATGTGATTAGTAAAGGATTGGTGGCAATTACATGTGGCATTCCCCAGGTTGTTGATAGCACTGCATAGGTAAGCACAACCTCCAATGCCAAACTTGAATGCTCCCAAACTGGGAAGCACAACCAGTTGCAAAGTGAGCGCTTCAGTCCTTGGAACCACATAGATTGCCTTTGGAAATGTGCGAACAGATTTCTGGAAGCCCTGAGGGACAAGCAAAAATTAGCATTTCCATTTACTTGGGGATGGGTTTCAGGCAGCTGTCTGTTCAAGTTCCGGAATCTTCTCTCTGGATATTAGAAGTGCTGAAAGATTGATTGAAATCCGAGGAATTGGATTACTTTATTGCCACTTCACAGCTCTGAAAGCTACTGCCTTGTTTCTAAGAAATAAACTTCTGGTTTTCATAGCTATAACTGATGGTTCTGAAACATAACGTAAACAACATTCCCAGAGGCAATGAGGGTTCTTGAGTTTCTGACAAGAGTGAGGAACTGAAAATGACCCAAGGGAACCATTCCCCCCCCCCAATCCCATAACTTGAGTGAATCAGTTGACATAAGGACAACAAGCAGGAAAGCCATTAATCCTCCCACCCGTTCCTTCACTCTGATAATTTCAGACACATTTTGAAAAGGAGAAGGCTGTCCTGAAATAGCAACTCTCAGCTGAACTGGTTTTCCTTGTTAGAAAAGAAAAGGGTGCGATGATAATTCCAGGAACCATCGCTTCAGAAAGCCTGGAGAAACTTCAAGTTGTGGTTCTCAGCCAACCAGATGAAGGGGATGGAAAATGGAATTAAGGAAGAGACAGGGGTTTCTTAAAACCCTGTGAGCTAGGTTGGGGGAGGCCTACCAGATCAGATTTGACCTGTAGGCTAGTAGTCATACATCCAACTCCAGTTTTTCTTTAGCTTGGCAATCCAAAATGTCTAGATAATTTATTGTAAAAACTGCCAACTTCTCTCCATTTCTGTTTTTCATCTGTAAGGAAACACTGTGCATTATACCCAAGTATAAAGATGGGCTCATGAATTTTATATTTTCAAAACAGATTGATCAACTTTTCTCTGTTCCACTCCAGCAGCTTGGAGAGCAGTTCCTTAATGCCACCTAAAATGTTGCAGCAAAAATGGAATACTTCTTGTATCTTCCCAAGGTCCTTTTGCCATGCAGACATCATGTCTCTAGCACTGGATCCCTCTCCTCCCACTTTAACAACTTGCTTTGTAGAACTTTTTGTCTGATGCAAATGTCTGCACATTTCAGCAATATGCACATTTTTATGAGCTTTATGTTATTAGCCTCATAAAGATTGACTTGAAGTTGATTTTGTAATACTTTATATCTATTTTGTGATCCCCATGTCACCTGTCCCTTCATACTTGGAGATATAAATAATAACAAACCAGTGTCTTGCAGATGAAAGTAGCAACCAAGCACACCACACACACACACACACACACACACACACACACACACACACGTTTCTTAAATCCAGGCAATTTACCCAGGAAAATGAGAATATGCTATGTCAATCACTGGCAGCTTTAAGGATGGGATACAAACTCTATTTGTAATAAGCATCACTGTGGGAAATCTCACACATCTGTTTTAGATATTCTAAACAGAAACCCAGATGGCAGCGAATCTGAATATTGTCCAGAAAGGGAATAGATAAAAGTACAAAAGCATGTATACCCTTAAAACTGTGCATGTTTCCTTTTCAAGAGAGAATCAAAAGCCTTAAAAGCTAATCTTTCATACTGACACTTCTGGAACTCCAAATACGATGGTTCGTTGCAGTTGGCCAAATCCTAAAGCAGGATTATTTTCCTTCCCTGCTATTTTAGATCCATTTAATCTGGACATGCCAAGGCTGAATTCCACATGGAAGGCAGGTGTTCCATCATTCGCTCAGCCATGTGTGCATATAGATGTTAAAGGAAAATAAATTATGACAGTAGCATAGCATTCCTGAGGAACACATTTTCACTGTGCTACCAAAATAAGAGGCATGCCAGACAACCTACAGTATTCACTCCCAATCTTGTGACCATCAGATGTGTTGTGGTCAAACTTGTGTCATCCTATGTTTCTGTGCTTGATGAAGATGATGGGAATGATAATCCAATCTTTGGGGAGGGAAGACACAAGGTTAACTATAACAGATCAAACATATTGAATTAAGCATGGGAGTATCCAATTAGATGTCCTTCAGATGAGGCTAGGTCTAGGAATATTCTAGGAAAATATTAAATTAATTATGTTAGTTGGGAAATAATAATTTTAGTACTTCTGGAGGATTTAAGAAAGGTGACCTCACATAATCACAATCAAAATTAGACTTTACTTTACTTTTCTTTTATTTAGATTTTTATACCGCCCCCTCTCCCCAAAGGGACTCGGGGCGGTGTACAGTCAAATAAAAACACATCAATAAATAGAAAATACAAATACAAAGAGGAGGCAATAAGAAACTGTACATATCTGAAGTAAAGTAGTTAAAAGCAATATTTAAATACCCTAAAAATACCCAATTAAAATATCTGCCAGGAGGTAGAATAAAACTATAAATGGGCCAGGCCGGCTAAACGGAACAGGTAAGTCTTCAGTTTTTGTCGAAAGGAGCGGAAGTCGGTGGTGGTTCTGATATCGGGGGGGAGGTCATTCCAGAGGGTTGGGCCCATCACAGAGAAGGCTCTACTCCTAGGCGCATGGTACATGTCACACAGTACTCCTGGCTTAGATTTGGGCAATCTTCTGCCATCAAATTTTGCAAAGATTCTTTGACTCAATGTGGTTTAAGCAAAAAATAATAATGTTTTTGAATTCTCCAATTGCAAAATGATCTGGAACATCTAGGAGATGGCCAGGCTGAGCCCAAAGCTGAATCATTAGTTCAGTTGCTACGCTCTCATAAGAGACCTAAGTCCAGCAACCTCTTGAAGTTTGTTGACTCTTACCTGGCACCAATTTGCTTTGATGGTTAATGGTTCAGATTCTTATGTATAGGTAGCATGGAATAAACTTGTAGTGCTTTTGAACTCCTGAAATCCTGGCTCCTGATTTCTTGCATCTGACAGAACACGCCTCACTTTACAGTAACCTTTAATACATTTTGGGATTAGCCTAGTTCGACAGTCTATATTTAAGATTGTTCAATTCTGCCCTGAAATTTTGTGAGTTTCCTTTTTGGGTAGAAACGTTTGACTTTATTTATTTATTTATTTTTACTCCGGGGATGTTTGAGAATTTTTCCCTTTTTAATTTCCTAGTCTGAAAAAGCTTCTTGGGAGGATTTTGCTGTTGATGACTTACTTTAGGATTTAATGGAAGTAGGAGAAAGCAGGAGGCTGAGCTCACTAGCAAAATGAATGTTGAAAGATAGGACTTTCATTCTCTCTTTCTTTCCTTCTCTCTTTTGACATATGCACACTGCCTTCAATTGCCCTGGAACTAAATAGATTAAAGAATACCGTACTCAAGCCATAAGGACTTCACCAAAAGTTGCCTTCTATTTTGAAAGGGATGCTGAAAACTTTCTCTTTTGTCATATTGCAGAAAAGCTGAAAGGAGGCGGGGGAAGCAGAACAATTCTGCAACAAGACTGACTTTTTTCTTTGCAGTGATGGGGTTCTCCCATCCCACTCATTTTTGGATTTTTGATCACTTGTCCTCTGTCTGCTTTAGAGAAAGGTAAAGGTAAATGGACTTGGAAAGATAGCCACAGGGCTATCATTCATTTCTCAGTTCCTGGAGGTGCATGCTTTTTATGGATCCTTTTTACAGAAAGCATGGCAGGTTCATTTTGTATTCTTATAATAGTAAGCATGGACTTTTAATTACGTCTCCTATAGGTTGCTATTCAAGTCCAGAAGAATTTGATTTTATCTGCTTTTCAGCTACAAAATGTAAAAATAAGTGCTACAGATTTATAAAATATTATTATTATTAGCATTGTGGCAAAATGCCTGTTCTTTGCAATTGCTTTAAGCATGCTGAATGTTATTAATGTGTGATTTCACTGAATTTATATTTGAGAAACCTCCCTAGAGGCTCTACAAGCCATGTGGCCAGGATATAAATCTTTTTTAAAAAGTCAACGCAAAAGTTATTAAAGGCAAAGGCGCAAGCTCCAGGTTATAGCCCGGCAGCCTAAACTATCTGTACGCATATTTCAGATACAGGAGAAATTATTCTAATTACTGTATGCATTTAGGAGAAAACACTTGTGGGTGACAACTTAAGTCCTTGCAGACCCTAGTATTGCTGATAGGTCTCTTTCTTCTGCTGATGCTGCAGGAGATCATAATCCCGTTGGTTTCACCTTTATAGCCTACACAAGAAAACATGAAGAAACAATAACCTTCCTCCTCAATCTTGTTTCCATCTCTTTTCCAAGTCAAGCATTTAATTTGGAGCTATTTATTTGCCATGCTAATTGAGCCTTCAAAGCTGCATGGTCTGCTGGGATTATTCTCCCCCCCCCCCCCAATGTTGCCATCACTGACACCAAGGTCATGTTTTATCAAGTAAGGATTCTTTAGCATGGAAAGCAACCATTTCTCCACTCTAAACACAAGAGATCTTGGGATTTCCAACAAAATGCTCTGAAGTAAGAACGACCCATTCCATAAATACCGTTGTAAAGCACCTACAGTCTGAGGATTGGGCAGGATTTAAATCTTTGTAATGAATGGTTATAGGTACATAACACATGGGGATCTTTTCTTCCATCTCCCAGCTTGAGGTTTTCTGAGTTGGGTATCAAGATGCTAATAAAAAGCAAGCAAATTAAGGGAGCTGAAATCTTAACAATGAAGAAGGCTTAAAAGGTTCACAACTGTTCAGGCTGTTGATTTTGATGTTATGCTGCTGTTGTTTTTACAATTAAGGTACAAGAGAGTCAGTGAGGAAGTTATTATACTATAGAGCAGGGGTGTCGAACTCAATTTCATTGAAGGCCCCATCAGAGTTGTGTTTGACCTCAGGGGGCCAGGGGACATGGCGTGGCCAGGGTGGGCATGGCCAGCTCAAAGTCATTCTTTGATGCTCCATTTTTGGCCACAACGGCCTCTTTCAGCCCTCTACCAGCGAAAATGGTCTCCCCAAGCTCCATTGTCACTGACAGAGGGCCGTAGATGGATGTCGTGGCTGAAAACAGAGTCCGGGCGAGCCCCTCACAGCTTCCCTGAGATCCATTTTTTCTGGCAGAGGGACCGCAGGCTGGTCCTTTGCTGTTTCCAGGGCTGGCCCACGGGCCAGATCTAAGCACCCCATGGGCTGAATCCAGCCTGTGGGCCTTGAGTTTGATACCCCTGCTATAGAGGGAACAGGCAATAAAATAAGAACATAAGAAAAGTCCTGCTGAATAAGATAAAGACCCATCTTAGTCTGGCATTCTGTTTCACACAATGGCCAACCAAATATTTCTCTGATGCTTAGAAGCAAGAGACAGAGACATATTCCACTGTTATTTCCCTTGTGTGATGCTTCCAACCCAAAAGAACAGAGAGTCTTCAATATCTATAGTCCGCACTTCTCCAGTCCTCCATAAATTCCTCATAAAGCCATCCAAGTGATAACCAGTCTTCAGTTACTGAATTCCACCAATGAATTATGTAACGCTGGAAAAACGCTGGAACATTTCCTTTTGAATGTTCCAAATTGTTGTAGTATATAGAATAATTACTACTCAAGGTCCTAACTGCTCCATTTTATTCCCAGTCCACACCAAATTGTTTATTCCTCCCATATTCTGCAGTAGTTTCCTGTGGCCATCGGCATACTTTTTCCTAATCAGTTACTCCTTGTTTGACAATAGAAATAGTTTAGACCGTAAATTAGTGGAGAGAATTGAGTCCCCTTTGTTTACCAGAAATATCCCAGTTTACAAGCTAGTTTAACAAGCTTTTTTTCTCCTCTAGAAATAATGGGGAAAGAGCTTTGGGGGGGAGGGGAGAACAGCAAGAAAACCATTAAAACTGTCTCCTGAAACTGGCTGGCTTGATGTTTCATATACTCCTCATCCTAATTTAGCTTGTAACATAATTACATAGTAACATACTCTTTCCAATCTAGGTGGTGATGAAAATCACTGGTCAGAGCAATCAGTGCTATTTCTGCCCATATCCAGACCTGAATGCTGACTGAAAAGATTCCAAATAGCTTGTAGACAACTTCTGCAACTGATTTGCTACCACCATCTTCCTGTTGCCAAGGAAGAGAGATTATAAACTAGACAAAAGCTGCAAAGTCCAGGGAAATCCTCTTCATGAGAGGTCTCATTACAGCCCCTTTCAAAAAAGGCAGCATGATATTTTCCTCCAGAAAGGTGTTGTGCAGCTTCTAAAGCTACCTGCTCACAGCTCATCTAGACATGTGAAAAAGTTAGGCGGGGCATGGCTCAATCCTGCAGAGAGCAGAATTGAGACTACAGAGGATCCTTTACATTTCTTCAGGCTCTTCAACATGAGTGTCAAACTCCACCGCGTCATGTTACTATCACATGATATATTGTGACATTTTTTCCCTTCATGGAGTTGGGGTGGGAGTGGTCTGCATGTGACACATCCAGCCTGCAGGCCACCAGTTTGACACCCCTGCCTGAGATTTAAAGTTCTCAGATTACAACACAAGAGTTTGCCTTGCTCACCTAAGTGGACTCTGCCTAACTAGTGTCCAGACCATAGCATAGATGAGTGACTTTATCTGCCAAGAACCTCCAGCCTCATTCAGTGTGCTTATATGCAGTTTGCCTTGCACATCTTTTCTCTAAGGTCCTGTATGCTACAGTCAGGGCCATCATATGGAAACCTGTGAATGCAAAATACATAGAGAAGAACCAATGCATTTTGCCACTCTTAACTCAATGCTATTAGGCTCACATTTGAGCTCCTACCCATGTTTGGTTGAGACCAATTCTGTTTTTTTAAAAAACACCACCACTTTAGATGTCTCCCTTCAGTTCCTCATTCACGAACATGGTGCATGGGATCAGTAACTGACCAGAAGTCTTCAGTCTCAACCATTTCTCTGGCTGCCTCTCTTCTTCACAGATCAACTAGATATACTATAGGACAAAACTGCTCAAATGCCATTTAGAAAACATCTGGACCATAGGATGCTTGGAGGAGATTCATCTAAAGGCTCTAAAGAGTCATCCTTGCAAACATGTTGGTCTGCTCTGATCCTCAGTTGAATTAGGTAGTTTTTCTGCTTTATTTTATATTCGTAGGCAGTCTCTTTCCCCTCACTGATTATATTTAAGCATACAAACACTTCAAATAAACAATCTTCTCTTTAATAATGCAAACTCAGTCAATCAGAATCAATGGGCAAAATTCAGCATTTCTGGGCTTTCTTTCTTCTTTCCTTCCCTTTATTAGTACAAAGCCTTCCCAGTATCTTAGCCAGTCATAAAGACATTATCCTCTCACTTCTTTCATGAAAGTTATGCTGTATGATAACATTCTGGAAGTGGGCATTCTATCTCTGCAGACAGAATACGTGTAAGTAGCTTAAGGGAGGAGACTGAGAACAGATAAGAGTGGGAAAACTCACAATTGCTCTACAAATCTTTTTAAAGCATACACAAAATAATATTTAGCATAGGAATAATATTCCTAATAGCATAGGAAGAAATAATATTTAGCAGTGGACAGAAAGCTGTCTTTCTTAAGTAGGAAGTTACAATGCACATAATAGACTTGTCATTAAATTCACACACATAATACCTATATCCAAAGAGAAACACACAATTCAGATTCAATGTTGTAAATCTTGCTAGCAAAATGCTGCCGGCTATAACCATTTTGAAATCCATCAGGCATTTTTAGGGTCATGCATGCTGAGATATTCATAATCTCATGAAATTTTACTGAACTTTAGCAACTTGTCTACTATTTTGGGATGCCAGGAACAATGCCACAAAATCCATAATGTAAGGCAGCCATGAAGCACGATGTGTATGGGGAAAGCTTTAACTTAAAGTGAGATACTGCAAGTGTCAAATGGTTTTAAATCAATCTGGATCCTACTAAATTCAGAACGGGAAGACAAAAACATCAACAGAAACCTGTTCCCCATGATTAGAAATATTCTTGAAAACATTTTACCCCCTTGCATGGTAAGATAAAATCTTGTGACATAAAGAGATTGTCAAAATCTTGATTTAGCTGGTCTAATATGGAACTGACAGCATAGGAAAGCAAAGGGATAGACCTATGGCTTCATCATTTTGCTGTAGCGAAGACCACTTTTGCATTTGGATTTATTCTACACATTTAAAATTATCTGCCTGGCCGGGTGGCATCATAAATGCATACTATGTTCATAAGAATAATGGCTAACAGCTGCAAGGGGACTCAGAGGACAAAGTAAAAAAATGTAAACGTAAGTGTGTTTGCCAGTGATGAATGTGCCTTTCTTAAATATTGACAAAGGGGGACAAAGATGAGTTCCTTCACTAAGGCAGGTTTTTTTTTTTGGCCCCCAGGTTCCCTTTCTAAGGGAGCAGGTAGTTAACCTGGGCTTACATCAAACTGTTCATCACTTGATTGCTTGATTGATTATTTATACAGCATATTATTCTGCCTTAGAGAACACAAGGAGATAGGAACCTATCCTGGGTGGTGGTTATGTTAAAATTGCTCAGGGAAGATTTAGAGAAAAAAGGAGCGAAGATATATTGGTTGATTGTATTAAAAAGCATTGCGATTTTAGATATATGCAATTTCTACCCATTAATTCATAGACATATGTTTTCTCCTGTTTTGATCCAGCAAGTCCCAGACTGTACAGTTAACCCCTAGGTCAGTGAGGGCCTGAGTGCCCAAACCAGAATGAAAGCACATGTGCACACATGTGCACGCTGGAGTGCTGGAAACCCAAAGACCAGCTGGATGTTCGTGCATGCCTGTTTTTTGGCTGGTTTCGGCTATTTTGGGAGCTGTTTTCAGGCTGTTTTTTGCACCATTATCAGGCCATTTTTGAGCCCAAAACAGCCTGAAAAATGGCCTGAAAACAACACGTTTTTTGCTGATTTTGGCTGTTCTGGGGGCCATTTTCAGGCACCTGTAAAGACCAGCTGGCCAGCACGCTGGAAATTAGAAGAGCAGCAGGTCTCAGGAAAAAAAGTCTTTTCCCCTCCTGTGCTTAATGATATCACTTGAAAGGATGCTGAAGGATGTGATAAAGTTTCTTATTCTTTAAGGGCCTGCATATATGAGGACCTTCTGGCCATGTAGGTGCTATCAAACTTTATAGGTAGTGCTCAACTTACGACTACAATTCGGACCAGGATTTCCATTGATAAGTGATGCCGTCCCATATTTAGAGGTAATGTCCCATGATAGCTTAGCAGCAGCAATCCTGGCAATCCCAGTTGCTGTTGTAACTCCAGATGGACAGATTGTTAAATAGGGAGGGAGCCCCAGATGAGGGGTGATGTAGTGGAGTGGGAAAGACTTGCGAGGCTCAGGGCAGCTTGTGTGGAAGTTGATGGCAGCATGCTGTGCTGCAGTGTGATGCAAGCTCAGAGAGGCTGGAAGTCGGGGAGTACAGGGTCCCTGCGCACTATGGCTCTGGGTTGCAACAAGCCCCTGAACTGCAGTACAACACAGCACAAAGTCCAGTCCCAGCCTGGCTCAACACTGTGAAGCAAAGGAGCTTCTTGCTGCCCACAAGCGGTGGCATGCCAAGCAGTTTCTGTGTACCATGCTGCTGAGACAGCCTAGGGCTTGGCTTCATCTGCAAGAACCTCTAAACTGCAGTGCAACATGCAGCCCAATCCCAACCCAGTCTCAACTCAGTTGCCTTCACCATCCTGCCCTTCAAGGCTCTGTTGCCCTGTGCTCTGCCATCCCAGCTGACCTTTGCCATCTTCTTGTTCTCACTGCTGAGGTGGTGTGCCTGGCCCGGCCTTTTGTGAGGCAGGTGTTGATCACCTTCCACCTTCCCCATGGCTTGCAAGGAAACTACCACGTGTCACCTGGGGAAGAAACCCTTGGGTGGCCAGTAGCTGCCTCATGAAGGGCTAGGTCAAGCACGGTCAGCTAGTGTAGCACAAGCCACGCAGGATGAGAAAAAGGCATAAAAGGAGAGGGGAAACAGATGGGGTGGGGAGTTGAAGTATTCCTGCAGTTATAAGTGTTGCTCAGTGATGCCATAAGTTCAAACAGTCGCTGAACAAATGGTCATAAATTGAGCACTACCATTGGCCATAGAGACTGATGCTAGTAGGCACCAGTGTCCAACAACTGGACAGTCATGGTTTTGTATTACCTGGCTAGGGAAGACATGGAATATAAAAAGTGGAGAAGTTCCCAAATGATTAACATAAAGTAAAAGTTCCCCTTGCACATATGTGCTACTCTAGGGGTGATGCTCATCTCTGTTTCAAAACCGAAGAGCCGGCATTGTCTGAAGACGTCTCTGTGGTCATGTGGCTGGCATGACTAAATGCCGAAGGCGCACAGAACATTACCTTCCCACCAAAGGGGGTTCCTATTTTTCTACTTGCATTTTTGCATGCTTTCAAACTGCTAGGTTGGCAGAAGCTGGGACAAGTAACGTGAGCTCGCTCCATTACGCAGCGCTAGGGATTCAAACCTCCAAACTGCCGACCTTTATGATTGACAAGCTCAGCATCTTAGCCACTGAGCCACTGCATCCTTTATCCCAAATGATTACCAATGGCTAAAAAAGGAAAGAGAGATGGGGAATTATCTTTTGGGGGGAATAGTTCCTTCTGCTCCACACACTCACACACCTACCTCCCCAAGAGGTACACCTTTAGTACTGTGGAGGTGTTTCACATGTAGTACATTTTAACAAGATAATTGCTGCTGTCTTCAGCAAACTATTGTTCACCAAAGAAGGGGAAAATACCAATACTACGCAATTTAAACTAAACAAAGGCTTCTTCCCCCACTTCTCACAATTTTTTTCTAGCTTGTATAACATACATCTATTTAAAAGATCCTGGGTTTCAGGAAGCCAAAAGCTTAACATTCCCTCCAGGCAGAAAAGAGATTGGTTTAGTCTTCTCAGGCTGGTGGACTGAATTTCAACTCTTATCTACCCTTCCCCTCATTTTCTTCCAAAACACACACAGTAGTCATGTATGGGAATGACCAGAATTGTAACTCTAGAGGATCCCAAGTTGTGTAATGCTGGAATAGAAGAACAAACAAATGGAAACCTGAGCAACTTGTTTCTCTTTTAGAGGCATATACTGCCTTACTGGGTCTGTACATGTCTGCAAACCGGTTCAGTTGAAGGACAGATTAATTTAGTTGAGGAGCTCCGTAGCCTGAAGATATCAATAAGGATTCCCCAAGAGAAGCCCTGAGATAAATGCCTACAAGGCTACAGCACAGGGTGCCATACAGGAGAATTGTCAATCCATGTCCATCTTGGACAGAACTTCCCAGAACATCCTCTCAGTTCCTTCACCTCTCTTCTTAGAGTAGGGTTATGCCTATTTTTTTTACAACTCACACAAGGGTTTTTGCGGTAGGACATCAGTGACAGCCGTCCAACTGATGATGAAGCCCAGCCCCCAAACTAAAAAGTTTACCTGCCTTCGGTACATGTGGGGAAATCAGCAGACAGGGAGGGAAGGTTCTGTGCCTCAGCTGTGAGTTGAACCCACCTTAAATCTGTGTACCCACTGATCCCAGGGCAGTGTAAGTACAGGATCTTCCCTCTTGCACCTCAGACTGAGTTTAGCAATAGCAACAGCACTTAGATTTATACACTTTACTGTGCTTTACTTGACCTCTCTAAGTGGTTTACAGAGTCAGCCTATTGCCCCCAACAATCTGGGTCCTCATTTTACCCACCTCGGAAGGATGGAAGGCTGAGTCAACCTGGAGCCTGGTGAGATTCGATCTGCCGAACTGCTGGCAATCGGGAGTCAGCGGGATTAGCCTGTAATACTGCATTCTAACCACTGTGCAACCACAGTTTAACTTTCAAAAAGCCACAATGAGGCAATAGCTTTATTAGACCAATTACTTGCAAACAGGGCTATTTTGTTAGCCAAGTGCAAGGGAAAAGCTGAATCCCCCAAACCCCTTTGGAGTGCTCTTCTATTGTGACCCACACAACCTTGGAAATATTCTCTCTTGAAGGATCTGGTTGTAGATCGTAGGTCTTTCATATACATGCAGAGTATGTTCACCATTCATCTACACCAGTGAATGCGAGGAGAAACTTGTGCCAATATTAATTCAGGCATTCACTGCTTTGTGTGTGTGTGTGTGTGTGTGTGTGTGTATCTGCTGCAGCACCTCTCTGCTTGATGTCACCCTACTTCGGTAACCCAGTCATGACCCTCATTGATATGAGCTCCCTGCTGGCCTCCTTGGTTCACCTTGGAGATGCAGCTGGCAGAAGCTGTCCAAATTCATCCAGAAGTCAGTTACAAGATTTGACTCCACACTAGTCTGCTGTATCTATTCTTGGCTGGCTAACCATGCCCTTCCGTGCTGTCCATCTGAGGCCAAAATCACCAGTGAATGAAAAGTGGAAAGGAACATGCATATTGTACATGCCAGCAAGCAACCAGAGCTAAAGGTATCAACTATGGGTCAAGCCTCATAGCCAATCTTATTGCTGAACTGCAGGACCTCCTTTCAGCCCAAAGCTGCAAGAAGGCAAGCAAGCAGATTAATTCTCAACTTCTCTATACACTTCCATCAGATCTCTAGCGCAAGGCCACTTAAGCAGAAGATTGATTGCCCTCCACTTCTCAGAAAGTAAAACCCGAAGCAGTCTCCAGTGGAATGGTGGGAAAACACCCTCCCAAATGCCCATTTATCTAATATCCAGGGACGTGTGGTCAGGGGAGGCAGGGGAGGCAGAGCCTCACCTCTCATCATGAAATAATAATATATAATAATAATATATATTTCCTCCCATCCCTTTTACAGGGCTCCCGCTAAGCTCCGGTAAGGAGAAGAGCCTTTGGGGAGTGAAGGGGAGGGAGGAGGAGGAGGAGCGCACGCGGGGCGGTGCCAGCTGGGCAACCGGCGGAGGCAGGAGGGTTCTCGGAAGTGCCAATAACCTTCCTGCCTCCACTGTACTTTGCGCGCTCCTCGCAACTGCAATAGACGTCCAGAAGTGGCAGGGGCTGTTGGGCTGGAAGCCCAAACCCCATTAGCCACAAAAGCCGCTTCTGGACATATATTGCAGTCGCGAGGAGCACGCGAAGTCCAGCAGAGGCAGGAAGGTTCTCGTTCCCCAGTCGCTTTCGTGGCTTCGTCATCAAGACGAAGTCCGGGAGCACCGACAACATTTCTGCCTCCGCTGGACTTCGTCTTGATGATGTCGCCGCAGCTGCCGGGCGTGGACGGCCAGAGGTAGCCAGAGTGGTGCCGAGGCAGTCCGGCGGACAAGCGACCGAGGATCAGGCTGCCTGATCCTCCATTGCTCGCTCGCTTGCTCTTTCGTCCGCCCGGACCCCTCGGCGCCACTCTGGCTACCTCCGGCCGGCCGCGCCCGCAAAGTGCTTTTCAGTGCTTTTCTGTGTGTCTGGTGTTTAGGTAGATAGCCGGATGTCCTAAACGCCAGATGCACAGAAAAGCATTGAAAAGCAGCTGCTGTTGGGGACCGCGGAGTGCGAGCTGGCGGAGCGCACTCAGGAAGGCGGGAATGGGGTCACGTGTGCTGGAGGCTGAGGCAGCCTCAGCCTCCAGCACACGTGGTCCCATTCCCCGCCTTCCTGATGACGTCACCAGCCTCACCAGCCATAAACCTCACCGCACGTCACTGCTAATATCAGATAGCTATTTTGTTTGAATCCTGGAACCATTTATATAGAGAGCCAGCTTGGTGTAGTGGTTAAAGCACCAAGCTGGAAACCAGGAGATTGTGAGACTAGCAAGGTACAAAGCCAGTTGGGTGACCTTGAGCCAGCCAATCTCTCTCAACCCGAGGAAGGGGCCAGATTACAATGCCTGCAAATGCCTGCAAAAGCCAAGTGTGAATTTAAATGTCTTTATTAATAGTTACAGGAGGACCTTATGCCAGATCAAAAGCCAATCCATACTAAATCAGCATCCTAGCCATTAATTGTCCCTGCAAATGAGGCTCAACCTGTTTTAAAGCCTTTCAAGGTAAAACAAGTGGTAAATGCTATTGTGTAAGCTGTCTACGATGTAATCCCAAAAGAGCTTTTTTCAAGAGGCAATTGGGATTTCTGGTTTTTTTTCTTTGAAGACATTTTGCTTCTCATCCAATAAGCTTCTTCAGCTCTGTCTACAATGTAAACTGTCTCCTTTTCAACTGTCATGAATACCCAACCATGCTATTTGACTGGATACTCCCCAACTCTAGCATTATGACACACCAAACAACTCTGAATTGCCTTTGTGCTTTCCTTTGGTGGTAGACTCTGTTTTGTTCCATGTGTCTAAACAGGTTGGATGGCCTTTTGTCAAGATGCCGCCAACGTAATAGTACTGGATTTCTTCACTAGGCAGAGCATTAGACTAGAGCAGGGGTCCCCAACCCCCTGTCCATGGCATGTGAGTAACCAGGCTGTGCAAACAAGTGAAGCCCCATCTATGGGATGCAGGCAGCACACGAAACCATGCCCTCTCTGATCCATGGAAAAATCTCTCCCCATGGAACTGGTCCCTAGTGCCCAAAAGGTTGGGGGCCACTGGACTAGAGGACCGTGGAGAATTCTTCCAATCCTTAAAATGTATAATGTCTGCCCTTAATCTTCCTTTTTCTAAGGTAAAAAAAGGACTCACTTTGGTATGATAAACTTCCTTATGGAGTTTTCCTTCATGCATTTTTCCAGTGTCACAAACTCTGCATATTAAGTTACAGCAATTAGAACCATCTTTAGTCGTTCATGCCCAGATGTATCACAGATTTGTACAAAAGAATTAGATTATTGGCAGTTTCACTTCCAGACCTTTCCTTAATGATACTTAATAGAGCATTAATCTTCCCACAATTACTCAGAATTCTTTGTTGGTCAGCAACCGGCAACTCATGACTTGTCAGCCAATCTATTAGAATTGTTTGCCTCGATGTGCATCCCTTGACAATTTGGATTGCATTTGGTGTTTTATTGTCCATTTCTTCAGGTTAGAACGATCCTGTGGGACCTGTTTTCTATCTCCTTTTGCATTCACTTCCATCAATCATTTGATACCATCTTTATCACTCATGCCTAAATCCAAATCATTTATGAACAAGCAGTTCCAAAACAAATTCTTGGGCATCCTTCATCTTCTTTGGGGGAACTGTCTATTTCTTCACAATAGAGCAATATGATGTCATGGCTAGAATGTTGAACATGGGCTGGAGAGACCAATGTTCAAGTACGTTCCAATCAATGAAGATGTTTGTTGGATGGCTTAAAATTAATCATTGACTCCTAGAGTTGTGTCAATAGAATGGGAGGAGAAAGAGAACTATGTACATTGTCTGAAGTCTTCAAGGAAAGGCAAAATATAAATGTAACAAATAAACGTAGGGAAGCAGTAACTAAACAAGTGAAGAAGCCTGCCAAGGGGTGTTAAGTGATAATTGCTTGTATTAATGAATTTATTGACAAGACTGCTAATTTCCTAGCAACTAAAAGCAGAGATTTAATACCCAAGAACTCCAAGACATGTTGATTTTACAAACAATTAAAATGGAACCTCTCTCTTTCTTTCTGCTTGCTTTAAAAAAATTAGGGACAATTTGCAATGTACTGTATCTGATAACAGTTACTGGAAGATCATAGTCCAGTATAAAGGCAACAGAATAATTATGGAGAAATAATATTTTGACTATTTTCTCTTCTTTGTGTGCTTCAGTACAGATTTCTAAATAGACCAACTTATCCTTTGTAGGGGGGGAAAACATTCAACCAGACAATCATGTAATTGAAAGATCATTTGCTCCTCGCTATCCTTTTTAGACCATTGATAAATGGCCTGATCTGAAGGTGGAAGTATCTTTGGTGGCAACGGGAATTCATTTCTATTCCCAGAAATGCAAACTCAGAATTTATGACCGTTGGGTTTCTAATTGTGCAGGAGGGAGTCAATCAGGATGTGGGGTGCCTAATTGATTGGGAAGAGTTCTTTATTTGTTTGTTTTCTATTTGCTTGCTTGTTTGAACAGGCACTGCCACCACAGTGCATTTCAAAGCTAACAATAGCTTTGAGCTCCAGCTGCATCTTAGGTTGGAGTCATTAGGAATATAATGAAAAGTAAAAGAAGCTTTCTTTCCCTTGAGGCTGGATCAATTTGAGAGAGGAAGGTCCTAATCACTGGAGGGATACAAGAGATTTGGGGTGCTTCTGACATTAGTTCCTGTCTCTGCTCCTTTCTCTGCTCTCTGAACTTGTTCCTCAACCAAACGCCCTTTTCCAAGATATGTGTGCCCCCCTCTTTTATATATAATTTCTATAGCTCAGCAGAAGAAGATGAGAAGCATGGAGTTTTTCTTATTCATATCCCTGAGCTAATCAACCTTCATCAGTGGCTAGCTATGCCCAGACCAACAATGGTGACAATACAGTACTCCAACACACTTGATTCCACTTAAATCGGCCTTCCCCCAACTTAAGAACCACTCACTCTAGAATAGATAAAAGGAAAGGGGTCCCTTCTCTTTAAAATGAATATATTTTATATTTCTTTTCTCTGATGGAATTTCTCTCTTGAAAATGGGATGCAATAATTAATTGTTAATTAATATTATACTATTTAAGGGAAGGGATTCCAGAATTTGGATTCTTCCTGGCCATACAGCTGATAAGAAAGGCGTCTCTTCAGATAACTTAGTCTTGGGCCAACATTTTGTATGATGAGTTGATTGATGTAAGAGCCAAGGTGGCACAGTGGTTAGAATGCAGTACTGCAGGCTACTTCTGCTGATCACCGGCTGCCAGCAGTTTGGGAGTTCGAATCTCACCAGGCTCAAGGTTGACTCAGCCTTCCATCCTTCCGAGGTGGGTAAAGCGAGGACCCAAATTGTTGGGGGCAATATGCTGACTCTGTAAACCATTTAGACAGGGCTGTAAAGCAGTATATAAGTCTTAGTGCTATTGCTATCGTATTTTATTTCCAGAACAATCTTCCCCAACTTGATGTCTACCAAATGTGTTAGACTACAACTCCCATCGTTGGCTATGCAGATTGAAAATGATGGGAGTTGTAATCTAGCATATCTGGGAAAGGATACAGAAGGCTGCACCACCATTTAATTTTTCTAAGGCTGACCATCTGATGAAAACAATGTAGTGGAAAGAAAACCCATCTGCTTCCTTGTGTTCATGGTCCAATTTTCAACAATCTTCTGTTCCTTTGCATGCCTACGTCAACCTTGTTCTAGCTCCCTCTGCTTGCTGGCCTAAAGTGATTCATGGGATGACAAATGATACAACATCCATTCTCAAAGTCTTGTTCACTTTCCAATGGAGACAAAGCTGTGGACTTTGAAGACTGGATCCTTTTCACCTGTTTTTCCCATTTTGAGAAGATTACAGTAACAACAGTGGTTCCACTTTGTTTCTCCTGTACCCCAACCTCCCCCTTGCAGGAATATCCAGTAATCCCCTTGACTGAGTCCCATCTCTGTCCCACATAGTTTGGCCTGCCATGTTGGGTTCTGTCTTTCTTTGTCAGCAGGAAAGTCAGAGCTTAAAACCATGGAGAAAAGGAAGGGTGTTGTTTCTCCCAATTACTAGTTTTACCATTCTGGCCAGTCAGCTTTCATGAAACATAACTGGGGCTTAGGATCCCTGAAAGGTGGGTCTACTAGGCCAAGTAAGACTAGCAGAAATGGATTAGCTTTCCCAATTTCATCCCTTCCCAAAATGTTAAGAAACAATACACATCATCCCTAGACATCACAGCCAATACATAGGCTAGTTGAGGTTGAAGAGAGTTATAATTCAGCATATTGGGAGGACCTGTCTGATATTCATAATTTGCAAAAGAACTCGATAAAAAGGTTAAAAAAAAAGAATGGTATTCCTGGGAAAATTTTATCCTTATTTCAACTAAGGAAGCAAAGATGATCATTATCTGCAGAAAAGGAAAAGAAAAGAAAAAAAATCCAGGAGATGCTCCACTTCTACCCCAAACCACCAGCATCCATTTGGATTCCAACTTTACAGACCAACAATAGTACAGGTAGTCCCCGACTTTTAACAGTTCATTTAATGACCGTTTGAAGCCACAACAGCACTGAAAAAAATGACCCATGGCTGTTTTTCACACTTACGACCTATGTAACATCCCCATGATCACACGAACAAAACTCAGATGCTTGGCAACTGACTCAAACTTATGACCGTTGCTGTGTCCCAAGATTATGTGATTCCCCCTTTGTGCCCATCTGACAAGCAAAGTCAATGGGGAAGCCGACTTCACTTAACATCTGTGTTACTAACTTATCAACTGCAGCAATTCACTTAGCAGCTATGGCATGAAGGGTCATAAAATGGGGCAAAACTCACTTGCCAAATGTCTCACTGAACAACAGAGATGTTGGGCTCAATTGTGGTCCTAAGTGGAGGGCTACCTGGATCAAAAACAGGGGAAGGGAAAAATCCTCTTGAGCTGTTTAGCACTCCCAGTTTACATTTGCCATGCAACACACAAGGACCCGCTTACCCTGAAGGATGTGGTGCAAACCCAGGTAGCTAAAAGCTTGGCTAAAGGACCGATTAGGTGCCCACCTCTCTAGCCTCTACTCTGCTTGTGGATCTGAATATGGATCGGAATCACGAAGGTGTTTAGCTGAAGCCTCGATGGGGCTGGCTGAGTGAGGCTGAACGTTTTGGAAACCCCTTCGCAACCCCCCCTCCTTTCCCCACTCCCCTTCCTCTTTCACGCTTTTCCCTGCGCGCGAGAGAACGGTCCCCTGGCTAACGTCCACCGAAAGTGGCCGTTGCTCAACGGCCGTTAACGGAATCTTCAGAGGAGGGGGCCGCGCAGGGTTCCAGAGGACGCCGGATGAAGGGGTGGCATGTAGCGCCCTCCTCCACCTTATTCTCCCTCCCTCCCCCTCCCTCCCCGTCTCCCATCTCCTTAAGGTGAGACTCCGCCAGGCATAGTAAAACCCTGCGTGTCTCCCTAATGTAGTAGCCCGGGGAAGGGGCTTTCCCCCCCTCCCCACACCGCCTCCCCGGCGCTCCGTATTGGCAGGCGATGGGCTTGAGAGGGCCAATGAGAGGAGAGGCTCCTTCTTTCCCCCCACAGAGGTGGGACCCTGCCTGCCGCCCTCCACACTTCTTCCCGTGCCGGTGGAGGGAGAGAGGTGGCTCTGGGGCCGGTGGAGGGCACCGGGCGCTCTTGCCTGGCTGGCCCAACGTGAGGCGGAGCAGCCCTTGGCCGGATCTCCCTTCCTCCCCCACCGTCCGTCCGTTTCCCCCCCCCCCTCTACGCCCCGTGGCCGCTGCAGTAGTAGCAGCCGGGGGGCCGCCGCCTTTCCTTGCCTTTGCCCCGTCCGGTGAAGGGAAAGAGGGAGAGGCCAAGGGCGCCCTCGCTCCGTCGCTCGCTCCATCCTCTCGACTGGGGCGCGCTGGAGCCTGGCGGCAGCGGCGCCTCATCCTGCTTAGCGCGGGGATGCGGAGGAGCCCCTGAGCCGGGCGAGTGGGCGGGGGGAGCCGGCTGGCTGGAGCCCGCCCGCGGCTGGGCTGGGCTGGGCTGAGCGCCTGCACGATGCGCTTGATCCTCCTGCTGATGGTCGCGGTCTCCCGGGCAGCTCAGGTAAGCGCGTTTCCCCTCCGCAGGGGGCTCCGGTTTGGGGAGGGAGGGAGGGAAGGGAGGACGCAGGAAATGGGTCGGCGGGCGAGTTCAGCCGCCCCGTCGGTGGAGGAGTTGGCATCTTATTCCCGGCCAAGGAACGGGGTCAAACTACTCCGAGCCCCCCCCCCTCCCCGGTGTTCTTTATTGGGAAAGCAAACCAGAGAGGGACCACGGGGCGGAGTTTGGATTTGGACACGTAAACAGCGTTAATGGTCTTCTACGGCGACTCCGCCACATTAATCAGGGATGTTGTTTAAGTTCGTCGCCCACATCCACCCCCCCCCTCCAAATCTATTCCCTGGATTCCCGCCCACTTTTATGCCTTTCGATGCTGGGTACTATTACTTTCCTCTTCTTTTAAAGCCAGACTCCAGCTTGACCGCAGTCCAGTCCCTGCTATAGGGTTGGCTTTATTCTATTTAAAAATGATTTTTTTCCCTTTAAAGGCCAAGATATTATAAGTGGAAAATCTAAAACTTTCTTTCTTTTTATTTTATTTTATGTATAATGTTTCACACAAACCGGCTCAGCAGCATCACTCTCCCGAGCTGCATTTCTATCAGAGGCCTCAAGTTTTTTTCTTCTTTCTATTACCAACACTTACCGTTTATGCAGGAATACAGTCTGTGCTTCCTACGACACCCCCCCCCTTCCTTCTGTTTCCAAAAGAAAGTTTAACCTAGAAAGAAGGATGGAAGGCATAATTATATGTTTCATTCCTTTTAAAAAAAAGTGCTGTCTCCTTTTCTATTTCTTCTTCTTTTTTATCTTTGTTCTTCATATTTTACAACATGGAAAACAGACAGACGAAGATGTTTGAAAGAAACTTAGGATAGTAGGTTCCACATTTAAAATTTTTGAAGAGTAGCTGAAAAAGTTTGTTTTTGACTGTGTCTGCTTAAAACGGGCATTTAAAAATGGGAGTTTCTATTTTGCTGATTCTAGAATTGTTTAGCATCTTACTGTAGTGTAATTCTTATTCTGGAGTGGCAGATGGGCTCCTTCCCTGCAGGAGGGCAGCTGGTCACCCTTTCCAATGAGAAGGTGCACAGGTTTTTTTTTTCTCCCAAGAAGAATCCAAGTTGATTTTATCACAGTTTCTTGATACCTTAACTCACGGCCATCCCAACGCTTCTCTACAAGAAGTAGATGGACATCTACTGGTACAGTTGCAAAAACAATGCTCCATTCCCATTACCCCTTTTGCAAGAAAAAGTAAAAGGTGTCTTGATGGGATCTTGGGAGCAAAACCAGGAGTGGAATTGTACGTGGAAGGGCTAGACATTCAATGACCTAAACACAAAGATTTAGTCTACATCCTCCCCACTGAAAGTTGATTCAATGACAAACCTGCTGATGGACTTGGGTTTTCAAGTAAAATAATAGCAACAACAGCCAAGTATATCTTCTGAACCTGATCTCTCCCTTCCTTTTAACACCTTATACCAGCGGCGTCAAACTTTATTTCATTGAGGGTTGTGTTTGATTTTGGGGGTGGGTGGGTGGATGTGGCCAGGGTGGGCATGGCCAGCTCAACATGACTTGTGTTGGGGCCCGAGCACTCTGCTAGTGAAAACGGGATCCAGAGCTCCATTTTTGGCTGCAACGGCTTCCTGCAACCCTCTGCCAGTGAAAACCAAGCTTGAGAGGGCCACCCATGGCCCTCCTGAGCTCTTTTTTCGCTGCCAGAAGCACTGCGGCCCGGTCCTTTGCTGTCTCCAGGGCAGCACCACGGGCCAGATCTAAGCACCCCGTGGGCCGAATCCAGTCCCTGGGCCTTGAGTTTGATACCCCTGCCTTATACCATAAGAATGATCCTATGGGGAGACACAACTGGCCTAGGAAGGACTCAATGGTGAAATGCAGCCGGTTCTATCAGGTTCGGGTGAACCAGTAGTGGCTGCAGTGGCAGGAGGCTCTGCCCACCAGCCTGGATGTCATCACATCCTGTTTTCTATGCTCAGTGCATGTGGGAAAGGTCCTGCGCATGTGCAGAATGTGGCACATGTGCTCACATTTGCAAACTGGTAGCAAAGATAAGGTGATTTCACCCCTGGCAGGACCCTTTGTGCAAGTTTGAATGAAGTCCGAATATCCAACGCTCGCTCGTGGAGTGTTTTTCTTTTTCTTTTTTGGGTTGCTCTGTTGGATGATGCTCATTTTTTCAGATTTCTCTTGGCAAACAAGTCACTTGAGAAAGTATTCCTCAGGGGTGGAAAGTCCCACTAAATCAAACTCACAGCTCCAAAGGAATCCAAATGTTGCCAGTGAACTCAAAACTGTGCAGGCTAGCATTCTTCTTGAACATATGCTGTGATGAGAAAGAAGCCTTCCGTTAGAATGTGTCTGTTGAATGTGTGGGAGAAAGAGTTTGTTTAAATTTTGATTTGGGACTTTGAATTCCTATTAAAATGATGCCATTTCCGGCTTTTCTGCTGTGCCGTGTATTTCTACTTGCAAAGAAGCTGTCTGTGCATTATTCTACCACAATGGAAGGAACCTCCTTGCAGATGTTCAGAGGCATTTTATTACTCTTTTATCTAGAGATTCAGCTATGATGAACCCCGACTCAAACCATCCATGTCAGCAGGGTTGGGAAGGTGTTCTTTCCTTACTCTGCATGCTTTGAACTTGACAGAAGCCAGGCTTGGAAAAGAGTTCGCGTGGGAATCTATTTAATTTTGGGCCATCCATTAAAAGCAGACAACTGAAAAATGGGTAAGAACAAATCACTAGTTAAAAGGCAGCATCAAGTTCTGATTTATCCTTCAAGTTGAGAGACCCGATAGGCTCCAAATGCACTCAATCCTTAACCAGTCTATCTCTGTTGGATGGGAGCCGGAGTCCAGCTCCATAAGGAGGCCATCAGATTCTTCCTTTCTCTTGGTCTTACTTAGGAACACAGCTTTTAAAAATCGGGCTCTTTTTAAAAATTGGTCAAAATATGGGGCATCATGAATTCAGTTCCAGGTTAATTTTCTGCAGCAAAATAATAGTTTTATAGCAATTTAAAGATGAGCACATTTGTTATTGCATACACTTTCAGGTATTGGCATTTTCTTCATCAGAAGCATCTAGCAGATGCACAGAATGCTGTCTTATCACTGGGATCGGTATAAGTATATAAAGCCAATGCAGTCAGAATTAAACCAGGCAAAAGATTGCCTATATAAGTGATGGCTAACCTTTTTCTAAAGGTGTGCCAAAACTGTGGGTGCATGCGCCATCACACATGCGCACATGTCCCCCACCTGCGCATGTGCGAGCGACCCCTGTGTGTGTGGGGGGATTTTTGCCCTCCGCAGGCTCTGGAGGCTTTCCTGAAGCCTGAGAAGGGCAAAAACGCTGTCCTATAAAGCCTCTGGAGCCTGGGGAGGGTGAAAAAATGGCTTTTAAAAATGGTGAACTCGCGTGCCCTGACAAATGGCTCCACATGCCACCTGTGGCACGCGTTCCATAGGTTTGCCATCACTGGCCTAGAGCCTCAAGATCAAGAGGGGCCTTTTATTTTTATTTATTATCCGTGCCACATTTTTTATAAAGGTTAGTACCAATTACAACATGTTTCATTTAATATATTGATATATATCACAGTAATGATGTATTTTATTATCTCTCATGTAATTTACAAACTTAAAAATGGGAGGTGAAAGGGCCCCATAAGTGGAATAGCCTAGGGCCTCTTTTCATCTAAATCCGGCCCTGCATGTGATCCATCTTTTGTGACCTTCTGATAAACAACCACGTTACAAACTTATCAATTGCAGTGATTCACTTAACAACAGGGGCATGAAAGGTCATAAAATAGGGCAAAACTCACTTAACAAATGCTTCACACAGCAAGAGAAATGTTGGGCTCAATTGTGGTTATATGTCGAGGACTACCTGTAGCATTTTCTCTTTGCTCTCTCTACTGCTTTTCTCAGTCTAACACATGTCACTGATTACATAGATAACAGCGCAGCCAGAGGTGGGATCAGCACAGATTTTATTGGGTACTTTAGGCTGATGCATCTTCTCATTTGATCAGTGGGCTATTGCTCTTGGTGACCATGTTGCCTTACATTGCCAGAGAGACTAAACACCTGGCTTCTTTAGAGGTATCTATCAGTATAATGCCTGCTCAGTGCTTTCTGAATATATGCAGGTTTCATGCTCCTTTGAAAGCATGTTAGACTTACATTGAAAAAAACGAACTTGATTTAAACTGGGAATGAATGTTGGGTTCTGCCAGCTGTGTGTTGCTGGTTTTGTTATACCAATAAATGCATTACAGATTCTCTGTTGCTTTTTATTATTATTTTATTTCTTTGGTTGTGAGGCAGCTTTCTCTGTAGCCTGCTTCTGCATGCTGCTAGCAATGGCCACTCTCTGACAGCCTTGCCATTCCTTTTAGCGTTAGTCAAGAGTGATGCTCACTGCGTCTCAACTTCCTCCTTCTACTTCATGACATCCCTCCTTTGTACCTGTAACCTTTCAGCCAAGCTATTTTTTTTAATTCAGGCTTAGCATTCTTTCAGAAGAGTACCAAATCCACATTTTAAAACAGGTATGATGCTTTTTTAGGGAAAAAAAGAAAGCCTTCAGAAATAGTCCAACTGACAGGGCACAGACATGGAACACCTGGAGCCCATTAGATAACTTGATGGATGGGTGGTCATGTAATTTCAGGCATCCCCTATATGTGCCCAAGCCTGTTGAAAGGCTCTTTCATGTCAGCAGTTCATATTTAGTAGAAGAAATGAAAAGGACAAACCCATTGATTACTTTCCATGATGTTCTTTACATTAAAAATAGTAAGATCAGGATTATCCACCAACAGACTAATGGACTGATATATATATAAGCAACACTCCAAACATCCCCAACTATATTTATAGAAAAACGGCAGATCTGATCACGCTTTGCTTGCACAAGCACGAAGCCAAAGGCACCAGCCTGAAGATGACGAGTGTGATCTCGTCAAAACGTCGCCAAGATACTGTCAATCCTACACGGGAAAAGATCCGAATACACCAAGACCTGCATATATATATTTGTATTTGTGCTGATAAATAAATAAAGTGAGACTAGTATAGATCTATTTCAAGCTATTTAGCTCTCATCAGCTAGCCATACCCTTACTGGGATTCGAATCTTGAAAAAAAGCTTGAAATAGATCTATACTAGTCTCCCTTTATTTATTTATCAGCTCAAATACAACACAAATATAAAAAGGCAACATTAAAAATATGGTTTTCTGCCTGGATGGTCTCCTGCAGTGAGCCGATAGACAGAAAGGGGGAGTAGAGAGTTCCCTCCCATATTTGGGCATACCAGGGGTTGTAACACATACATACATACATACATACATACATACATACATACATACATACATAAATATATATATATATGTTTTCGTAGATTTTCACGGGTGTAGGTATGCTGGTTTTGTTGTATTCAGGTCTTTTCCCGTGTACAATCTCAATCTTACACGGGAAAAGACCCGAATAAAACAAAACCACACACACACCATTGAAAGATTGGTGGATTCGATCAGAGCAATTTATACAAACCAAAAAGCCAAAATAATAATCAATGGCGAACTAACACAAAATATTGTAATCCAGAAGGGTACAAGACAAGGTTGCCCCCTATCCCCCCTGTTGTTTATACTAACCCTAGAAGTACTAGCCAGAAATATACGTAAAGAGGCACAGATAAAGGGACTAGAAATTAAAAAGGAGCAATTTAAATTACAGGCCTTTGCGGACGATTTAGTGTTTGTGCTAGAAGATCCTATGAAATCTGGTCCAAAACTCATTGAGAAACTGACAGAGTATGGGAAAATAGTGGGTCTGAAGATAAATATGACAAAGACTAAAATGCTGACTAAAAATATGAAATCAAAAGCAAAAGAGGAGTTAACGAAGAAATTGGGTATCCAAATTGTCAAAAAAGTCAAATATCTTGGTATACATTTATCTGCGAGGTGTGTGACCATCAAAGAAGACAACTATACCAATCTGATTAATAAAACTAAGAAGGACCTAGAAAGATGGAAAAACTTACAACTGTCCCTGATGGGCAGGATTGCAGTTATAAAAATGAATATACTACCCAAATTTCTTTTCCTATTTCAGAACATACCCATTAAATTAGAAAAAGGTGTCTTTAAAGATCTGAATCAATTGGTTTCGAAATTTATCTGGCAGGGAAGAAACCCAAGAATAAAACTAAAGGCTATGCAAGACACTAAGGAAAAGGGAGGATTTGGCGTAACAGATTGGGAACTCTATTATACTGCTGCTATATTAACATGGCTAAGGGAATGGATAATGCTGAGAAATAAAAGATTACTCAAATTGGAAGGTCATGACCTCCAAGCAGGCTGGCATGCCTTCCTCTGGTATGAAAAAGGATCTGCACACAAATATTTTAGTAGACATTACATTAGACAATCTCTGTTAATCATATGGAATAAAATTAAACATGACCACTATACTAAAATACCTATTTGGCTATCTACGATGGAAGCATACATACACCCAAATTTAATTAACATGGAAACTATAGTCACATATAAAGAGCTATTGAACAGACAGGGGGAGATCAAAACTAGAGCAGAATTGACATCACAAGGAATACAAGTAGAATGGTGGTCTTATCTACAGATACAATCAAGGTATGCACAGGATAGGAAGAATGAAGGTATTGCCAAAGACTACACAATATTAGATAAACTGTTGATACAGACAGAAAACAGACTGATCAAAGTGCTGTATAGATTTTTGTTGGAATATAAACTAGAGGAAGAACATGTCAAAGAAAACATGGTCGCCTGGGCGAAAAATTTCGGTTACAATGTGGAATTGGCTAAGTGGGAAAAACTTTGGATACTTAATCAGAAATTAACATTGGCTACGGCGTATAAAGAAAATCTTTACAAGATGTTCTACAGATGGCATCTCCCGCCAGCACGGCTATCTAAAATGTTCAAAAATTTGGCCCCAAATTGCTGGAAGTGTAAAAAAACACCAGGCACCTTCTACCATATGTGGTGGACGTGCAATGAGGCAAAAAAATATTGGAAAATGATCCAATCATGGTTAGAACAAATGGTGGGAGAACAAATTATGTTTAAACCAGAAACCTTTCTCCTAGGCATAATACCGGAGGGGTTTAAGAAAGATACACTCTATCTAATTATACATATACTGACTGCAGCGCGCATAACCTATGCACAGCATTGGAAAAAAGAAAATACACCATCAGAGCTAGATATAATCAGAAAAGTGTTGGCCTGTGCAGAAGCAGATAGGCTCACTTTGGAACTTAAAAATAAAGGGGAATCAGAATATTTTGAGGTATGGAATAGATTTTATGACTGGTATAAGTTAAGATGACAAGACTGGAATAAACGTATATATGGCGATCGAACAGAAGGACAGACAATATATTAAGTAGAATAACTGTTAATGGTTGAAACTAGCTGTACATAATGTGAATATATGATCACCCTGACCCCGCAGCATTGCATTGTTTTAAATGTAAAAACAATAAAAATATATACATAGAAAGATTGGTGGATTGTGCTTTAACCCCTTTCTCTCCTATAACACCAGTGGGGGGGTTGCCCCCAGTACGAGTGCCATTCCGATATGGTGCTCCGGAGGGCCCACCCGCCCGCCCAAGCTCCTTACCGTGTTTTAAAGCTTTCAGCGCTTCCGCGCATGTGCATGACATGTACAGCGCCTGCGTGATACTCCGCCGAGCAGCTGAAGCATCGCAGAGGCTTGCGGAAGCATCGTTTGCAGCTACAACACATGTGTATGCGTGCCACCACTATGTAACACCTAGATACAAGCAAAGGACCATTTATTTCTCTCCTCTTTATTGATAACCCGGAGGTGCTATTGGACATTTCTCAATATCTCTCAGTAGTTCACATCTATTTGTCTAGTCTTTGGCTTATGAATGGGAGAGACTCGCAGCTATGTTCTAAGCCAATTGCAGTTCCTAGGCCATCCTCATAAACAATTACAATAATTGCGGGAATCTAATTTGTGGCGACGGTTGCATGCATCTCTAATGTCAGATTCCTCTACTCCAGGAATAGAAAAAGGATGATCAACCCAAGATGATATAAATCTTCTTGTCACTTATGTAATGTGGCCATCCACTATCAATCCTGGATCCAGAAAAAGCCCAAGTTGTGAATCTAGTCTTTAAGGTAAGTGCAAAGTTTATCCAGGACAGGGATATTTTCTGCACACTCAGGTCCGTCTTCTGGAACAGGAACAGCTTCAACTTTTTTTAGTCTCAGCATCTGCTGGTTCTTCCGCATGCAGCTGTCCCAAGGGTGCTTTTACAGGAGGCAATTGGACTTCCTTGTTTTTTTGAAGATGTTTTGCTTCTCATCCAAGAAGCTTCTTCAGCTCTGACTGGATGGTGGGGAATGGAAGGATTTATACTCCTTGCAGACATTTGTACATTGGTGAAACAAAACAACCGCTTCATAAAAGCATGGTACAACATAGGAGAACAAACCCACCAGGACAAGTTTCAGCAGTCCATCTGCATTTAAAAGACAAAGGTCACTCTTTTGAAGACCCTAAAGCCCACATTTTGGACAGACTACTACTGGTTTCAAAGAGGGTCAGGTTCTTTGTTTCCCTTCTGCATCCCTTCCATCCCCTCCCTCATCTCAGCCGCCCTGCCCTCCAAAAGGTCCAATCTCTGTGAGTTCTTATTAATTTTGGCCTGGTTCTCTTTAATTTCTTCTTTCATCTCCTTCAATTGTTTCTTTATTTCCTCTTGTCCCTGTAGAAGTTGCTGGAACATTTGTTGAAACTCCATCTCCGTAGATTTAGGTTCCATCAAAGCTGTTATCGTTGATTGTGTACTAGGACTGGAGGTTGCAGATGTCGGGGCAGAGGCAGCAAAGCCAGGCTTTCCAGGAGGTGGTTTTTTAGGTGCCATTATTTGTGGGATAAAAAGTTCAGTCAGTATAGAGAGTGGTCAGTCAGAAAGGCAGGACAGCCAGGAGAGTCCAGGAGACAGAAGGTCCAGGCAGAAGAGAATTTTTTCCACTGGCCCTGGCAGTAGAGCAAAATTTTTCACTCCAGGGAGTTCAAAAGACAGCAATCAACAAGAGATTTATCTGAGTAGCACGGAGACAAAGACTGGAAGCCTGGAGTTTTAAAGGTGGAGTCAGATTTCACATTTCATAAAGACAACGGAAGTGTGCCATCTTGCCCTGCCAGCTTCGGGTTTAGAGGCAACAAATAAAGTTTTCAAAGTTCAGAGTTCCCAAAGTTTCCAGATCATCATTGTTTTAAGGTTTAAATCCGAAAATTCACTTAGTAAGGGCATGACATCATTGGTTGGCTCTCCCCCTCCTCCTTCCCCTGGGGCTAAGAGCAAAATCTTTTCCAGCCGCCTGTCCGAGGGAGGGGGGGAAATCTCCCTCCCTCCAGCCGCGCCTCTCCGAGTCAAGCCGAAAGCAAAATTTAAACAGCTGACTGATTCTTGTTAAAGTTGTTAAAGGGAATGGAGGAAGTTCACGCCTCACCGCACCGCAGCCGCATCCTTCTGTTCTCTTTTTCTCCGATCAGCCTCACAGCGAAGACGCCGGAGCGTCTCCCCTTCGTGCTCCCCAGTGCCTGGAGCGAGGCGGGGGGACAGCCGCCAGCCGCCACCGATCCAGGGATCCCCTGCAGTGCCGCCCCTCCGGCAGGACGCCTCTACGGGGCATCCTGTGCCCCCCAAGGAGTGGGAAGCCCACCGGGGATGCGCGGGGCGAGCAAGGCTTGCCCGTCGCCGTCAGCTGCCGGAACCGGAAGTCAATCTCAAAGAGGGTCAAAGAGGCCATCTATGTCAAAATTGAACAGCCCTCTCTCAACAGAGGCGAAGGGATAGAACATCTATCTCCAGTTTACAGCACAGTCCTTTCAACAGTTCCAAGAAGTCTCTACTACCCATTTGCACCAATTAGGTGACCCTGATGAAACAGATAAATCTCCAAGTGCTTCAACAATCCTTTAAAAGAATGCAAATGACCAGCTGTCTGCAAGGAGTATAAATCCTTCCATTCCCCATCATCCAGTCAGAGCTGAAGAAGCTTCTTGGGTGAGAAGTGAAACATCTTAAAAACAAAACAACAAGAAAGTCCAGTTGCTTCTTGAAAAAGCACTTTTGGGACAACTATCGCCTGGATGATTGAGAATCTCCATAGACACCCACATGCAGCTCTTTACAACCCAGGAATATACAGAGGTTCTTGAACAGTAGATCTTATAAAAAGGAGACCTAAGGCTTAGTGATATTGGTGTACTAATGATAATTAGTTCCATACATGCATGATTCATCTCCTTATTCATATGCAGATAAATGCAGGTGATCAGATGGAAACTTGCAGGACAATTCCCAAGGAGTGAAATAGGATTTTTTTCCATGCCAGCCGGGCACATGACCATGGAGACGTCTTTGGACAGCACTGGCTTTGAAACAGAGATGAACATTGCCCCCTAGAGTTGGGAACAACTAGCACATATGTGCCAGGGGTGGGTTGCTGCCAGCATTACTGCTGGTTCGGTGCACATGCAATTTTGCACGCATGCGCCAGGTGCTCACTCTGCGCGCATGTGCAGTTGCCTAAAAATAGGTCTGCACGTGTGCAGTGTCAGGGGAAAAACGCCTGATATCTGAGATCAATGGACCGTGGCTGATTCCCTTCCGCATATCTTTTGAGATATTAAAAAATAAAATAAAAGTCTTTAAAAGTATTCTAATTAATAAACAAACTTTAATAATAAAATAAAAAATAAATGAAACAGAAATAACTAATGGTTACATTTTGATAATAAAAAGCTCCGGTTGCCAAGTTGGCAGCCGAACAAAGAAGAAAGGAATTTTGGAATGTGTAACGCATGCGCAATAAATCACTTTCAGATAAGAACTTTTTGTTTTATGACCTGCGCAATAAAGCTTTCTTAGTTTAACTCTTGAGTGTCAGTTCATGCCTAGCAAACCTTTTAACATCGTGACACCCCTTCTTTTGCTAGTCTGGGCCGACGTCATCAAATCATCAATTAAGGCACATCTTTTTTCGCAGATACTCGTGTTGATTTGCGGCGAGTGGTTTGTTAAGCATGTCTGCGATCTGATCATGTGTAGAAACATATTGCAATTTAACAAAACCTTGCTTAACTAATTGCTTTGTGTTTTGATAATGAATGTCAATGTGTCTGGACCTAGAATCTGTAAAATGTGACTCAGAAATATAAACCACAGATACATTATCTTCCATCACGGTGATTGGTCGAATCGGACGTGTCCAGATATCTGTGATCAAAGCATCAAACCACGTTAGAGAATTACAAGCATCTGAAACACAAGCATATTCAGCTTCAGTAGATGAACATGAAACAAAACTCTGTTTTCTCACTTGCCAGTAAACAGGACAACCATTTAGGAACATCATGTAACCAGAAGTGCTTTTGCGTGACTTCTTGTCGCTCGCCCAGTCGGAATCAGAAAAACAAATCAACTTTGGTTGATCAGTGTGTGTTGGTTCTAGCAATAACTTCATGTGTTTAGTGTGTTTTAGGTATTTCAACAACTTCTTAATGCATGACCAATGAAATTGTGTTGCCTTACCTACGTGTCGTGATAAAAGATTAACACTAAGTGCGATGTCAGGTCTGGTCCAGCTACTAATGTATAATAGTGAACCAATGACTGAACGATAAAGTGTTTGATCCTCGAACTCAGGACTTGGTTCATGTGTTAAGTTGTGAAAATCTGTTTGCATGGGTGTCTTTGTTGTGCTAGCATCTTTCATGTTGCAATGATGTAGAATGTGGTCAATTTTCTCTTCTTGTGAAAGACTAAACCCCTTCTGTGTCTTTTCAATTTGAACACCTAAATAAGTACTAATGTGTCCTAAAGATTTTAGTGTGAAGTATCTCTGCAAACTTTTGGCAAAAATCTCACTCATTTTCTTATTTGGACCAATATAAACAATATCATCAACATAAACAAGAATTATCTCATATGCATTGTTAGATCTTTTTGTGAACACGCATTCATCAGTTTCGGACTTAATAAAGCCCATTGAATTTAGTTTGTCAGTAAGACATAAATACCACATTAAACCTGACTGTTTCAGACCATAAAGACTTTTGTTCAGGAACCAGGTATCCCCTTCTTGCTTTCGGAATCCTGGAGGGCTTCTCACGTAGATCTCTTCATCTAGGTCTGCATGTAGATAAGCTGTGTCCACATCAAATTGAAAAACTTCTAAACCAAGAATAGTTGCAGTGGTTAAAGCAATTTTTACACTTTCAGTTCTGACTGTTGGTGAGTAAGTGTTTGTGTAGTCCTCAGGATAACGTTGAGCGAAACCCTGAGCTACAAGTCTGGCTTTGTATAAAGACTCACCATTTGGTTTCTTCTTGATTCTGTAGACCCATCGGGTGCCAATGACTTTCTTGTTTGCTGGAGGTTTTGCAGGTGTGAATACATTAAATTTCTTTAAACTGTCCATTTCATCCTGCATTGCATCATACCACTTGTCTTGTTCTGAATCAGGAAGCTGTTTGATTTGTGTGAATGTCTCTGGAGGAAGAGTAACGTTGCAAATCAAAGGTAATGGTGACTTTGTCAGTTGCCATGAATAACGTTGTGGAGGGATTCCTTTTGTGACCCTCTTGGAGCGTCTAGGAACATCAGTCCAGTCTTCTTCTTCTTCATCATCATCATCATCCTCGTCCTCACGTTCGTCGCTAGCATCAGCATCCGCGGCTTGCGAAGACGGAACATCAGTTTGTGAAGAACTGGTAGAAGGAATATTTGCCTGTGAATTATCATCAGGCTGCGTGGCATCTGGAACACCATCTCTAGGAAAATAAACTTCAGGATCATTGGAATGAATCCTGGACCAGTCAATGTCTTCCTCAAAATTAGCAGATTGTGAAATGACAATCACATGTTTAGTATCAATGAATTTGTACCATTTTGAATTATCATCAATACCCATAAATCTCAGTCTCTTTGCTACTGTACCTCCCTTTCTTCTTTGACTTAAGGGAGTGTTCACCATAGCATATGAACCAAAAATGTGGAGGTTCTTGAGATCGGGCTTGTAGCCATACAGCATGTAGAAAGGAGTTTGATTGATTACACTGCTCCAAGTACGGTTGACAATGTAATTTGCATATTTTATTGCTTCACCCCAGTATGCGTTACTGAGATTGGCATCTTCTAGAAGACAACGCATCATGGTTTGTAGAACCCCTTGTCTTCTTTCTACGACTCCGTTATGAGCCGGTGTATATGGAGCAGATGTCTGATGAAGAATTCCATTCTTACGCATCCAGTCCTGGAAACGCTGAGACATGAATTCTGCACCACGGTCACTCTGGATTCTGGCGATGCGAACTTGGTATTGTGTAGAAACAAACGCTGCAAAGTCTTTAAAGATCTGAAAGGTCTCAGATTTCTCTCTCATAGGATATACAAATCCATATCTAGAATGATTATCTACAATTGTTAAAAAATACTTTCTGCCACCAAGTGTTGGTGGGAAAGGACCCACTATGTCAGTGTGTACCAAATCAAAAATGCGTGTTGACTGGCGTGTAGCGTGTTTTGGAATTGGAGCCGCCTTAGATTTAGCCTTTTTGCAAACGGCACAATCCAAAAACACCTTACACCCCTTTAGATCCAAACCTTTTGCGAACTCCGGCATCTTTCTAAGAACACGGAAACTGGCATGCCCCAATCTTCTGTGCCACTTGTGAATACACCTGGAATGCAAAGGTTTACCAATTAGTGAATTCTCAACATTAACAGTTTCATGAGGACTCTCAGGCTTGCTCTGAGCAATCTGTTTTTGTTTTCTCTGTTTGTTGGCTTTAGGAGCCTTTGGCACAGTAACGCTTTCTCTCTCTGGGACAACTCTCTCTGGGTCTACGTTGTGCCTTTTTGGAGTTTGCATACTTGCCTGTGCTTGCCCTTTAGGCTTTGGCTTTAAGTGATAAACGCCACCAATCAGCATGGTTTCAGCAACAATATCTCCATCTTTAACTAAGTAACTTGCTTTTTCGAGGTGGTGAACCTGGAACTTTAAATCTCTAGACAAGTGACTTTGACTAAGCAAATTACTGGTTGCTGAAGGTATGTAATAAACATCAGGGATGTGTGTATCGAGCTCTTCAATGTAAACAGTTCCTTTTCCCATGACCTTGCAAGTGTGGTTGGTGAAGGAATACAGTTCTCGATACTCGGGCTCTGGTTCGCCCATCTCTGTGAAAAGTTCCCTTCTGTGGGTAACGTGCACAGCTGCTCCACTATCTAAAGTCCACAAAAGACGTCTGTCGAACTTTGGATCAGGTTGTGGAACGTTGGTTATGGCCAGTGTCACAAGTGGAGCTTGTGAATCACGCCTTGGACCATGACGGCCTTGTCTTCCGCCTCTACCTCTGCCTCTGGAATCTGTTCCTCTGGGCTGGCACGTGGCGGGAGCTGGAACTTGTTGGGGACAATCCCGGGTGTCATGTCCCACACGGTTGCAGGTGTAGCATTTTGGCATCCTTGGAGCGTAGCCTCTTCCTCGGAAGGGACGTCTGGCTGGAGCCTTTGACGCTGGAGGTCGTTGCAGATGTGGTGTAGCTAACCTGATAGCTTCGTCTTCCACTAAAAGTCTGCAAACGTGGTTAACTGTGCGTTGAGCAATAGGCACGTAGTTAATCTTTGCAACAGCATCTTTCCATTCATAATTCAATGAGTTAATGATGATGCTAATCATTTGGATATCATCGATTACATGGCCATTTTGTCTCAATTCACTTCTCATTCTTTTCAGTTTGGTCAAATGTCCACCAATTCGTTCACCAGGTTTCAACTTCGAACCATGGAACTCAGACATGAGCAAACATGAAGATTCAATTGAAACGGGCCTGTAGCAATCTTCCAAAATAGCCCAAATTTCTTGGGCAGTTGCATCAGGTGGAAAGATACCTTGGATCTCAATTTCCATTGACATGAGTAAAGTCGTGATTGCTCTGTTTTCGAGGTCTCTCATTGCAGGCGTCCAGGGCTGAGGGGGAGGATTAAAAACCATGGAATGTGTGCCTTCTCTTCGAAGCAAGAGCGCAATTTCACTGACCCAGGCTTTATAATTCTCTCCTGACTCCTTTAATTTGGACTCACCAGTCAAGGGGGTGACTGTGAATACCTGCTGAGGAACAATTTGTTGCTCTGGTTGCAAATCTGGTTGTTGAACCAGGGGATGCTGGGGTTGCATCATTGGCCTTTGCGTGGCAACATCAAATTGGCTTCCTCGAATTCGCCTTTGGCTTTGCCCTTTTCCATCTAGGGAGGATTCGACACCGCCAGGGGGTGTTGAAGACTTAACCTTTGGGGGCAAAGTTTGGGCTTCTGTAAAACTCATAGACAGATCTCTAAAAATCTGGTCCAACTGCTTCATCTTTTGCTGTAATAATTTTTCTCCGCCAGCAGATGGCAGTGCAGCTTCACTTTTTGGCTGCCTCACCTTTCTATACGTATGCGGAAGTTCAGTTGACTCAAAGGGACCACGTGACCTCGGTGACGTGTACATGTCTCTTTGTTCTAATTGACCAATGAACTCTGTGGGGTGTGTCTTAGGCTGTTGTTTTGAAGACAAGATGGCGTCCTCAGACATTTTGGGAGTGGGGGAGCTCCCCCTACTTCGCTTTATTTCGTTAAAGCACTCTCTCACCTCCCTAGTATATTTTTCAAAACGCTTTAATCGATATAGATAGCTTTGCATTTCTTGCTCATCATCTGGGGAGATTTCATAAAATCTGCTTTCTGCGGGGGAGGATTTTTTTTTAGCCGGCCATTCATCAATTGTTTGATAATCTGCGAGGTTCTGGGAATGGAGTGGCTCTGGCAGAGTGGGAAGTTTTGGCTTGGCCCCCAAAAATTCATAATCTCCTGGAGATATTTTAGAAGGAGGAACCACTGACCTCGTTTCGTAGATGTCGCGTCCTGTAGCTCCTTCCCCCACATCTGGCTCGGCACTTGAAGGAATTTGTTGTTCCTCTGTGTCTGAGGGAATGGATTCTTTGTCAGAAGAAGCTGATCCGTCTGTGCTCGCTCCATCTTTCTTTTTTTTTTTTTTCTCCGACATTGCTAATTAGGCTTAGTCGGTTATCTTAAGATAGCGCGAAGAGAAAATACAGCCATAAATTGTAGCCATCTCAGCTTGTAAGTTGTCGACCAACCTCTGCATACCAAGTTGTCAGGGGAAAAACGCCTGATATCTGAGATCAATGGACTGTGGCTGATTCCCTTCCGCATATCTTTTGAGATATTAAAAAATAAAATAAAAGTCTTTAAAAGTATTCTAATTAATAAACAAACTTTAATAATAAAATAAAAAATAAATGAAACAGAAATAACTAATGGTTACATTTTGATAATAAAAAGCTCCGGTTGCCAAGTTGGCAGCCGAACAAAGAAGAAAGGAATTTTGGAATGTGTAACGCATGCGCAATAAATCACTTTCAGATAAGAACTTTTTGTTTTATGACCTGCGCAATAAAGCTTTCTTAGTTTAACTCTTGAGTGTCAGTTCATGCCTAGCAAACCTTTTAACATCGTGACATGCAGAACATTTAAAAATGAAAAAAAACAACATGCCATGCAGACTGGAGAACTGATTCGGTGGCGTGGCAGGCCTTGGTCGCTGCCAGTTCCAGCGACCCGGTCCAGCAAACCACTATCAGTTTGGCCGTACCAGTCCAAATCGGTAGGAACCCACCTCTGATATGTGTGAAGGGAAGCCTGCAGTACTTCATTTATGAAGTTCATTTATGGCAAGACTATCCAGTATTTCATGATACGACGAACATTTCCAGAATCTCTTCTAGAACAAAAAAAAAATTAATCATAATTAAGCATAACGTATCCCCTGAGTAGGTTTTGAAATAAACTGGTCAGACTGTGATGTCATTAATATCATGACATCATAAGCTGGTCAAGTCAAGGGGGCTTCAGTGTGAAGATTAAAGTCCCCAAAGATCTTTTGTGTTTTCACTGAGCCAAGAGTTCTGCTAGAGAGTAGGACAGCTGGTAGAACAGCAGTATACCTGTTTTTATCTGATTGTTGTCACATAGCTTTGAAAGTAAGAAAGTCCCAAAAAAGAGAGATGAAATTCTTGTTGAAAACAGCGATAGGTGTGACTCTGATGTATCTTCAACATCTATGTTAGCTTGAATTAACTTCTCTGTTGATCTCATTCCATTGAGGAGGTGGAGGCAAGAATTGTTAGAACAGAACAGATCAGGCCTTCTGGCGTAGATGGGCTTTTTCTGCAATCCTTTCCTCTTTTTCCTCAGGCTGTTGGAATAAAGGCACTATTGCCACTAGTTGAAGCTGAACAGAGGCCCTACCTTTTTCTGTCCTGCTAAACAACAAGTATAGAACCCATAACAATGTAAAGAACACAAGACAAAGGAAAACAGTCAGAGAAAAGAATGCTGATGGGCAGAAGGAAGGACAGGGAAAGTTCTTTTTCAGAGGTTCAGCAACAACACAGTTATAAAAGGAAGAAACCCCCAAATAATTACATTTTCTAGTGAATACTACTTCTGTGTCCTAGCAGCCAAATCTTTTTTATTAGAATTGCCTTCTTTCTTTTAAAAAATAATGTAATATACTTGTCCTGCTGAGTGGTAGAATGCAATCCAGATGTGTCTAACTCAAGATAGCAAGTTGATCTTCAGAGCTGGGCCAACAAGAAAATGATGCTAGCAGATGGTGACTGAAAAGTATTCAGTTCCCATTAAGTGGGGTGCAGAAGTTTTCTCTTCATGGCTCAGGTGGAAAAGCTAGCTGCCAAAATTTCACACCTTACCTGCCCACTGATGTATTTATGTTCACACCAGATGCTTAGCCTGGCTAATTACTTCCATCATTTCTTGGATTTCCATGATATGGAATTCCATGATCCATAAATGAATCAAACAAGCTGGGTTCACACTCTGTATGTAAGTTACAGTACCTGTCCCCAAATCTTAACCAAGGTTAAGACTAATCAAGCTTGACCTATGTAGATTGAGCCATTAGCTTGCAATGAACTTGTCTATGCATGTGTGAATAGAGTCATTGGATACTGTAAGATTATGCTATGAAGCTGGATTCAGAGTACAGGTAGACCTAGACTTACAACAGTTTATTTAGTGACCATTCAAAGTTACAATGGCACTGAAAAATGTGACTTAATGACCGTTTTTCACAGTGACGATCTTTGCAGCATTCCCATGATCATGTGATCAAAATTCAGAGGCTTGGCAACTGACTCACATTGATGACCGTTGCTGTGTCCCAGGGTCACATGATCCCCTTTGGCAACCTTCTGCCAAACCAAGTCAACGCAGAAGCCAGATTCACCGAACAAAATCATGTTACTAATGTAATTACTGCAGTGATTCACTTAACAACCATAGCAAGAGAAGTCGTAAAATGGGACAAAACTCCCTTAACAAATGTCTCACTTAACAACAGAGATTTTGGGTTCAATTGTGGTTGTAAATCAAGGGATATCTATAATGCTGAATGGAATTGTAGCAAATGAAAATCAGACTCCATACTGTATCAGACTCCATACTGTATATTGACTCATTCCACTAACAATGGAATAGAATTGAATGGAATAGAATAGAATAGAATAACAGAGTTGGAAGGGACCTTGGAGGTCTTCTAGTCCAACCCCCTGCTTAGGCAGGACACCCTACACCCCTTCTGACAAATGATTATCCAATCTCTTCTTAAAAACGTTCAGTGTTCTGTAGCTTCTTGTGTCCACTGAGGGGGAGAGAATCAAAAGATATTCCAAAATTGAGTGTTGGGGGTGAGTGGTTGAGTGGTTCTTGGAGAATTTGTAAAAATTCCCGTTGGAATCCAATGGTGGCCTTTATCCCTGTTCTCTCCGCAAACCCTTTCGGTTTCAAAGGGAGCAAGTCTGCATTCAGATCAGGATCTGAACAACAACAAAAAACTTCTGGGTTTTGCTTGATGCTGATACGGAGAGGCTGAAGGTTGTCACCCTGGTTATTATCTCCCTCCGGCTCTGGCAGATTACTTCATGAAAGGGTAACAGGTTGGCTGTGGGAAAGTCTGGGGAAAGTTATATTCAAAGCATCCATTAGCAGCAAGGAAGAGAGTTATGGCAATAAGCAATAAGATTGGGAAAGAAAATAATTGAAAAATCAATTGAACAAAAAAAAACTCAATCCGTCAGCAACCGAAAATGTTTAGTGAATTTTTTTCAATGTATAGCTATATATGCCTATCTATTCCAGCATTTGATGTTATGCAGTAGCCAATAGGATCCATGTGGGAAGCTTGTAAGCCTAAAGAGTGATACCCTTCCCTCCTTCCATTGTTGCTAGCTGGCAACCGGTACTTAAGGCATGCCACCCATGATTCAAGAGGTAGTATATCCATATTATTAGCCACTGATAGCCTGATCCACCATGAATCTGCCCAGACCTATTGAAAATCATCCAAGTTGGCTGCTGATTTAACAATTGCTGGCAGAAAATCCCACAATTTAACTCTGTGCTCTGTGAAGAAATATCTCCTTCTGTCAGTCCTGAATCTGTTCCTGTCGATGGGCCTTATTCATAGGCCCCGAATGAGGCAATGAGCTATTTTTCTAAGAAAATCATGACACACTCTCTCTCTCTCTCCCTCTCTCTGTCTCTCTCTCTCTCTCCCTCCCTCCCTCCCTCTCTCCACTTCAATGTTTTCTAAAAAAAAAAATCCTGATATGTTGTTTCAGGTCTGTGTGCATTTTGAAAGGAAAACAACAAAATGCTACAACCTGTAGGAAAACAAATCACCAGTTTCCCTTGGAGCAGGAGCTTCTGTGTTGGGAAGCTCAAAAGGAGGATTCATGAATCTTCTTGGCAGGCTTCTAAGAAAGGAAGGACTTTATCCTGGTCCCAGTGCAGGCATCATTTTCCCCTTCCTCTGCCAGGAAATGATGGTGGGGGAAATGTCTCTATTCCACTCTGTTAGGTTCATAGCAGCAGGTTTTAAATTCCTCCAGGATCTGAACTTTCTACCGTCTTAAGGTGTCATCGACACATTGTTCATTTTAGGGGGCCACTGTGTATTCTTTGATTTATCCTTACCATATACTAGATGAGTAAAAAAAATGCTTCCTGCCTCCTCCCCAGTAGGGAAAGAAATATTGAACCTCTTTGCTGGCCACCCTGAAATTCCATCGTGTGCGTTAATCCTTACCCCTATCTTTATCCAAAGGGACCAGAACATTCTTTCCATGCCAATGAAGATAAAGAGAAAAATAGCTTGGGGCCTAGGATCAGCATTTAGCACCTTTCTAGGCTTCTACAGGATGGTGGCATGCAGCTCTGTTCTTCCTTGAAAAGATGTGTAGATCAAATGCGCCCAGCAACATGTCAAGATAATTGTTTTGTGAAAGTTTCAGTAACTGCATGGAAGCAGAGCAAAGTCTTCTAGTCCACAATCTTTTCCCTCTCTGACTGTGCCCTAAATAGTATTATGCAGAATAATTATGCCGACTGGTTTTTTTGGCATCATTTGTAATGGGAAAGTATTAATTTTTTTCTGGAAACGAGGTAGCTGCCATCCTCTTAAAAAACAACCCTATGCATAGAATTGCTTTTCCTTATCACCTTCCAAATCATGCATTGACAGCAGTCTGCTAGATGCATCAAGACCTATTTTTTTTGATATAGCCTCCAGGGCAGCATAAACCTCCATTCAGCCTTCAATGGGGTAGCTGGCTGGCACCTTTCCAAAGTTGCCACGAAACAATAATTTAAAGGCGAAGACATTTATTACAGTGAGTAATAATAGTCATTGTATCTAATTAATTTGAATTTCATTAAATTTAAGTTTACATAAAAATTGAGATGGAGTCTGTTGGTGGGGCCCTCTCCCTGAGATGCTCCCCGCTTCCAAAACAGCCTGCTCATTTCCCGAAAGGGGTAAAATTTCTGGCTTTTCTAGAAGACGCTTGGATATCAATTGTGAGGTTGCGAGTGCCAAAATAATGCTTGCATTATTTATTATTCCTGTATAATTGTGTTACATGGCCTAGAGCAGGGGTGTTAAACTCAAGGCCCGGGGGGGCGGATCTGACCTGCAGGGTGCTTAGATCTGGCCCACGGGGCCACCCTGGAAACAGCAAAGTACTGGCCCGCGGTGCCTCTGCCAGTGAAAAGGGAGCTCATAAGGGCCATGTTTACGCTGGCAGAGGGTTGCAGGAAGCAATCGCAGCTGAAAACGGAACTTGGGAACCCATTTTCGCCGGTAGAACACTCGGGCCAGCACAGGTGCTCCCGACACAAGTAACATCGAGCTGGCCACACCCAACTCAGCCCCTAGGTAAAACACAACCCTGATGTGGCTCTCAGTGAAATCGAGTTTGACACCCCTGGCCTAGAGTACGTGGATTGAGGCAATGCAGAAGATGAAGTTCATAAATAAATAAAATTCTTCATTATTGGCCCTACCTCCTGTGATAAGTGTGGCCCCTTAAAGGCTGTGGGTTTTCAGTTGTGCTAAAGCATGGAATAAAGCCACTATCTGGAGTGGGGGAGCAGGGCAGGGGATTAGAATTCTGTTTCTGTGATTCTGCCCTGCATTCTGCCAGAGGAATTCAGCTTTGCTGGTGTGGACTAAATATGGCCTCTTCACTGGCATTTTTTCTTTCGTGAAAACCAGTTGTCAAAAATCAAAGAGGTGTTATTTCTAGGAGATGTGCAACACCACAGCTCCCATAATGTCTAGCTGACATGGAAATCAGAGGAATTGAATTTTACTCCCTTTAGAAGGCATCCAGGTTGGGGAAGATTGCTTGATGACATAAACATTTGCAGGCAGCTTTTAAGGAAGAGCATGGAATACAAATACTGTCATGCCAAGACAGTATCGGGACCTAAGGCCAATTTAAAGGAGGCTGAGGAAAAGCAACTGGGCTTGAACCTCCAGCTCAAAGTAGCTTCAAGTGTAGATAATTGTGCAACTTCTGTTTTTTTCTTCTTCTTCTCACGCTATGCTTCATTGGGGCAGGGGTGGTTGGGTGGTGGTGTATTTTATTCAAATATGCCATCTTTTTAAAGATTGATTTGATTAAAGGCCTCTAAACATAGAAGTGGCTCAATCCTTACTGAATCATTCAGGGGGCTTCCCTGAGATTTCTTAGTTGGCTGTTTTAGTTGCCTTATTTATTATTTTTATGGGTGCAATTAGCACAGCCTGCAGCTCACAGAACTGCTCTACTGGCTGGTAGACATAACTAGCAAGAGTAGCAGGTTCTTTAAAAAATAATAAAACCATGAAGACTAGGAACTTCATTTTTAAAAGAAACCTGGCATTCATAAGGCAGACCTGTGCTGTAGACATGGATGGAAGTATACTTTGAACATTATATTTTCCTTACTCTCTTCCAAGATTTGTAATATCCCAAAGATGCTTTTTCAAAAGGCAACTGGACTTTCTTTGTTTTTCCTTGAAGATGTTTCACTTCTCATCCAAGAAGTCAGAACTGAAGTCAGAAGTCAGAACTGAAGTCAGAACTGAAGAAGCTTCTTGGATGAAGTCAGAACTGAAGTCAGAAGTCAGAACTGAAGAAGCTTCTTGGATGAGAAGCAAAACATCTTCAAGGAAGAACAAAGGAAGCTCAACTGCCTTTCAGAACTGAAGTAGCTTCTTGGATAAGAAGTGAAACATCTTCAAGGAAAAACAAAGAAAGTCCAGTTGCCTTTTGAAAATGCACCTTTGGGACAACCATGATCTGGATGACTGAGAATCTCCATAGACAAGATCTGTAATAATTTTCTTGCCTTATATGAGAAGTCATATCTTAAGGGCCTGAGCAAGACAACTAACGTAGTGACCTAATCCTCACAACTTGGTGTGTCCCTTCTCTCTTGCCATAGATATAGCTGCTTCACTCTGTGTAACAAGATATATTCAGGTGTTCTGTCTTTTGTTCCAAACATCTTCATTTTTGCCACTGGACAAGAAAGAAGACCAGAAAGTAAGTCTCAGAATACAACCTTAAGATCCTAGAGCAGGGATGCAGTATGACTCTGAGCTAAATGTAACTGTTGAAAAATTAAAAAAAAAAAATCAAAACCGAAGAGTGTTGTAAACCATACTGAAAGAATGGCTCCTCATTTAGAAATGGATAAGACTGAATAGGCCACTGAACTCATTATGGATACCCTGTGTTTTGGAACTGCAAACTGAATTCTAAATAAAAAAAATTGCCTTTGGGTATTGCACAAGCTTAGGTTCAAAGTTAAATGTTTCAACAATATCTCTATTCATTTCCCCCAGTGATAAATAGAGATCAAATGGCAATCTTGCCAGCTGCATTGCCAAGGTCCCTATTGCCAAGAACTTGATTCATGGACTTCTCTGTTTAGCACAAACAACAAGGAGTTGGTGGGCAAAGCAATGCAAAGGAGATTTCTTATGGCCTGCCCTTAACTAATCAACAGATTAGATGTGAAAGAGAAAGTTTTGACTGAAGTTCCTTTCTATTGCTAGCAATGATAGGAGAATCTACATCTATCTATCTATCTATCTATCTATCTATCTATCTATCTATCTATCTTTCACAGTCATAGTAACTTCTTAGTAAAACCCCAATCACATCCCTTTTAAATCTCTCTGAAATCACAATGTCTGGCAGCAGAGATACTAGGAGATGGGAGTGGCAATCCAATGTTAGTTCTTATACTTGGTGGTCAGAATCCACTATCAAAATCTATGGCTGTAGGGGAGTATCACAGGAGCCAGGAGACCTCTTCCCTTCCCTTCCCTTCTTTCCCCCTTCCCTTTCCCACCCTGCATTGCACATTTATGCAGCCCTTCCATAAAATGCTAAAACAAATAAACAATTCAAACGTGATGGTATTTTGAAAAGGTTGTCTCCAATATAAACATACCTACCGTACTAATGAGCACTTCAATCTGTGTCGGGTAGCTGAATACATCTGCCATTTTACTTCCTCCCAATGCATTGCAATTAGAATTGCATATGCCATGGTATTGTGGATAAAGCATTGGACTGAGGCTGAGGATACCCAATTTCCATTTGACTATGGAACTCTCTGAGTTCTTTCTCCCACTATTTATGGGTAAAGCAAGGGCTCCTTTATTCATTTGTGGTTTGATAATGATAAATATATGTAAACACAGAATACCAGCAATAGAACAATATGATCAAAAATAACAGTAATGTAAGAGCAACATAGCATATGTATGGCATTCAACAATACATTCAGTTTATAAAAGTCCTGTAGAAGAGTTCCATTTGAACTTGCTTGCAGAAGGATAAAAGTGCCGGGACTAATTTAACTTCAAATGGATACTGTTCTGTAATTAAGAGCCAGTGCCAACAGGAAATAAAGTGTAAATCTCCTTTATCAGATAGGGATTTTGATAACAAGAGCATTTGGATTCAAGCCACAGATCTCTTGATCCTCCCTAAAAAATCACATTCTCTAATGCGAAACCTTAAATCCTACACCTGCACACGTGGGATATCGTTAGTCAGTGGTTAGCATTTTGCTAGAAACTTTCACAGTAACCTTCTATCTTTGTCGCCCAAATCTTAGCATTAAAAACATGCTCTTTTTTCTCCCTCACTCCATTGCCAGATTAGCTTATTTATATGGGTTCATATGAATGGGGAAAAGATTCAGTTTCTTGAAGCTGCAGCTAAAAAGTGGTGGGTGGTATTTGCCCAAGTTTCAGCAAGGGCACACATAGAGACAATGGATTTCAAATAGGCCATGTGATCCTAACACTGTTTGAGATCATCAAGCCATTTAGGAAGGAGGATTGAGTCTGAATAAGGCAGGAGAAGATGAAGAATAGGTGGGTGATTAGTGATGGCAGATAAGAGTAAACATCCAGAACACAAAATTCCAGTGAAGTAGACTCATACATATAGACTTATCCATCGATTTTTATATGCTGGATTGATGGCTGCTGCTATGATCTGCCTCCATACGGAGTGATTGTGTTTACCATGAAAATCAACATTCTGTCTGTCATGCTCTGTATAAACTGGCTACAGATGATAGAGATATTTATTTATTTTACATTTAGATATGAACTTATTCATTTTTCATTCCCGATTGCATATATAGGTGTATATTGTAGTTAGAGGGTGCCAGTTAGGAGTTTATTTCCTCACTCACTATTGAAAAGGAAAAGAAAGAGAAACTATTTGATTTCTAAAGTACTAACACTAGGCTAAAATATGATTGAGCCAGGGACATTAGAAATCATCAAGATCTTTACAATCAGTTAATGTAAAGATTTTAGCTATTTGTAAGGTGCCTTACCCTTTCACATTTTAGTCTAGTCTTAGCATGTAAACTAAGCCATCACATGAAACTTTAATTTGATCAATTTGTTTGGGCATGGCATGGAATGTAACATACCAAGTGAGCTTTGTTAATCTAAAGTTAGGATTTAGAACAGGGGTGTCAAACGCATGGCATGCAGGCTGGATGCATCACGAGCTGGCCATGCCCACCCCCTGTTCAGCAAAGGGAAAAAAGTTGTGGTACATCACGTGACAACAACATGTCATCGCGAGTTTGACACCCCTGATTTAGAATGTCTGAACACAGCCAGTGAGTAGAAACATATAGTTCACATTTGACTAAGCCCACCGGGGCTGCTTGTCACTTGTTAGCTTGGCTATATGTGATAACTAACTGGAAGGTGAATTGGTAACTATCTGAATTGTGTTTTGTAACACTGGGACTTTTTCGAAGCAGTGGCTGTGTAAAACAGTTGATCCCTTTACTCCTTTGTGCACTAGGCTGCAAGAAGTAAATAAAGATTCCTCTCTGGATCCTTAAGAATACTCAAACAAGCTAATCCAGATTCTGAAATTGAAAATGACTCCATTTGTTTTTCTGACATATCCTGTTCAAAAGCAGAGTTGGAACACAGCAGGTGGCAAACTATCCAGCTGGAATTAGAGTTTAAATAAATAAATAAATAAACAGAGACATTAAAATCCTTCCTCCCTGTCTCTCTCTTTCTTGCATTTGATTCTACTCCAGCTGCCAAATCCAAACTAGAGAAAGAGGTCTTGTGAGGAAAAACATTTGGGAGCACGTGGCGCAGTTCACATTGTATAGTTTACTGAAAGCAAGCACTGCCTTTGGTTGATGTGTTTTGGCTCTAATTAGCACATCAAATACTTTTGAGACAATAGTGAGTTAAATACCAAGAGGCTATTGAGTGACTCACAAACCAAGGTCTCTATTCAATCCATTCAGGCCATTCAGTCCATTCAACGCATTGTGTTTTCTTCTCTCCCTGTTTTGGAGGAGGGACTGAAATCATTAGAGTTTGAATTGTATTACCCAAGCCTGGGTTTCTTTGTTCATTTTTGCAAAGCCTTATACTGGCTCTCTTTGATTACTATAATGAACTGGGAGATGAGTTTTGGAATCAAACACTAGGAGAAGACTCTACCTGTGTGTGTTTGGACTGGATGTGCATGTTAGGCTGCTCTTGTTTATAATTATCAATTCCCCTTGAACTACAGCACAGGCTCTGCTTTGTAAGCTTGATTTTTGAAGAACTTTTCTGTTTCTTTAATTTCTGGTTGTTTGGGGACCAGTTTTCTGAAAGGATGGCATCAATTTCATTCATCTTCATCACACTCAACAGTAGTTAAGGACGCTCTCCAGGGTGCTGAAATTCTTCTTTATCACTTAGGCACAACAATACTTTACACAGTATTCCTATAAACTAGTAGAGTTATCCCTTTTAAAATAAATGTTAGATTATTTCCCCACTAATGTCTTCCAGCACTTTCTAAAATCATGCAGCCATCTTTGGGCTGATATAACTGCAATGATGACAGGTTTTACTTTGGCTTACAAATCATTGGATGGTTCTGGAAGATATTGTAAGTGTGAAAGTGACCTCGGTCAATTCATGATATGAATTCCATGTGATTAAATAATTAAGTCAATGCTATTTTTATATGTATTAAATAATTGCCCCTCCCTTTCTTTGCCACGGCACTAAATGGCATGCAATAAGTCATGACAGACTAAACTACAACAATTGAATACAATAACAACACCATGTAGATTTTACTTTTTCGGGTATATAAAGTTTTCATGCAACTCCAAAAGCACTCTTAAAGAGCCACATTTTCATGGTTCTTCCAAAACATAGTAATCCTGAGTGTCTAGAGTTAATCTGTTAGTCTATTCCAGAGCTGGAGCCACCATTGAGAAGGCTTGACATTGAAGTCCCTACAGATGACACTTCAGTGTTGAGGCTCTCAGCAAGCACTCTGTCTCTGATTTCACTGGATGGAACATACAATCAACTGCCAAGGTCTCTTAATGTTCTGTAATAAAACCAAATATTCAAAAGTACAATCGCAGGTTTTAAAAACAAACCTACATTTGAAGAACTGCTTTAAAAAAACTAGGTGTTAGGACTTTTTAAAAATCTAAAAAGTGGCTAGGCATTTTGACTCCGCCTAGAATAGATTAGGAAGCTACGGAAAAGGCTGCAACTCTAGTGTTGCAACTATAATTAAGCCTCCTCATATAATCTCAGTGAGCAGGGGGATCAAACAGAAAGCAGCATTCTCTCAAGTAGCCTGACACAAGCCGCCTAAGGCTTTAGAGAGGTTATAACCAGCACTTTGTATTTCACCCAGAAACAAATTGGCAGCTACACTTTGAGCACAGGTGTAATGTGGCCTTTCTGAGCTCTCTTAAAGAGCAGCCTGCTGCTGAGTTTCAGAATCATTTTCTGGTGAGTGATGAAAAATGGGACACCTTTTCTAAAGGTATCATATCTTCTTGAATTTGTATAATGTAAGGCTGTGTGTGTGTGTGTGAGAGAGAGAGAGAGATACAGTGTTCACATCTGTGTGCACTCAACTGCTTGCCTAATCAGCAGGGGGGTTTTCAGTTGACCTAATATATTTGAAAATAAACTTAACAAAATATTGGTGCATCTCTAATTAGGAGACTAATATTCAAGAATCATTAGGAGTACAAATCTAGACTACTGTGATTGGTATGGGTGATCTGCTCTCAGAACATAAATTCCCTTTTATACTCTGTATTTTTTTTTTGTTAAAAAATATATTTTATTTCTCCATTTTTTTTCTTTTGGATTTTGAATTTTTAATCTTTTGAATAAAACAAAATTGCTTTAACAAATTGCTTTGAGAATTGCTATCCCCCACCCTCGATCAGAGTGGTGTGCAGAAGCACTGTGAAAAATGGAATATTGTATTTCTCCACCTTGGCAACTTTACAATGTGTGGACTTCATCTCCCAGAATTCTCCAGCCGGCAACTTCTAGAATTCTGGGAGTTGAAGTCCACACATTATAAGGTTGCCAAGGTTGAGCAACACTGTGTAGGTGAAAATTACTCTTCCTCCTATTTTGTGCAAATATGCCAAGTCCAAGTGATTCTGTTTTCAGTAGTAGTGTCACTTTATTATACTTAAGCCCCATCCAAGAGCTTTCCCCATTCCCAGTTACCTGAGTCTTCTGACCTTGTTCTTTACAGGTAGTCCTCAACTTATGACCACTCATTTAATGACCATTCAAAATAGCCTATAACCAGCACATGCATTTACAACTAAAATTCAGGGGCTTCATAACTGACATGTATTTATGGTGGTTGCAGCATTCTGTGATCATATGGTCACAATTTGGGACCTTCCTGGGGGACTTTTGACAGGCAAAGTCAATGGGGGAAGCCAGATAATCTTAATGATTGCTTGATTCACTTAGAGACCATGGTGATTTGCTTAATGATTGAAGCAAAGAAGGTTGTCAAATTGGCTGCAACTCACTTAATGATCACTTTGATTTGTGATGGAAGTTCCAATCCTGATTGAAGTTGTAAACTGAGGGCTATCTTTATCTAAAGATAAAGCAGGTTTGAAGCATAAACATTTGTAAGGATAGTACATAGTATAGAAATCAGGCCCCAGCATTTTCTAATTACCGAATCTTAGAAAGGGGCTTGTGTGTGTGTGTGTGTGTAATATGTAACATATTTTTCAGACTAGAAGACGTACCAGTGTATAAGACGCACTAAGATTTCAAAGAGGTAAGTAAGAAAAAAAGTTTTAGTCCTCCCCAGCCCCCAGCAACACTCTGCAGGCTTCAGCAGGGCTGCCCATTTTCTGCCTGTTTTTCTCAAAAATGGGGGCATTTTTGCCTTCCCCCAGCCCTGCTGAAGCCTGCAGAGTGTTCCTGGGGGCCGGGGAGGACTAAAACTTTTTTTCTTACTTACCTCTTCGAAATCTTAGTGCGTCTTATACACTGGTACGTCTTATAGTCCAAAAAATATCATACATACATACATTACATATATTGTACGTGGGGGGGGGGTTGTGAAAAACGGCCCATTTTTCACAAAATGGGATGTGGGGGAAGGGCTTCATGAGACCAAAAATGGCTGTATTTGGTGTATAAGATGCACCAACATTTCCATGCTCTTTTATGGGGAGGAAGGTGTGTCTTATAGTCCAAAAATACAGTATGTACGATAGATAGATGATAGATAGATAGATGATAGATAGATAGATAGATAGATAGATAGATAGATAGATGAGAGAGAGAGAGAGAGAGAGAGAGAGAGAGAGAGAGAGAGAGAGAGAGAGATGGACATAGACATAGATATAGATATATATGTAAAAAGGCAAGATATTAAAGATTAGCAGCAGAAAATAAGCAGGATAAATGCTCAATTACATGCCTCCTCTCACCACTATCCCAAGCCCATTTGTAATAATACATTTAACATTATTTTCACTTAATAGGTATCTCCATTATAGAGACAGATTTGAAAGTTGCTTTCAGGCAGATCTAGAGTATTTCTATCAGTTCTCACTCATGGAATGCAATCCCTCATTTTGCCCCCACTTTTCTCTCCCCACTGCTGTTGTTGCAAGAAAAAAAGAGCCTTTTTAAACAACAGCTCATGGGAGATCACTTTGTTAGTGATAAACAAGTATTTGAATCCCTAGTTTCTAAATATACTTGCTCATGTCTGACTGTAAATCCCTTCTGTGTACTCATTCAGTGCCTATCTTCTGTTCCTTTCAATTACATTTGTCCATCTATGATTAAACTGCTAATAAAAGGACTAGTACTTTCATTAGTTTTATCTATCAAAATCATGAAAACCCTTTTAGTCTTGTTCTGTTATTAACTAATTTTCCCCCTTTAACTTACAAAGTTTATTTATTTAACACTGTTTTAACTGCCTTTCTTAGTCACATTTTAATATTATTTTATGATGTTGCTTGTAAACTGCTCAGTCACTTGGGTGAGATGGATAGTATGTAGACATAGATGGTTGATGGATGGATGGATGGATGGATGGATGGATGGATAGACAGACAGACAGACGGATTCTTAGTGCTCACTAAGGTTAGTTTTTTCTTGTAGACATTTCATTACCCAAACTATGAGAGGGAGGGAGGGAGGGAGGGAGGGAGGGAGGGAGGGAGGGAGAGAGAGAGAGAATGCATTTGTCTCAAATGTCAAAATGTATATGTGATTTCCTCCATATTTCTCAGTTTTTGGCTATGTATCTCTTCCAGTTAGTCTTTATGGATGAGGCTGTTCTTGTTAGTCTAATAAAGATGGGTCTCCTTAATTTTATGCCGCACAAGTCTGCTTTTATTTTTTTAATTGTCTCTGCTCTTCCGAGCCAGCTGGAGGTGGAGCTGGATGTGTGGTTTCTGTTATTCACAGTTTGCCCAGCAGTTCTTTATTAGCAAGCTGGAATATTCACTTGGGGCTTCATTTGCTTTTGACACATTGGCTTTGCCTGCTGAATATTCACAAGACTGCCAAGAGCCATGCACTGCTTGCTGTGGCTGCTTGGAAGGTGTCCATGAAATTTTGGCAAAGGAATCTGGGTGGAAAAGCTTGGGCATCTGCTTCGGGCTTCCATTTGCTCAGCATTTTAGAGAGTGGAATTGAACAAAGGGTGTACTCAAGTGAACATGCTATCTTCTCCTTCCTTGCTTTTGACTTGGTTTCACTGAAGAGCAAGTCATATGAAATCTGTTCTATGTCCATTCCATATTCTGTGTCTAGAAGAGAGAGACATTCAGTGTGAAGGCATCCAGCCTGCTCTTCCTGAAACTTTACTCCAAACTTTTCCAATGACATCAATCCAGAAGGACTTCCACAGAATCTCCATCTAACGGTTGACTTTATGCTGGCTAACAATTCTAATGCAAGGCTTGCTATTAGTATTGCAGTGGAAGACATCTGCAAAAAGTTCCCATCTCTAGAAGTGTACAAAGCTTTGATAGACTGTGGAGCATGAGCCCTGGTGGTGCAGTGGTTAGAATGCACTACTGCAGGCTAATTCTGCTGACTGCAACTTGCCTGCAATTTGGCAGTTCAAATGTCACCAGGCTCAAGATTGACTCAGCCTTCCATCTTTCCGAGGTCGGTAAAATGAGGACCCAGATTGTTGGGGGCAATAGGCTGATTCTATAAACCGCTTAGAGAGGGCTGTAAAGCACTGTGAAGTGGTAATAAATTTAAGTGCTATTGCTATTGCTATAGAGTCATTTTGTACACGGAGCAGCAACCTTTGCAACAAGGTCATGGATCTGAAAGTCTAGGAAGTAAAAAAAAAAGTCTTAAGGAGGGCAGGGCTGTAACATGCTCACTCTTTCAGTTGATATTTATGGATCATGTTGACTATCCACTTGAAAATTAGAAGTCTGTAAATGTTGCACAGATTTCATCCAAGCAACTTCAGGGCTACACTATAGTTTCCAATGCAACGTAGTGTCATTATGAACTCTCTGTAAACAAGCTTACAGTCAGTTTGTCATTGTCCATTTCAAGACATTTTCTTTCCTTGCCCTAATAAAGGAAATAATGATCTATTCAGTGGAATTCAGAAGATTTTCTGGTAAATGGTATCCAAAATAAATGACATGTAAAAAAATGTACAATAGATTTGGCATAGTATATAGTATATCATTAATGAAGACTTCTAGATAGTATGCTGAAGTGTGGTTGAGATAGTTCCAATAAATAAAAGATAAGTAGCCATCTTGGATGCATATCCAATGAAGCCATGGTGGTGCAGTGGTTAGAATGCAGTATTGCAGGCTAACTCAATGCTCACTGTCAGAAGTTCAATTCTGACACGCTCAAGGTTGATTTAGCCTTCCATTCTTCTCAGGTTAGTAAAATGAGGAGCCAGATTGTTAGGGGCAATTTGCTGACTCTAAACCACTTGGAGAGGGATGTAAAGCACTGTGAAGTGGTATATAAGTCTAAGTGCTATTGCTATTTGTATGATCCAGGGCTATTTGCAGCAGAGGTCTGTGTATGTCTGTGTAAAAATCAAGATGGTGTCCCTAACCACATAATGAAAGTTCTTGATGTACATCATATACAAGACACACCTAAAAAGAGACAGGACTTCAATTGTGCAACATTATCTTGAGTTTATTGACCTGTCCCTCCTTCAATATAGGTGCCTCTGGTATTACCTTCTGAGCATGGGGAGGGGCCTTTAGCAATATTGATCTGCATTTGTTACTCATTTGAGTTGTGCAATCTGTTAACTTAGCAGCTCTGCATTGGGGTGAACCAAAGCTGAAACTTTAGCTGAAAAAAAGTTCTTCAGAATAGAGCCATCTCCCATCCTGATTCAACAGGGCTGCTGTGCAACAGAACTATTCAGTAATTTCTCTGCCCCTCCTTTTTATAGCTTCGATTTAAAAACACCTGTATTTTTTTTAAAAAAAATCCTGTCGAAAATCAAAACACACTGTGTCAGATTAACTCCTCCCTCCCCTTATTTTGCTATATAATTAGTAGCTGTGTGTTCCCTTCCCTCGGTAGAGTAAATGGTATGTGGGTGGACTAGAATGTGCTGCAGGGATTTGATTGTTCCCTAAAATTTGACATTCCCAGGGGGGGGGGATGCACTGGGGCTGTTGAATCCCATCTTTCATCTGATCTTTTTTTTTTTTTTTTTGCTAAGTTTTGGAAGAAATTGAATGTGGCGAGTGGAGTAACCAATCTTTCATTTTGTAGGAAGTGTGCCATACCCCCCTGGGTTCAATTAAAATATGAATACTACAAACAAATGCTGGGGTTTGGAGGATAGATTTAGAGCAGGCCTGTCAAATTGGCAGCCCACAAGCCAGATACATCATGCGCAAGCCATGCTCGCCCCAGCTCCATAGAGGCCAAAGGTTTTGTGATACATCACAATTTGGCCCATCAAACTCACGCAATCAAGTTTGACACCCATGATTTAGAGGATTACTTGTGGTAGCCAATGTAGGAATCTTGGATCAGACCATATAATTAATATAGGACCAAAGAGGTCTGAGAGGCTTTGGGTTTTCTCAGTGTTCAGCCCTTTATCCAAGACACTTTCTTTGGGATCTGGAGTCAACTGATCCTCATAATCATATAACCTCTCTTCAGTCGCTGTATTGGTGGTTGTCAGTAGATTTCTGAGTGGAGTTCAAAGTGCTGATATAACTTCCAATGCCTTACATGCCTTCTTCATGTCAAAGCATCTTCTCCAAGCCAGACCAACATAAATGCACATTGTGATGTTGAATGAGATAACACTAGCAATAGCAGTTAGACTTGTATACCACTTCACAGTGCTTTACAACCCTGTCTAAGCGGTTTACAGAGTCAGCCTATTGCCCCCAAGAATCTGGGTCCTCATTTTACTGACCTTGGAAGGATGGAAGGCTGAATCAACCTGGAGCCTCATGGGATTCAATCTGCCAAATTGCAGGCAGTCAGCAGTCTGCAGGGGTAGCCTGCAGTACTGCATTCTAACCACTGCACCACCGCAGCTCTTGAATGGATCATGAAAACCATGCTTTTCACTTGTGGCTCTCATACTTTGCAGTGACTTCCCTCTTGAGATCAGGCTACCACCCTCATTGTTGGCTTCCTGGCAAATGCTGAAGATTGCAGTGCTTCAGAGGACATTGAGGGGGGCATGAGAAGGACTGTCACCTTAGCTCACTTGTATGTATCTTAGTTTTGTCGATTACTTTTGTTTTCAGATTCTTTTGATGATTGGTGGTATGCTTTCTGTCTTTATTGATGTAAAATGATGTTTTTTTTATAACTGCACCGTTCCTTCTGCTATACTTAAATCACACAAGAGGACTCTCAGTTCAAAGGTAGGGCAGGGGCTAGGGCAAAAAAGAAAGAAAGAAAAGAAAAACCCTGAGGTGGGTAATATAAACCGGTTTTAGCATGCTGCTCTCAAGTTCAATAGCATTTTTGTTTTAAAATACCGGATAATCTAGATAATGAAAAAGATCTCTTGAGCCTGGAGAGCTGCTGCCAGTCACAATAAACAGCACTGGGCTCAGTGAATACAAACTCTGATGTGCCATAAATCAACTTCCTGAACTCCACTTTAGGGGATAGGAAATGTGCATTCATTTATATTCTTTCATCCAGTCAAAGAACCTTGGGAGTTCCTCATCCAAAACAGGACACTGAATAAGTTGTGATGGATTGGAGATTATGCACTACAGCCAATCCAAGGGGACGAGCCTGGATGGAGATCAGATCTGCCCATCTTCCCTACCTGCCTGTTAGAGAAGCCCACTTGCTTCTCTCATTATACTGATTTCCTTATCTTAACATGTCCCTTGGCTTTCAACTGCTGCCAAGCGCAGCCGAATTAATGAGCAATTTACATGCAGATTCCCTGTAATTATGTTAAGGGGCCAGCCAGTAAATGAGGGAGTCTGGAAGCTCTAGAGACTGAGATTAGCAACTCAGCACCGGTCTCTCAAAAGGATGTGTGGGTACTGAATACAGAAATGTGGCTTTTATCAATTGCCTTGCAACACAATTGAATTCTGTTTCGGGAAGCATTTTTCTGCCCACATTACTGTGGGATTGTGCGGTGTCTTACATGTAGCCCACATCTAAGGCCTACCTTTTCGGTGATTGATTGTTTATTCAAGTTAAGAATCATAACAAAATCAGTATTTGTCGTATAGCCTTCCCCAATAATCAAGAAACCTTAGGTGGTGGAATGTATGAGATTGTAAGAGCTGGAATCCACAACTACATTATATTTGAATACTTAGTGATCAGTATGATTCACAGAACTATTATTTTTAAAAGTTCAACTCATCTCAGAACTTATGGGTTTTTTGTACCTCAGGTAGCCTTCGACATACAACAGCTGGTTCAGTGACTGTTGAAAGTTACAACAATACTGAAAAAGAGTGTCTTATGGACCATTTTTTCACACTTAGGACTGTTGCCGCACCCCCACGGTCATGTGATCAAAATCCAGATGCTTGGCAACTGATTCATATTTGTGACGGTTGCACTGATCATCTTTTATGACCTTCTGAGAAGCAAAGTCAATGGGGAAGCCAGATTCATTTAGCAATTGTGTTCCTAACTTAACAGCTGCAGTGATTCGTTTAACAACTGTTGCAAGAAAGGTCGTACAACGAGGCAAAGGTAACTTAACAAGTGTCTCACTTAGCAACAGATATTTGGGGCTCAATTTTGGTCATAGGTCGAGGACTATCTGTACAGTACTCTCTCTCTTTCAGAGCAATGGAGATATTCAAAAAGAAAGACTACACAAGCTGTTCAGACATAGTCATGATTAAACTCTTTAGCTTGATTGTTTCCATAAATTTCAGTTAATCTGCTGTATGCATGGCCTAGCAGTTTCCAGTGCAGGCAGGTATACAATGCAATTCTTATTCTACGTCTGTAGTAGGAAATTATTAAACTGAAGGCATGGACACATCACATTGGAGTACAAATTGGTTTTTTAACAGTGTAGGAGGCAAAGAAAGGCTTAAAGAGGAGTCACAGTCCCTGTATATAAATTCATGTAAATGTTTCATTACCCAACTAAGCAACATCATCAGTGCGAGTGAGAATAAGGTTTCCTGCCTCTTTGAACATGTTACTTAGATGGATAATGAAACATCTGCAAGTGCGCAACCATGTTCGGATAGCTCCAGGAACTCCACAGGTCAACCATGAGCTACCGATTTTCTCTTCTATTGGAGATCTATGCAAATATACATACCCAATGAAGTCAGTGTAGCTGTTAGGTTACATTTATGAGGCAATAGGGCTAGCCTTCAGAGCCAATGAAGCATTGAATAAACAAAGATGTAGCATTCCATGAACATGGAAGTGTTCTTTATAGGGAGTTACTTTCTTCTGTTTTCCCATAGCTCTGCTTGCCCCTCTCCCTGATTCCCTTCCCTGCCAGATTATCACCATTCATTGGTCTTCTGAATGTTTTAACAGTTAGTTTCCCTGGGTAGATGTATTTGTGGTGCCCAATTTGACACTATAAAGCAGAATTCTCCAACGTTTCCGGCTTTGCGGACTAGTGGGGTTGTGTGAGGGGTTGGTTTGTGCAAGCAGCTGGCGTGTGTGTGTGTGTGCACAACTCCATTTGGGCGAGCGGCATGCACACATGTTTGCCACTCACACAAATGAAGCGCGCACACATAAGCTCACCCAATGCTTGCACAAGTGAGGATCCATGCATGCACGCTCACCGGCTAGTTGCAAACCCCTTGCAGCCCACTAATGGGCCGCGGCCCCCAGGTTGGGGAACCCTGTGCTTAGTTTCCCCTGGGAAGATGTATTTGTGTTTGGAGCTTTTAATTTGGCTCTAAGAATTTCTCTTCAGTTTCAAAGTTTAGGTTTTGCATTTCTCAATCTTTTAGCTACTGTACTGGTAAGCCATGTGGTGACTGAACTGATACTGAAAAACATGTTTATATGAGAACCTTGTTATTGAAATGTTACTAGTATTTGTCGTTGTTATGTTTTTTTGTCCGATATTCAAATCCCATTGATAGATTGCTGAGGGAAAATTAAGAGAAAGTGATTTAATGGCAAGCTGGCCTGCATTGATTTGAATTAGAAGTCCTAATCAATGTCTATACTATTGTGAAATTTAGATAATGTTTTACTCACTGGAAGTCCCAGGCTTAATGATAATATAAAACTGAAATATAAGTTCTTTCAGAATGGTTGAAGTTCTTCTTTTATATAATATAATACAGCCAGTTTGGTTTAGTGGCTAAGACACCAAGCTAGAAAGTGGGAGACTGTGAGTTCAAGTCCCACCTTAGTTATGAGAGCCAGCTGGGTGACTTTGGGCCTGTCACTCTCTCTTAGCCCAGCTTACCTCACAGGGTTGTTGTTGTGAGAAAAATAGGAGGAGGAAGGTGCCTTGGATGTGTTCCTGCCTTGAGTTATTTATAATAATAATAATAAAAAAATACACATTAAATTTCAAATTACTGTACATAAGAAGGAACGCCACAATGCATATATCAAAGCAAACTATATCTAAGTAATAACTTCAGAGAAGATAGCAAACAGTTCTTGCTTTCTAAACCAAGTAACTATGCTACTGGATTACTGCTGGGGATGCTATCATTTGCTTTATATCAATTATAGAGGTTATCCGAAGTTGATCGCTTTGGCCAGTTATCCAATACATTAGCAGTGCAAGCCTACACCTACTGGAAGTACCACTCTAGTGCAGTAAGTAAAGTATAAGTGCAAAAGCAAGTCCAGCAAAAGCAGCCGACATCATATTCACTCATTAAGTTACGTAGTTTGACCCAGTTACTCTTGGTCCAGCACACCTCCCAGAAATTTAGGAGAATCCAATGAAGGCAGCTCAGCATATGGACAGCCTTAGGCTCGCAAAACGGGAACATGGGACTTGCTTTCAAGGAGATATGTAGATGCCATCGAGTCTATTTTGTGTATTATAAGTGTCTAAGAAATCTCGTAAAGCAATATATTGGCAGTTATTCTTTTTAATATCAGTTACATATTATTACAAACTTTAAAAATCAATTTGGTGTGGTTCTTCAACAGCAAATAAAAATGTATAAATCAGAAAAGCAAGTGCAACAAAATATGTATTTTTTTTTCTGAAAAGAATACTTATAATAGTTTGCTATGAAACTGAATGTTTTGCCAAAAATGCATTGAAGACCATTTTGGAACTAATAATGTATTGCCTGGCCCCATTGAAAAAAAAAAGAAGACATGCAATTCATCTTTATACCATTTTCTAATCATATCAGGCATTTCTTTCCATTTTTAAAAAGTGGGACTAATAGTCTCAAGCACCTCAGCTTCATTCACTGTCCTGAAGGAATATAGAATTCTGGCAAACTAAAATGTCATGCAAGGAATCTACAAATGTATTGTTTAATTATGAAAATCTATTAATATCCTTCCGGGAGGTACAAAAATGTAATTCCAAGATGACCTCACTCATGTCATGCTGAAAGAGTTATTGTTTGTCTGCGATCATATCTTCCTTTTGTGCAGAACAAATGTGGGAAGAAGACATCCACACATATATACACAGTAAACACATACCTGTTGTTTATATATGTTCAGCATCCTTCAATGGCTGACAATTGAATGTAATCTGAAAAAGTCCCAAAGACTCTTAATAGTCTTTTTGTGTGGCACTTTATATAAAACTGGAAGGTATTGTGCAGAAAAACTTGTTGTGGCCTGTTGGCTGCTGGCCCCTCTGGCAGCCAAATCAGATGAGGAGTCAGGGCAAGGCAATCTGAGAGCTCTGAGGGGGAAGAGGGAATGGAGCTGTCAGAGATAGAGACAGAGGTGGAGCCTGGGCCATTCATCATCCCTCAGATGGAGAGTCAACAGCCCCCAGGTCTGGAGTTGGCTGATGAGGAAGAGTAGGAACAGCTGGTTCCAGTGTCTGATGCACAGATGTACAGAAGGCAGAGAAGAGGAGAGCAGCAGGAATCTATGGGCCGGTCCTTGGGACTGAAGAGCCACTGCTGCTAGCAAAGCCCCACCCTAGCTCTGGGGATAAAAGGCAGGGGGCGGAGATGAATAGGCGTGGCAGACAACTATTCATATCCCTGCCGATCAGCCACTGATAGCCTGCGCTTCTGAATCCTGTCTTATCAGAATTGTTCTTGGAATCTGCAGTGCCTTCTGAGCGTATGTGTGTATATGTGTGTCTCTATTGCTGGAAGAAAGCGAGTGGACTTTCCAGGACTTCATGTGCAAGTGTGTGTAGGGGGAGAGAGAGACTCATGGTGTGTTAGGGGTATTTCAAGGAGAAAGGGAGCGAGCGAGCGTCACTTTCCACAGGACTTAAAGACTTTGTTAGCCTGCTGTGAGAGAGTGGATGTGGTGCTCCTAATAAAGGGAACATTTTGTTAACTAAAAGAGGGCTTGTCATGTTTGGGAACCAGGTCAGAACAAAACTCTTGAGGTCCACCACTTCATAAGCGCACCACAAAGACCCAGTTTGCTAAAATCTAAATATTGGGTGTCAAACTCGCAGCGTCACGTTGCCGTCACAGTTTGTATCACAATGTGTTTTTTTTCCCCCTTTTTGGAGATGGGGTGGGCATGGCCTGTGCATGACGCATCAGCCCACGGGCCACCAGTTTAACATTCCTGATCTATGTGAACCTTCTCCAGCCTAGCACTCTTGCAACAAGCAGGAACAACCCCTGTTTTCAAAGTGCACAGTTGGAATCCAGTTCAATTGGAGTTGCATGGTTAGCGAAACCACTGCTTGCTTGAAGCCATTTCATCAATGACATCCTTGATATTTAATTTCCCTTTCACTGCCATGGTTTTTATCTTTTCTGTGGCCCTTCACAACTCTGTAATTTATCAAGAGGAGTATTGCATAACTGTTTGTGATTGTTTTCTGCTTAGTTTATGCTTCAGTGCATGCCAACTCAGTACCGGTTGCCACTGAGTTCAGTGAGGCTTATCTGGTAGCAGGCGTCAGATGGCAACTTCAAGATTTTTCACTTAGATTTCAAGGAACAGATTTAGAGTTCCTAGCTTTCCTTATTTAAGCCGGTGGTTCAAGCATTAGAATAAGCACCTTCTCACTCAACAAATTTGAGAATCTTTGGAATTTGTTCAATCACATTATATATGTTGGTTTTCTCAGGGATTGGAGAATGAACATTAGTGATTCATTATTGATTTAGTTAGGGTGTGTGTGTGTGAGAGAGAGGGGGGAGTGAGAGAGAGAGAGAGAGAGAGAGAGAGAGAGAGAGAGAGAGAGAGAGAGAGAGAGAGAGAGAGAGAGAGAGAGAGAGAGAGAGAATTGCACCAGCACGTAGCTTGTCTGTGTATGCAAATAGATCTCCAAAATGCTTACTGTCCTTGCTGGAAACATGAGTGGGAGATGCCTTATGGTTTGTTTCATGAATTTCCCAGGATCAAGTGAGGTCCAAGAGTTGATTGAGCAGACTCTTCTTGTGTTCTCATTCACTTATTTGCTTCTGGTGGGTGGATACTGCTTCCTGCTTTGATAGTCTAAAGAGAGGCAGGTTTATTTTAAATTGTTGAAAACATTTCTCCAGAGTAGGCATGTTGGAGATTTGGTCCAGGATCAGCATAATTTAATCAGAAAAAATGCACTTCTCTCTCTCTCCCTATGGGTTTCCTGTGGTGTTAATAATGTAGCTGTAGTGAATTATCTATGTTAACAATGGTTTGGGGTTTTTTTTGATGAAAGAAAGATTTCTTTTGTCTGCCCTGAACATTCTGTCACTTAGTTTCACTAGATGGCTCTTTGTTGTCAGTTCTTTAAGAATCAAGTGAGAAGAAAGTTGGGGAAAAGAATTTCCTCCCTCCCTTGTTCCTTCAATAGCATTATATTGCTAATTTGATGTGCATCTGTAATGTAACATTTTAATCAACCTTTTTGCCCAAAGGACAATGTAGATTTAAACACCTTCAACCTTGTGAGCTGGGATTTACTCTCACCCCCCACCCCCCAGAAAAACATTCCAAGTGTTCTACAGTTTTTACTGTTTTTTGGCAGATTGATGAAACTTGCTCCCCATAGCACAGGTTTTTGTATGTTTCTGTGCAGGTCCCACTTCATCCAATGGTTTTCTAAAAGATCAATGGGAGGAAACATAGTTATCATCATTCTAAAAATATCTGACAATGACAAAGGAGACTTCATCTTGGCTTCTTTGCCTCCAACACAAATTACAAGTAGTCCTTGACTTATGACCACAATTGAGCCCAAAATTTCTGTCATTAGGTGAGACATTTGTTAAGTGAGTTTTGCCCCATTTTACGAACTTTCTGTTCTGATCTAGGCTTCCTGATAAAGCATAAAATACACGCTTAGTCCTAAAAACTCTCTTTTATTTAAATGGCTATGAATTATGGTCATTCACGGCCCGTAATGATTCTCAAACAGTCTGTGAAGAGTTTGACAGAAGTCTGCCACAGTCTTTTAGGGTAATGCTGATAAGCACCCCCTTTATCTCCCTTTAAACACTGCCATATACCTAAGTGCCAATTAGTTTTGCAAGGCCAAATGGAGCACAGAGTCAAACAGAGCTTCTCAGAGTTTGAACCGACCAGAATGAACAAAATTGCTTCCTGCAAAGGCTCACATCCATTTGCTCATCTTTTATGTCTTATGGGAGGGGCCAATCATCTCCGAGCTTTACTCCTGAGTCACCCTTTTTGTCTTAATTGTTCTCGCCTTCTGGAAGCTCTGCACATGCACACAGTGGGAACAGGCTCAGTGGCACACTGTTCTTCTTCCTCACTGATGTCAGACTCTGGAGTCTCCGGAGACAGCACATAATTACCAGATGGTTCTGGCCCCCTCTCTGCCTCGGACACAGAGTCCTCATCTGAGCCTTCCCCAGACTCCAGGACTGGCCCACGTTTCTCCCCAACCTCCTCACTGTCCGACTCTGCTGCCAAATCCACAAGCCACTGGCAGACCACAACACTTCTCCATAGTGAGGGGGGGGAGGAGTATCCAGGATGGGTTGACCTTATCCTCCAGCTGATTGGACTGAGTCAGATAAGCTCTTGGGACATGCGCCTGGCCCACCAGGCACCGCCCAGTTATCAACTCAGTCCTCAACTGGATGGTGTGCCATCCTGGATCTCCAAGAAAATTAAAAGAAGTTTTGAAAAAGGAAAAGAAAAAGCCTCCCGAGCAGTGAAAGAATTTGCCAAAAGCCTCCTCGGGGGCGGCAAGCTGCCCAGGCATCTGAGTGAGACAAGGATCACTCAGAAAAGGAATCTGCTGGGCAAGAAACTACCAGAGGGCACAAGCCTTCCCAAGGCAAGCCCTGCCGCGGAGGAGCCAGAGGCGCTGGGAGCGCGAGCCATGGATTGCCAACAGGACGGCGCTGGATTCACTCCCAAGAAGTGGGCCTCGCTGCTAGGGCTTCTGCCGGGCACCTCATTGGAGGGAGTCCACGGGCAGGACCTAGTCCCTCAGCACCAGAGAGAGGCAGAGGGGAGCGAGGAGACCGGCGTGGGAGGCACGCGGCAGCTCCTAGGAGCACAAGCCGCTAGAGGAAATGTTTTGAAAAATGCGCCTTTCGTCTCCTGGCACAGGCGCCATCTTGAAGCCGGCAGGGACCACATGTCCAAGATGGCAGCGCCAAGTGACCAGGAAGAGGCCGGCAGGAGTCCAGCTCCTGCAGCAATAAACAGCAGCCCCGCCAGGAGTGCAGAAAACCAGCCAGGGTTAGTGACCACCCCAGGGGCTGCCCAGAGAGGTGGGGAGGAGGAAAGGCTAAAAGGAAAGAAAAGCACTTCTCCCCCAGGGCAGAGCTGGCAGAGGGTGGCCACAAGCCTGCCAAAGCCTCCAAATATGAAACACGAAGGCACAGGAGGCTGGAGCAGCTCTACAAGAAGGCAAGTGGGCACAAATCCACCCCAGGCCTAGGGCAGAAGGGGAGGGCCCCTGGAGCCCCTACCTCAAGCGGAGCCACAGGGGAGGAACCCACATTGCAAGCAAGGATCCCAATTGACACCTGAGGTCTTTGGGGTCTTGCTCAGGGATGGCATTCCCCCCCCACATATAGCCCCACTGAGTTCAGCCCTGCCCATGGGAATTCCACCTCTGGGTCTCCCTCCTGCACAGGTGGGCATGGCACCTAGTCAACAATCCCCTCAGGGGTCCCCAACTTCCAGGACCTAATGATGGGGGCCTTCCAACAATACATGACAGCGGCCTTTCAGCAGCCACAAGTGCAACCCCAGGTGGCACTATCCCCCAGGGCACCAGAAGGCCTGGTAGACCAGGAGGAAGACATCTCCAGTTCCTCTGCCTCATCACAGGAGGACAGCGACCTGGATTGTGAGGAGGGGGAAGTCAGGGAAGATAAACTTTCCGAGGATGAAGGTATGCCCCCTCCTAAGCCGGCCTTCACCAGGTTGTTCCAGCTTTCATTGTACAAGTCGCTTCTGTTCAAGGCAAAGGCAGCAGCCAAGCTTGGAAACAGAACTGCAGAAGCACCACCTCAGCTTCAGGGGTTCTCGGCAGAAACCATCTTTGATGAGAAGGCCATTGAGACCGACACAGTGCCAACCCCCAAGGCCTTCCTGGACTCGGTCAAGCGCCAGTGGGCAGCCCCCACAGCGGGTCCTATGCCCACATCCACAGACAAGATCTTCAATGTGGATCAGGACATGGCGGGGGCGCTATCTCAGCCCTCCATCGATGATACGGTACGGGCACTGCACACCCCAACTAACCTCCCAGGGGAACCAGAAGAGGCTCTGAAGTTGGAGGACAGGAAGGCAGATCTCACCCTCCAAAGGGGGCATCAAGCAGCGGCCTGGGTGGTGAAGGCGGCCACCACCGCCTCCTTCTTCAACCAGACTTCCTTACTCTGACTGCAGGAGCTGCAGCAATGAATCCCCGTCACCGAGGTCAGAGCGCACCAGGACATCAACAAACTGTGGCAGCCATCTAATTTTCAGCGGACGCCACCTTGTCCGCAACCAAGTTTGCCTCCAGGGCGATCGCTTCTACCATTGCATCCCATAGACTGCTGTGGCTGAGGCAGTGGCAGGCCGATGTACGACACAAGTGGCGCCTGGCATCAGCTCCCTTCACAGGAGATACCCTTTTTGGGACAGCTCTGGACCTGTACCTCATAGAGAACGAGGATAAGTGGAAGGTGCTTCCCACGGCTTCAAAGAAGGGTCAGTTCAGAGCGACGCCTTACCCCAGACGGTCCTACTCCCGGGGACAGGACTTTGGGACTTCCTTCCATGGTCAGGACTCTTTCAGGGGATCTGAGGTGGGGTACTCAGGGGCCAGGCAGTACCAGGGGGGTTTCGCTGCCAGGCAAAGATACACAGATAGGCCACAGAAAGGCAAACAGCAGAAGCGGCCCTTTCGAGGTGGCGGCGGCGGCGGGGGGGGATGCTCCTTCCGCAAATACTAATGCCAGACCAGATTCACCTCCCATTGGGGGCGCTTAGCATATTTCAGGGATCGCTGGGACTGCTCCTCCTCTGATAGGTGGGTACAACACACCATCAGACATGGGCTGGCACTGGAGTTTCTTTCCACCCCCCCAGGGTTCTTCCGGATCTGCCCGGTTTCCAATAACCCGGCCAGGAGGTTATTGATGCAGGAGGCCATACAGCATCTGCTGGATATCCGAGCCATCCAGCCAGTGCCTCTAGACCAGCAAGGTCAGGGGTATTACTCAATCCTCTTCGTAATTCCCAAGGCTTTAGGAGGCTGGAGGGCTATTCTGGACCGGAAACTGTTAAACCGCTTCATCCGCTATAGGAGGTTCAAAATGCATTCACTCCACTCCATCTTGGAGGGGATTAGGCAGGGAGACCTCCTCACTTCCATAGACCTCACAGAGGCCTACCTTCACATTCCAATCCTGCGGGATCACCGGAGGTATCTCAGGTTCTGTTATCTAGGGCGGCATTTCCAATACCGGGCTTTGCCCTTCGGGTTGTCATCCACCCCCCGAGTGTTCACCAAGGTAATGGCTGCCCTGGCAACCCATCTGAGACAGGTTCCAGTCAGGATCCAATGTTACCTGGATGCCTCTGATACAGTCATCCTCCTTTGAGGGGGCTCTAAGGGATCTAGATACCACCATGACAGCACTAAGGGACCATGGGTTCTCCGTAAACCTGGCCAAAAGCCATCTTCACCCATCCACTAGGCTAATCCACCTAGGGGCTCTGATAGATTCAGAGGAAGGCAAGGTTTTTCTGTCAAGAGATAGACAGATTTCCCTAAGACAGTTAGCTATACAGGTGGTCATGGGAGGTAGGGTGTCCTTAGCCACCTTGTCCAAACTGCTAGGCACCATGGTCTCCGCCATTGGCATTGTTCCATGGGCTCGCCTCCACACCAGAGACCTACAATGGTTCCTTTTGCCTTTCCAGCGAAGGTGCAGGAGCTGTTCCCAGATCAAGGTCCTCCTCCCGGCAGAAGTCTCCCGCTCACTGATCTGGTGGACTTCCTCCGCGATTACAAAGGGCGAAGTCTTCAGAACACCAGACCGGGTGACGGTAACCACAGATGCCAGCCTGTACAAGTGGGGTGCCCACCTGCAAGATCAGATAGTGCAGGGACAATGGAGCCAGGCGGAACTGACGCACAGCATCAATTGGCTGGAGCTCAGGGCGGTCCGCCTTGCCCTGATACATTTCCACTGCTCTGTCAAGGGCAGGCGCATTCTAGTCCTCACAGGCAAGATCGCCACCAAGGCCCATTTAAATAGACGGGGGGGGGACTAAATCAGGGGCCCTTATGTGAGAGGCCAAGAGGCTGGGGCGATGGGCCGAGAGGAATGTGCTATCTCTAACAGCAGAGCATATAGCGGGGGTGGACAACACCAGAGCCGACTGGCTCAGCAGGGCAGAAGTAGACCACTCAGAGTGGAGACTTCATCCAGCCATCTTCAGGGAGGTGATGGACCGTTTCGGCCACCTGGAGGTCGACTTATTCACCACGCCCCTCAACACCCAACTCCCGAGGTTCTACTCCAGGTACCAAACACACAGGGCAGAGGGGGCAGATGCCCTCTGCTGCCCCTGGCCCAGGGGGCTTCTATATGCATATCCACCCTTAACCCTGATTCCCAGGGTAATTCAGAAAATTCTTCGGGAGGGAGCGGAGGTGGTACTGATTGCCCCTTACTGGCCCAGGAGGCCATGGTTTGCAGACCTCCAATCGCTCTTGGTGGGCAGAGCGTGGAGAATTCCCCAGGAAAAATATCCCTCAGCCAGGGATCCCTGGAGCACCCGGAACCCCAATGGCTCCAGTTGAACGCGTGGTGGTTGAGCAGAGCATCCTGAGAGAGGAAAGCTTCTCCCCCAGGGTAATAGATACTATCCAGGCTGCCCGAAGACCCTCCATGGAGTGCATTTACGGCGCAACATGGCGGGCCTTTTCCACATGGTGTAACTCCCGTGGGCAGGACCCAGTGAGACCCACTGTCCCTCTAGTGCTGGAGTTTCTCCAGGCAGGCCTGGACAGGGGGTTAGCTCCCAACACTATTAGGAGACAAGTCTCAGCCATTTCTTCAGTGCTCCTGTGCGGCAGAGCCCAGACACTCACTCAACAACCGTTGGTCAGGCAATTCCTGAAAGGGGCATCCAACCTCAAACCACCCACAGTACATAGGTACCCCTCCTGGGATTTACACAAGGTGTTGGATGCTCTGACAGGGGAGCCGTTTGAGCCATTGCAAACAGTGTCACTAAAGTTTCTAACCCTTAAGGTGGCGTTCCTGGTGGCCATCACGTCCGCCAGACGAATATCAGAACTGCAGGCCCTGTCTGTCAGGGAGGACCTCTGCATTTTTCACCAGGATAGAGTGGTGTTGCGGTTGGACCCTTCCTTCATACCTAAGGTATGTTCGTGCTTTCACAGGGCGCAGGAGCTGATTTTGCCCAATTTTTGCCCGGACACTTCTCATCCCCTAGAGAGGAAGTGGCACACCTTAGATGTAAGAAGGGCTCTGAGGATCTACCTCAGAAGAACCCGGCAGAATAGAAGGTCTGAGGCCCTGATTGTCTCATTCCAACCGGGGTCTCTGGGCAAGAACGTGACCTCCACTACCATAGGCAGGTGGTTGAGAACCTGCAGAGCTACGGCCTACCAGTCTCAGAGCATTCAGCCACCAAGCCCCATCACAGCACACTCCACGCAAAGTGTGGCCACCACTGCGGCCTGGGCTACCCAGGCGTCATGGACAGAGATATGTAGGGCAGCCACGTGGTCTTCCCCCTCACCTTTCATGAGGAACTACCAGTTAGACACCTTTGCCTCGGCGGAGGCTTCGTTCGGGTGCATGGTTTTACAGACGGTTCATAGGGCAGGGGACACCCCCCACCAGGCTTAGTTGGCCAGTGCCCTCAGTATGTGACCCTCCCTAGGGACGCGCTAGCTTTGGTACGTCCCATCCTGGATACTCCTCCCCCCTCACTATGGAGAAAGGGCGTTGGTACTTACTTGATACGTCTCTTCTCATAGTGGGGGGAGGAGTATCCAGACCCCCCCCGACATGGTTATGTAACATGTGTTATGATGATTGTTGCACTGGTATGTTTAAGTTATACTTCAATAAAATATTTGAAACCAAACTAAAGTCTGGAGTAGATGGCATAACGAGTCGGATAGACTTCTTCTCCGATAACTGGGCGGTGCCTGGTGGGCCAGGGGCGTGTCCCAAGAGCTTATCTGACTCAGTCCAATCAGCTGGAGGATAAGGTCAACCCATCCTGGATACTCCTCCCCCCACTATGAGAAGAGCGTATCAGGTAAGTACCAACGCCCTTTTCATGCCACAGTTCTTAAGTGAATCCCTGCAGTTAGTAACCTGGTTGTTAAGTGAATCTGGTTTCCCCATTGAATTTGTCTGAAGTTTGCAAAAGGGGATTGCATGATCCCGGGACACTGCAACCATCAACAATATGAGTCAGTTGGCCAAGCATCGGAATTTTGATCACATTATCATGGGATGCTTCAAAGGTTTTAATTGTGAAAAACGGTCATAAGTCACTGTTTTCAGGGCTGTTGTAACTTTGAACAATCACTAAATGAACTGTTGAGGTAAGTTGAAGAATATTTGCATCCAGACTCTGGAAGAGATAAAGGAGTTCCAGCTTTATTGCCCCTTCCCATGCTCACACTTAAGAATTGTTCTATAATTTTATTTGATTGTTTTGCAGGATATTGGTGAGAATGTTAAGCACATGCCAGGAATCTTCAAAAGTTATTTGATATATACTACATATACATTGTTTTGAACATGGAGAAACCAATTTTATATATAACTATGGCTGATGTTTTATTTGTGCTTTGTGTGTGTGTGTGTGTGTGTGTGTGTGTGTGACATTAAAATAGCTTTTAGTCTGCAAGAGTGGAATGTAATCATATAAAATATATAAATTGATTTCTATTTTTTTTTAGTAGCTGTACAAATGTATCTCGGAAGCTTGCTTGGGATATTAAATTCCCTTCTCACATGGAATTTATTTCTCTCTGATATATGCACTATCTTTGAACATCGAAATTTTATGCTCTGCATTGATACAACTGGTCTCAAGTTAATTGAGAAGTGAGCAATATCTTGCCATCCAAATATGGACTGTCCTATCCTTCTCATTTTTGCCTATGTTGGATAAGGATGTGGGGAGATAGGATTCATCAACATCTGAAACCACATCTTGCTCACCTAACTAATTAACTGGACCCCTTCTTTTCTGAAAGCCAGGCCTGTCATGGATCTCAGGAAATCACTCTGTTGGAAAAGCAATTGATATTAGACTTCACAGTCTGAAAGCAACGAGATATGATCAGACAGACCAATTTTACTGAAAATCAGTTGCTGGATGTGACTGGGACACACTTTCTTGTAAGAATTACAGACAAAGGTGTTTTTCTGTTTGTTTATGAAGGTAAGAAGGGACCAAGCATTGTACAACTAAAGAAGGTAGATCTCGCCTTGGACCAAAGGGTTTATAAATGGTAGCATAATGCTGCCATCTATCTGTGGCCAAAGTTGCTTGGTTTCCATTTATGGATACCCTGGTGAGTGAGTGTGTGTGTGTGTGTGTGTGTGTGTGTGTGTGTGTGTGTGTGTTGGAATAAACAGCACTTCACTATTGAAAAGAAGGAAAGCTCAAGTCCACAGGCTATATATTACATCTTATCAAAAATTGATATTTGGAGTGATTTCCTCTGTCTCTCAAGTTCTTTTAACATATGGAACAGAATTTTACTCTGAAAGGTCTTCAGAGATTCTCTATGGGCAACAGAAAAGAGGGGGGGGGGGTTGTCAAGTGTGAAAAGTTGCCACCATATTGTGACTCAATCTCTTCCTCTGTTTTGTGTGATGTATAAAAGGGCAGAATTTGCATCATGACATCGCAAACCATGTTTCATCAAATTGGCATCATTGTGGTCAGCAATGGACATCCAGGCTTGAAGCTGTAGTCCCATTTGTTAAAGTGTTTTGCTGGGTGCGGGCCAAAACTCTTGTCCTTGAACAGTGACTAGGGTATAGCCAAAATCAGAAGCCGTTTATATAGAAACCAGAGTTTTGCCCTAAGTAGGATCTTAGAAGAATCTGAGGTCAATGCACACCAAAGTGTTCCCCCAAAAAAGTGAGATGAACACAGCACATTTTGAGGTCATCAGAACAGGAAAACAGTTGAACAACAATAAGAACAAAAATCCTATATCAGTTGCACCTCTGTTGCATAGATTGGAAGTGCCATTGCAATGACTTCAAAAGCCTCAGTTGAAAACTTTTAAAATATAGTCTTCCAGATTCTTTCTTTGCAGTTGGCTTCTGCTCTCAAGAAGTCTTTTACTTTCATCAACCCCTTTCCATGCACTGTGTCTGGCCACATGGAAACCTCAGCGTCTACTTTCTAACATCAGGACCCTCTGGAGCTGGGAGATGGTGCAGTTCTATACAGACTGGGATCCTAACCTATAGGGCTTCTCCTCGAGCCAAACCTGGTGAAGTACATCTCTGTATCTGTAATCCTCCAGGTTAAAGAAGTTAATCTGTTTACTGCAGGAGGATTGGATTCCAGTTGGTGTGGCCCATCCTGGATCATCTTGAAGTTGAGATTATCATTATTTTTTCATCATTAACTTTAACTCCATGTATCTTTTAGGAGCTTAGTCTCATATTTAATATTCCATAGTAAATCTGTTTAAGCCAATGAGATGAAGCTCCAAGCAAACTATTGTGTGTCATAACCTTGATTGGGAAGACTCATCCCAATGCTCTTCTGTCCCACCAAGTAAGTATACATCCCCACTCACCCATTCTACTCACACTACAACTATCTTGTATTAACTCAGTGGAGATTAAATTGCTTTGTAATCAGCAAGGGTTGTTTTTAATAGGGCACATAAAGGATTATACAGTATATGATGTCTTCAGAAGCTGTTGCATCCTGAAACTATTCCTCGACCAACGGACTCATGAAAAAAGGTGGAGAATCTTTTTCCCACCCAAATAAGAGTCCACATGTTTTCATCCTGTCTTGTTTTCTCCAAAGTGTGCAGATGTCTAGGGAAAGGCTCTCTTGCACTGGACAGGTAAAGGTCAACCTTGAATCTGTCCCAGATTCAGCTTTGATCTGCTGAATCAAAGCACAGCCTTAGTAAATGCAATCAGCTGCATCCAAAATAGTTCATGCAAAGCACATCTATATGATTGATAAGCCACAAGGCAGTGGGCATTTACTGTGCCTGCTAGCAAGCTCTACTTTGCAAAGCCATAATTAGTTCTGTACAACCCTCTTTGTTTCGTTTAAAGTGTCTAATAGGACTCTTCCGGAATTTCTCTCAAAAGAGAGCAGCAAAGTAATGATTTTTATTTTACGATTATTGTATATGTGAAGTGTGCAACATGCCCAGTAACACTTTGGCATCTATTGCTTTCCTAAAGTGGATCTGGCAATTATGCTAATATTGCGCTGGTAAACAGTGCCTTCATTGCTAATTAGCGAAGAAAGGTTGCCATTTGGATTTTCATTTCAGATGACGGATGATCTGAAAAGAAAAATAGACAAATGGTGCCCGCAAGATGGCAGTGCAGGATAGTTGAAAGAGATGTTGCTTGCTTTTACTGCCATTCAGTTCCCCCCTTTTTTGAGGAAATAGTGCTAATAGTGACTGAGAGTCTAGAGAACACAGCTCTCCCAAAGATTCAGAATTGGTGTACTGGGGAGGCTTTTAATTTTTGCAATTACCTACTCAGATATTTTTTTCAAAGGCCTTCATTGCATTAATTCTCTGCTCTTTTAGTAGGCCTCCTGGGAAAATAGCCCAGTATTTTGGACCTATTACTCTCCCACACACATACATCCTGAAATGTGATATGTCAGCTACAAAGCACCTTGTGGGAACCTCTTCAATGTTAGATCATGAAAGCAGAATGTTTTCCAAATCCAAATTAGATGGAAGCCATCATTAAGTTGAATCATAGGCCATAAAAGTGTGTGCTTATTTTGTTAACTCCATAGAATCCTTCATCCAGCAAGATAAACAAATAAAATAGTAGAAGAGGAAAGAAATGGCTAATAAGTCAATGTAATGCGCTCTGAGAGTGACCTTGAAGAAGAAGGAAGAAGAGCTGCAGCCAAGGAGATAGTCAGGTAGGAGAAATTGGAGGCCAAAGCAGGGTTTTAATTTGAGAAAGCATTCTCAGCTGGAGATTCAGGAGTTATATAGCTCCAGTACATTTGGAAGACAATACTTGGAGAAAATTAATGCAGAACATTAGACTTCAAAAACAAATCTACATTGATTTATGCATAACTAAAGAATTCCATTCATTCAAGTGGGGTTTACGCTTGAGTAAGAAGAAGAAGGAAATCAAATAGGTCAGGGGTCCCCCAACCCCGGGTCTGTGACTGATTCACAGCCCGTTTGGAACCTGGCTGCAGAAAGAGTGAGCAATAGTATGCATGCATGCACGCACGAAACTGCATTTGTGATGCAGTGTCTGATGCCAGTACCAACGACTTGGAACTATTGAGATGCTCTTCGTTACTTAATAGGGGTAATTTTCAACTCCATGCAATAACACACAGAGAATCATCCCATTAAATGTGTTGCTTTTTATACATTACTGAGTGTGATCCAAGCAACATAAGCACTTTAAAAAAAATCTGCCACAGATCTTATTGCAGATTTACTTGGAAGGAAGCCCTAATGACTCCATTGGGATACACCCATTTCTCTATAAAATCAGTGGAATTAAACCACTTTTACAATCACTGGCTGAAGCCAGAAATAAATAGGATGTTGCCACAATCAGATTCATTGGAGGATTTATGTGAAATGCTGCCATTTGCTGATAATTTAAATCTGAATTTAGTCAGCAGTGTCCTGGCTTTAAATTCTTATTCCATTAAGGTACATGTATATGTGTGAATAGAACTGGTTGAATCCATAGGACGAAAGGTTAAATGTCTCAAACGTCACTTCTCCAAAGTTGTCCAGGCCTTCATACTTGGCTCCATCTCCTGCTCTGAATTATAGGCAGTCTTTGATTGTATTTAAAAGAATACAAAATTTAAATCTAAAGGATTGATGACTGGAATGGAGCCTGTCCATTTCAGCATGAGGTGCCTTGGGCGGAGAAGGCTCTGGGAGGCCTAGCAAAGGCTCACGTTCCACTTTCCAATCCTAAGGATCCCTGTAGGCCAGGGGTGTCAAACTCAATCCCATTGCAGGCTGTATCAGAGTTTGTTTGTCCTGGGGGGGGGCATGGCCTGGTCATCGCAGCTGACTGTGTGGCTGTGACCATGACCAGGGCAACAGGGGCCGGTCCTTCATCATCTCCGGGACAGCCCCATGGGCCAACTCTGCAGCCTATTGCGGGTTGGATATGGACGCAGGCGGCGTGTTTGACACATCTGCTGTAGGCCTTAGGCTTGCTTTCCCATTCTACTGGATCCCAAACGGTCATCTCCCGGCACATTGCAACTGTCATAAATACGAACAAGTTTGCCAAGCATCTGAATTTTGATTGTATGACCATGGAGATGCTGCAATGGTTGTAAGTGTGAAAAACAGTTACAAGACACTTTTTTCAGTGCTGTTATACCTGAAATGACAAATAGTTGTAAGTCAAGGATTGTAACTCAGGCTATAAAAACTATAAATAATTACAGTATGTCCCAAATACACTATAAATTGATCAGGAAGCCATATGTTCATTCTTTTAATCATGCTTATATAATGCTATTTTTTCCTGTTACTTCTATCATATTATACATCAAACTGTTGTTCTTTGGCTTAACTTTATGTGACGCAATTCTTAGTACAACCACAAAAGCAGACGAAAGGGAGGGAAATGAAAGGGCACAAGTCATTCCTCAAAGCTCTTCATAGACTTGTTTCAGCCCTTTTCTGATAGGCAAACTGTTCTACACTGAGTTTGCCATTTAGGCTTCTATTAATACAACAGCAGCTCTCGGGGTGTGAGACTTGGAGAGTATGTCAGAGGGACATTTCATACCACCTACTACTTGGAGCTGCCATGGATTTAATTAAGATGTGGAGGATGAAATGAAAAACATGGAACGGAACAGTCCTAGTTATTATAAACCTTGGGGCTGATCAGCTACACACACTCGCCTTACGTATGCCAAATTTTCCAGCTTCTGTGGGATCAAAGAGATGTTTCAAAAGAGGTCAAAGCCATTTTAGAAGTCCATGACATAATGAGACTAGAAGAGCGGTCTTCCTTTTGGAACCAATGTAAAATAAAGGAGCGAATGAAAACGTTAGCAAATCACACAAGTGTGCATTTCAGTTTGAAACGATAGAATTTGGAATTTGAATAAGTGCAAATTAAGAAGCCCACATCTTCCATTCATGAAATCATAAACAAGGAGCTATTGGGGCCATGGAGTTTAACCTCCTGCTTTTTTCAGGAAATTGAATTATACCATACCAAGGAGATGGCTGTCAAGCTTCCACTTGGATGCATCTAATGAAAGGAAACCCACCACTTTTCTGGGTCATCAGTTCTATTGACAAGCTGCTGTTTCCATAAGGTTTTTCCCCCTTGATGGCCTTCCATTTTACTGCATGAAAACAGATTGTGTGTGTGTGTGTGTGTGCGCGCACACACACACACACACACACACACACACACACCGGTATATATTTAATTCTTGAGGAAAATAGGTCTACTTGGTGTTCTAAGCATGAATGTCTGTGGGGGAAGGAAATGCAAGGGATACTGTGAGTGTCATAATGCGAACCTCTTTACTTGAAGCAGACATCGGGTCACAAATATGTAAGAGTGGGATTTGCATCATATAATAAATAAATAATATACTACTGTGATGTCCCCGTGCATCATTGTTATTTTCTGTGAGAGAGGCTGGATTTCAGGTTCCTTTTCCTTCTTCCTGCCAGCTTTGTTCTGTTGCATGTGTGTGTGGTGGTGGGGCAACACTCACTTGAAGCTATCTTCCAGAATAAACTGCCCTGGAATCAGTAGTGGGTTTCAAAATTTTTTAGAACCTCTTCTGTAGGTGTGGCCTGCTTTGTGGGAGTGGCTTGCCAGCCATGTGGCCGGATGGGAGTGGCTTGCCAGCCATGTGACCAAGTGGGAGTGGCTTGGCAGCCATGTGACTGGATGGGGGTGGCCAACTTGTAAAATGTGGTGAAATTCACTTAACAATGCTCTTGCTTAGCAACCAAAATGTTGGCTCAGAAACTCTGACATTGAAGTGTGCAAGTCTTAAAGCTGTCAATTTACAAGACCCTTGCACCCCTAACCCTTTAGAAAAAAACCCCCAGAGGTGTTCAAACTTGACAGCTTTAAGACTTGTGGACTTCAACTCCTAGAATTCCTCCTCTCCCTCTTCATCTTGATGATGTGCGGATGGGTGGAGGAAGGGAACTGGAACTGGTTCTAAACGGCACGGTAGATTTATGGAATCTGTTCTATAGAAGAGGTTAGAACTGGTAGGAACCCATCCCTGCCTAGAATGCTCTTGAATAATACAACATTCACAGAATCTATCGCATCTGTTAAGAGTGACTGTGAAAAGTATAAGCATTATACCAGGTAGCATGAATAAAATCCCTGGACTTTTAAGTACAGGTAGTGTCAACTTATGACTATAATTGAGTCCAAAATTTATGTTGCTAAGTGAGAAATTTGTTAAGTGAGTCTTGCCCCATTTTACAACTTTTCTTCAGAGGTGGGTTGCTTCTCTAGTGGTGTTATGACCTGGGTCGCAGAACTGGCAGCGACCCAGGCTGGCCACACCCCCGAACTGGTTCTCTGGTCACTTCTGCCGTTGCCGGCTTGTTGCTTGCTCATGCGCAGAACAATTTACAGTCAAAGTGTACGCAAAGCGAACCGGTACCAACTGGTACAGGAACCCACCCCTGCTTTTCTTGCCATCTTTAAATAGATCACTGCAGTTGTTAAATTAGTAACAAGGTTGTTAAGGGAATCTGGCTTCCCCATTGGCTTTCCTTGTCAGAAGGACGCAAAGGTTGATCACGTCCCCTTGGACACTGGAACCGTCATAAATATGAGTCAATTGTCAAACATCCGAATCACGTAACCATGGGGATGCTGCAACAGTCATAAATGTGAAAAATGGTCATAAGTCACTTTTTTCAGTGCCGTTGTAACTTCCAACGGTCACTATGTGAACTGTTGTAAGTCGAGGACTACCTGCATTAACTCTGAGAGATCCTGGAGAAATGGGGTTATTAAATGATTGTAGGAAAGCAAATTTTGTCCTTCCCTTCTAAAAAAAGGAAAAGTAGAATCCAAGAAACCATAAACCAGTCACTCTGCCATGGATATCGGGGAAGATTCTAGTAAACTACAGGAAAGCTCTGGGCAAGGAACCCACAATGACATTTTAACTGTCAAGCTACTTGAATGTAAGCTGAGTAGCATGACAATTAAGTTAATTCATAGTTGACTTGAAAATCAATGTTTTTTTCAACAAACTAGAGAGAAACGCTGAGCAGGTTCCAATTAGGCCCTCTGCTCTTCAGTATTCCTATCAATGACTTGAATGAGGAGGTGGAGGAAGTGGTTATCACATCGGTAGATGACACACAGGTTGATGGAGTGGCAAACACCCTGGAACCGTGATGGTGAACCTTTTCGGCACCAAGTGCCCAAACCAGAATGTACGTGTGTGCGCACCGGAGCCCCAGAGACTCGAAAACCATCTGGCCGGCACGAACATGCGCACTGGCCACCTGGTATTCTGGTTTCCGGTGTGGGCATGCGTGCCAGATATCTGGTCTTCACGCATGCCAGAGCGTCAAAAATATGAAGTCTAGGTGGCCAGCATGCGCACCAACCAGGTGTTCTTTGGGGGTTCGAGGCTCTGGCATGCATGTGCATGCCGGAAACCAGAAGAGCAACTGGCGATGGCACGCATGCCCACAGAGAGGGCTTTGTGTGCCACCTCTGGCGCACGTGCCATAGTTTCACCATCACGGCCCTAGAACATGAAAATAAAATTCTGAATATATTTTTTTTTGTATTGCAAAATTTTTATTGATTTTAAAATATATAGGGAAGGGTAAAAGGGTGTACAAAATTTTTTTTGCAGCTTCCACACTGGTGGTGTAAATCCCTCCAAGAAACTCACAAACTTAACAATCTTAAAAATAAAATATAAAAGAAAGCATCAGAACAAATTTAACCAATATTATCAAACATGTGCTCTACTATTTTTCTTTGTTACTTTCTGTAATATCAACAATTACAATTACTCCAAATACATTCATTTTTGTGATCTAAGTCTTTTCAATATTGCTTCTTTTTTCCTGCCCCCCGGGAGGGGCCTCAACGCCTCCCCCCTCCTTATTTTGCATCTTGCTGTCCTTTTCTCTACTCCTACTAAATTCCTCCTCTGGAGGGGAAATATTTTTTTTTGATAAAGGCTTCCGCCTCTTGAATTGTATTAATTCTGATCCTATTTCCCTCCCAGAAGACCATCATCCCCTCTGGGAACAGCCATCTAAACCAGACCCCCATGTTGTATAATTTTGTACTTGTTGAAGTAACAACATGAAATTTAATTTTAAAAAAACCCCAAATACAAAGTTTCTCATTTGGGGGGAAATATCAAAAATACGTATAAGTAAAGGACGAAAGATGCCAATCTTTTTAGGGTAGATATTAAGAAATATTTTAGTTTTTAGATTGGAAACAGAATATTAGTCAGAAATACAGTGTGACTGCAAAAAGCATCAATCCCACAATATAATTAGAACATGGAAAGTGTCGTTTTACTTTATTCTGCACTGTTCTGATCCCATGCCGAGGGTTCTTTCCAGCTCTAAACATAATTCTTTAAAGATAATTCAGGGAGAGGATTCAGAGAAGGGCAGCAAGAATGTTCAGGATAGCAGCATGTTAGCATTATATTGAGAAGAAATATTGAAGGAGTTGTGTATTCTTGTCCTTGGGGAGCAGTGGTGGGTTTCAAATTTTTTTTAGAACCCCTTATGTATGTGTGGCCTGCTTTGTGGGAGTGGCTTGCTGGCCATGTGACTGGGTGGGAGTGGCTTGCCAGCCATGTGACTGGATGGGCATGACCAACTTGTAAAATGTGGTGAAACTCACTTAACAACCCTCCTGCTTAGCAACCAAAATGTTGGCTCAGAAACACTGGCATTTGAAGCATACAAGTCTTAAAGCTGTCAAGTTACAAGACCCTTGCACCCCTAACCCTTTAGAAAAAAAACCCAGGGGTGTTCAAACTTGACAGCTTTAAGACTTGTGGATTTCAACTCCCAGAATTCCTCCTCCAGTTATGTTGGCTCAGGAACTCTGGCATTGAAGTGTGCAAGTCTTAAAGCTGTCAAGTTACAAGACCCTTGCACCCCTAACCCTTTAGAAAAAAAACCCCAGGGGTATTCAAACTTGAGAGCTTTAAGACTTGTGAACTTCAACTCCCAGAATTCCTCCTCTCGCTCTTCATCTTCATGATGGGCGGGGGGAGGGAGCTGGAAATGGTTCTAAACGGCACTGTAGATTTGTGGAACCTCTTCTATAGAAGAGATTAGAACTGGCAGGAACCCACCCCTGTTGGGGAGGCAACTAAAGGGGGCATGCGTGTTTGAGTGTGTGCTAAGATTATTTCCAGAATAAATTAGTCTTCTTAATATTTTTTTTATCAGAAGATCACTGAGACCTATTTGTTCTCTCTCGTTCCAGAATGTGAAACATTAAATGAGGGATTTAAGTTACAGAAAGGCAGATTCCATCTGAATGTTTTTTTGAAAAAAAATCCACTACATAAGAGCAATTTGATAAAGTCCATTTACCAGGAGAGGTGGCAAACTGCTTGGATATGTTCAAATGACAGCGAGAGCACCATCTGTCCAGAATGTTCTGATTTGGACTTCTGTATCAAAGAGTGGGTTGGGCAAGGTGGCCTCAGTTGCCTCTTCCAACTTTAGACAATTTGGGGATGGAGTTACAAAACTGGGACAAGTGGGGGCTGGGGGAACCGATATCATAAGTTTTTGTAATCAGGCATTGGGTGTTATGATCTGCATTTGGTTTGCTTTCATTTTTGGTTTATTTAATGGGTCAGTCTTCTCCAACTATTTCTGCCTAGCTATGTGATGAGAGAGGTTGGGCATGGTTGGGGTCCTTTCAATTTAACGGCATCATCTTAAACAGATCCTGGAAGATACTGTCTATAATAGCACCAGACCCCTGAAATTTGGATGTCCCAACCCTTCTGGTTTTTTGAACGACATTGATGGCTAGGTTCTTCCACTGATCATTGGTCCAGAACGGTGGAAGACACCATCTTGTATATCTTGAGTTAAATTGTTATTATATGATCCCCGTATCAAAACAACTTACCTTATGCGTGGACAGAATCTGAAAATAACATTTAACACAGCACTGTCCTTAAGCAAAATGGTTCGGTTGAGATCTGCGTATGTGGGGCTGATTGGGGTAGATTGTAGGGGTGACACCACGATATAATTTTATCATATTTTATCTATAACTTAAATTATTGTATTTTATTCCAATTCCATTTAAAATTTTTAAAATCAAATTTTAGTAATTATTTGCTTTTGGAACTCTGCACTTTGATATGGCCCAAGGGCTAATCAATAAATAAATGTAATGTGATGTTGTATATTGTTTTAAATGGGTATGTGCTGCCCAGAATGGTAAATGATTGAATTAATTAATGAAGAAAATAAACTAGTTAAAGCAAGTGGTGGGAGGAGAATTTTTTTATGAAATCAGATTCTGTAGAAAGTGTAAATGATGATGAAAGTTCTGGACATAGAACATTAAATAGAAGGTCCTATTGCTACTCTCAGCCTCACTGTTGAAGAGAATAAGGACAGAAAGATAATTTGTGGAGGATGGAGTCCTCCATTTTAATCTTCCTCAGAACCTCCTGTCCCTTTCTAAAATCCAATACTTGTTACGGGCATCTTTTATCAAAGGAAAAGAAACTAACAATTTGCTTTCTTTAGCCAAAGTATTCGGTTGAAGGATGCTGGGGGAAAGAGAGTGCACTAAGAGACAAAATGGGGAGGATTCGAAAGATCATTTTGGAGGTAATGAAAGCAAATCACAGAGAGAAGAAAAGACATGCATTTAAATGTTGTCAATGTACACTTGCTTGATTATTGTCGCAAGCTGTACAAAAGCCATTTTGCTGGTACATTCTGACCTTGACTAAAATACTCCCATCATTATTGATATTATTGTATCAAACTTTGAAAATGTACAGGAGGAAATTCTTAATGTAAAACCAACATTAAACTCTGTAAATATCAACTCATACTGATTGCCACAATGCAGTTGAAGTTATCAGTATAGATTTTTTTACATTTACCATATGAAGTAGAGCTTCTACAGTATATACAGGCTGCAAAAATATTTCAGATTACTAGAGGGTAGCAAGGGGTTAGAATTTTTATTATCTCTTCACTGCCATCTAAAGGACAAGTGCTTTTTTGCAGCTCTAATATACAAGTTTTATTATCTCAATTTTGGACATTCCTTTCTACAATTCGTTGGTGAGTGATATTTTCGGCCCTGAGAATTGTTTTAAGAGCCCATGCCACACAGATACCCTTTTCACACAACCCTTCCTCCCCTTCAACACCAAATATTTATTCCTAAGATTCTCTCTAGAGGTGCTTGGGAGTGTATATAATCATAATAGAAGAACAATTCAACACATTAAATAAAACCCAGAAGGATATTATCATCAACAATATGACAGGCTACCAAGACATCTAGCAGGACAAGAAGGATGGTCTTCCCACCATCCCTTACTGCACCCAAAAGTCATTAGCGAGAGCAACCAATGCAATTACTGTTCCATCCCATAACCTGCCTTGAATCCTGATTGCCAAATCTCCAAATAATTTGTTTGGATCAGAGACTTCTAATTGTTGCCCATCACTGTCACTGCGTTAATTGGTTTGCCAACTTGAGCTTCTATTCTGAGTTATACTGTAGAAATGTTTTTCTTATCTGACAATGATTTACTGCGCATGTCTCTCCAGCTCCCATCAATCACTCTCGCCACAATCTTCCCCCAAAAGGGAGGTTGGATATAGGATGACTAGTGTCCATTACTGTTGGATCTATGGAAGGCCACTTGAAGACAGGATGGGCCAGCATCTCTTCAAGACAGCTGGAACCTCCTTAACTATCAATAAGTGAGTTAAAACTACCGCCTGCATCCAACTACTAGTTCCCTCCTCCTTTCTTTAACTAGCCAGGAGAGTCAGGAATCAAGTCAGTGAAAGGTAAAGCTCATATCACTTCCTTGAGCTCTATATATAATTCATACATAGAGTCACTATAATAAGGGAAAGGCAATAGTACTTAAGAAACTGGGTCTCTTGGAAGATTTGGTATATTAACCAGGAAGTTTTCCTGCCCCGTCCCTGGAAACCTAGCAGCAGCGTACATTTTTCTCTTCTTCAAATGTTTTAGCAATAGCAAAGGTTTGAATCTGGTAGCACTACAGCTTACTTACCAATTCTTCCTCTTTTTGCTGGAACATCTAGATCTCAGGCAGGAGGCTTGTACACTTGAAGAGTGACTTCAGGTTGGAACTCCCCCTCTAAGGGAGAATCTCTCTACTTCTTGAAGGGAGAAATCTAATTTAAGTAATTCCTATAAAGGAGCTCAGTTTTAAAATTCATTATGATCCATATTTTAGGTCCACATTATTGCAGTCAGGACCTTTGCAGCACTTGCTAAGATTATTTGCAGTCAATAAATTCTCAGTCAATACTCTCTCTAAAGGTTGTCTAGTTCAGGGGTCCCAACCCCCGGCCTGCGACCCGCTACTGGCCTTGAGCCATTCAGGACTGGGCTGCGGAGGTAGCGGGCGCGCGCACACATGCACATCCCCACTTGCGTGAGCAATGGGCAAGCACATAAGCATGTGCTCCATTTGTGCGAGTGGCAGGCATGTATGCCCACTACTCATGGAAATGGAACTGCATGCATTTACCCACCGTTCATGTGGAACCATCCCCTCTCCACTCTCACACCAGGCTGGAAAGGTTGGGGAGCTCTGGTCTAGTTACAATTCAGTTGAGAAAGGAATAGAATGCATGTGCATTCTAAGTTGTTATTTGTAGCTGGTTTTAATATCTTTTTAGTATCATTTTAATATCTCTTAGGCATTTACGTATGATACTTCCTAGGACCACTAGGAGTCAAGCAGTATATGCATTTAATACTTTATTATAGTTCGTTGAATAGTCAACCAAATGTTTAGACAGGATTTGGCAGTTGTGTCCACCTATTGGGTCCTTCCAAAGGTTCCTGGGATATCACGAGATGCAAACTGCTCTAAGTAAGGCTGCCTTTTGCAATTGACTGATGGCAATGTTATCAATGCCGATGATGTTCAAGTGGTGCCACTTGACTAGATCTGATCAACAGAAGAGCCATTTATGTCATGGTGACATTCTTCCACAATGCAGAATTGACAGATTGTAAGGATGAAAAGATGGCATTGTAGCAAGAATTAATCATTTACTGCAGGGGTGTCAAACTGGCGGCCGTGGGCTGGATGCATCCTAGCTCTGTGAATGGGGAAAACATTGTGAAACGTCACGTGACAGCGACACGAGTTGGCGAGTTTGGCACCCATGATATACTTTGTAGTTATTTCATGCTTGAATCTGATGTAATTTAATTATTTTATGTTTTTTAAGATGCTTTGAGAGGTCTGGGTGAAAAATAGCTAAGAAATGATTTCAAGAAAGTGTCAGATCTGCCCTGATTCTACTCTTTCTCTCGCTGCTTATCTCTTCCCCAAGCCCTCCCATTTCCTAGCGTCTCCATGTTAGAGAATGTGTTTGCTTTTGTGTTTAGCCTATTTTTTTTTCTGGGAAAATGGAGAATCCTTTAAAATATATGTCTGCATTGAAATTGTGGTTATTCCTAAGTAAGATTATCAATGTTGCCAACTAAAGAAGATGAGCATATTTAGGTGCAATAAGCAGTTTTGACCACTTTAGTTAAAAGCCTCTATTGTTATTGTACATCATGTATACAACGAAATTGGTTTAGCCTCTACTGGTGCAGTCCATACAAGAATACAAGACAACATGAATAATATAAAGAATAATCCTTATACAAGTAGTTAGGGGGAAAAACTAGTCACGTTTCCATATGTACGTCATATTCTGTGCAATAAGTATATTACTCTGGTGTATGATCTTATACACCAGTGAAATTCATCATATTAATCTGTTTGTGGTGCTATATTGTGTTTATGAGTCTGACAGCCCAAGGGTAGAAACTATTTTTAAACCTGTTTGTCTGTCTGGCTATACTTCCATGTCTTCTTCCCGATGGTAAAAGTGAAAAGAGACAGTGGCGGGAGGAATTGTACTTGGTGTGGTTGTGTTGCCATCCATAGAAGGAGTCCTGAGTTTCCTTTGTGCAACTATGAAGAATGTAGGAGCCCCAGTTCTCAGAAACAAACTGCAATCTGAAAAAGTGGGAAGCTTCTAGCTTTGTAAAAAGATGGCCAATATTTTGAGCCACCAGACTAGACTAGAGGAAGAGATTCTTTATCTGTGAAATCTTGCATAGGAGCCACTAGATGTCACTGTTGGTCTTGAAGTGGAAACATGCTCTCTTCCCAATTTCCTCTCTCTCTCTTTTTTTTTTTTTGGAAAGGTTCCTCATTCATGATGTTGGGTTGTTAGTTCTGTTGCTTACTTGATACAGAATTGTGAGCAGAAGAGTTTTGGACTGCTTAAAGATAAAATATGTAAGTTCATCCAGTACTACTATGCAATCAGCAAAACCTAAGAGTCTCTAAAGTCTGCAAATGCTTTAGGTGATATTTGCCATTTTGTATACGTGTGCTTTCAAGTTAGTCTTGCTCCTGATAACTGCCTGGACAAGTTCCTGCAGTTTTCCTGACAAGATTTTGGAAGTGTTTTGCCCATGTCTTCTTTCTAGGTCTGAGAGGGAGGGGCTGGCTCAAAGACACCCAGATGGCTTCATGCATAAGGCAGGACTAGAACTCACAGTCTCCTGGTTTCTAAACTGGTGCCTTAACCACTATACCAAACCAGCTTTCATTAAAATAGTATTATGGCTTTTTTTATCCTATACATGAGGACTGAACTGAAATCATGAATTTCTTTTGAAACATTGCATATATTTTCAACCCATAAGTTTCACCTATTCACCTTCCCAAGAACTTCCTCAGAATAGTCCCTTCTTTTAACAAAACAAAACTAACCATGTGGGGAAAATGTGTTTTACAATTATATAGTAATTGCTATTCTCAGAAAGATATTTTGTTGGCAAATGACCCTATATCTATCTCATTGTATATTTCTTGACAATGGAAAGCTTCATTTCTGATAAAATCTGCAATCTTTTCTACTCTTACCTTAAAATGCCTTCTGGAACAAAAATCCTTATCATGCTTCAAACTTATCATGAAATGTTGAGGTCAGTCCAAGCCTTTGGAGCCATTTTTGTTTGTTTGTTTAATTCAGACAGAGGAAGAGCAAACGTGCAGTGGTGGTTCTATGCAATTGGTGCAAAATTACTTGAAGCACATTGAAGTATTATCTCCTATGTTTTCAAGTAGATTGGACTCCAAAGCAATTTACAACAGCAAAGCAAAGCATATGTCAAAGAGTCCCAGCTCGGACAAGTGAAAGACAAAAAGCTAATGAACTGATATAGCAAATTAGTTAAAATTGATCAGTAAAGACTGGTTTCTTTCATTGAACTAACCACAAAGTAATAGAATAGTAGTATCAGGGTTGTGATCAATGCCCTAATAAAATCAGGAGCCTCAAACCATTGTGCAAGAAAAATCCAGTTGTTTATTAGGAGCACCATATTGGCACGACCTAAGTGAAGCCAGCTCTGACTTCACCCAGTTCACACCTTGCCTCTCATCCTGTTTCCCCCTCCCCACAAGGTGTGACACCAGTCACATTCCCCAACTAAACAATTTCACAGGTCATAGAAGTCACTCCCTCCAGCTGTTGTGGGTCTCCATGGAGATGGCCTTGACTTTAGCCAGCTAGGATGTGTTTTGTTTTGACTGAGTTGTGAATTCCTCAGTGCAAATGCGAGGTGCGATTTCCCATCCCCCTACCTATGGCAACTCGGGAGCACATCAGGAAAGCTTCGTGAGTTGACACATAGGGAATATCCACCTTAGCCAGTATTGATCTGAAGATATGACTTTTCATGTGACTTCAACCATAGCTGAATAGGAGTTGCACAAGTTTGGCAATGTAACCTTTTAGTCATGCCCTTTATTTGTTTGAATTTATCCTTCTCTCACAAACCCAAGAATCAGGGTTGAATGCAGCATCTCAAAAATAACAGGTAATAATAGGTAACATTATCCCCAGAGTAGGATATGAAGATATAAGAGTCTGAAACATTAATAAAGTTAGGTTTGAGCCTGGATAGAAGAACTATCTGGAATCTCTCAACTTTAGGTGGTGGTGTGCACTTCCTTCAATAGCCAATATTTCCTATTCATTCTGCTAAGTGGAATTCTGGAGTCTTTACAGCAATATCATTGAGCTTAACATTTACCCAACTATGCCCTCCTGGGAAAAGGAGTATAAATAAGCTCCTGGCCAGTTGGCATCCTGGTAGCTCACTGCATCTGGCTTGTCTGTATTTAAGTCAATTTATGTTTATTGCTTTTCTTAATATGCACACATGCATATACAAACAGATACACTATGGCAAGGTGAAGAAAAAGGAAATAATCCTAAGCCACTTGCAATTTATGTTTTGACGTTGCATCCTCTTCTTGGACTTGGGTTATAAGAATTGCTATGCCAGTGGCACAGTTTGCAGTCATGGTGGCCCCTCATTTAATAAATAGCCTGAAAAGCCATTAAGAAACAAGTTTGGCAAGCTATATTTCTATTCTTGAGTCCCCATATTTTGAAAAAGGTTGACTATCAACATTCAGAAACTGGCTGATTCTATTTTCAGTTCACAGACATTGTATTGAAGCTGAGCTTTCCAAAGTGTAAAGTCTAAAAATGTTATAGAAAATCATATAGGAAAACACACACTGTTTAATTGAAAATGAAACTTTGACATGTTAAAAAAAACTTTATGCAAAAGAAGAAAAGAATACCATATAAGAAATCTTACTAATACACACAGGAAAATAGGAAGGAATTGAAACATGGGAAGCAAATTCAGTGTAACTCTTGCTCAATGCCTGTAGCCTAGTGATATTATATTCTAAGCTTGTTTATTATTAAAACTATCAATGTGGAAAGAAGTCCAATCATTTCTCCTCCTTCATAGGCACATACATAGGATTTATGTCACAGGGTAAACAATTTTGTCTAAGGATATAATAAGAAAGTCCAATTCAGCAAAATGTTGCATGGTTTCATGTATTTTATTCTAAGGGACCAGATATACTGAATCATACTAAGTATATCTACCTGGAAGCATGTTCAACTGCATATCTCAGTCAAAATCTACATGGCTGAAAACTTTTGCCTAGTTTATTTTTATTTTACAAATATATTTGTGATTGTATTCCAGAAGGCAAATGTTACTGTTCGCTCAGGCATTGGAGTAGGGTAAATAAAAGCCCATGTCTGATGTATAGGGTACATTTAGCATATGTTTTGGTGTCAATCGTCTGGATTTTAAACTTCTTCATTAATTTTATTATATTTTTCTTTACTTCATTCTGTTTTATCTTCTTTTCCTCATGCTGTGGGCTGTCCAGTGTTATGTGGTGCTGAAATTGAATTAAATCAAATAAAATATAGACAGGACTTACAGACAAGTATCTTAGTTTGACAATCTCCTTCCTTCCTTCCTTCCTTCCTTCCTTCCTTCCTTCCTTCCTTCCTTCCTTTCTTTCTTTTTTTGCTAATCTCATTGTAAGGAATTGGAATTCAACAAAGAAACGTTCTCAGAAAGTGCAAATTACCCAACTCTATATCAAGTGATTCTGAATTAAAATTTGTCAGTAGATTTTACCTCTGTGTTTGTGCAGTTTTTGCTGCTTGGAAAGCAGGACAACAACTATAGGATACTGCTATTTAAATCATATCTCTACATGCTCCCCGTTATATGACCATTGTTGCCTAGATAATATGGCTGAGAAAATGTTCTCAAATACAAAGACAGGATACTGTTCCACTGTTAAGTGAAGACATTCCTGGCACATACTGGGATTCTTTTTCCGTTTGAGTAGGACACCAATTTTCCCTCATGGATGACTGGCTCAGAGCCATTGGAGGTGTGCAGAGGATGCTGCTTTCCAGCAAACAACACAATAAAGATTATTGAGATAATTCAGTTTATGAGTATTGAAGAGATACCAATGTGTCTAGATTTTGTTTCACTGAGAAAAAGCTACCCAGTATAGAGGGAAATTGATGTTATTGGCTTCCTAAACTATAACTGCCTTCTCACTGTTAGGTACTGCAAGGCAAGGCAAATGTAAGGAGTTCTGAAATAGAATGAGCCAGAAAATTGATGTGACAGAACATGAGGGCTACTTGACTTGCATATAGCTTTTGTCAATATGATATATAGGATGTTTTTTCTAATAGTTCTTAATGATGTTTTTCTTGATCAGAACTGAATGGCAAGGTGTTAAAGATTTATTTATAGATAAGATAAAGGAAGAAGAGAGTTTTTGGTTAAAATATATTGTAGATGTTACTATTTTTTGTACATGTTATGTTGGTAAAAGAGATTTGAGAGGAGACAGAAACAAAATGGTAAGAAATTAATTTGTGAGATTCTACTGGAAGGAATTAAGGATAAAGGTTTTTTTTTAATATGTTGCTATTTCTGGTAGCTCTTAATGCAGGATTTTTAAACTCCCTTTGAATAATTTTAAAGATTTGTTTATCTATAACAGATAAGATATTGGGAGAAATGTTTTGTTGTATTTTTAGATAAAATGATATGTTACTATGTTAAAAGAAACGAAAGGAATATGAAAATGCTTTATTTGATTAAGGTTAAACATGTCTGTTGTTATTTGTGGTAACGTAATTGGTGTTTGCTCATAAACATTGAAAGACTAGGCTTTATAATTTGTTTAAGTGAAGAGAAGGGATAGGGAAAGAAGAGATCTTTGGTTGAAGTGTTAGAGAAGGTGATAAATTATTGAAATGGTTTTTACTTGTCTTAATGAATGGGGAAGCCACTTCTTTATATATCTGTTTTCTCTTTTTTCTTAAATGTTTTTTTCTTTCCTCCCCCCCCCCTTTGCCCTACACTTTTCAATTTTTCTCTTTTCATATTTTTAGGCAGTTTTTACCTTTGCATTTTTGAATTTTAATAAAAATTACTATTAAAATTATATATGATGGATATCAAATTAAGCATGGTGGCAATGCAGCATCTTTTCCCCCAAGCTCTTTCAAATGACATGTTTACCTTCAGAAACATTTTGAAAGATCTACCATATATTAGGTATTCATAATCATATATATACTATCTTGTATGCATTAATTCAGATACTGGAAATTGGGCCACCTATGCATGAAACTCTTTGAATTTTGTTTTAATTTCAAATTGCTCTTTGCCTTTGTGCTCAGATTCAAAGTAACCTGGGTGAAGTGCTAGGTTGAAATCTCAATCTCTATGGGATCAGTCCAAAGCCAATCACTTGGTATCCCATCTCAGCTTTTCTATCTTGTATCATATGCAGAATGGGGATTACCTGATTTGTGGAGTTAATTGGTTACCCAGTAGCTGGCAAACCACACTTTGTGATCAATCAAAGTCCACATTTCTTCCTCTCTTAATCCTTTGCTTACAAGAAGGTACGATGGAATTTACACGTAGACATCACATTCCATGCAGAAGAATATTAACTAGTAGAGAGTCACGTATCTATATCATGAATTGTTCACGAGGAGAGCATGTATTTGTAAGCCAATCAGTATTTGCCAAGTGGATTTTCTTTCCAATGAGCTTTTGTTATTCCGAGAAGCTTGACAATAAAAGGGAGCACTGGAGAGATAATAATAATAATAAATAATAAATTTAAATTTATTAGCCGCTCCCTCTCCAGACAGGACTCGGGGCGGCGTACAATAAAACATATAAAACATGTGCAAACACATAGACATCCAAATACACACATATACAAAGACATACATTTACGGTTGAGCCAGGCCAGATAATTGAAAGAGGTGGGTCTTCAGCTGTACACGGAAGGAGCGGAGATCGGAAATAATCCTGATGTCACGGGGGAGGTCATTCCACAGGGCTGGGCCCATCACAGAGAAGGCTCTGCTCCTGGGTGTCGCCCCCCGACACTGTTTAGCGGACGGCACCCGAAGAAGTCCCTCTCTGTGTGAGCGGATTGGTCATAGGGATGTATGGGGCAGGATGCGATCCTGCATGTAACTAGGTCCTGTGCCATGAAGCGCTTTAAAGATCATAATCAAAACCTTGAAACGCACTCGGTAGACTACAGGAAGCCAGTGCAGCTCACGCAGGAGAGGTGTTACAGGGGAGTATCTAGTCCTCCCCATAATCACCCGCGCGGCCGCGTTCTGGACCAACTGCAGTCTCCGAGTGCATCTCAAGGAAAGCCCCATGTAGAGAGCATTGCAGTAGTCCAGGCGAGACGTCACCAGCGCATGGGTGACTGTGCGTAGGGCATCCCGATCCAATAAGGGGCGCAATTGGCGCATCAGGCGAACCTGATGGAACGCCCCCCTTGCCACGGCTGTTACATGGTCATCCATGGACAGCCGGGCATCCAGGAGGACGCCCAAATTGCGCACCCGTTCCATGGGGGCCAGTTGCTCGCCCCCAATGGCCAGAGATGGAAGCAACTGGTTGAACCGGGAGGCCGGAAGCCACAGCCACTCCGTCTTGGAAGGGTTAAGTTTTAGTCGGTTGCCATCCATCCAGACCCATACGGCCTCCAAACACCGGGACATCATTTCAACGGCCTCGTTGGGGTGGTTCGGGGTGGAAATGTATAGCTGAGTATCATCAGCATACAGATGATATCTCACCCGAAAACCACGGATGATCTCGCCCAGCGGTTTCATGTATGTGTTGAACAGGAGAGGCGAGAGCACCGACCCCTGTGGCACCCCACATGTGAGGGGGCTCCAGGTCGATTTCTGCTCCCCTGCCAACACACGTTGCGTCCGGCCAGAGAGGTAGGAGCCAAACCACCGTAAAACGGTGCCCCTGACTCCCAGCCCCTCTAGCCGGTGCAACAGGATACCATGGTCGATGGTATTGAACGCCGCCGAGAGATCTAATAGGACCAGGATAGAGGAACAACCCCTATCTCTGGCCCTCCAGAGATCATCAACCAACGCGACCAAGGCCGTCTCCGTGCTGTGCCCGGGTCGGAAGCCGGACTGGCGCGGGTCTAGATACTCGAAGTGGGTGCCTTCCCATCAGGTGCCTTTTCCCATCAACCTGATTCCTGTCTGGATCCTCATTTCTACGTCACCAACACTGATTTCAATTGTAAAAAAGAAAGTAAAATCAGTAGGATCAAGTCAGAATCAATTAGGCAATGATCCATTCATATCCAGAAAAAAAAGTAGGTGGGCAAAATAATAATATAATCACAATGTTGTTGATTTCTGCCATGCAATCCCCAAATGTGGAGTGCTTTAATACAATGTGTCATTTCAAATTCATAGAATTGGAGATAATGACTCAATGGCAAATTCTGTTGTGTGCTATGAGGTTTAACTGTAAGACCCATAGTTTTAGCTTATAATTAAGTTTAGAATTGGGTTTATTCATAAGTTTAGAATTGGACTATCTGCCCGATGACTGTAGTAGGAGTTACCTCCATGTGTATATCTCCAGGATAGTGAACATGCAGTGATAAGGTGTGTTCATATTTAAATCCAATTATGCCCAGTGGGATTTGACTGCATTATTTGCTATTAAGCAGGCCACTCCTCTATATACAAAAGCTAATTTGAGAAAGGAGTGTTGAGAGCTGAAGGATTTTGCAAATGTAACTAGGAAAATACTATGAGATTTACTGCCTGGAAAGTATCTTTAGCTATGCACTGCGCATCCATGGAGCCTATGCAATATGCATATCCATATCCACGGAGCCTATGCAATAGACTCCATGGATACAATTGAACTGATTAATTTTGAATACTAAGTTTACCCAGCAAGAAAGCTTAGTATAACCTACTCCAAAAGATATGCCAGTGGATGATCCAGGAACGTCTCTAGAATAGTAGAACAGGGCAGGGCAAAGAGGAATTTTCAATGGGGTAAAGCTTGACAAGCTGGCATTGGGGCGACATTGACTCATAAGGGAAAAGTGATTCTGGCAACGCACCAGCAAGCAGATCTAAGCCATTATCTACCACCCTTGGTTTAAAAGAAAAAGGAATCCCTTGCAGGGAGGCTGAGGGAGGGAGGTCTGCAGACAGGGAAATGGAAAACTCTTGTCTAGCGCTGTAGAAATGAATGGTCGGGAAGCTCACTGGTATTTGGCGCAGGAGTTTGAAGGAGAGACTGGATGAGATCTCCTGCTGCGTTTCATGGAGGAGGAGGAAGAGGAGACTGGCAGGGAGGGAGGCCTGCAGTCAGCGGTACCTTACTCCGAGGTAGGGTAAGGATGGCACCCTTTCCTCGAGAAACCGCAGTCCGAGCTTGCCAGTCTCGTTCGCTCGCTCCTATGTTCCTTTCGTTTGAGTCTGGCTTCTCCTCCCGCCTCTCCCCATTCCGAGGCGGGCTCGGCCAGTGGCCGGGGGCATTGTGACGTCACAGAGGACGGGTCTTTATAAGACCGGGCGCGAGAAGCTCCCGCTTTCTCGGCTCAGCAGTCTGGGCTGAGTTGGCGTGTCCGCCGGGAAGCGGAAGCCTTCCGGATGGGCAGATGAGCCAGGAGGGGGGCTGCGTCGCGGGCTTCGCCGGAGGGCGAGGGGCATGAGGCAGGGGGCGACATGACCGTGCCGCTGCTGAAGATCGGCGCCGTGCTCAGCACCATGGCCATGGTCACCAACTGGATGTCCCAGACGCTGCCTTCTCTCGTGGGGCTGAATGGCACCATCTCCCAGGCCGGCACCTCCGAGAGAAGCGTGAGTTCTCCTTCTCTTCCCACCCACCCGGATAAAAGGGGATCCGGGCTGCCCTGCGGCTGTCCCTTCCAGGCGATGGACCTCGCTTAGTGGCTCTGGAGGGCTGATCGCCTGACTTTTGGCGGGAAGGGTCCCCTGCCCTTCCTACCCTTCGTTTCTAACTCTCAACTCTGCGCCAAAGGAGCGCTGCGAGTGAGCGATCCAGAAGTTGCCTTCTTTCCCAACCTCGTCCGAAGGGGCTTCCCGGGTTTCTCCCTTTGCCATTCCGACGAGACGGGTTTATCCACCTGAGTCTGGCACTTGTTTTCTAAGTTGCGTCGCGATGAGTCTTGTTTGGGGCTGCTGGGGGAACGAGAGAGGCGGCTCGGTTCCGATCCTATCGCCAAAGCTTATCCTACCTAGGAGGGAAAGACGCTTACTTTTTTCTGCTTCTGCATAGATGTGTGCGGGTGTAAAAAAATGTTGGAAAGGCAACTTCCTTTTCAGAAGGTTTTCGGTGGGAGAGCGTGGTAGGAAACGAGGTTAAATGAAGCCTCTTATTATGCCCTCCCGTAGGAATTAGGCGGCCTCGCGGCCAGACTTCATACCAACCGGGAGGGAAATGATAGTTGCCTGCCCACGGCGGCGGCATCGAGATTTGGGAGTTTTAAGTTGAACTTGGAAACATTGCAGAGCGGGGTAACGTAAGTCTTCGGCATTTGGAATGGGGATTGTGACCGATTGGGACTGAGGTGTGCTTCCTTAATTTGGAAATCTCCTGATCGCCGGACCAGAAGCCCTGTAATCTTCAACGGGAGACTAAGGGCTTCGATCCCTTCTGCTCTCTAGGCGATGCTAAATTGCTTGAAATTATCCAAAATACTTCTGAATGGATGTGTGTGAATGAGTGTGGTCCCTCTGCTGTCTTTCTCTCTAATTCACAACAGAACTGCTTCTGTGTGAACTATCTCCTCTGCCCAGATGTCTTCAACCCAATTGGAGCTCTTCTCGACTTCTTTTGAGGGTTGTTTTGATCCTTTCCCTCTTTCCATCTCTTCTAAAGGCTGAAGGGGTTTGGGGAGGGACGACTATATGTCTTCCTTTTTGCTACTGCCCGCTTTTTTACCAATGTTTCCTCTGAAACTTTGCTAAACAATGCCTCCTATCATTCTGCTATGCAACCCTTCTGGAATGAAAAGAGGGATTGTTGCCCCCCACCCCAACCATTCTCCTGACCGTGGCTAGTCCTAGCTGCAGTGGATCACTTCCCTGGGCTCCTCTACCTAGGCTCTTCCAGGGAAGCACCTTGCCTTGCTCAAATACTGGTTTCTTTGGGGTCTCCACACCATTCTCCTCTTCTGAAAACCTCTGTGCCAGTCCTTTCCCGATCACTGTGATTTCTTCAGGACCATTGAGGGGTTCATTTGGATTGATTGCTCTATTCTTTCTTTTCAGCTGGGAGGCAGAATTAACAATTCTCTCCTTTCCATCGGTCCCCCACCCCCCTTTTCATGCTTGTCTGAGTAGCTTTTTTTCCACCGGTGGAAAACTTTCTCCAATTCTTAAAGGAGAAATGCTCATCTCTGTAAGTCTGGGTGTGTAATAGGGAAGAAAGGTTCTGACATGTAGACTGGTTGTGAGCTCTGCAGAGCATCCTGGAATTGTTGAATGAGTGCGTTTGTGCCTGAGATGTTTTGATTTGTCCATGTTGTTGTGTACAAGTGCAACGGAATCTATTCTCCCACTGTGTAGGATTCATTTGATGTTTTAAACAATAGCTACCACCTTTAAACAGTCTCTCTGGCTATGTTTGTAGAATAAGAATAAGCTTCAGGTAGTAGTAGTAGGCAAGTCAATAACTGTTTTGAGTAGGAAACGCCCATATAGGTTTTTGATAAACAGATCGGGTCTGATCCTCTCCCAATTTTGCTTCTGTCTCCATATACCAGTACCTGTCTGTTTGTACCTTAAAACCACATGCATATGAAGCAGTTAGAAAAAACCCAGGCAATAAACTCTTGAAAAGGAATCCCCGCACATTGGTGAGGTTGTAGCTGAGCTGCTGATTTCGAAAATGCTGGATAGATTGATGGACTGTGATGCATAGTTACCATAAGAGTATTTCCTTAGCACTAAACAGAAAGGAAGCAATAGGATTGGAATACGGTTTCCACGTAGGAATTGGAGAGGATTTTTGGAGATAGAGTGGAGATGAAGTCTCATATGCCGATTAGAGGCATCTCACTGTGAAGCTTAAGGGCACATTGATTTATATACCCATGTGTTGGAATTACTCTAGTGACTGTAAGTTGATAGTATGGCAAGTGATGCAAATTTGTATGGGATAAAATGGCTTGCTAGTTCCTTACTCTCTATCAATTCCACAAGTAAAATTTGTGTATACATTTTTCATATCCGGTTAATTATAGGGAGAAACAAGCTAAGAAAAAATGATGGATGTCAAATGCTCTGCTCATTTCTATGACATCAATGTCTAGGATTTGATAGGACCAATGCTTGTTAGGGCTGGGAGAAGAAGCTTCCTGATCATAAGTAGGAAATACTATAAGCAAAATCAGGCGGGACTGGTAGATATACAAAGCTGCCTATGTCCCAGAAGGGGCAAAACCTAAGATGGAAATAGTCTTTCCATTGCCTGGAGAGAAAAGTGGAGGTTAGCAGTGGTGACTGAAAATACGCTTGGAACAAATGAATGAATGGATTTCTGCCAAGAACCTTCTAGACTATCCTGGAGCCCTGCCGGATGCCACCTAGCCATTCCAAGGAATTCAGCTTTGTCAGCTGCAGCAAATCTATCCACTTGAACGCTCATCTCTTATTGCTTTCTTCAGTCTATACACCTGATGTTAGATCAAACTAAGTGTGTTTATTTCACAGTGGGAAAGGCTGAGGTCCCAGTGGAAAAGAAAATGAACATCACAGCTTTCAATTTGAAGTGCTAATTCCTTTCGATTTGGCACACCCTGGTCTGTTCTTATCTCAGTCAAGTGCATTTTTTCACATGAGCGTTATCTTTTCCTTTGCATTTCCTGCTTCCTGTAATCTGGATGTAAAGCCAACATGTTCTAGAAAGTATATGCTTAATTAGAAAAAAAAATTATCTACATTTTAGGTGTATTGAGAATATTCAAGCACATGCACATATTTTTTTAAAAAAACCCCAAGAATGTATGTTTAATGTTACATATGGTAATCTTCATTGTGTCCTTGAATGGCCTCTTAATAGCACTCTCGGTGGACAAAATTAGAACTGGATGAAGGGTATGCCCTGTAAGAAATCACCATAGTTCTACCTTCCCTGTTGGGTTTTTTTTATCCTGTAGAGGGTTTCCAAATAGCTCCACTGCAAAAGCCAGAAGAATCCTATGATGCTGTCCAGTTTTCACACAATACTGGGGCTTATTTTTCCACTTGCAATAAATCCTTATACCTTCATATGGGTTAGGAAGAGCTCTTACCGAGACCATTTCCCAACTCTTAGAGGAGAGGAGGCATTCAGATGTATATCTATTTTCTTCCTTGACGTTTAGGGGTTTATGCAATCTGCTAAAAACCAAATTCTACAACTTCTCTGTTTTCTTGAATTGGTGAGGATTTGGAAAAAAGATAAATAAATCAGGGCACAAAGCAAGATGATGTCAGCTATTCCAGATATATTTAAAATTAGATGATACATTTCACCTACGCTTCTTGATTTTGTGCCCATTGCTGGATATACAGTATGCTTTTATTAATTGGCAGCCTTGTACTCTTCTCCCACTGAGGTTGTGGGGATGCAAATGTTTTGACATTTATCTGATGCAAGCCATCACACTGTTGAATTGGTCATGTGCTGTGTCCACCCCAGGCATTGGAAGAGATGGTGAAATACCATTTGAAAAGCCTTAGTAGTTGAAATTTCAATTCTCCTTCCAAGTTGCATTTCTGAGGTTTGCTTCCTGCTGTTGGCATTTTAAGGCTGACTTCCTTCAAAAGATGCCAGCCAGTTATACTGGCATTGCTGGGATTGCCGGATATCACAGCATGAATTGTCACTATTTCCTTTTGTTCTATATGATTTCTGTGTATTTTTTAAAAAATAGTTCCTTTAAACGAAACTTCCTTTTCATGAACTGGAGCTGCTTTATGTATTGGCTGTATTCACACAACATGCTTACCCTAGCATTTACTGAATTAACCCACTTTCTCACTTGACCCAGTACACTGAACCATAAATAATAAAGTGGTCTAGATTTGTGTAATTCACTGTGGCAAAGAAGCAGAAGCAGCAGCTAATCAAGCCTCATGATGGATGGATAGATCTGCTAAGACTTTACCTGACCTAGTTAAGCACATTGTTGTGAACACAGCCTTAGGCTGTGTAATTTCCATACATATACCAAATGGCTTTGCTTCTGAACAGCACTGTCATTGATTGGGTTTTCTGGGGAGTCAACAAGTAGAAAGTTCATATTTTCATCCAAAAGATACCTACCCTATTTTGAACATATGAAGCTGATGTCATAAGAAAAACAATAGCAAAAAACCACAATGATTAGTTATAATCCAGTATCTTTTTGAGTTTTTGATTTGTTAGATTTATGCCCCTCCTTTCCTTCCAGAGCTTTGATGGGAGTTTCCCCTTCTTTTAACCTACAGAAATCACCCAATCAGTTCCTGTGGCTAAGGGTGGATCTGAAACAAGGTTTTCTTGGCCCCTTGATTCTATAATGGAGAATATAGGTCAAGGTGAAACATATAACAGAATATGTATAGCTCAGTGCACTGATGATGTTACCTAGTCTGGCAATGAAAAGGAAAACAACCAATGCTCAGAATATAACAAGAACCCAAGAGTACCTTAATCCCTACATACTGAGCTGTCTCTCCAGAAAGACTTCCTACAGTAAATCCTCTTTTTTTGTTCAATTTTATCATATTGCATACAGGCTTGATTTCTAAGAAATCTAAGTTTGGCAATAGTTATAAATTCCTTTCTGTCTTTGGAAAAAGGTTTAGAAAAATAAAGCCCGTGATGGTGAACCTGTGGCATGCATGCCACAAGTGGCACGTGGAGCCATATTTGCCAGCACGCAAGCCGTCATCTCTGGCACATGCTGGTTTTTGACCAGGGAGGCCATTTTCGTCCTCTGGAGCCCGGGGAGGGCGAAAAACTGGCCTAACGAGCCAACCAGAAGTTCATAAACAATCAATTTCTGACTTCCGGAGAGCCTCCAGGGGCCCGGGGTAGGCCATTTTCACCCTCCCCAGGCTTCAGAAAAGCCGCCAAAGCCTGGGGAGGGTGAAAACTCCCCCCTGCATGGAGGGTAGGGTGTTACTCATGCACGCACGGGTGGGTGGGGTGCATTTCATTATGGGTGTGGGAATGCACGTGCACGCACAATTTTGGCACGCCTTTACAAAAAGGTTTGCCATCACTGGCCTAGACAATACATTTTCAGGCAAAAGAGTAAAGGTTTTTTTTCTAATCTCGAGGTCAACATTTAGCTGAACTGCCAAAGTGTGGCATTTCTTAATATCACGGTTAGCTGTCAATGGTGATATCCTCCTTGACTAGCTTTTGATTTCTTTGGAAGATGACTATGGAGAATGGTCACGACGTTTTCGTTCAAATGGAGCCCCATTTTTATTTCAAGGAAATTTAATCCTAAGTGAATTGAATACTGAGACCTCAGATTTAAAAAGTGTTTTTTAAAAAGAATTAGAATTTAGAATTTATTAGATTTGTTAGCCGCTCCCTCTCCACAAAGGGACTCGGGGCGACGTACAATAAATAAAAACACATATTATACAATTAAAACATTTCACGGATAGCAGTTTCACTTTGAGTTTTAGGAGATGAATATGACAGCAATTGTTTTAGAAGCTATGGCCAGTTCTTGAGATCACATGTGAGAAACCTAAGTGAGCTTTTGATATTTGAAAGCAGAAAGAAAATTATCTGGGTGGTCAACTTCTGAAGCTTTTTCCATAAATTTCACAGCAGTGAGCAATACGCAACACGGTGCAGCACTTTGTGCTGATATAAATTGTATTTTGACAACAAATGGAACTCTGAATCTTATAAACAAGATATACATCCAGGGGTAAAAAAAAAAAAAGCTAAAAGTCTTTTGCACGGTGCAAAACCATTCATTATTTGTTGCATGACCTTTGCTGTAGACCTTACAATAATAGTTTCTATGTTTTATGGTGCAATATGAGTGTGTTGCACAGACAAAATTATGCAATCAAATGGTCTTTGATGTAAGCCCCCAAAGGGAAGTCTTCTGCTGCATCCATAAGTAATTTATGGAGTTAGTCTTTTATGTGTCATCAGATGTGCCAGACATTTATCTCACTTGCTAGAAGTCGAAGCAAAATCTCTCTGGGATCAGGTTGGACTGACTAAATGGATTCTCACCAGCTTCCCCCCACACACACACCTCCCCGAGTTCCCTCCCGTGGCTTTATGAATTCTACTCCAGAAAGTTTTGATTTTTACATTTACTTCTGATGCAGAAAAAATAGCTAAATCTCTTAATCCAAGAGAAGACATGCATCGTGCCTCACAAAGGGAATATTATTTTCTCCATCTCAATGGCATCAATCTTTTCCCTTGCCTTCTATGAAAAAATCCATTGTTGGGGTGGAAGAGCATAGGAGCAATACATTACTTTAGTACTAATGATCAATAATACAATACAATAATACAATAGTAGAGTTGGAAGGGACCTTGGAGGTCTTCTAGTCCAACCCCCTGCCTAGGCAGGAAACCCTATACCATTTCAGACAGATGGCTATCCAACATCTTCTTAAAGACTTCCAGTGTTGGGGCATTCACAACTTCTGGAGGCAAGCTGTTCCACTGATTAATTGTTCTGTCAGGAAATGTCTCCTGAAGCATTCTGTCAGGGGATTCCTCATCACAGTGGGGCCTGCAGTGTTGAACTCCTTTACTGAGAATATTGGGCCAGATGTTGAAGGTCTATTTTCTCTTGCCCAAACAAAGGCCAACAGTGGGAGCAGAAAGCTGCCTGAAGCCTTCCATTCCCATCCTTGAAACCAGAGGTCACCAACTGGTGGTCCATGAGAAAAGTTTGGTGGTCTGCAGAAAAATTATTTGCATTTTTTATATTGCACTAAATCAGGGGTCCTCAAACTATGGCCCCTGGGCTGGATATGTGCAATGAATGTTTGTGTTGCAGCAGAGAGTCTCCCCCTTCTGGATGTTTTTTGTAGGGGTTGGAGGGGGGAGAAATTCTGACTTAGAGTCTGCTTCAGCCTCCTGGTGTGGGGCTTTGGGTGAAGGCTGGAGGGACATGCAGCTGATGGCAAAGAGCTAGAGGGCCTTATTCCAGTGGGACTGCATCATGGTCTGGAACTGGCTGACAATCTCAGCCTGATGAGCCTCCAGGCGCAGGTACCTGGCCTAGCACTCCCGCAGGTCTTCCCTCTGCTTGGAAAGCCTATGCTCATAGTCTTTTTGAGGTAATTCTACTGAGCCTCCTTCTTGGTCAGATCCAATTTGAACTGAGCCAGCTATCTTACCAACTCTTTCTCATGATGGCTGCTTAGCTCCAACAACTGCTTCCTGTTGAGGCCCTAAGGAGCCTGGATGGGCAGGCGAGGAATGGCTGGGAGGGGAGGGGTGAGTAGAGGTTGGTGAGGCACCCCTTGATGTGAGTGACATTGAGTTGCCCACACCCACCCAGTCACATGACCACCTAGCCACACCCACTCAGCCAGTCATCAGGCAAATCATATTAGTGGTCTGCGGGATTTAAAATTATGAATTTAGTCGTCCCTGAGGTCCAAATGTTGGGGACTCCTACTTTAAACCACAGTTTCTCCTAAATTGCCTGCATTCAATGTTCATTCACCTAATTTAAGAACTCTGAATTGTGAGTAGAGCCTCTAGAAGGCAAACCATTCACCCATGTCTTCCTCAAACAACCTTAAATTCATCTTCAAAATAATAACTTTGATTTTGAGAGTGGATGGGGCTTTCTCAAGCTTTCTGCTACTGATTTAGGCCCTGCAGCCTTTGAAATAATTCAGGAAACCAATTTCTGAATCTTGGTTGCTTCATTTTTGCCTATTGCTGACTTTGAGAGTTCCAAAACATTTCTACACCTTCATTATATGTATATTGTCTGTCTTTAGAACAAGCCCTCCTGGTCTTCTCATAGGAGCAGTTCAGCTAAGTCAGGGGTGTCCAAACTTGGGAACTTTAAGACTTGTGGACTTCAACTCCCAGAATTCCCCAGCCAGCCATGCTGGCTAGGGAATTCTGGGAGTTGAAGTCCACAAGTCTTAAAGTTCCCAAGTTTGGACACCCCTGAGCTAAGTCTTTTTCAGGGAAAGCTGTCAGATTCCTTTTCTTACCGTTTTTAATAATTATCTGAACCTCCCTTTTTTTTGTTTAAAAAAGGAAATTATAAAAGATGTTGGTTTTATCCTTCAATAAAATGTAACTAATGGGCAACTATGTAAATTGAATTGATAATCACATTTGCTATGATGTTTAAAACTATCTTTTGTTGTTTAAGCATATTTCCTTGAATACTAATAACATTAATAAAATTTGTTGTATTGCACAAAGCCCATGCAATACAGCCTATGTACCTACTCACAAAGAAAATGAAGTAGATCTTTCATTCCAGTTAATATAAATATAGGATTGCTAAAGATAGAAGATTTCTAAAGTTAAAACCAGATAAATTAAAATCAATTGAAAATCAATTGTAAATACATAACATCCTGTGTTGTTAAAGCTTTTTGTAAAACCCACATAGAAGTTAGGATCGAATATCAAATCAGCTAGGATGGCACTTTAGAGAATTGGGCAGGCAATTATAGGTTGTCCTTGAGTTACAACCAACTACTTGGTGTCCACTCAATGTTACAATGGCACTGAAAAAAAAGTGACTTACAACTGGTCCTTCAACTGAAAACTGTCATAGCATCCTCATGGTCATCACAATTCAGGCACTCAGCAACTGGCATGTACTGGTTGCAGCATCCTGAGATCAGGTGATCTCCATTTGCGAACTTTCCAGCCAGCTTCCAACAAGCAATGGGGGAAGCTGGATTCATTTAATAACTACATGATTCACTTAACAACTGCACCAATTCACGTAACAAATGTGGCAAAAAAGGGTCATAAAAGTGGTGGCGGGGGAGGGACCCACTTTAAAATCACCTTGCTTGTTGTTCTTGATGGAAAGCTATCAGCCTGAGGAAGCAATCAGATTTCATTAGCAAGCTCTTTACTGTCCATCACGGAAATTCTGATCCCAATTGTGGCCATAAGCCAAGGACTACTCATACAAAGAAAGATTGATCCTAAACCCTTAGCAAATGTGGACAGATATTCTGGGATAGAGATATGGGATAGAGGAAAGGGCATTCTCTGAAGTACTTGGACACAAGCTATATAAAGAAGTAAAAATAACAGGCAGCCAGAGAGTTGCTGTTAGCACATATATTACTTAAATTCTTCTAGAAACCATGTTGGTTGATGATTTCTTCAAACTTAAGCTTGTGGATTGGACTTGGAGCTAGTCCTATGTAGAATATTTTACAGGAGATCTAATTGAATCCAGCACTTTCTGACTTATGCCTGATTTGGTTAACCTCTGGGATATCAAGTACTACGAAGTAGTAAGAAGTAGTAGTTTAGTTAAGGCTATATGGTGAACTGAATTCCACTCTGATTGTTGGTGCATCAGAGTCATGATTCTTCCATTCTGTATCCAGAATTCCTGCTAGCCTTTGTTGCATTACGGTCTTCCTGGAAAGAAGATAGAGCATCTGGATTAGAATATTGCAACTTTATCCTAGGTTCGACTCTAGTTCCTATCAACGCAAGCTGCAACAGCGAATAGACAAAGAGAATAGGAACTACAGTATCGATATCAGGAATCAATCTGATTTCATTGCCTACCTGCCTGCCTGCCTGCCTACATCTATCTATCTATCTATCTGCCTGCCTGCCTGCCTGCCTGCCTGCCTGCCCGCCCGCCCGCCCGCCCGCCCGCCTGTCTCTCTGTCTATCTATCTATCTATCTATCATCTATCTATCTATCTATCTATCTATCTATCTATCTATCTATCTATCTATCTATCTATCATCTATGTCTATCACCTCAGATTTCCATTAGTTACTTCTTGCAATCTAAAGACTTTCAGATGTGTTAGAATGACAGTTCCCCACATTCCCAGCCAAAAGGCCTCATCATAGGAGTAACTGATGGAAGGAGTTGGTCTGACATATTTGGGGGCCACTATGTTCAGACATAAACTGTCCTGTTGGCTTAAATCAGGAAATTAGAGAAATGAACCACTAACTACCCTAGTTCGAGGTGGCGCTCTGAAAATATGCTATCTCAATTTGTATAAAAGCAGGGATTCTGAATTGTTAATCTTGAAATTCGGCCTTTTGTATGTTACATCAAATGATTTTCTAGCCACTGTTATGATTAATAATGATAGACAGGGCTCCCTGACACTGTGCATCCCTATCACTGTTTTCTTGCAGCGAGTTGTATGTTTTCCCAGCACACATTTTGATTAGATGGTGCCCAAAGGCTTCATTGAGTATTCCTTGGCTCAATCTTCCGCAAGCTGTTCACTTCAAGATGTGGTAGATTACAAATCTCATCAATCATTATTCTACTTACTTGATATGACTTAACTAACTTTTCTTACCCCAATTCAGTCGTCTGAGAACCAGGAATGAAATGCATTTAATCAGCGGTCTTGTATTGGATATTTTTAGAATCAGGTTCTATATAAACAGTCCAGTGTACTATTCCTGAACATCAAAGCAGATGCCATGGGCCAGGTGAACCAACTCTGCATAGTAAAATTGTCACGCACGGCCGAAAAGAAATCTGCGATTTAGATTTAGGTACCCTCTCACTCCAGTAGGCATTCAGAGTCAAATGTGCCTCCTTCGGGTAGCTTCACATTCAAATGGAGCTGGAAATACTTTGAAAGTGAATGAATTTGAATTCAGATGAGTCGATATGAATGGCGGGAGGCTGCATTAATTTGACAGTGTAATCATTTTAGTAAATTCAACTTTCATGGACTTTTTTTTCTTTTTTAAAAAGCGAAATCCACATTTGCATTAATTTTGCATTGCATGTTTATGGGTAGATAAATTGGAAATTGTTCACATGGCCAAGTAACAAAAAAAGAATAAAGCAAAAAATGTCAGCATGCTGTATTTAGGTGTGCAGAAATGCTCTAGCTGGATGAATTTATTCTGTTCTAGCAAAGCTCCTGGCTGGAAAGGAGCCTCATGATTAAAACCAAGTATGAGAAGGCCTTGGGCATTTTGCCTTCCAGTTCCTCTTCCATCTGCCTTCCTGCCTCTTATGCTTCCTAGGAAGCAGCAGAAAGGGCTTGAGGAAATCAAGATGGTGCCTCTTACGTGCCTCTTCACTTACAGATGTTGCTGGCTCTGCCACATTAGAAAAATAAAAATGCATACATACAGACAAAGGATGAAGGATTCAAATGGTCAGTCCTGTTCCAGTGAGTCTTGGCATTGAATAACACACTGATAAGCTTATTTTTTAATTGTTCATGAGCTGCACAGAATTGAGGCATGCACACATTGAATGATCCCAAGACTGAACAGTCCTGTCCTTCTGAATCTATCTCTTCTCGCCACAAATAGCCTCTTTGAAAGCTTTCTCAGTTATTGGCTGATTCTGCATACATCTTATCTATTCTGTTTATGAATGCAGAACCGTGAACAGGCGAGTGTGAAATTAAATGCAGAATGTATTAAATGGATTCATGCTAGTTGGATGAGTTTGCTTCGTTGCTTTTAGAAAACTAATGTGAACTGAATTTAAGTTGTACCCAAATTAATGCCAAATTAAACCTCTCAGGAGGGGGGGGGGCAACGTTTCAGTCTGCTGAGGCTGTGAGAACTAGGTAGGAAGAAGGCAGACCCAAATGAAGGGAAAAGCGAGACTGTGCTCTATCCCTACACACGTCCCAATGCTAAATTGGAATTCTTTCCTTCTCCAGCTTTCTTTTGAACTAGCCACAGTTCAAGCGGGCGTGAAATGCTTGGAATGAAGTCGTGCTCTGGCTGTTTTTGTTTTACAGTGAGCTCAGTATGAAAATTAATCCAGTTTTGGCTAGGAAAACTCATAGAGATGAAATGGGAGAACATTAATAGAAAAGAAATGGGGCTGAAAGTTTCTCAACCAACCGTTCTGATTGTCTTTCCTTTTTCTCTGCAAATGTCATTTTTCCACCAAAAGAGTTCCAAAGTCAAAAGCTCTGTATCTTGGATTGGGGTATTTAAGGACAAGGCCTTTGTTCAGCCAGGGAGCTGGGATTTTGTCTTAGATCCTGTTGAAAAGATGGCGAGGGAGGAAACAGTTATGGTGTCTGGTGATGTGTGTACTATTTTCATCTTCTTACTATTACTGTATCCCTGTTGCAAGTACAGTCTTGTGTGTTTAGTGGAGGAGAAGGTGAAATGATTGGAGAGCCTTTCTTTTCTGAGACTCATCAGAGAAGGTGAAGGGCCCTCAGGTGTTGCCCAGAGACTTCTTGAAAGGAAGCAAGATGAGTCTCTAAGGACTTGTTCCATAACAGAGGAGACAAGAAAGGGGTCCCAAGGAGTAAGAGGCCATTGTAATCCCCATCAGTTCTGAGAGGGCATGTCAAAAGCAAATGGAAATTCTGGAAGCACAAGCACAATCCACAGGAGAAGAAAAAGAGAGAAAACATGGAGAGGCTTGTATAAACACAGAGTGAACTTTCTGACAAGCTGAGGAGTTGTATAAGAATTCAGCAGGAGTTGATGACTACAGGTAGTCTTCGACTTATGACAATTGAGCCCAACATTTTTGTTGCTAAGTGAAACATTTGTTAAGAGAATTTTGCCCCATTTGATGACTTTTCGTGCCACAGTTGTTAAGTGAATCACTGCAGTGATTAAGTTAGTAACCTGGTTGTTAAGTGAATGAGGCTTCCCCATTGACTTTTGTTTGACAGAAGGTTGCAAAAGGAACCCATGACACTACAACCGTCATAAATATGAGTCAGTTGCCAAGTGTTTGAATTTTGATCCCGTGACCATGGGGAGGCTGCTATGGTCATAAGTGTGAAAAATGGTTGTAAGTCACTTTTTCCACTGCCGTTGTAAGTTTGAATGGTCACTAAATGAAATGTTGTGAGTTGAAGACTACCTGTACAGAAGAGTAGAAACTTGAACCTGTTGAGATGGAGTTATGAAGGCTAAGGTTCAGAATGAGACAAGGCTAGCTAGGAATGCAAAGTATAATATGAAGGTGGGGTTTGAGGGTATGTCTAAAATAAGAGGCAAGGAGACTGTTAACTTGTTTTGCAGGGAAGGTGGGAAAATAATAAAGAGGAATAGGCAGAAGGCAGAATGTCATAACCCTCTCAATGCACTTGAAAGTGAGAAACAGGATGCAGGATGGAAAAAATATATAGCAGGAGTCCACTTTGCTACAGTAAACAAATTTAGCTTTCTAAACCAGATGAATTACATTTCAAAGTAGAAAAAGAGCTGGCAGAAGTGAACTCCAAATCACTGACTGTAATATTTGAACATTTCTCAAGTACAGGAGAAAAGCAAACATAGTCCCAATACTCAAAACAGGGAGAATCTGGGAAACTGCAGACAGACTATTTCAATCAGCTGGCCTGGCACTCTCTTAGTTTTATCTCCCGGGGATTTATTTTAATGGGGTTTGGGTTTTTAATTAGGGATGTTTTTAGGGTTTTAGAATATATTTATTTCTTGTACAGCCTATCTCCTCCATCCAAATGTATTTAAGTGTTTTATGATTGTATTTTTATCTGCATTGACTGTACACCGCCCCGAGTCCCTTCTTGGGAGAGGGGGCGGTCTAGAAATCCAAGAAAAAAAAAAAGAGGTGCCAAGGCCTACTGGGTGGGCATGGGCCCAGCTTGACTCCACTCCCCAAACTTCTGGCATGTTTCCTCTTTGCATTGGGTAGATCAGGACGAGGCCATGCTGCCTGATGTTTCCTCTTCACAATGGGTAGACTGGGTTGAAACGATGCAGGTAGAAGGGGGCCAAAGCTATGCTGGCCCAATGTTTACTCTTCACATTGGGTAGACCAGGCCAAAGTGATGCGGGCTGGCCCCTAACATTTTCCAGGATGGCCCTTAGGGCTGGGTCCAACAACATTGTGGGTAGATCCGGCCCACAGGCCTTGAGTTTGACACCCCTGGTCTAGTGTATATACTGCCAAAATATCAGATTGTTAATTTTGGTATCTGCAAGTATTTGAAAAGTAATTTTATCATTACCAGGAATCATAAGCTTCTCAAGAATAAATAATGTCAGAATAACTATGCCTTCTAATGATAATATGGTTACTTTGGAAAACCAAGAAATGCTATGGATGTTTGCTTTAATCTCAGTAAAGCATTGGACAAGATCTCGTTTTGTGGATTTGGTGAATAAATGTGGCTCTAAATAGTGTGATGGTCCAGAGTATTTGCTACTTGTTGAACATTCACAGTGGGTACTCACCAATGGTTCTGTGGACAAGTATACATTCTCTGAATCTAGGTATGAACATTCATTTGCATAGCCACAGGTTTGGGATATCCTGGTTTGGGGGCAACGTGTAAGAAAAAGATTACACTAGAAAAGCAATAGTAGATTCTGAACTGCCTAAGCAAGCATGCATTACAACAGGTAAGAAAAACCCAATACAATTTAAGAAATTAAGAGACACGTTGCTGTGTGATACAGACTGTAATGTAAATACACTGTACCCCGTTACATTAAGCATGGGTTGGATTGCACTTGGAATATTCTGTCAATTATGAGCAACATACTTGAAAATAGACATGGAAAAATTAGGCAGATTAAGAGGAGACTACCAGGACAATAAGGGATCTGAAAGCCAAACCCTATAATGATGGTCAAAGGATCAGGGTTGTTTAGCTTGCAAAAAGAAGACGAAATATAACAATACTTTACAAAAACAGGTAGTCCTTGACTTATGTTCGTAATTGCCAGAATTACCATCATAAGTCATGCTGGTCATTAAGCAGATCAAGCCATGACTGCCCAATTTCACAATCTTTTTCTGAAGGCAGTTGTTAAGTGAGTGCCACAGCTGTTAAGCAAATCCTTTGTCTGCAATGGGCATTTTGTTTACAGAAACTGCAAGTGTGTATCCAGTCACACATGGCCAATAAAAATTATTTTATAAATAAAGACCCATTTTTTGGGGGGGGCATCATAAATTGCGATCATTTGATCACAGGAGACTGCAAATGGCCATAAATGTGAGCTGGTTATTGAGCACCCAAAATGCAATCATATAACTCCCATTGGAAGAACAGCCATTGGAATTTTATAAAGCCCAGGGGCCCAAAGCCCTTAGCTTTGAATAAGCCTAAGCAACCAGTTGTAAGTCAAGGACTATCTGTATCTGAAATCCTGTCAGATGCAAGGGAGTGGAGCTGTTTGTTTTTGAAACAGAGCAGGATAAGGACCAATGTATTATTTAAAAAAAAATTTAGATAGATATTAAGAAGAAACTTTTACTAACAATAGAAATTGTTAGGCAGTGGAATAAAATGATAAGATCAGCAGTGACTCCATCATCACTGGAGAGTTTTTAGATGAAATCTGGATAGCTACCTCTGAATATGGTGTAGTGGATTTCTATATTGATTGGAGGGTTGGAATTGATGACTCAGAAGAACCCTTCCAGCTAATACACTTTGTATGCTCCTTTCATGCTTTCAAAATCTTCAGAAGGTTATTCCAAGTCTATATGTGTGCACCCATACATTTCAAAATGCTTAAATCCTTTTCAAGCAAATTTCTATCATTGTGCTTTTTCCTTTCTTGTTCTGATTTTATTTAAATTAAATTAAATGTTAACCTTTTCTCTGTTTGGGGGAATCATTGTGCATTGTAGGTTTAAAATAACCTAAACAAAGATTTCCAAAAGGAATTGGTTAACTTTAGAATGTAGGTAATATTTGAAATATATTTGTCCTAACCAGTGCCTGAATGATTGCATTTCTTCTGAAAAAGACAGGAGCTAGACATGGAACTATATTCGCTTCCTCTTTTCAGAAGCTGAATATTTTTCAGCTTTTGCCATATGAAAGGGATCCTGTTTTATGAATGTTTCTCTTTTGGAAGAGCGTCCAGTTCTTCAGCTTGCAAATAAAAATAACCCATTATTGATCTCTGGCAGTGACAAAATTTGCTTTCCTTTTCATTTGGATTTCTTCATCTTAGCTTCCATCCATCCGTCCCTCCCTACTGACTTCCTCCTCTTTAGCAGCTTGTTCTCTTTTCCTGCCAAATATTTTATTAGAGCATCTGCTTGCACTCAGCCCTAAATGCCCCAGCAGCAAAAATTTCCTTCTGCTTTAAGAATTTACACTGCTGACCTCATGCCAGCTCTGTGATAGCAGCTACACATTAAGGCTATAAAAAGTATTTTTGCTGTCAAGTCATTTAATGAATTTATTTGTCCCCTCCCTGGAACATTGAGTTGTATGTTGCACTAAGCATCCTGTATTTTTTAAAAAAGCCAATAGGATAGCCTTTGTAGTGTTAGATTGAATGTTTTAATAAGACTCGAAAGGATGATTAATGGATCACTCTTGAAGCAGCACCTTGGACAGCAACAGCAAAGATTTAATTTTCTAGGGGTTGGTTATCATGTGGATTTGATCTAAATCAGTTGGTGTTGATCTCTCTGGCACATCTGCTTTTTTTTGGTAAGAACTTGTTTCTTTGAGCGGAAAGACTGCACCATCATATCGTGCAACAGAAACCCATGCTTACTCTCTTCAAAGTACTGGGTGAAGTTCAGTGTGTCATTCAGTTGCTTGTTTTTTGCTTTGTCTTAAATTTTATGAGCATAGTTATTTTCACAAGACTAGGAAACTGAGGTGAGTGATTTGCTTAGACACTTTCTGCAGATTGGATCAACAGGATTACTAACCTGTTGCTTTAAATTAAAGAGATTCAGCTAATATCATATAATTCAGGACTGTCAAACTCGATTTCATTGAGGGCCACATCAGGGTTGTGTTTGACCTCAGGGGTTGGGGTTGGCATGGCCAGTTCAACATCACTCATGTTGGAAGCTCCTGTGGTGGCCCGAGTGCTTTGCCAGTGTAAACAGACTTCTGAGCTCTGTTTTCGGTTGCAATGGCCTCCCACAACCCTCTGCCAGTGAAAACAAAGTGGTCCTCCCGAGCTCCATTTTTGCTGGCAGAGGCACCACAGGCTGGTCCTTTGCTGTTTCCATGGAGATTCCATGGGCCAGATCTAAGCACCCTGTGGGCGACATCCGGCCTGTGGGCCTTGAATTTGACACCCCTGATATAATGCCTTCAATGTCACTGTTATTTTAGACCACATATCTTTTCCTAATTATTCATACCTTAGTTACCTCATGGGACCAATAAAGTCTTTCATAGTATAGGGAGTCTGGCTATCTGAGGCACCACTTTTCTCCCCATGTTTTTGCTAGTCTGATTAAGATATGACAGGGGGTATCCTACCTTTATAGCAGTATTGTACATAGCAGATAGGACTCAGGCTGTAGACCTTGTGTTGTCACAGTGTTTGTCTGTCAGAATACTAATCACTGGAGGTTTGAATTGCCTGATTTTGCTGCTGTTTAAATGGGCCTTGAAGACCTGGCTCTTTTCTTGGATGTTGCGTTAGGAAATACATATCTTAGTGGGAATTTTGTTAATGCTGGATGCATTTGTCTTTGAGTTATTGCCATATTTTTGTTGTCCTGGATCTCATTTTAAAGTGTTTTCTACTCAGAGTTAGGTGACCTAGATGTTTGAGTTATAAATAAATAATTATACTGTGAATAATACAGACTTGCCATTTCCTCTAGCAAATATTATTTGAAGCAGTTACTTTTGGTCTTATCTTCTCCTTAGACCTAATATTTATTCTTCTGTTTATTTATAAGTTATAAATAAAATTCTGTGGCCTGGACCCTGTCAGATCTTCTCCCATGCTAGTAGTACAGGCATTCTTTTACTACTTACTTACCACTTATCTTTACTACCATGTTTCCCAGTGGTGGGATTCAATTTTTTTTACTACTGGTTCCATGGGTATGGCTTGGTGGGCATGATGCAGCTTTGTGGGAATGGCTTTGTGGGTGTGGCAGGGGTACGATACTGCAAAATCTCCATTCCCTCCCCATCCCATGGAGCGTCTTTCCAGCTCTGTTCTCCTGTTCAGGGCAACTAAAGAAGATCAGTTGGGAGGCACCAGGGCAGGGCCAGACTATTTGCCGGTTCACCAAACTACTCAAAATTTCTGCTACCAGTTCTCCAGAACCTGTCAGAACTGGCTGAATATCGCCTCTGGTGTTTCCCTGACTTTTGACCCCCCCAAATAAGAACTTATTTTTGGGGAGATCTTATTATTTATGAGGTGTAGGAGGCGACGAGTATTGTCAACTCATGGCTGCTGCTGTGTTGCAATATTTTTTGGGAGGGCATATTTTGGGGAGGAGGGCTTATTTTAGCGCTTGCACTCAAAAGCCCGATTTGGCTTATTATCTGAGGCGGTCTTATTTTCAGGGAAACAGGGTATTTATTTTATATGTTTTTTACTATGGGGGGAACAATCACTCTGGAGTCAAGGATTAGTTTCTGAAATTGGCCTCTGAGACCTGCAAAAGATGTATGTGACAGTGACAGGTATCATTTTAGGGAGCAAAACTAACATTTTTATCCCATAATTTTGGATTTTGAAGGTTTAGGACATTTTATTTTAAAAGGGCAATTTGCTGGGAAATTTTGACAGGTTTTGTGGAGGGGGTGTCTCTGTGGTCACAGAACTGGAATTGGTGCCCCACGAAATCTGTGGTGCTACCCATACTTACCTTAAATTAAATATATCAGATGTTGCATGAATTGCTCTAAATAAATAGTCTTGTAATCACTTAATTCTATTTTCCCAAGGAAACCAATTTTATGGAGATTTTATATATGTTAATGACAACCTCGCTGAAATATTTTGGAACTCTGAAACATATAGATATTATTCTGCACTATGAATAGCAATTTCCATATTTCTCAAAGTTAGAAATCCTGCGGTATGTATATTCAAACACACTGACACATTTCTGTTCTACAAAGTCATCTTATCTTTTAGTTGACATCCTTTAAAATGTAACTGTAACGCCCACCACTTCCATTCCTTCTTTCAATAAATCTTACCGATCTAGCAAACTAGTACTCATTTGCAAAAAGGAAAAAAAAACTTGCCGTGCTTTGTCAGATAGGCAAATTAAATTTTTGTAGAAAATTACCATGTGATATATCATCTTCTTTTTCCATCAATAACTTTACTAAGACATTAAATCTGTCTTGAGTTATTGTATTTTATAGTTTTTTAAAAAACAATCTTGCTCAGACTATTGCTACTATCACAGTTGTCACTGAAGTAATAATTTTAAAGAAATCCTTTCTTGTATTCCGGTGTCCTGTAAATCAGAGAATGGGAACATTTGGGGATAGTGGGCCCAAATGGAATCTTAAAAACATATCATGGGTTTTAACAGAAATGCCTGTGGACTAAACAGCCCCAGCACATCAAAACTAAAAATGCTTAGAAAATAAAATGACATTAAATAAACAAGTAATTTAGTCAATAACAAGTCAAGGAAGCACATAAGGAGAACAGGATAGAGTATTTGTTTAGTAAAAGAAGCTTCTAGAATTAATAGATAGACTAAGCAAACATGCGATTGGCCATCTACCCTGGTTGCTAGGGAACACTTTATACTAAATTCTAAGTTGAATTATTGGCTTGCAGACTTGGTCTGATCCCTGGCTATGACAATTCCAAAACTAGGCACTGTCACCAAAATGGCAGCTTGGGAGATGGGCTTGTACATTCACCAAAAGTCTGCCATGGGTCTCTCTCCTCTCTCCCTCTCCCCCCCTCTCTCTCACACACACAGGGAGGGAGGGAGGGAGAAAATGTCTCAAAGTTCCCTTTAAACAAAAGCAAACAAATAAGGTTGTGTTTGTCCCCTTTTAATCCTCCCTGCTCAATGTATACTCTAGTACCCAGTTTGTTTATGGATTTATTAAAAATGCATCAAGCCCCATAGACAAAAGTTAAAAAGTTTTTCCTGGGAGACAAAACTTTTGAAAGCCTGTGCCTAAACATTTAAAATATACATACTGTACATGGATACTGTACATACTATACGTGCATAATGTACATGCACATGCATACATCAAATTAAACAATTGAACTCTCAAGATTGTAGACAGAAGAGACAAGTTAATTACAAGCTCATTGGAGCAGAAATGAAAAGTTAATCTTAAAAGCTTGAAAGAAGGAAACATCTTGGCCTGATGCAAAAACAAAAATTAGATGACCAGAGACCTTCTCTGGGGAAGAAGGAAAATAAAGATCACCACACAGGTTCTCTCAGAGAAAGTTATCCAATGACAGAGATTGTAATTCCAAATCAGGAAGCTGATCTTTATCATTTGTTCTGGACAGTTGAACTCACATTTAACCCAAGCAGTAGCTATCGTACATCCAATTATATTTTCTTTGAAATGAAGAAAATTGAAATAGTAGAAGGAAATGCCCTCCCACAGACTCCAGGTGGTCTGTCTCCAAATGACTGTGAAGTGCAAATTTTGTAGCATTTTAAAATGCAATATTTTTTAAAGAAAAACATCAGTTAATGTTCTATGTTGCATCACAAAATGTGTGTATTGTTTAAGAATATGATATATGGATGGTATCGTCAAACCATTTTTTTAAACATATGTAGAATCCATCCTTCACTTGTCTAAGATATTGTATAGTCTATTAACAGGAAGCATTATTTATGTTTTTTTCAAATATCCATTAACTCAAACTACATTTTGAACTTCTTGCTTTGTAAATCATATTGTTTCCAAAGCCACCTGACCATTGATTCTGAGAATATTTAGTTGAAAACTATTAATATAATTTTATTCTCTTCCGAGAACATTCAGTGGAAATCTATTAACATTGCTGCATTCACTTCCGAGAACCTTTGGTTGAAATCTATTAATATAACTATATTCATTTTGCAAAGGTACAAATTCAAGCATGTCCTACATCAATCTGAAAGATGTTTGTTTCTACTACTGTGCCATCAGATAATACTTGTCCTTTTTGTAGAGAAGAAGGAATGAGTTGGAAATCCAGTTAAAAAAGGGGGAAAAGGTATTTTGGTTTACATGCTCTTTTAAGACTAATACATTATTAGGTTGAATGGTGAGCCTAATAAGAAATAGTAACTAATACTGTTCTAAAAAAATATTTAATGTTACAAAAAAATCTTATTCTGTTCTTCAAATAGGGTGATTTACAGAAAGTTTTCTAAAGTACTGAAATATAAAATTTGAACAAAAACAATAGTATACAAATTTACAATACCAACAATGGTGTAATTATATAATTTGAAAGGACAGCACCCATTTTCTTAAAAAGAAACCAGAACATCAAAGTTTTCAAAGATTCTGTCCTCCCCACAAAAGGATCAATCATAGAGGGAGCTGTCCATGGTGCTTTTTTTGTTTAAAATCTTTTTTTTTCATTTTTTGTTGCCTTTTGAGTTGGCAGCAGCACTGGGGATTCGTCGGAAACACGTCTCTAATCCACCATAGTTATGTTATACAACAAATGTGGCAAATCCTTTGCACTACTTATTCCTTTCCTTTTTAGTATTAAACTGACAATGGGCCACATAGTTTATGGATTGTAATTAGACTATGTATAATTGACAGACTGGATTTTATCATAGATTTTAGTTGTTATTTATTATTTTATACTAGAGTGTTTTTATTTGTTCTGATCTATGACTGTAATAAGCTGAATTGAATTGAACTGGTGCCTGCCTGGACTAGTTCCTGCATTTTTGCTGGTAAGCTTTTTCAGAGATGGCTTGCCATCCAGCTGGTTTTGGGCCCAAGGTGGGACTAGAATTCATGGTCTCCCAGTTTCTTGCCTGGTGCCCCGCCACTCCCCCAACAGGATTTGCAAGACTATAATCTTAATATAGTGGCTTAGATTTTTCCCATTGAAACTTGTTTGCAGCTTACAATGGGAACTGCGTTTCCCCCATTAATTTCCTCCTGAAACAAAAAGGCACGTTTCCAACTAGTGGTCATCTGCATAATTCACTATGATGTGCAATGATTGCAGTTGTTTTCTGGGATTTTTCTTCAAACCTTAAATGGCTGTGTGCTTTTCATAAACATTTAATGTAGTGATGTCTGTTATTGTACATTTTCAATAAGGAAAGGTAAACAGGGAAGTATGATCAACCTCCATAACTTCCAGGAACATATACATGCATTGTAAATGCTTCACCCAACCTCAGAAAGAGAGTAAATAAGTAGTAAATTGCCACTAGAATGTGAATTGTGGCCCAGAGAATAGGAGAGAGTAATCATTGTTCTATGTGGATCAACCATTCTTGGCTGTGGACAAAGATTACTCAGGAGTAAATCCCTTGTGGTAGGTCTGACCACGTCTTGCCTTTCGGCATCTATATGAGCCTGCAGAGGCATGTCATCTAACATGGAGATAGGCATCCTGGTCTCTTCAGCTGTAGTGCTCTTTCTTTATGGTTTACCTTTCCAAGACTCTTTCTGAATTTATTCAACTGGAAAAGGAGACCAACTAGCCAACCACAAACACTTTTCCTTTTAAATGTTGCATGCAGCAGGTAAATAAGTGTTTCCATGATGACTTTGTAGTAAAAGAGGGTCATTCCCTGTTCTAACAACATAAAAAGTTGAGACTACTCGAGTGCAGAAGTGTCCAGTGTCTTTGATTAAATCCGTACCCAAACAATTTCAATTAAAGATGTGATAGCTACTCTGTTGGAAATCCCTGCTCCAGAATAGCATTTTATCCTTCAGTGCATGGAGACTTCAACTAAAGCACCCTTAATTAGACACAGTTAATTGGTTTGTTTCCCCTTCACAGACACCCCAGTGATTATAGCAGGCAAATGATTATGCTCTTATGTACTTAACACTGATGTATTTAACTCCCTTTGCTATATTTGGACACATGTAGTCATGCCTACTCATAGCTCAGTATAATTTCAGCCCCTGAGAAAAACAGACAAACTGAAAAAACTTGTTTGTGAGTGAGAAAGAGACCAAAATGATGATGATGATGATGATGTTTACAAAATATTTTACACTTTGTACAATTGATGGTTGTATTGATCCAACCAATATTGATGGTTACAAAATATTTTGAGACCCTATTAATTAAACACAATTCAAAATATTGATGTAGGAATTAGGTTAGGAAGTATTCCTGTATAAGAAAAGACATTTGTAATTTTATGATGGATCTAAACAGATCACTTCTCATTTTCCTTGATTCTGGCTCACACAAATTGGGAAGCATCTTTTGTTTATGACTCTAGCTGAGGCCAGTGGAGACTTGTGTGCATGGGAAAGAGACTTAGTTCTGATAGGAGATTTGGACCAAGTGTAAGAATTAAAGCTGCCATTACTAGAGTAGGAGGAGCTTAGGTGTAAAAGCCAACCTGAAGAATTGTGAAATGGAAGGAGTAAGGGAATATTTGGGAATGCAAATTCTCCAGATATAATGCCCATTCTTTACATTAAGTTGATGGCCTTTGTTGCATTACATGTCAGTGAACTTACTAAGTTAACAAGGTTTGGTATGAGATATGTTTCTTCTATCTGCTTGTTGTTGATCCACTGGATTGTGCTGGATGGTATGACTTGATATGCATAACTTGACTTTATCAAAGCAAATCTATGAAATATTTTTATTTTACAGTTCGGAAGAGCTCCTCTTTGCTTTAGCTCCTTCTCTGACCATTCAGTAGTCTTCTGAATCTGCAGTCCCAAACATTATGTTCCTTTAACTTCTGGGGGGGGGGGGAGGAATTGCCACCGCTGATGTTTCACTTTGAATACCAAGGCATAGTATCACTTGTGATATGCAAAGCAATCTGCCAAGGTAGATCACAACCTCCTTTGTACAGGCTTATTAACCTCACAGTATTTTTGGTGGGGAAGAATTATATGCAACTCAGTTGTTTGGTGTTGAATACAAAATCAATATTGGTTTTACGGATCCATTATTCATAAAGTATTTGATTCATATTTTGAAATGCAGCTTTTTATGATTGCATATGATCTGATATGGATTTGTTAATACTTTATATTGTTACATTTTTCCACTTATTGACATATATTCAGATATTGCTTTGGGCATGATTTACAGGAGCAGGGTACTGTACAAATAAATCAATGTCAATATACCTCTATTTGTCTTTGCAACATTTATACACTTTCTTCAGTGATTAAAACCTTTGAATCATTTTTGATATATTATTATGAGCTAAACGGCAACATGACCAAGCGTATGGACCTTCCATGTCTGATTGTTTTTGCTCACAGTGTGAATCCCCATTTCTAAATTACGTTTTCCAGTTTCCACTACACATTAAGTGAGCCATCCATTAAGCCAGAACACTGCTGATGTTGCCTCTTGGAGTTGCATTAGCAATGTGCTCTCCTGTTGTGATTAATGATTTTACAGTGACTAATGATTACCCAATTATTGTAAAGTGTCTCTCGCTTTCCCCTGGGCTGTGCTAATTGGCCTTGTAGACCAAGGATATGGTATGGAGCTTTTTTTTTTAAATTCTCTTAGTGGTCCTCCATCTCACCTTCTGGTAAGCACCACATGGATAGCATGAATTTCCCATCCTGACCTGCTAAGTGGATGAAAATGCATCTTGGAACTAGTATAGAACATAAATTGAGTTTGCTGTTGACAAATTACATGAGGCTCTGGTTCCCTCTCTCTTTAGCAACACAGCAAAGTCCTCCAATTCTGGAGCCCTGAATTCTGACCCTAAGTAACTGCTGTTTTACTCCTGAAGATACAGTTTTATCTTTCTTCCTGTACTTGAATATAGGGATACATACAGGCTGTCCTGTAGTGAACCTGTTAAAGAAAAAGAAAAACCAGTGGTTCACTGATCTTTAACCAGCTATCATTTGGCCTAACCTGTCATTATTTGCACATATGAATCAGAATGGTTGAACCAATGCTTTGTTTATGGGAGATACAGATCATTGGAGATCATTTTGTGCTGGAAGGCTTCCTCACAAAGAACACCTTTACTTGGGCATGTTCCTCACCACTTACATGTAGAAAATGGTCATGGAACTCAGCAATCAGTGACAGGGGCAGGTCCTAATAGGATCACAGAGGTCTCCTAGATTGAATTAAAGGCTAGCAAAGAAACCACAAGTTGGATAACACCAGCTCTGAAGTTGAGTAGGAAATTGCAACTGCCTCAAATGCTGGGATAGGAACAAGCTGATGCCACTGTTTGTTCAAGCCCAAAGCAGCAAGACTCCAGGTCATTTCTGATTTTGACATGACTCTTACTCGGTTTGGCTTCAATGGGAAGCGCTGTCCTACTTCGCACAGTGAGTGTAATTTCTGGCCTTTTAAAATTGTCAATTCTCTTTTTAAAAAAAATTCTTCTCCTTGATGGTTTTCCTTCTTTTTTTCTTAGTGTTTTCTCAAATTTTGGTTTCAATCTCATTTTTTACAAGATGGTTTGTAAAAGCTTCTCAAATTATTTTTTCATATGTTTTTCTTCCTATTGCTCCTGGTCTTTAGGCCACTTTTAAGTAAGTCATTGGTACACTGTATATGTGAGTATATTCACATGATATACTAACTCCAATCTAATTGTAATTATAATTTGGCTAATATAAGATAATTAGGGCCTAGCTACCTGCGGGATCGCATCCTCCCACACACATCCCTGCGGCCAATTCACTCTCACAGGGAGGGCCTTCTCCTGGTGCCGTCCACTAGGCAATGCCAACGGGCGACACCGAGGAGTAGGGCCTTCTCTGTGATGGGCCCAACCCTCTGGAATGACCTCCCCCCCGACATTAGAACCACTACTGACCTCCGCTCCTTCTGACAGAAACTGAAGACACACCTGTTCCAACTGGCTGGTCTGGCATAATTTATAACGCCTACCTCCTGGCATACACATTTTTACTGGTTTTTAGAGGGATTGTCTCTTTTAAATTTAATCTTATATGATATTGGGATTTTAAATTTTGTATATTCTGATTTATTTATTTAGCTGTACAGTTTGGCATATTTTTATCCTCTCATATACGTATTTATGTATCTATTTATTATCTTTTAATAATATTTTGATACGGACTGTACACCGCCCCGAGTCCCTTTCGGGAGAGGGGGCGGTCTATAAGCGCTAATAAATAATAACTGTTGAAGTGTGCAGAAATGTCCATGTGCACCAATGCCTAGGGCAGAAGTAACCCTTCTGCAGCTTTCCCCTGATCTCTGAATATTTGGCAGCACCAGCAGAATGCAGTTGAGTGGGATCAGATATTCCACTGAGATTTTCCTGTTATCACTGAAGTGAGATGTACAGGAAAATTAAGGAAATGCATGGTGCAGCTTTTCTTTATCTGGCAATTTCCGGATGTGTTGGACGATAGCCCCATCACCCCAACATATATAGAGGAGACCTAAGTGTAGAATATTTGAAGAAAGATAAGTACTTTTGTTTGCTGTTAGGGCTGTTAAAATATCAGGGTAAAACTTCGGAGACAGAAAAAGCTCTCTTCTACAAGAAGAGATATGTGTTAGCAAATGTATTCTTTCTATCATTCTCACATGAGGAAAATAATGGAATAAGGCTCGGATATTTATCTCTTTCTGGGAAATGAGGCATGAGGCATATAATGATGGTGGCACCATGCTTCTTGTGATAATTAAACTTTCCCTCCAGCTCTGCAGTGAATGTGAAATATTTAGCTCTGCATTATTCTATGTCCTGCAGTTTGCATGAGCAAAGCTACAGGGTTTATAGTCAATTCTCAAAGATCCTTAGTGGTTCACCTAATACAAGAAGGCTTAACTCAATTGTAGTGCATGAGCATTGCATTCTTATGGTTCTTATATAAGTTTGTAGAACACAAAATAAATCATTACTGTCTGTACAGTCTTCTCAAGCTTACACCATTACAATGGAAAAAATATATATGGTCTGGTCAATTCTTCCTTAATTCCTTGACTCCCACCCCCATGTGTTAAAGTTATCTTAACACTTATTTCAAGGTAAACATTCTTGAGTATTTGCCTTAAAGATGATCAGCTGTTCAGCTCTTACCAAACATTCTATTTTACAATTGTTCAGTTCAGCAAGATTATGTAATATGTTAAGCTGTATGCCCTTGTAGATTCTAAATTGGTACCACTAGCAAGTGTACCCTTAGCTCTCCCTAGTAAGAGGGAGAGAGAGATTCTGTACTGTGATTGATGACTAGTCCATAAGACACACTGCATAAGTAAAACTAATATTCGTTCATTCGTTAGAAAACTATATCCATCATACTGCTCTGCATTACATATTACGTGACATTTGATCTTACCTAAAGAAATGCAGTTACTGCATTCAAAAGTAACGATTTTAAATAAAGTTGATCACAATGGTAGGAAATCATGTCAAATGTGATTTAACAGCTTATGAAAAGTATCAGCAAATAACAATCAGTATAATTAAAAAATGGTGGTTTCAGTGGCTCCTTCTCTGGATGGGCATAGTCTGGATTTGAATGGGATACTTTTGTATTTCCCCTCCTAAAGCACTAAGGCGAGTGCATTGAATCATGCAAAAATTCAGGCCCTCCGTAGTTTGGGGACAATAATTTTAGATAACTGACAGGGCTAAAAGGGATGCAAGAATATTTAGAAACATGTCTAAATATTTAGAAATATAATTTAGACATATATTTAAACATATTATAATAGTAATAATGGACATTTAGTTTTCACTGCTATATAGTAATAACCCAATGTCTAGCTCGTCAGTTGTCCTCTCTGACTGCTATTTTTTAAGTGTTCTTCTCATGATACGAATGAATCCAAATCGGAAGACACCTGATTGATAAAGTAAAGGAGTCTTTGTATATGGGAATTGGTGGCTGAGAGTACATTTTCTTCATACTTAAATCGACAACTATTAGAAACAATAGGCTGGGTTTTTCCTTGGGCTGGAGTTTTCCTATTAATATGTTCCCAAGGAGGATCCAAATTTCTCTTTCATAGCCTGCTTTTCAGTCACACTCAGTGTATTATGAAGCACTTTTTCCAAAGGATTTGCACAGACATACAAATGAACCTATTTCAATATTTTAGCTTTCCTCCCATACACTAATTGACCATTGACTAACAATTGACCCATATGCTAAGTAACCATTGGTTTCAAGAGGCCAAAAATGGGGGAGAGATAAGAAAAGAAGAACATTGGGTAAGGGGGAAAAAAGTGAATGTGTTGGGAGTGCAATGCAAGTCCTACCTTAAGATCACCAAAAGTTTCAAATAGGGTCTGAATAGGATATTGCTATAGAGATGGAAATGTGGATTATAGGCTTATTCCTCCTCGCTTTTGGCAATATGAATGAAGGGTGCCATGAACAATGGCTGAATTGGATTAGTGCAAACTTTGTGACATGGAATATCATATTAGTATAGCCACACTATTTTAATGGGAAAATGCCTAGGAATGGTATGCATCTGATAATGACACTTTAGAAATAGTGGTTCATTTCTTTCATTTATTATATAGATGTAACAGCACTATGGAGTTTTCCCACCCCCACCCCACTCCCATATGACAGAGCAGTTATACAAATCGTTAACTGTGTAAAATTAAGTTTGTTAAAATCTACCTTGATTCCCATTCCATTCCATTGACTTTCCAGCTCATTGTCACAAGTCTATGTGATTAACAGCTGATAAAAACACATAAAAAACAATACAAAATAAACCATTATATAAAAACTGTATTGACACTAATAATTTCTATCATTTGACTTGGAGATGTGTGATATGAAGAGGGTATGATTTTATCTGTGAGTCAAGGACAAATCAATTCAAGTTGCCTTGAGATTCAACATGAAATGGTTTGTCTCCTCAAAATGCACAGAATGGCAGAAGGGGATGAAAGGAGCAAGGATAGTAGATTCTTTAGAGAAGTTTAACCAAACTTTTTAAGAACTGCTTTAAAAAATAAACTACTGCTTTGCCAACTGTTGTGCCATGGTGGGCATGATAAAGCACTGCCCAATCTGATGCAAGAGAGTTTTATGGTTACTATAGTTTTGACAAAGAGACTCACTCTTCATGCACATGCCTGTTATTTTATGTAGTATGCAAAGACTAGTGATGGAGAAAGAAAAATGTCCTAGCATCAATCAGTATATCTGAATAATAGATGTGTGTGACTCAGCTCAAATTCAAATGATCAGATTTGATTACCAAAATCTATTCATAAAATCTGGCTGATTTATTTCAGCCACTTTAACCTGAAGCACTGAATGAGACCAATTTGATTTCCTGAACTGATTTGAAACAAGGGCTTCTGTGCCCTTCTGCATTGTTAAGTTAATTTGCCTATCCAATTCCTAAAGTCAATTCAATTAAGAATACATTTTTCCAAAATGAATTTCTAAATTAAAGCCCTACTGATTTGAACAAACACTTTTTTTTACTCCAAAACAATCAGAATAGGACAAATGTACATTTGTTCCATTTCCTATATGCCCTTTATACCATTGTTTACCCTAACAGTTCCAGGTGTGTTGGACTACACATAATTGCTAACCATGATAGCCTTTGGGAAAATATTAATTATAAGAATTTTAGTCCAACATATCTCAACTACATGAGTTTGAAAATGATTGCTGTACATCCAATGAGAGAATGAAGCAGAAGAAAAGTGTTTTTGTAATGCAATTTTTTTTCAAGTGGGGCAATTACTATTGAGATACATTAGGCCTTCATAAGGAGGGTTGCTCGGCTTATTTTATCTGGCAAAATGGAATTTCAGTTGCTAATTTTCTTATTTCAGGAAGCTGACAACAGCAATCTAAAACTCAGCAAAATAATGGGTTACGGAATCTCAGCCCAGGTTCCAGAGGCTGTTATCTCTATAGCTCAATCCATTATCTGGATGAATATCAGTGTTATTTTTTTATTTTGTGTCCTTGCCCCTCAGACAGGAGTTGGTAGCTTTGAGTAATAAATTGGTGATAAATGGAACTCACAGTCTAAGGGGGAAAGTGACAGGATAATTTTTTTTTATTGTTGTAACCACTCATTGAAACTGCCTCTCTTCCTTTTCCCCACATCCTCACTCAACAGTTCAATATTTCAAAGGAACCCAAAGGATGTTTTCCCTTCCTGTTGCGTGGAGACAAGAAAGTGTAGAATCCAAAAAGCAGCTCTTTCGATCTTTCCTAAAGCTACAAGATAAAGCAGCCCTTATAGATGTAGCTTGGGAATTGTATACACATTGTGTATACTAGAAATCTCAATTCAGCCCTCACACTCTTCTCTTGAGAGATTCAGCAGACTGGGGAGCTTGCCAATTCAGGCAGTCTGTTTCTCCATAAACAGTCACAGCATAGCGGGGGTTTCACTGTTAAAACAAACACTGCCTGATACATTTGCTAAAAATGAATACAATAAAAGCAGTTTTGTGCATCATATTGTTGGAAGAAATGTCTTTCTGGGTTCGGCTCCAAGTGGGGAAAAAGACACTGGAGACATGGAAGCTGCTTGGAAAGATGGTTTTAATGGTGGACAGGACCACATGGCCTGAGCCCTGAACAGCAAAGGTGATCACATGCTTCAATGTTGGTGGAGAAGAGAAGAGAAGGGAAGAGAAGAAGGGCTTGCAGGGATTTTTATAATCTGTTCTGCCCCACCTATCTGTTTCCTGTTCCTGTGTAAGAAATGTATTCTGATTGGTTGCCAGACTCACATGGGCCCATGCAGGGGCAACCCTCTAGGCTGTTTTGAATTCAGGTTTGATTGAGTTCAGATGCCATGTGGTCAGTTGAGTAAAGGCTTATTATCCTGCCTTAATCCCATCACAGCTGAAGAGGAGAACTCTTTATTATGTAAAGTGGACTAGCTTGGCCTTCTTAATGGCCCATTGACAAAAGTGGGGATGGGCAGGAAGCTGTAGGAATTTAGTGTTTAAAATGTGTTTCTCCCTTTTTCACATCCAGGAAAATATAATATTCTGCCTTTTCAATATTTCCTAGGATATTTCATTTTTCTGGGAGAGGGCTAGGTGATAACTTCCTACAATCCCTCCTTTTTTTTTTTCAAAAAAATGTGAGTGGAACGCACATGTTTTTGACAAAAGATAAAATCGGTCAGATCAGGGAAACTTAATTTTTCTGATGGAAAAGCATTGAAAGAGGCAGCAGAAGGATCCCTTCAGTGGCTCCCAGAGAGCTTTTAACCATGAAGGTCTTAGCAACCAGGGCACAATTTCTGGAAAGAAATTTACAATATCCAATTTACCATGCCAATTATTTTCAGGTGTTTGATATCACTTTCTGTGAGCTTCCAGACTACAAGCAAGCAGAAGTCCCAAAAAAACTTCACAGCCATTGAAGGATTCTTCCTTTTAAAGAAGTACAGGCTGCCCATTTCCAAGGGATTTCTTTAACTTGCCCTGGCTCCTATTTTAGTGAGGCCAAATTGAGTTTAGCTAGTGTGCAATACAAGCTATTTAGTATTTTTTTTTAAAGTTACACACAATGAGCCCAGGGACTCCTATCAGAGACCACCAGTGCAACATGTCCTGCTTTACTGGGCAACTGGGCAGCAGCATTTTTTTTTTAATTGAGTCACAGGGTTTGAGTTTTGAAGATCCTTTCTGCTACTCTTCAAGTGGGGGAATTGCCTGAGGGGAACTGACCCTCCCCCATGGGATTAAAAGGGAGATATCTGCTTTTGTGCAAGGGCAAAATCAACCTAGGAAAAGCTTTGTGGAGTTAAGTCAAGGAGATAGTTTCAATCTAGTTCTGAATGGAGCCTCTCTCTCTCCCTCTCTCTTTGTGTGTGTGTGTGTGTGTGTGTGTGTGTGTGTGTGTGTAGCTGCTTCTACAATACAGAAAATACAGACATTTTGGACAAAATTTCCCTCCCACCAGCCAGAAATCTAAGGTGTTCAGAACTTGCTGTGCTAGCCATTCTCAAATACAATTCTTACATGAATACATTAAACTGATTACAATATAAATGAGACAGGAAAGAAGAATTACAATTACAATTTCTGTGAGGGAGGCAAAGAAACAAAACTTTACAATCAGTTTCCACCCTCCCCCATAGTCTTTACAGCTGTCTTCTGGGGATAGAAGAGAGTCTTTTGGTCTTTACTTCTTCATCTCCTTTAGGGTTCTTTCATGTCTGCTAGGGTGGCATGCTTGGTTTGGTGGTAAGGCTGGTAAGAGTGGTCAGTCAGTCTTGGTAGTCTGTCCCAGGCTTGGCTAAGTTTTTTTTTTTTTTCTCCTCATGTCAGGTTTTATCAGGAGGCAATCACCAGCAGCAAATTGGAGAGTTATGGTTTGAGCTAGCAGTCCTGTGTTTCTGAGGTTAAAAAAAAAAAGGAGAGGCCAAGAATACAGTTCTTTACAGACATATCTTTAGTCTCATGTTGTGGAATATCACCCATTCTGTCCAAGTGTGGAAATCCAAACATTATTTCAGGAGGTAGACGATGTAAATTTCATGGAACATGACATTCCCACTGCCTGTATGATTGAAACACTTTTGCAGTAAGATGAGTAAATTTCCAAGACGGACAACAACTTGTGTTGCAAACAAACAAACAAACAAAATCTCATAGGGTAGAGCACCTTGACTCATAAGCGTTTAAAAATGCACTCAGGTGTAAAAGAGGGAGGTAAGAAGAACAGCTTTTTAAAAAAAATGCAATTTAAAAAAAAAAAGGTACTTTGAGTCAACACTCCAAAATATCAAATTCCATTCAGATGGAAGCAAATTCTCATTAAGTATGTTAAAACATTTACAAATGTAAGCAAAACATCTCAAAATCATTCCTTTTTATAGGTTTAATTAAGCATTTTAAACCTCAAAAATTTCAAGAAAAAAAATCAAAATTGTATTCAGAGCAAAGAAATGTAACTGCATAATTTTATATGCAGATAAAAGATCACAATAGTGAAAGGTAAGCGGAGCAGATCACCCATTTACTCCAAATTTCTCAGAAGAGAGGGGGGGGGGAGTGGTTAAAGTGAGGAGAACAAATTTCAGCCTTTAATGACCCAAAAGGAAAGAGGGAAAGAAGGAGGGGGGGGGATGCCCAGAGGCATTCACAGGTATCACTGGGGCATTTCATACACACACTCATGGTAAAATGAGCAGACATTCATTCTCCCCGCTTTTCCTACTTCCCTCCAAAGAATGACCCAGAAGGAAGAGGGGGGGGGGATTCACACAGGCAATCACGTGGATCTCTGCATCCATTCACTTATCACTCCCTGGGGCATGAGGGACACATACTCACATTCATATTGCAATCAGACCTTCGTGCTTGCTCATGCCAAACAATCATAGGTATTTCAGGAAGCTTTTTTTTTTTTCACAAGCCACCAAGCTTCATTTTCTTTTATTAGAGGATCTCACCCTCCCTTCAGGTTTGGAAATGATAACACACATGCATACACACACATACCATTAAACAACCTTGTAACTGACTGCTTCTTTATATGAAAGGGAATCAAACTACATTCATACCAACTTTACCATCAACATACTCACATTTGCACTGCAATCATTAATTTCACATACAAAAATCCCATTTCATTCGTTCTTCATGCAAGGCAGTTATTACAATTACTTCAGGGAGCTGTACATAAGCCAATGAGCTCCATTTTCTATTATTAAAGGATCTCAACTTCCCTCCAGGTCTGGAAATGATCACGCGCACACACACAGAATTTCTTAACAGACATTACATCAAATTAATCAAGTCCAATTACCTAGGTCTTCCATTCAGACAGGCTTTACCTTTTTGTTACCTGCTAAATTTCTTACTTTTGCTTGAAGTGACCCCGTTGTCCTATTTCCTTAAGCACTAGATTGTTAATACCTGTCTCTGCCCTGGGGTGTTCGTTTCTAATTTGGACCTGCCAGCGGATGCTGGCTAATTTTTAAAGATCCAAATTCTATCTTGATATCCCAGCACGCGCTGGCATTTTTAAATATCAAGATGTATGGAGACTTTCATTAACACATCATTTTCATCTGGGTGGGGCCCTTGATTCATCTGATGGTGGCCAGAAAATCAGCAAATTTGTTGACAAAATCTAAATCAAAACTGCCTTCTGGAGGCCAGGTTTTTACTTTAGGACTAATAAGAGTAGGTTGGTCAGAAAAATGTGCAGAGGGTTTTTACTCAGGTTGAAGGCAAACCTTTAGTAGAAATTTCCTTCATTTCATACATGCACACACAAGGCAACACTCTCCTCCTCCCCCCAAAAGGAAAAAAAAATCTATACTCACCTGAAGAGTACAATCTTCTAGGGCTGAAAAACATGAGAACAAGGTTCCCTCCCCCACAGTAAAGGCATTGTTGGAGGATTAGAGGTAAGGGAGGGGCGTGGGGGGGGGGGTAGATAGCTTGCAGGCAGAGTTTGAAAAAAAATAAAACCATTAGTTACTAAGCAGATAAACAGATAAACATTATGGGGATATCACAGATGAGAAATGGGGTCTGGATTCACATGCTCCAGGAAAGAAATGGACAGGTAAAATCATTTAGACACACAATAAATGCAAGGATGAAACTTTTCTTGCAAACATTTCCTGGGTTGTTACTTTAAGGTATAGGCAAGGAAGGAAGGAAGAAAAAAGTATCTTTACTCTGTCTCTGCTGGCCAAAACAGATGCAAAGCAAAGATTCCCTCCACCTTCACTCAGTTTTTGTGGGCCCAACAAACTGAGCGAAGGCAATTTCTGCCAGTTTACTCCTTTCTTTCTTTGAACACTTTAAAATTCTTGTCTTTTGGATTGGAGACATCTTAGTTACAATTACCTTGAGGGTGCACAAAGACTTAGACATACACACACACAGACAAAGAGGGAAAAACAAAATCATTCCCACCATGAATTTCAGTTAAATTGGGGAAGGCACAAATCTTAACAAACAAAAACCACGTGGTTACATAGAAGACAGAGAAAGAGACAGACAAGAGGAAAAAAAAAAGAAATCCCACCATTTCCTTTTAAGTACCTTTTCAGCCAAATTAGTTTTTCCTGTATCATCTTTCAGCAAAGCCCATTTTCTACAATCTGCTCTTTTTTTTTCTTCATTCCGGCCAGGACGGGCATTTGCTTTTCGTCCCAGGCCCCCAACAACTCCCCTAGGGGGGTTTCCATGGCTACCCTCGAGCTACCGCTTCCCATGATCCCGTTTAGATGTGGGTTCACTTCGTCCTAGCTGGGTTTGCCACTTCGTATTTCCCCACTTTACTTTCGCGTCCTTAGAGGACCTTTCGCGCCCTTTTGAAGGGACTTTCTCTGTTTGCCCTTCGGAGGGTCTTATTGGTGCCCTTCGGAGGGACTTTTCTGGGGGTGCCCTTCGGAGGGACTTTTATCGCGTTCCTCACCGCGGGAACCTTCTCTCGATTCGCGCCCTTTCACGCAGGGACTTTCGATTCGCGCCCTTTCACGCAGGGACTTTTCTTACAGTTTCAAGTCTTGGGGAAAGAGACCCGGAGGACCAGCCGCACAGTGACCCAGGAGGGGTGCTGTCGGAGCGGGTATGCGTACCTCCATTTTTCTCACTAACTTTCTTATGGGCTTTAGCTTTTTTCTCTCACAGGACAAAAACAGCAGCAACAACAAAAAATAAAAAATCCATTCACTTTTCCATCCATTTTCACACACACTAGTCACACACAGGCAGGCATACACACATTTCCCATGCTTTAAAATTAAATTTTAGAGAATTAAAATTTAGAGGTACTCACCTTCTTTCCAGGCAGCCTTTGAGCTCAAACTCAAAACCCCTTTAAAGCCTAGATCCAAATGGCTAAGGCCAAGATAAAGTCCACCCACAGACTCAATGGGGTCTGTGCCGGCATGGGAGGCTTACCTGGGCCATATCCATTTGTTAGGCTAGCTTGGAGTCCCATCTGTGGGTCGCCAATTGTTGGAAGAAATGTCTTTCTGGGTTCGGCTCCAAGTGGGGAAAAAGACACTGGAGACATGGAAGCTGCTTGGAAAGATGGTTTTAATGGTGGACAGGACCACATGGCCTGAGCCCTGAACAGCAAAGGTGATCACATGCTTCAATGTTGGTGGAGAAGAGAAGAGAAGGGAAGAGAAGAAGGGCTTGCAGGGATTTTTATAATCTGTTCTGCCCCACCTATCTGTTTCCTGTTCCTGTGTAAGAAATGTATTCTGATTGGTTGCCAGACTCACATGGGCCCATGCAGGGGCAACCCTCTAGGCTGTTTTGAATTCAGGTTTGATTGAGTTCAGATGCCATGTGGTCAGTTGAGTAAAGGCTTATTATCCTGCCTTAATCCCATCACAGCTGAAGAGGAGAACTCTTTATTATGTAAAGTGGACTAGCTTGGCCTTCTTAATGGCCCATTGACAAAAGTGGGGATGGGCAGGAAGCTGTAGGAATTTAGTGTTTAAAATGTGTTTCTCCCTTTTTCACATCCAGGAAAATATAATATTCTGCCTTTTCAATATTTCCTAGGATATTTCATTTTTCTGGGAGAGGGCTAGGTGATAACTTCCTACAATATTATTTAGCATCTTGGCATCTATAGCAACAAAACTGATCACTTTCCGTTTTTCCAAAGCCTAACTAAAGAGATTTTTCCCCAGTGCTTTAAATATTCAAATGGACTAACTTCAAGAACCTCCCTGTCTACCAGCCTCTCATCCTGAGGTCCCATTTGTTAAGCATAGTTTGAATGGAGGCAGAGGGTCCATAAAATCAGTCTCTCACAATTAGTGTTTTCCAAATATATTAAAATGAAACTGTAAACATTCCCAGCAAGCACCATTCAAAAACGGAACTAGCTGAGAAGTCTGGAAAGCTTGCTGCATCTCTGGGGCATCAAAAGTGGTCCAGGAATCTATCACCGAGGAAACAAAAACTACTAATGAAATGAATATTCTCTGAAAGTGTCAGTTTAGTAGCAAGGGGTATGGTAGTGAAGTAGGTGTGGAGGTATTTTGGAAAGGGACAATGTTGCTCTGTGGCCTAGTTAAAATTTGAGGTGAAACAACAGTTACATAATGGAGGCTGAAGTTTGAAGATCCTCCCCCTTCCTATCTATTTCTGTAGTTGTTTGGGGAGCAAAGTACAGTAGCTTTTCATTTCAGTCGGAGAGTTAAATTCTGGTGCATAGATATATAAAGGCTCTTAATTTTTTGTTCTGCAACACAGTCTATTTTTATGTTAAGGCTTCATTCTTGTCTGCAATAAAGTTTCTAATTTTGGTGAGTCATGTCTGAGAATCTTTTGAGTGAGAGATTAAGAATCAGGAGAGATGTGATTCACTGGTAAATCTGGTATGAAGCCTGACTACCAAAGAGAATATTTCATTCATTCATTCATTCATTCATTCATTCATTCATTCATTCATTCATTCATTCATTCATATTCACTTACAAACTATCTTTCTTTCATATTTTTAGACTGCCCATCTCCCTCAGGATGCAAAGGCAATGTGTGAGATTGTCTCCTACCACCCAATTTACATAAGATATTTTGTTGTTGCTGTATGGGGCATGAGTAGAAAACCCGGGCATAAATTACCAATTATTTTTATTTTCTAAAAAATTGGGAGCCTGTGGGATTTCGTGACATTCTTGGAAATGAAAATCAAGCCAGCCTTTGCAGCATTTGAGATTTCCATTTAATTATTATTATTATTTTTACAGAATGTATCATTCGTCATAAGATCAGCTTCAGTCCTGCAATGGCTTTGCCAAAATACAATTTAAAGGACATGCTGATCATATAATTAGAATGATGCTTCTTTACATTGGCTGAGTCTCCACTAGAAATCTAGTGAAATCCCTATCCTGATGGCTGGGTTCTGTTACAAAAAACATTGGTGGTGATGTAATGAATGAGAGAAGAGGATTTTGGCATCCAAAAATCTTTGTATTGCCCTCTGTCTGCTGGAATTAAGGAATTTCCACAGTGTGTGAGCAACATTCATAATAACAAAATAGAATGACATGTTTATGATTGCTTTGTTTCTTTTTGGGGAAGAAGGGAGGGATACTTTTGATTGATTTCTTTACATGAAAGACATAAACATGAATGTAAAACAAAGTTAAGAAAAAAGATGAATGAAAAAGTACAGACAAGAAAAAAAGCAGGTTCTGATCTTTTTTCAATAGTTAAACACTTACTTTCTCTCCTTTCTCTCCTCTCTCCATACTCAACGTTGTTGATTAACAAAAAAAAGCAAAAATATCCGGTTTATTTTTTAAATCATTTTTAGCAAAAAAAAGTCCACAAAGTGTTGTATTTTAGAGTACTTTTATTAAACAGGGCAATTAAAAAGATAAAAACTAAAAGATATATACAAACTTGGGGGGAGGGGAGAGAAAAATAGAAAGTGCAGAAAAGAAAAAAAATAGAACAATAGAAATGAAAGAAAAAAATAAAAATAAAGAAAAAGGAAATATAAAGAAAAAGGAAATATAAATATGAATGATTCCCCCCTTCACCCAAACTATAAGTGTTGTTTTGTGGAAGAAAGACTATGCATTTGTGGAGCAGTAGTCACTGAAGACACTAGAACTATTATTTTTGGTTTCAAACCCTGCCACGCAGAAGGTGCTGCTTATTTAAATTCTAATTTAAAAGCTAAAAATTAGTGGGCACCCGGTAGAATCTCATTTTTTGCATTTCGCTACTGTCAGTGTTCCAAATATCATGCAGAATTAAATCAGAGTCCAAGGCAGAGCTATCCGTAAAGTTCCAATTTAATAAGACAAACATGTTGGCACATCTGTAAAATCCCAACTTTGAAAAACTTCCTGGGATTCCACCCAGTTTAAAGTTCATGATCTTTTCCCCACACCCATAAATCCATCACATGGTCCAATCTTCTTCTTCCACGCTGGCATCTCCACCCAGCTGGTTCCGGTCAGGTGCAGAGGTGCGGAGACAAAAGATTACCTTGGGCTTCTAGAAAGGAATGACAACAACACATTCCACAATTCTACTCCTTTCTATTCCCCCTCCCAATTACTACACTAATAAAACAGCATAATGAAATAATAGAGAGTGTGGCAGGCCAAAGATCCTAAAAAGGAATATAACTGCAGGCCTGACAACTACTAAGATTGCATTCCTTATTTGAAAGGCCATTTTGAAAAGGACAGAATATTTAGATCAGATTGCGGGTTAACTGAGAGTGGCTTACTATGATCATGTTCTATTGTTTTCTTTGTATTTACTTGTATATTTTTATTAGTTTTATATTTTTTTGATGGGATCAGATAATTAAATCAATAAAGTTTTTATATTACCTAGTCTAGTCTATTCACAAGAAGTATAAACAATTTTTAGTACTTTTACTAATCATCTCTTAAACACAACAAATGATCTCTTTTTCTCATATCTTTTCTCTTACCTATAACAAAGCTTTAAAGCCTTGTTCAGTCCTAATCAGTAAAAGTCCATAAAGTGATTATAATCTTACATGAAAGTAATTATTATTTACACTGATCAAATAAATGTAATTTGTATTATTTTCCTTGTAGACAGTCTTTTGATAGATTTGTCTTCGGACAAAATTAACTTGGTATTGAACTAGTGATATTGAATGGTTGTTTTGGTGGCATTGCCTTGGTAATTCTCTCATTATCTGGTATTTTAAACTTATGGCTGATGTTGGGACTGCCACTTAAAGAAACACAATTGGTCACCTTTTTCTTATTATTTTCTCTCAACAAGGAGAAAATATTCTTAATTTAGAATTGAGGATTAAGTGGTTTTAATTTACAATAGTACCACTCCTAAGGGGGAGCCACCCAGAGTTGGTTGGAAGATGGGTAGTTGTATAAATGTTTCAAATAAATAAATTTCAACCAAGTTTGGTATATAGATGACTTACTCTCTGGAGACAAATAGTGTTTGGATAAGACACCCCTAACACCCCTCAGGTGTGTGTTCTGTTAAGATACAGCCTGTTGTGCCTTTAAATGGTTTCTACTGTACTGTTGTAAAATGGCTTCTAATGTACAGCACCGTGGAGTTGCCATGGTAACGACTTCACAGTACTCCACAAGGGGGCTCCTTCTGGTAAGGGGGAAAATGCAACATTAGAAATTACATTTAGTCTGCACATTTTCTCCCTATAAATAAATACCCAGGCAAGTTAAATATAATATCACTAGATATAAATAATTTCCAAACATGAAGAAATAGAAAACAAAATAGCGTAATCTCACAAAAGATCTTTTTAAGTCTGAGTTTGCTTTGGGCCCACTGAATAAGGAATGGGACAACTCACCATGGCCAACTTGCTGCGGCCAACCCATCACCAGACAACTCGCCAGAGCCAATTCACTATGACCAACTTGCCAAGGGGCAATTTAACAATTGAATTTAATTATTTAAATTTTTTTATTATTATTTTAATTTTTGTCATTCACATTTCATTTTGTCCTTCCTTTGGCATCCATTCTTTAATGATTCTGTTCCACTATTTCAATATTAGCGTAACTCTTGTCCCATGGCAAGATGGCCATGGTGAGTTGTCCCATGGTGACTTGGCCACAGCAAGTTGGCCACAGCAAGTTGGCTGTGGTGAATTGGCTGTGCTGAGTTGGTTGTGGCAAATTGTCATAAACCCACTGAATGGTAGTAGTAGTGAGTATTTTCTATTCTACAATAGTTTGTTGCAGATCTTATAAAATCTAAAACTTGATATCCATGACTTTTGAGTTTATGGAAGCAGCACTGTGACATTACAAGGAGACTTGGGCGTAACCTGTGGCATATATTTAAACCTTAGGATGACGCAACACCTCTGAAGAGTTCTGTGAAATACAGGTAGTCCCCAACCTATGACTGGTTGCTTAGAAAAGTTACGACAGATTTGAAAAAGAGGACTTAACGATCTGGTTTTGAAGTTCCAATGTTTGGGTTCATGATGATCATCTGACTAAATTTTGGAGACTTGGCAACAGAGTTACATTTATGGCCACTTGCAGTGTCTCCTGGACACACAACAGTGTTTTGCAACAGTTTCGTCATAAAACTGGCACTTCTAGTTTTTAGCAAAACAGTTCCCATTGATTTGCTTAACAACACTTTTTGACCACCATATTCATTTAACAATTTAGGCGAAATAATATGTAAAATTCAGTAATGTAATGACCATTACGACATGCAATCATAATGGGCAGACTCCATTATGGTCATATGTTGAGAATTACCTGTATACTAATGAAGGCTTTGACAACCAGTGATGATAAGCTTCCAGACTAATTGGTTGTATTCTAATTATTTGGTCTCTTAACATTTTGCCAGCAACTGTGGCTGGCATCTTCAGGGGTGAATGTGATCAGCTCTGTAATGCACTTCTTGGCAGTTCATAGGCAACTGAATAGGAAATGACTGAGCTCTTAGGTTTGAAAGCAAATTAATTTCTAGTTGGACCACATGATTGGAATTCTTGAAAACCAGTTTCTGATTGGTTCTTCATCCAAGTGAATTTGCAATTGGTTAAATTTGAATATATTCCAAAGCCTTTGAGAAAATTATCTTTCTCTTCTTACTTTCTATTTTCTGTAACCAAATGGCTGTGTGCACTGATGTGGAATGTGAGTGACAGCTACGTAGATAATGAGTCACTTGCTCAACACATCTGGCAAAGAACTCTTGATGTGTTCCTCTATTTTACTTAGCTCATCTATTTCCTGATGGGTTCTTCTTGGCAACTTCCAAACATCTGAAGATGGTTCTGAACTCATTAATCCCATAGCTCAGAATCTTTCTGAAACTAATAGCCACTTTGCACCCATCATACAGCAGTTCTGTGGTTTCTGCTCCATTCTGAGCATCTTGATCATGAAACTCGAATGTGATACATGATCTTAAAAGTAGGGCAGAGCAGACCTGGGTTTAATAAAGTCTGAACGAAAACCCTCTCAAAACTGCTTCACAAAGCAACATATCCTTTTGTTTCTAAAAAGTGACTGCATTCTTCACGTAAGCATGTCAAGAGTCCACTTTTGACGAAGTGAGCCTGATTAAAAATTGTTTAAGAAGGGGGGGGGGGATGCTGAAAACAAGCTTGTTGTTTTTATAGGGCTCCAATGTCCAACTCTTATGGATCAGAGCAGACAGTCTGAAATGTGTTACAATTGATTGTTTCTTCCCTTTGTTCCTTTTTTCTTGTCTTGCCCCCCTAATAGCACAGCAGGGACGAAGCAGGATGTGATTCTTTCATACCTAAAAGAGGAGATGATGATATCTTGGTTTTTAAACTTTGAGCCTATCACTGGATAATTTCCCAGCCAATCTGTAGTGTTCCAGTGAGGCAAGATGGAATTTCAGCTTTAGAGTTAAGAAAGTTTTTTAAAAATATATATTTCAATATAACTTCAAGACTAGGAGTTGGAGAGGGCCTGGCTCCCCTTAATAGATGATTACACACTGGAAATAGGCAGAGGGCCTGAGTCTCTGCTGTTTATGCTGAACCTCATTGCCATTGGTCCTAATAGCTTTCTGGCATGAGTGGTTAGTGTGTGATTTGGAGGAACCTTTTAATTTTGGCTTAGTGCGCTACTTTAAACCTCACCTCTGCAGTTCATGATTTACAATTTCATATGTTGTTCAAATACAGACAATTGTTGTTCATTTTATAAAGCACTCAATTTGCCTATCCTTGCCTTCCAGAAAGCCATTAAAACCTGGCTTTTCCCTCAGGATGGAAGATGTGCCCAGGATTTTTATGTGCGTGTTTTACTTGAGAAGTTAACATCATGGCACTAGAGTCTTGCATTTTATTATTTGTCTATTAGCCGCCATAGGTAGCAAAACAAAATATAGGTATCCATACATTTTCAAATAAATAAATAGGTTGGTTAAATAAATGGGTTGGTGAGTCTAGCTAGCATTGACAGATAATCTAGACAAGACAGAAATTTTTATGGTCAGTTGAAAAGAAATAAAGATCTGCTTCTCTTGAACATTCAGGTCCACAATTCTGGCATTATTCTGGATTCAGTTGTAAAATTAAATATCCAGGGTTGGAGATAGTCAGGATGGCATTTGCATAGCTAATATTGGTGTGCCACTATGCCTTCTGAAAGTCTTAGATTTGGCCATAATGACATCTGTTTTGACTGCATCTTATTTGGACAATGGGTTGTGAACCTGTCTTTTAAAAAATACCAAAACCCTTTGGTTTAGAGAGCTGCTGCCAGTCACTGGAGTTAGAGCTTGTTCTAGAGCAGGGTTCTCCAAACTTGGCGACTTTAAGACTTGTGGACTTCAACTCCCAGAATTCCCCAGCCAGCATGGTTGACTGAGTACTTCTGGGAGTTGAAGTCCTCAAGCCTTAAAGTTGCCAAGTTTGGAGACTATTATTCTAGAGAGAGAGTGAGACTGCCACATCGCATGTGTTCACTGGTGATCAATCTGTCACCTGAAATGGTTCAGAAAGCTAGATTTGACGATGGTAGGTCTAAACTCTTTGAATATTCTCTCATAGAATTCCACTCTGAATTTTAATTTAGATGGAGAGTTTTTTCCCCTCATGTCTCTTCATCTCTGGAAGCACAGAGAGTGCCTTCTCAAGGGTTGCTCCCAAGCTCTGGCACACCCTATCAAGAGACGCAAAGACACTGACACAGATTTTTAGCCCTTAAACAGACTTGGAAATTGCTGAAATATGTTTCAGCAGGTGGTCGCTGTTTATTTCTTGTTTGCATTGAAGGGAGTTTATAACCAATGGGCTTTTATTTGATTATGCTCCAATTTATTGCTTTGCATTTTATTTTATGGTGATGTGAAAAGTGGAAAGATGGGACAGTAACTTAAAAATGAGTAAATAATGTGCTGCTGCTCTCCTGTGACCATTCTCTAGTAACTAGTAATCATTGTCCTAGTGCTTCTGACTTGGGAGCTTTATGAGCCATAAAATTATTCTGTTCATTTTAAAATATATTCTACACAAGTAGCCATCACTGCATCACATGCCAGCTAATAAATTAATGGCTAGTGAACTTCAGGCTTCTAGACTGAAAATTGCCTTTAAGATGATCTTGTATATTTCATGCTTCAATTGATATTTGAACCAAACTCTGATCATATTCATATGTACCATATACGGTATAGTACATATACCTGCACTAATAGTGGCAGGCAGCAAAATGCTAACATTTTCCAAAATTTGATTTCATAATATGATTACCTTTGTGTGTCAAAGAATTTTATTTGCAAGCCTCTGGTAAATAAAAAGAGTAGCAATTATATCAGGTCTAAACTTCTTCTTTTATGCTTTGCCCTTTAGGGGTTCCTTTCTCAATTTTCAGTTGACTTCACTTGGAAGTATTTGGCATCTCTGTCTGGGGAAGAGGGAAATTGGGCATTAAGCTGAAAGAATTGGACTGATTTTCTCCTCCATTGTTAAACAAGGAAATGTTACAGAGGAAAAGTGCCCTATTTTAAGAGAACATGGATTAAATAAACCCTGTAAGAGACAAGAAGAGAAAGAAGAGAGCGGGGAGTTGCCAGGCTTGTGATAATGCTGCATCTATAAATGCACCATGGAGGAAAATTTCTGTCCCGGATTGAGCCACTATGATGTAGTGGAATGTTTCTGAACATTATAAGTGTTGAGAGCTGTGGTGTGTGTGTGTGTGTGTGTGTGTGTGTGTGTGTGTACAAAATGGAATTGAATGGAATGGAGCAGAACATAACAAAACAGAATATTGGAATGGAATGGAACAGAATGGAATAGAATAGAATATTGGATTGGAATGGAATATAATATACTTTTGGAATGAAATGGAATGGAATGGAATGGAATAGAATAGAATAGAATAGAACATATGTGATTCAGTAGTGCCTTCAACTAAGCTTAACAAAAACAGAAGTAGCCACTAGCAATAGGTATGCAAATTACCAGCCTTCAGTGAAGTTCCAGAACCATATTTTACAATGTAATAACTCTTCAGAGTACCCGAGGGCAACACTGGACACATCACTAACCTTCCAGCAATAACTGGGAAAAATATCTGTAAAATCAAAAAGCTACAACAATTTACTGAACAGACTGGCTGGAACATCCTGTGGTGCTGATGCTAACACCTTACAGTCTTGGCTTTGGTTTATCTCACAGCTGAATATTGTGCCAATGTGTGGCTTAACAGCATCCACATCCAAATGGTTGATGTTCAACTTTGCCAGACAATATGCATCATCTCTGATATGTTGTATCCCACTCCTGCGCACAGGTTACCAGTACTTAGCAATATCATACTACCCAGCAATATCATACTGCCCCACAGACAGCAAGCTCTCATTTGGCTATCGTCAAGGATGCTGAACAACAAGGCCCTTTTTAAAAGAATTCGCCAGGACAATGCACACCCCATCACAAGATTGCAATCCCATAGGCCAGCTACTGTATTTTTCAGAGTATAAGATGCACCGGAGTATAAGATTCACCAAAGTTTTGAAGAGGCAAATTTTTAAAGTTTTTGCACTCTGCAGACCCCTCAAAAATGGGCCCATTTTCTTTTCCAAAAAGGGTATGAATAGCCTTTAGGTGGCTTGTACAGTGCTCCTGGGGGTGGGGAGCCCCAAAAATGAGCAAAAAGCAGCCTGTTTTTTAGCAAAAAATAGGCCTGTTTTTTGTCAAAGGGCATGCATAGCCTTTAAGAGGCTTATAGGGTGCTCCTGGGGACTGGGGGGCAAAATTGAGCAAATTGTGGCCCGTTTTTCTCTCATTACTGTCCTCCCCAGCTCCCAGGAGCACTCTGCAAGGCTCCTAAAGGCTCTGCATTGCCATTTTGATGAGGGGGGGGGGAGTTTCAGGTGACAAAAAATGCTGCATTCAGTGTATAAGACACACCCAGATTTTCAGCCTCTTTTTTGAGGGAAAAAGTTGCATCTTATACTCTGAAAAATACGGTATTCACTTAACATCTACCCAGTTTAAACCCAAGAATGGCTGGAGAGAGGAATCGTTGAAGTTACTTTCTTGTGAACTATTACTGATTCCTCTACTAAACCACCTGTTTTTGACCTTCCTCATTTTGCTGGTCAAAATTGAACAGAATTAAGGGTGATACTGGAAGACATGCCACTGCCCTGTATCAGGGGAAGGAAAGATTCCCCTTGTTGTGATTGTGTGGTTGATATGCAAACTATTAAACAAATTGTCCAAGATTGCCCATGATGTGCATTTTCTGGTTCCTAGAAGATCTACAAGAAGCAACGCCAGAGATGATTGCCTGAATAGCTGAATTGGATACCCAGTTATGGGGCCACTGCCATATCCCCAAAGAAGTTTTACCTATAATTATGTGGACTGTGTATATATGTTTACTACCCTTCTTTCATGTTCCCATTGTACGTTAAATAATAAATATTAATATAGTTCAGTTTCCACAAGGGAAGCAAAAAGTGGTGATTGGACTAGGAGTAGCATGGATAGAAGTGGCAGTGTATGCTAAAGCAAAGATAGAAAAATGAAATAAAACATACTTCTGGCAGGTTAGGGAGATGGAGAACTAACTTGGTAGTATGGGAGAGGAACATAAGGAGAGGATGTGTGCTAAACAAATGCTCCTGCAGACCCCAAATCAATGTATGTATTTGTTTGTTCATTGTAATGATACCCTACGTCAATCATTTTGACTCTCGGCTGTTTACATGGATAGAAAATGATGTAAAACATCCACAGTAGATATTTAAAAAATAACAATGATAATAAATATGAGTTGTCTTTTTTTATGCAAGTGGCACAGAAATGCCTGAGCCAGGGATATTGGATTCAGCCACTACTGACTGGCTGTGGTTAATTGGGCAAGCCAGGTACAGTTTATAGGAGCCTTAGGCCAAATCTCTAAATTCGTGTAGGAATCCCACTGCCATTTAAGCCAACAGTGTCACCTCTGGCAACAGCTCACTGGAGATATTAATAGTGACTTTTATAATATGGTAGCTTTGTAAGCCTTAGGAGAAGACTTGACCTGTCATGCTAGACATGCAAAATATGTGCTCTGCCTTTGAGCCCTCCCTGCTTAAGATGCAGGGCCAGAAGAACTGGCAGTGAGTGAAGAGAGGAGGCACAGTGTCTCCCAAGAGCCTTAAGCTGCAAATGACAAATGGGAGATCAGGCTACGCAGAATGACTGGGGATTCATTTAGTCTTTTCGAAGAGAGAAGAATCTGACATTTTGGCCTCAGCTTTTCGTTTCCTCCATTCCAACTTTTTAAATGTTAATTTGCTAAATTTTTGTGCCATCCAGAGTCACCTTACAGGGGAGATGGGTGAAATAAACCAACAAACCAGCAAACAAATCTGCTGTCATATATTTCATCTACTGTGTACACTGTTACCAAAACCAGATTTTCCATGAAGAACTCTCGAACTTCTTAAGGAATGCTCAAGGACATTGAAATATTCCCCACTGAATATCACGCTTTTGTTTCTTACGTTGGTACCAGGGTGGTCTGGGATTTTTTAAAATCTCTCCTATAATGAGCATGGCATTTTAGTAAGCCAGGCAAGGAACAACTGCAAGAAGATCCATTTCCTGCCTCATGAAAGTTGTGGGAGCCCTGACAGTGGAGCCAGCAGTCCAGGTAAATACGACAGTATTTTCTACCCTGCTGAGGTCAGAGGTCTACAGGTTGTTCCATTTGTTCCTTAAAAACAGGACTGTATGAAAATGTATTGTGACTCTATTCTGACATTGTGATTCTTTTGATATCATAGGAAAGTAACAGTAACAGATTAACAGAGTTGGAAGGGACCTTGTAGTTCATCTAGTCCAGTGTTTCTCAACCTTGGCGACTTTAAGTCCTGTGGACTTCAGCTCCCAGAATTCCCCAGCCTGCTGGCTGGGGGATTCTGGGAGCTGAAGTCCACAGGACTTAAAGTCACCAAGGTTGAGAAACACTGATCTAGTCCAACCCCCCCGCCCAAGCAGGAGACCCTACATTTCTGACAAATGGCAGTCCAGTCTCGTCTTGAAAGCCTCCAGTGATGAAGCTCCCACAACTTCTGAAATTAGTTGATTGTTCTTGCTGTCAGAAAATTTCTCCTTATTTCCAGGTGGAATCTCTCCTTGTCAGTTTCCATCCATTATTCCTTATCTGGCCTTCAGGTGCTTTGGAAAATAGATTGACCCCCCTCCTCTCTGTGGCAGCCCCTCCAATATTGGAGGGCAGGTAATCCTCGATTTTTCACTATAGTTGAGCCCAAAATTTCTGTTGCTGAGTGAGACACTTGTTAACTGAGTTTTACCCCATTTTACGACCTTCCTTGCCACAGTTGTTAAGTGAATCACTGCAGTTGTTAAGTTAGTAACACGGTTGTTAAATGAATCTGGTTTCCCCATTGACTTTGTTTGTCAGAAGGTTACAAAAGGTGGTCACATGACCCCGGGACACTGCAACCGTCATAAATATGGGCCAGTTGCCAAGCATCTGGATTTTGATCACGTGACCATGGGGATGCTGCAATGGTCCTAAGTATCAGTTTAGTGCTGTTGTAACTTCGAACAGTCATTAAATGAACCATTGTAAGTCAAGGACTACTTGTGCGTGATTAATTGGACTGTATTTGTATTGCCATTATTTTCTGGTTGTTTGCTTTCTGTTTTCTCAAGTACATGGCCTTTTCCCCCAGTAGTTTAAAATAGAACGTTCAGGTTTTGTTTTACTCTTGCATTATTTATAAAAATCAATACAATTATAAATTTTAAAAGACAGTGTGCGTGTTAGAGAGAAAAGTGGCTAGTGGCAATATCCCGTTATTTAGGGACACAGCACAGCATGAATTTGCAAGAAAATGTAGATGTTCCTGAAGCAGTGAGGAGGTATGTAGGTGTTGCCTCTCTTGGTGATACAACATCTTTTGTAGTACTTAGCAGCTGCACAGGGGGTCTCCATTTTGCTCTGAATCTCACTCCTGAGACACTTAAGAGAGCCACTCCAGAGTGTGTTTTTCCTGAGTTTGTCGCACACAGCCTTCCTCACATGCTTCAGGCTCTAAAGACAACCAACAACAGCAATGACTTAGCTGTCTTAGTTTCGGCTTTAGTATAGTTTTTAATAATATTTCAACCTGTGCATCTCTTAAGGTTTTAATGTTTTAATTATTTACACACAGTTTATTGATTAGCCCATAAGCCATATCGAAGTGCAGCATTCCAAACGCAAATTATGGCCAAAATCCGATAAAAACAATTTGAAATGAGATTGGAATAAAGCACAATTTAAAATGAAATTGGAATAAAAAACAAATTAAAATGAAATTGGAATAAAATACAATAATTTCATATATAGGTACATAATATTTTCATTATTTTTTCCTCGTTTTATAATTTGCAGGCCACCCAGAGTCACCTTGTAGGGGAGGCAGGCAGCATAACAATTTAATGAGAAAAATAAATAAATAAAATAATAACATAAAATAAAAAATAAGCAAGTGCAAGGAAGCACAAGGCATTGCTGGTTCATTTCCCTAGCAATGAGCATGTATGTACTGTGAATGTTTTCATGCCACTTCAAGAATTTTGACACTAAGCAGATTACATGCAGCCAGTGACGTGCAGTCAGGTGAGGCAAATGAGGCACAGCCTCACCGCTCTCATCATGAAAAGAAAAAAAAATGTAAAAGGAAAAAGCTGAGCTAGTTGCTGCCTCACCATGGATGACTCTACTTAACTGTTATTTATTTATTTTATTTATTTCTTAGCGCTTATAGACCACCCCCTCTCCCGAAAGGGACTCGGGGCGGTGTACAGTCCATATCAAAATACATCATAAATAACTATAAAATTTAAACAATTAAAATTATTAAGTGGATAGATACATAAATAAGAGGAGGATAAAAAGATATACAGAACTGTACTGCTAAGTAAATAATTTAAAATGTACAGAATTTAAAACCCCAATATCCTATAAAATTAAGTTTAAAAGAACAATCCCCCTAAAAAACCAGTAAGAAAGATGTATGCCAGGAGGTAGACGTTAAAATTATGCCAGGCCAGCCAGTCGGAACAGGTGTGTCTTCAATTTCTGTCGGAAGGAGCGGAAGTCAGTGGTGGTTCTAATGGCGGGGGGGAGGTCATTCCAGAGGGTTGGGCCCATCACAGAGAAGGCCCTACTCCTTGGTGTCGCCCGTTGGCATTGCCTAGTGGACGGCACCAGGAGAAGCCCCTCCCTGTGAGAGCGAATTGGCCGCAGGGATGTGTGTGGGAGGATGCGATCCCGCAGGTAGCTAGGCCCTATGCCATGGAGCGCTTTAAAGATGGTGGTCAGAAGCTTGAAACGCACCCGAAAGACCACAGGTAGCCAGTGCAGCTCGCGCAGGAGCGGTGTTACGTGGGAGTACCTGGTACTCCCCATGACTGCCCGCGCGGCTGCGTTCTGGACTAGCTGCAGTCTTCGGGCGCGTCCCAAGGGAAGCCCCATGTAGAGAGCATTACAGTAGTCCAGGCGAGACGTCACCAGTGCATGAGTGACCGTGCGTAGGGCATCCCGGTCCAGAAGGGGGCGCAATTGGCGCACCAGGCGAACCTGGTGGAACGCCCCCCTTGCCACGGCTGCCACATGGTTGTCCATTGACAGCCGGGCATCTAGGAGGACGCCCAAATTGCGCGCCCGTTCCACAGAGGGCAGTTGTTCGCCCCCTATGGCCAGTGTTGGAGTCAGCTGACTGAACCGAGGTGCCGATAGCCACAGCCATTCAGTCTTGGAGGGGTTGAGTTTGAGTCTGTTGTCCCCCATCCAGACCCCGACGGCTTCCAAACACCGGGACATCACTTCGACAGCCTCGCTGGGGTGGTTTGGGGTTGAAACGTACAGCTGAGTATCATCAGCGTACAGATGGTATTCAACCCCAAAACCACGGATGATCTCCCCCAGTGGCTTCACATATGCGTTGAACAGGAGGGGCGAGAGGACCGACCCCTGCGGCACCCCGCAAGTGAGTGGCCTCAGGGTCGACCTCTGCCCCCCTGTCAACACACATTGCGACCGGTCGGAGAGGTAGGAGCCGAACCACCGTAACACGGTGCCCCCGACTCCCATCCCCTCCAGCCGGCGCAATAGGATACCATGGTCGATGGTATCAAAAGCCGCTGAGAGGTCTAATAGGACCAGGATAGAGGAACAACCTCTATCTCTGGCCCTCCAGAGATCATCAACCAGCGCGACCAAGGCTGTCTCTGTGCTGTGCCCGGGTCGGAAGCCGTACTGGCGTGGGTCTAGATATTCGGATTCGTCAAGGTGTCGTGGAAATTGCTGTGCCACCACATTCTCAACAACCTTCGCTAAAAAGGGAAGGTTGGAGACTGGACGATAATTAGCCAGCTCCATTGGGTCCAGTGAAGGCCTCTTGAGTAAGGGCCTCACCACCGCCTCTTTCAAGGCAGTTGGTAAGGATCCCTCACCCAATGAGGCGTTCACCAGGCCCAGAAGCCAGCCTCGTGTCACCTCCCAGGATGCCAGTACCAGCCAGGAGGGACACGGGTCCATTGAACATGTGGTGGGTCGCAGCCGTCCAGGCAACCTGTCCAAATCCTCAGGGGCAACAGAGTCAAACTCCTCCCAGAATAGTCTCACAAGACTCAAAGTTGACGGCTCGTCCGGTCCACTGGAGGGGGCCCATCCGCTCCGGATCTGAGCGACTTTGTACTGCCGATATTCCCCAAACTCCTCTGCTCTACCCTGCAAGGGTGCCCCCCCGCGTCCACTGTGACAGGAGAGAGCGGGTCACCCTAAACAGGGCGGCAGGGCGGTTATCCGCGGACGCAATAAGAGCGGCACAATGTCTACGTTTGGCCACTCTCAATGCCACAAGGTAGGTCCGTAAATAGGCTCTTACCTGTGTTCGATCAGACTCGGAGCGTGAGGATCTCCACCTGCTCTCTAGATGTCTCCTATGGCGCTTCATCACCCTTAGCTCCTCGGTGTACCAGGGAGCTCGGGTGGATCGCTGCCGCAGGAGAGGTCGCAAAGGCGCAACCTGGTCCAAGGCCCCAGCCGCCGCCATATTCCAGGCGGCCGTAAGGTCCTCTGACCGAGCGTGGGTCAGGGCTACAGGTAGTGGCCCAAGCTCAGTCTGGAACCTATCCGGTTCCATCAGGTGCTTGGGGTGGTACCAGCTTGGACAGACTGGCTCCGCCTCCTCACGGTGGGGGGTAGCGGCAGGGAAGTCGAGCCGGAGACATGAGTGATCTGACCATGACAGGGGAGTAATAACTAAATCCCCTATTCCCAGATCACTCGTCCACTGTTCAGATACAAAAATAAGGTCCAGTGTGTGACCGCCCTCGTGTGTGGGGCCCTGAATTAATTGGGTCAGGCCCATGGCTGTCATGGAGGCCATGAACTCCCGAGCCACCTCAGATGCTGCTCCCGTCGATGGCAGGTTGAAGTCCCCCATGACCAAAAGCCTGGGGATCTCAACCGCCGTCTCTGAGATCAGCTCGAGGAGCTCGGGCAGGGCCGCTGATGTATAGCGAGGAGCCAAGTATACAATCAGCAGGCCCAACTGCCTCCCTGGGCCCCATTTCACACCTAGGGATTCACAACCGGGTATCTGAGGGACAGTGAACTCTCTCGGTTCTAGACCATCCCGTATAACTACCGCCACCCCACCACCCTTACCCAGCCTCTAAAAAGCGCCCTCTACTATGAGGCAGGAGAACTGCATGCCTCCTCTAGTCTGACTTTAGGTGTTTTATGATCACTCGAGCAGAGTTAAGCAAGGGTTAAAAGCCTAAAAATTCTTGACTAAGTTGAGGCACACAGTTCTACTGCCTCATAGTAGAGGGTGCTTTTTTAGCGGCTTTTTTAAATAGTTAAGCAGAGTCATCCACGGAAGCCAGGCAAAAAGCCATGCTGTAGCACACACACTTTCCCCCAGCCTCTTTCTTTTGGAATGCTCGGATTGGCTCCCCTCTGGCTTCTCTGCCTCTCCTCTCACCCCAGCCTGCCAGCAGGAGGTGAGTGGGTGGGCTTTATTGCATTCCAGGCATTTCCCACTCAGACAGCAGGCTGCATTTGCAATGGTGGAGGTGTTTGGGGAAGGCAGCAGGGGAATGGGGGGGATGGCAGAGGAGCTGCTTTCAAGCCACTGGAAGAGATTTTGTGTGTGTGTTTGTTTGTTTGAGAGTGAGTGAGTGAGAGAGGGAATGGGGTAGGAGAGATCGTCCAATCCAACTTCTGTGTGTGTGTGTGAGAGAGAGGGGGGGGAGGAAGGGAGAGAGAAACAAATGCTGTCGTTTTAAATCGGCACTGAACATGCCTGGCTGTGGAATTCTGGGAGTTGAAGTCCACAAGTCTAAAAATATTTGAAATCCACCACTGTGTCAGTGCCTCACCAGCCATAAACCTCACCGCACGTCACTGCATGCAGCAATGTACAAATATGCATTGATAGCAGGAATCATAAAAGAATTCAAACAATATGAAGCCAACATCTTGGAAGGGACTTCTCATGGACATCAGACTAGCCTCTTTCTTAATGACTTTTTGGAAAATGTTGAAGACTGGATTTTTTTGGAGAGCTTTAGAGCTATTGCGTTCTCCCCCCCCCCCTTTCTCTCACTCCTCCTCCCCCCCCTTTTTTTGTGTTCCGAAGAACTGCTTTCAGGTTTTAATCAAACTGTGGCTCTTTCACAATTTTTTATATTCTATGTAAGCCACCAAGAGTAATTTGATTGAGGTGGTGTAGAAGACAGATAGACAAACTGACAGACCAAGAAGTACTTTACTCATCCAAGTAAAATCGCTACTGTATGACTGCACTGGCTTGCAGTTGCTTTCCAGGTTCAACTCAAGATGCTGGTTATCACCTTTAAGACTCAACATGGCACAGGGCCAAACTACTTGTGGGACCACCTCCTCTTGAGGGTATCTGCACATCTTATTAGGTTAGACAGGATGGGTGTGCTCCAAGTCCCCTCCCTTGAATGTTGCCATCTGAATTTCTTTACTGGTTGTCCTCACTAGACTCCTGCCTGTTTTCTGCCATTCATCCTGCTGACTGCCACATTGTATCGGGGGAGATAATTCTAATGGGCAATAAAGCACGGTGGCATTGTGTAGCAAACTGGTTAATCTCCTTTGTGGGACCGCTCAGTTTATGGGACAAAATAGAATTGGTGTCATACATTATTAGATAATAGAAAGGACAGTGTGGTGCTGTCTATGATTTAAGAGTAACAGGCATTAAACCTTTCCTGACATGCATAATTGATGGATGTACATCAAAGTAATTTTCCCTGTCAGGGCAGGAAGTGAAAAATGCCAGTCAGGTCATCTAATTTGTATTGCTTAAGCAATCATTACAATGAGATATGGCTATCTCAGGTCCATGGTACATATTAATTTTGCTGGGGTTTATGAGTTGCCATTGCATAGATTTAGCCAAGCCGTCTTGGATGCATCTGTACACAGGCAAGGAGGTGCACATCTATAGCAATAAAATAAGTTTTGGTATGGATTTTGGTTGACTGGGGCTATCGTGACACCACCAAGAGAAATATAAGACACAATTCACTTGCCAGGGATGCTTTGGTTGTAAGATGAAGAAATTGTTGCAAAGGGAATTCTTGGGCTTAGGTTTGGATGGTTCAACAAGAAGAACATGCTATATTCTCAATTGACTTTGTTTGTTTGTTTAATTAATTAATTAGCTGTCTCTCTTATCTCAAGGTAACTCTGGGCAGCTTACAATAATAAAATATATAAACTATATAGGCATAAAAGGCATGAATAAGTTAATACAAAATGACAAACACTGTGGCCCAATTAAAAGATGGGGAGGGCAGGAACAGGATGAAGAGGGGAGGTGACATCTGTTATTAACCTGTCAATCACCTTCACTGTGATGCTCCTCCATTGGAGTCCCAAGCTAAGTGGCAGAGCCAGGTCTTTATGCTCTTATGGAAGGTCAGGAAGGTTGTAGCCAATGTCATTCTGAAGGGCAAGACGTTCCAGAGGGCAGGTGCAACAACAGAGAAGGCCCTTCTCCTGAAACCTGCCAGCTGGAAATAATTGGGCCAATGGGGATTGCAAAATGTCTCCTCTGCTGGCACAGGTGGGGATGGGACAATCCCAGTGGGATGAGATGGTGATTGATTGATAGACCTTTTCAAGACTTGGAGCAGTCCAAATTATTTTGGAGAGTGTTTTCCAAAATTTATTACATACAAGTAGTAATTGACTTATGATTGACTCAGCAACTGTTCAAGTTTCCATTGTAACTCCCTCCCCACCCAAAAGTTATTTACAACCTGGACTTGAAGCTCTGATGACCCATAGTTTAGGTGCTCAGCAGTCAGCCCACATTAATGGCCATTTGCAGCATCCCATGGTTATATCACTGTAATTTATTTTGTTTTGTGACATTTTGCTGAAAACTGACATTTACTTTCAGTTTGCAGTCAAAAAATGGCCCATAGCAAATAATGGGTTCACTAAACAGCCGCCACAGAAAAGTGTTGAGCGGGGAGGGGGGGAATCAGAAGATTCGGGCAGTTGAAATGAGTATAAAGGTTTATTGCAAGCTTTAGCTCTTTACAAGAATCTGAGCTACTAAAAGCCAAAGCAAATTGGTGGTAGGTAACTGCCAAAGGAATTAAAGGTGGCTGGATTTAGATCTATTGTGAGTGCACAGGAACTCATGACTGATGGTTCATTGGACTCTCCTACAGGATCAACCTGGTCATCTTCTACAAAAAGATTGTAAAATCAGTCACAGTTACAGTATGTGATGATCTGCTTAATGACTACTATGACGTACACCAATAATTACAGGTTCAATTGCATCGTAAGCCAAGGAATAGCTGAATCTACTACTATGAACTTGGTATAGCACTGTACAGGAAATCATACAGATGGAAGGGGAGGAGGCATCAGTGCAGGAATTCAAATTAACATCTTCTTGACAGATGGCTGTCTAGCTGAGGCTTTAACAAATCCAAGGAAGGGGAGACATTCACTTGTTGTGTACATATGTGTGTGGTCTATTTTCCATTACGTTATTTCGATTGACAGTGGAATAGCTTCTTTTTCTGTTCATAGGCTTGTGAGTGTGTTGAATTCCTGGATCATAGGAATGTGTAGGTCCTTCACATAAAGGCAATTTTTGCATATGCAAATTAGCAACAAAGCATTGGAATCTGCTTGTCTGTGGCTAGAGTTCTTCCTAGAATCAGTCCAGCTGCCCTCTTAAACTAGGATGTCTGCTACAAATCCCATCTGGCCAAGATAGCTACTTTGAATAGAACAGTCAGGCAGAGCTTTTCTGTCTGATGTTATTGGCTGACAATACTAGCTGTTGTTATAGCTGCATGTAACCCTTCCAGCACCTTATGTCAGCAATGCTGTGAATAAAGGTCCATATAATAAGTCATCTAGGCCTTTATTTGGTTGAGCCTCAGGGGCTCTTCAGGCAGAGAAGTTAATAGGGATTCCAATAACACTGCAATGGCCAAATTTCCTAACATAATAACAATCAAAGCTTGCTAGTCAATGAAATAATGTCATTAGGGCTGGATTTTAAGGCAAAGTCCTGGGCTTGTGAAGTGAACAAGAGACCCTTTGAATGAAGAAGAATTGGTCTTCAACATTGCAAATAAGTAAATACACATTATCAGATAAGAACATTATGCTTGGAATAAAAAAAATGGTTACACCATGGGAATAACACAGTCCATTTGCTGCTGGGTTTCTGATTCCAGTTCTTGGACCATTTAAAGTTCTTGACTTTTATAAATAATGTGCAGAATCTTGGCTGGAAAACCTTGGGCTGTCACAAGATTTGAATTTGAGAATTGCTGCTCTCTGCTCTGCCTTGTCCTGATTGTTCAAGGATAAGAAACGAAATCCCTATTCATGAGGTTTTGTAGCAATTCAAACTAAGCACATCATATTATTTGCAAAAATTAGATTCTTTTAGATCACTATGCAGGGAGTCTCTGCATTTTATTCCATCACTACCCATCATCAACAAACAGTAAACAGCCAGATGTTGGTGGGCAGATTAACACATCCATGCATGTTTATAAAACTATGTATTTCTGGATAAATGTGCAGCTCATAAGTGCGTCTTTCAAAAACTTATTAGTATGCTGGAGATGAAAAATCCTCTCAGTTACAGCCTCATCATAGTGACAGCATTTCTAAATGTGGTGTAATGACAGGTCTTTCCTCCATGTCCAACATAGAAAGTAATGGAATACATCATCCCTCCTTTGCCAAACCACTGCCACAAATACCTGTCTTCAGTGCTTTATCACCTGTGGTGACCATGTGAGTGCCAAAATAGAAAACTGCTGTGGTATAACAAAGCTTGGAAAATACACATGCTCCAATAACTCGCTATACTTATAACAGTTCATTTAGCGACTGTTCAAAGTTACAATGGCACTGAAAAAAGTGACTTATGTCCCTTTTTCACTTAACAACCGTTGCAGCATCCCCATGGTCACTTGGATTAAAATTCAGTTGCTTGGCAATTGATTCATATTTATGACGGTTGCAGTGTCCCGGGGTCATGTGATCAACTTCTGTGACCTTCTGACAAGCAAAGCCAATCGGGAAGCCAGATTCACTTAACAACTGCAGTGATTCACTTAAGAACTGTGGAAGGAAAGGTCATGAAATGGGGCAAAACTCACTTAACAGATGTCTCACTTAGCAACAGAAATGTTGGGCTCAATGATGGTCATAAATTGAGGACTACCTGTACATCAAAGTAGTTCCTTCGGGAATTTTTCTATTCTACTTTGAAGCTGGCAGCTATATAGCCTAAGGAAATGAAGTGTACACAATGAGGTCATCTAATTATACAACTGACACAATGCGCCTTGTCAGTCTGTTCTTTCATCTGGCGTACCAGGTGAAGGGTTAATCCTCTAATGGCTCAATGAAGGTACATAAATTAGCTATTAATCTGAACCTAGTGCAAACTATGTAAAGTAATCAGTGACCCAATCACTTTCTTTTGTGTGTGTGTGCGTGTGTGTATGAACAGAGAGAGAGAGAGAGAGAGGAGTCTTGTTCTTAATTTGATTTCCCATCCCCACACCACTTTTATTCAGGATGCTTGCTGATGGATTAGAAGACTTAATTATATAATGTGTACTGACACTCTGGCCCTTTGTTAATGTGCAGTTGAAATGGCTCGGCACACTCCGCATCCATTCAGAAGCCCAAATGATTAAGTATGAAGGTGGGGGTGAATGGGAGGCTTTTCATGGCCAGGTAGTGTCCAAGAAAGGAGGTATACAGGTCGACGTTATTATCTGTGATCTTTAATATCTCTTCAATCTGCAGGGTTAAAGTGTTGAAGGGCATCTTTAATTGGGCTTATCTAGTTATGTTGCCTATTTCAGCAAGAGGTAAGAATCCATATCAAATATAGCCATGCCAAAACTTTATAATGAAGGAAATGAAATCTGAACAAGAGGGTTTTTTTTGGAACACTTTCCACCTGTTTATTTCCCCCGCTCCATTGGTGTGATTCTTGAGGTCGAAGCAATCATGCTATCCTCTACTAATAGTTGCTTTCTTGAAAAGGTAAGGTTAAAAAAAATCCTTCGTACAGCATTCAGGAGATACTAGAATGAGGGCAAAACACAACACCTCGGATACTATTTATTTATGCCTGTTTTCAGGACCCAGGGAAGCATGTTCACTGTCAGAACTAGCAGTCAAAACAACTAGAACAGGATTGCAAAGCAATCTGAACGGCTTCCCTTTAGCTTCAAAATTTAGAAATTGGTTTTGGGGTTCTCTTGCTAGTATAATATTGAGGTTTTATTCAAATCAAGCACTAATGTAAATGTTCTTCTCAATAATGCATGCTCACATATCTCACTGATCCCTTTTATATTACAAAAAAAGCTCAGAAGAGCAGGAAAACCCAGTAAGCATAAGAAATTAAAGTCAAGATATGAGACAAAAGAAAAGGAAATCTAACTGAATCTACTCTTCACCAACTCCATTTATTTTCTTTTTATAATTTTCTGACCTTGTAAAACATCAATTTTTCCATCACATTCATCCATCTCTTTTATCCATTGCATTTTGTTCTTTAAACTATTGACCTCTCACTTTTCCAGTATCTCAACTCCTACCAACATGATTGCCCTTAAATGCCCCTTTCTGTCAGGCTATTTACTTTCCCTCCATGTATTTTTGTAACAGCAAAATGTTAACAACACATATCAACACATGTCTTTCATACTGGCTACTTATTTTCAATCCATCCATTCCATGTCCATTCACTCTTGATGCTATCTTACCAATTTTTTCATATCTGCTTTTCAAATTTAAACCATCCCTACTTTATTCAACTTAATGTTTCTCTGATGTACCCCTTTTTCATTTAACAAAGGATGCAGAAACATCCTCTTACCCACAATCAGTTTTACTTCTTTTGATAAGATCTATTTCTCACAAGAGACAACACTCCACAATTTGCATGCCCTAAAATATCTCCATCTATTGTCACATCTTTAGTAGACGTCCTACCAAGGCACTCAAATTCATTTATTTGCTTGAGGTTTTCACCATTTGCTGTATGTATAACTTAAAACAAAACATAACCCCAAAACATAGATTCAATCAGTGTCCAATATACATTTCCTTTAAAAACAATAAATGACTGAATGAAAATAAAAAGAAAATAGAAAAAGTGTAAAGAAAGAGTGTCCAATTTTCTTCACAATTATTATTACAATTATATTTTAACCTTTCTCTCTAAAGCTGCATCATAATACTCTTCTTTCTATAGTAGATCCTCTCTAATCATAAAAGACATAAATCACAAGTTCATTTCCCTTTAATTTTATGTAAAGAGTCCATAAGGGGTTTCCAGTCATCAATGATTTTTCTTTAAATTTAATCTAAGAAGTCAATTTCTTCATCTCAGCAACTTCTGTCAATTTCATCAGCCATTCTTCTATGATGGGCAGTGCCGAATCTTTCCATCTTTGTGGAAAGATTACTTTGCTATTAATTTTTATTATCTATTGGGGTTCCGCAAAGGCTTCTTAAGGAGGGAACTCACCACCTTCTTCAGTGAAGTAAGCTTGGGGGAAAATGAGTAAAATGTATACTTGAGTGAATAAATTTGTGAGCACTAGAACCCACCACTTGGCATTTCCTTCGACTCATTGACCAGTAAGGAGGGACAAGAATCTAACATCCTTGCCTGTTTTTTCATTAATATTGAATCATTAGGGATTCACTCAACTAATTCACAAAAATATTTACCGCTACTGAGTATGACTTCACATTCACAAGTCAACCTCAAATACCATATTTGTGCAGGTAATTCCATAATTCAGGCCTATTCGTTTAATCATAAACTTTCAATCAACAAACATGGGATACATTTTCTTTTTCAGGAGTTCATTCATTTCCCAACAACTTGTTTCAGAGGAGAAACCTAATCTGTACATTCCTTCCCAGCATAATGTTGCCCTGCATTTCCCAAGTGCTCCTCACTATTCCTTCCTAATATGCATCTTCTCAAAGAACACTTAACAAACCACTTCCCAATAGCTTCTGTGATCTTCCAATCAACAGGCATGCAGTCCTTATTCACAGATCAAGGCACACAGTTGCTCCATAAGCAAATCATATCTTTATTTTAACATTTTCCTGTTTTCCATTTTTTACATTATCAGCAATTGCAACTGTACTATTTTTTTCATATTCACATACCATATCACATCCTTAGTGTTTTTCTTAGATACTAATATTTGTAGCATTTGTCTCATTTCTACTTAGTATCCTTCCTATATATTCTAAAATGTTCCCCTTGCTACAGTTTCATCCTAAATAATTTCATCATGTTTATTCCTATTTCTGTTCACTCTGCTGAAGGCTGCTTACTTAGCCCTTTCTATTCACTTCCAAAATATTTCTTTAATCAGAAGTTTCCCTTCCCTGTGTGTTCCCTGCTTCTATTAATCTTTCCTGTTCTGAGCCTTTTCTCTATATATTTTTGCAATTAACTTATTTATCATTACACACCTCTTACAGTATCTTTCATTATAATTTTTACAGCATTCTCTAATTTTTTTTCACCCATGTCAACCTTCCAATAAGCATCCCTTTTGCTATTTTTCCATGAGCAAAACTGCACACATTTCTATTGCATCCTGTAATAAAGTTATTTTCCCTTGTTCCAGACATCTTTTACATTATCTTTCCTTATGTACACTTTTAAGCATCCTGTTTAGTTATTGCTAATCTTTCTTCTTATAGGACCTGTACTTTCACTTTTTTCTGTCATTTTATTTTCACTGTAAATTTCTTTGTTTCTTTCATTCCCCCCCATGTTCTCTATCAGATAATAATCTGTCTTACATTCAGAATTTCTTATCATCTTGTATCCTTCACTATGTTTCTCAGTCTTTCATCACGAACAAATCAATGTATCATGTTTAATTCATGAACTCTCTATGCAAGAATAGACAAGTTTAAACCATATATTCAAAGTAAGACTTCTTTCTAAGGAGATACTCATACAATAAATAATAACCATTCACATTCATTCAGATTCAGATAGGATCTCTAAATAGTCCAATCACATTTTTCTGTATGCTAACATTTTATTCCTTCCCATTCATTCACACAAAATACTTTTTTGCAGATTGCATTATTTGGAATGTTAAACAAATTTTCTCATTTCTTTCATCATCTCCATTTAGCTGAATATGGCATACATCCATCATCAATCTATGAATTCCCATAAATGTATTGTATTTTTATTGCTCAATTACTAGCAGTTAACAGGAAGAGGAATACCCAGTTAAAACATTGGCTGTGCATAATACAGTTTAAATGCCTACAGTAAATATAATGAATATGAAATGCAAATACATAAATAAGGCGGTAGCATTCATGTTTGCCTTTATCTTCTGAGATGTTTGGTATTGGTATGAATTTGCCCCATAAGTTGCTTTGTGGGAGCCTAGTGTACTACTTCCCCCACCTCCAACGTATCTGCATTTTTAGAGAGGCAGGAATCATGGAGATCAGTGTAGAGTCCTCTTTTTTTCCCAAGAGCACTTCAGATAGCTCTCAGAGTATTTTAGTTTGAATTGGTGGTTTAAAAAAATATATCTGTAGAGGGTTGAGTGATTTTTGGCTTTCTTGTTTTTCAAATATTTGGACTGAACTATATGTGATCAATTATTTTTTTAAAGTGTTTTAGCTAGTCCCTGCTCCTAACTCCCCCTTCTTGGGCAGTTAACTTAATCCTAGTGAAAATAATTACATTATGTATGGAATATGCAACATGTATTTTGATGGTCCACCTATATAGCATATTGTACAGCTTGATCCAAATTGCTTGTCCAATTTGATTGCCTATTTGTCCGGTATGGAGTGGTACTTTAAGATAAACCATTTTTCATCTGTGAACAAACTATTCATCATCAAACAACTAGACCAGGCTAGTTTTTAAATGGAAATGAGAAAGAAAGAAAGAACTGCAATACAATTATGACAGGTTTAGAATGTCTTGTAGATTTCTCTTTAATGTAAGTGCCAAATACAATTAGGGCATATACCAGTTGTTGTATCTTGCAGCACTTAGCTTATGTCCAAGAACTATCATGACTCTAATGTATTTGGATGGGAAAGACGATTTTAAGATGACCTGTGTTTGACCCTTGATACCAAATTCTGATCTTGTGACAGAATGATCTGGGATCCAACAAAATTATTATGAACCGCTTGGTTGCAGGGTGATTGTGTTGGCAGTTGAATAAATGCTTGCTTTTTGAGGTTTGATTAAACTCTGATCTATGTGAGCTTTGGTCTTCAGTCCCCCTGAGCTACTTATTTTGAAATCTTGTTTGTTTTGGAGAATGAAGTGATAACAACCTCCCTGATTACAAAATGCAAACGGCAAGAGTTTTCTTTTGCTTTTGTTTTGAAATGTAAATATAGCCCCAAATAATACATTATTATTTTCAGGAGAGAATTTTTGCTACTGGAGCGCTCTCCCCTCTTACATTGTAATATATGTTTCACAGGTACTCCTCGCTTAATGACCATTTGTTCAGTGATAGTTCTAAATTGCGATGGTGCAGAACTAAGAGACTTACAACCAGAAGTTATGGCCATTGCTAAGCCTCCGTGGTCAAATAATAAACATTTCTTCTCAACAGCAGGAGAAAAAACACGTGAAGCTAAGCAGTGTGTGGCTGAAACTTGAGAGCAATGGGAAGCAGGAGCACATGTGGCATTCTCAAGGCATGCACACTTTGGAAAATGTGGGGAGGCAGCATTTTTGAGTGGTAGCAAGGGTAACAGTGGCCCCCCAGGTTGAGGCTTGGGGCAATGGTAGCTGGCTCAGACTGTCCCAGGCCTCTACTTCAGACCCAGCCTTAGCACTGCCACTGAGTGCTGCTGGGCAGAATGACCTAGATTGGAGGGGAGGGATAAGCAAGTGTGGGGAGTTTGCCTGCATCCCTTAGCAGCAGCGGTTGCATTAAGGCTGACCTAGAGGCCTGGGACAGTGGCAGCTGGCATCTACTTCAAATTCGAGCCTGGTGCTGCAGCAGGCTGCCGCACTGCAGGGCCAGGCATGGGTGGTTGCGGCTTTGCATCACATTGCACCACCACCCCACTCGTGCATGGTCTACATCATGCCTTCCATCCCCTGAGGCATCCGCATGCTCCAGTTAATGACCCACACAATCACTTAATGACCACAAGTTGGAAGCCAGTATGACAGTCATTGAGCAAAGCGGTCATATGGCTATCTTGCCTAATGACTACTATAATTTACGACCAAAAATCCAATCTCAATTGTGGTCGTATGTTAAGGACTACCTACTGTCTTGTTTTCACAGCTGACATTTTTTTTTTTTTTGCCAACTGCATATTTTAAGATTCATTGCTGTGGCTGCATCTAGATAATATTATCTAGTAGAGTGTCTAATAAATCTTCTTCCTTCTCTCTCCCCCTCCTTTGTTTGAACATTAAATTAAGTTAAATCCACTCTTTGCAAAAAAAAAAAGCATCTTGTCTCAGACTTGTTACAAAGGATCGGGCCATTTATCTCTGCCTAGCTTTGTGCATAGCATATGATTCCATTCTTGATATGCATAATTTATAATCATGAGTTACCCATTGAAATATTAAGTATCTCAGTGCAGCAGCAGCCCCAGATGGTGTGAATAAATCAATGGGGCCAAGTCAGGAAAAGAAGGATCAGTCCCATGTAGACCACATCTTTGATTTCCAGGCTGATAGAAACCATCCAAAGAACTATGCAATCCAGGGAGATCTGGGTGTCATAAAACTGTCAGCTTCTTGATTACGAAACGTGTTATGGAAAGACAGCAAGCATTGCCTGGCTGCAACAGAAGTAGAGTCTATTAGCCACATTTTCCACACAACAGGGTAAAGATGTAACATGCTCAAGGCTGCTGGTTCCAAGGTGAGTGCATATCAATGACCTTGATTCCAATTAGTCATGCTTTGCTCCATAAAACTGGCTGGGGATGATTGGAAACTAGACGGGAGTGTTGAGGTTATTTGGGGGATGATATGTTTATGACATGTCAGGATATTTATCAGAGAACCCTAGAAAGTGACAGCCTCCCAGTTTTTGTCACATTTGAGGAGTTGCTGTTTGCAGTGGTTTCAAGCAAAATAAATTTGCATAAAACTTATGGTCACAGAGTAAACACTTCAGTAATATTAAACCAGATGACTTAGAAATCCTTTTTATTTATTTCTCTGTTGCAAAAAGTCAATTTTGAACATAACAAAGAACATGTTAGTAGATTTTGTCACTCCAATCTATATAAATAAAAATGTAATGTTTGTTTGTTCAAAAGCTCAAATCTTCGAAAGTTCTTCATCGATTGCTTTGAAATTTTGACACAACGTTGCGTTCCAATACGCACATGTTTTTATATACATATATTATACAGATGTTACACCTGTAACAGATAAAAACATGTTTTTTGTAAAAACATGCTTTTTTGAAAACCAGCGCCATCTGCTGGACGTAAAAGCAACACACGCTATACCATAGCGTTCATTTCTTGAGTATAGTATATTCAGAACAGTTTGGCCTCTCTCCAGCTTCATCCTGGCAGTCCCTTTATATGTATGGCTGGGCTGCGGCTGCACCCTTTCCCCTTTCCGCCCCTCCTCCGACGAGCTTCGCCATTTCCACCAAGGGGAGCCGAAGCCTTTCGGCCTCCCCCTCCCCTCTCTCTCCTCCCCTCCTGCCAGGACTTTGCTGTCTGCGGCGGGGCGGCGCCTGCCCCATCCCTCGGCCGCCGCCTCCCATCCTTAAGTCGGCCTAACCCCCCCAAGCCCAGTGGAGCTCCAGAGAAGGTGGAGGCGGAGCGTCTCCTCAGCCCGGCCACCTGCACGCGCTCTCCACACCCCTCACAGGGAGCCAGCTATGGCCTCGCCAAGGCGGCTCTGATGGGGGTGGCGGCGGTGTCAGCCTGAGGCACAGCAGGGCTGAGGCGGCTGCTGGGTGCCCCATGAGGTGGCGACTGCATTGGCAACAGTGTCTCTGGATGGGGCCGTGGCCAGCGGGAGCTGCCTCATGTCCATGTCACCAGGAGCGGCTCCTTCCTCCTCCTCCTCCTGCTCTTCAGGGGACGCTGGCCACGGCCCCATCCAGCCGGGTTGGGGGCGGCGGCCTCCTCCTCCTCCTTGCAGGGGCCACCGTGGCTCACTTCCCTGTGGGGGCTGCCTCTGCTGGGGGACTTGCACTTTCTCTTTTCTTTCTTTTCCATTTAACCAGACTGGGCCTTAGCAACTCATGGCCGGTACAGCTGGTGTTTTATAATAATATTCAAATTCCATATATTAGGATAGAGGTCAGCAGCCAGAAAAAACTGGGCTCTCCAAAGTTATGTAAGAATATATTTGTGTCTTTGTTTATTAGATTTATATTCATTTTTTTCATGCAGGAGTTCAAAGTAGCATATATACCACCCTATCCTATTTTTTTATAGTATTTGTGTACTTGCATCTGATCCTCTAGCACAGGAGTGTCAAACTCAATTTCATTGAGGGCTGCATCAATGTTGAATTTGACCTGGGAGGGGAGAGCTTGATGTCACTCAGGTCGGGGGCACTTGTGGTGGACCAAATGCTCTGCTAGTGAAAATGGACTCCTGAGCTCCGTTTTTGACTGTGATGGCCTCCTACAACCTTCTGCCAGCAAAAGCAGAGGTCAGGGGTGCTGTATGCAGCCCTTGCAAGCTCCGTTTTTGGCTGCTATGGCCTCCTGCACCCCGCTGCCAGCAAAAATGGAGCTCAGGAAGGCAGCGCGTGGCCCTCCCGAGCTCCATTTTTTCTGGCAGAGGCACCATGGACCGCTCCTTCGCTGTTTCTAGGGCAGCCCCTTGGACCAAATCTGAGCACCCTGTGGACCGCATGTGGACCACAGGCTTTGAGTTTGACATCCCTGCTCTAGCACCTGCATGGGTCCATGTTGCCAAACCCTATCCCAAACAGAAAGACCATAGCAAAGTGCAAAAAGTGCAGCTTAGCGGTGCATGCAATACACCAACATGACTCCCAAATTATGCAAGGTAAAAAAATACAGGGCTTGTATTTAAAAGTCTTCCAGGGGTGTCAAACTAGCGGCTCACAGGCAGAATGCATCATGCATAGGCCACGCCACCCCAGTTCCAGAAAGGCAAAAAACGTCATGATGTATCACATGACACGATCAAGTTTGACACCCATGCTTTAAGGGAACAAAGGAATCTTGAAAGACCTGCATCATTAATTATAGCATTAATGCCATTCTGTAGACATTTGAGACACTCTCCCAAAGGTGTTTTTGCTCCACCAAATTCTGGAAATGCAACAATTCTACCCCAACCTCAGTCATGCCCTTTCTAGAAGTGATGCTTTTTCTAGAGTCATATGGTCATTCCTAATTCCTGGATTTCTATCTCCGTTTCCTCTTTTCAGTAAATAAGAATAGAGAACCAGTTAAGGCATGAGACTAGAAACCAAAAGTTTAGGAGTTCCAGTCCCATCTTAATTACAAAGCCACCGGTATGACCTTGGGCTAGTGACTCTCTCTCTCAATTCAAGGAAGGAAGGAATAGCAAATCACTTCTGAAATCTTGTCAAAAAAACTGCAGGGACTTGTCTAGGTAGGCATGAGGAGTCAACTCAAAGACATAAAAAACAAAACAGAAACAAAATCAGGACGTTGTACAGGCAAGATAAGGGTAGGCTACTTGGAAGGAAAAATAGAGGCGTAGGCATCCTGCCATGATTTGGTCTAAAGCGAAATGAATCTTGGATGCTTCCTTATATTTTCATAGCCCTGCCAGGAGGGAGGCCATTAACTGCCTCCCTGCTGTTTTCTATACAGTGGAGAAGAACGGTGTGAGTTCTAACAGATCAATCTGAATTATTGTAAAAAATTCATAATAATGAGGGTTTCATTGCATAGTTTGAAGGACTGAGAAATGGGTCAGGGCAGGATACCACTGAATAAACATAGCCCTTTGGAATAGATAACCAACTCTTCCTCTCACTTGCTCTGCTGTTATTGTAAAAGAATGGTGGTGGTTACAATTCTGGCTCTGTATTTGTCTATTTATGTTTCTAAACCTCAGGAACTTTAAGATTTGAGGACTTCCAAGTCTTATAATGCGCCATTCAGCAGCATCCACACATCTTAAAGTTGCTGAGAGAGTGAGGGGAGTGAGAGAGAATGAGTCTAGATTTATAGCCCACCTTTCCTCTAGGACTGTGATGGCAAACCTGTGGCACGCGTGCCACAGATGGCACGCGGAGCCATTTGTTAGGGCACATGAGACGTTGCCCTGTCAGCTCTGACTTCGGCCTTCATTTTTGGTTGTTTCCTGAAGTTCTGGGTTGCCCATAGGGCCATTTCTCACCCTCCGGAGGCTTCAGGGAAGTCTCCTGAAGCCGCCAGAGGACCTACGGGGGGGGGGCAGGGGAGGCTATTTTTGCCCTCCTCAGGCTCCTAGAAAGCCCCTGGAGCCTGGGGAGGGCGAAAAATAGGTCCATGATGTGCAAAAAGCGAGGGGAAGGTGGGGGTCGCCTGCACATGCACGGGGGAGTCGTGCACATAGAATTAAGGGTGTGGGCACGCCCATGCATGGGCCCCCTGCACACACCGCTTTTGGCACGTGGTGGCAAAAAGGGTAGCCATCACTGCTCTAGGAGCTGAAGACAATGCACCTAGTGCTCCTTTCTTTGTTTTCCACCACAATAAAAACCATATAAGGTGGACTAGGCTGGCATAGGATCCTGAACCTGGGAACTCTTCACGTTTACCATTAAATCATCCTAGTTGTATTTATTCAGAGTCAGCAATAGAATCTATGCCAACGAATGCTGCTTCCATAGTGGAAAAGAGAGATCACCCTGGATGAGCATCAACCCAGCCATTTTCAGAAAGGGAGAAGGGCTTCATTATTTGGCTTATCCATGGTATCAAGTCATTGTTGCAAAACCAGCTAGTGAACAGGAAAAGGTTTTGGAGTCATGAGGGACAGTGATAGGATTGTGTGCCTTTGTTCAATGTGCATCTTTCCCTTAATTGATGTCTGTTTAAACAGCAGAATGCATGGCCTGGTCGTCTGTCTCCACTTGATGTGGCTATCTGTCCATTCTGTTTGGATGTGGCCAGTTATTGAAAAGGGCTAATATTCGGGGAGGGAGGGAGAGAGAGAGAGAGAGAGATCAAGTAGAGAGATCAAGTAGTAGTAGCAGGAAAAAGTCCATGGACAACTGGGGAATAATGAGAAAAGTACATGAGAAGGTATGCAGAGAATTTAGAAAAAGAAGCTGTAGGTTAGAGAAAAAAAAATAACCAGCTGTGAACAAGTATAGAATCTAAAAAAAATTCCTGCATCTATTTGGAAGAGATTAGATTTTGGAACGAATATATCAGTGGCCTGCTGACAGCCAAACAATGACAATTGGATAATACAAGAATCCTTTGCATAATATTCTCATTCTCATTCTCATTCTCTCTCTCTCTCTCTCTCTCTCTCTCTCTCTCTCTCTCTCTCTTTCTCTCTCTCTCTCTCTCTCTCTCTCCCTCTCTCTCTCTCTCTCCCTCCCTCCCTCCCTCCCTCCCTCTCTCCCTCTCCCTCTCTCCCTCTCTCTCTCTCTCTCCCTCTCTCTCTCATTCTCTCTCTCCCTCCCTCCCTCCCTCTCTTCCATAGTAGCCAATCTTCATTCAGAGTCCCTACCCCACCCCATTCTTTCCTTAATAAATTCTTTCTAGCAATTAAGAAAAGCAATAAAAATGTGGATTTTTCCATTACACCCTTCTTTTGAGCTTCGAACCGTTGGCATGGGAATTGTAAACTACGGCGTGAAGAAGTGGGTTTGCTACTCACAGATATCCCTTTGCCCCAAAGAACTGATTTCTTAACTTCCTACTACTTTCACCAGCACTTGACCAGAACTATAGTTAAAAATATCTGGAGTCTTACCTGTGTGACATGCCCGCACAGTTTCTCAATGCTCCTTTTATATGGCAAACCTTTGTGGCATGAGCAGGCAGGAATTCTGTGAGAGTAGGAAAAGGATCTTCTTAGGTCTCCTTCCCTTCCCTCCCTGCTCTTCCATTATGATTAAGATTTCTGCCCCAGCACTGGCCATCATTCTTTCTCCAGCAGGTAACACAGATAGGTGCCCTTGTGGCTTAAGCAGGCACAGGTATGATAGAATCAGGGAGTTCTCTGGTCCTGTCCTGATTCTGGCTGTACAGTTGTGAAACTCTGACCCTTTCTCCCCATTCAAGTTATTCTTTGGTTGTTATTTTTTAAGATCCCTGAAGAGTATAAAATGCAACGCAACAACTTTGGGATCGGGCTGTTTTGGCACATATTAGTATAGCTCTGAGGAATGCTCTCCTGCCTCCTAACCATCCACTTGGCAGATCATATTATGGGGTGACTAACTCTTATTTATTTATTCCCTTCCCAATAGTTTTATCTCATCTTCTTACCGATGGACTGCTTTTCTTGCACAACAGTGTTTCTGTTTCAGGCTGTTGTGAGTTTAATTCCCTTGTATAGATTTCCTTGTGTATATTTGGGCATTTTTAAGCCTAAATTTTGAAGCAAGGCTTTCCCCAAGGCACCTTATGTTTTTATGCACCCTAAAAAGAGTGGAGCGTATAAAATTGTTTTCAATTACTCTTACAAAAGCGTTGATAAAAAAAAATGCCTCAAGGGGAATTGAAGCTCCACATTGCTTGCTTTTGTTTTTGGAAACTGATAGTTACACTTGAAAATTGCTGGGTTGGAGGGAGAATAAGAGGGAGGGATCCACCAGCCCCTGGATTTTTCCCTTTATTTGGGTTTGACTTATCAGTGAAATGCAGACTTGCTTGTTTTCCTTTGAGTTTTTTTCCCCCAAAAGGTGTAATTTCATGTCAATTATGCTTGTAGGACCTATCTCAGGCATTCTATGCCTGAGGCAAAAAATGGCATCCCTTTGCCATTTCGATGACAGAAATCATTGGGAGTGGTAGCTGAAGCTCAGTTTGGGTCTGGTGTGTTAAGGCGGTGCTCTCCATTGCATCTTGGAGCAAAAATCAGGCTAGTTTAGGGGGTCCAGGCAGTGTGGCCTGTCTTCCAAGTCCTGGAAATAATAATAAGGTAATTAATGAAAGCCTATGGCCTCATAGCATCTACCGCCTGAGGCAATTGTTTCAATTGACCTAATAGTACAGCTGGCCCTATTAGGCTTCTTGCAGGTTGAGGTATGTATCTGTCTGTCTGTGTGTTCTTTTTCATCTGGCAAGGCTTCCCTTCCCTTTTGCCTTTCCTCAGCCTTATCCACTTTGCTTACTCCCCCACCCACCCTCTGCTTTAATTAGCTTCCTTGCCCCCAGCTGCTTCAGTAGCCATTAGTTTCCCTAATATTTTATATGAACAAGCAGGTTCTAATGAATTCGTCTCAGATTTCCTTTTCAGTATATTTTGAGGGGAATCTGAATGACAAGTAGATGCTTACTTCCTCCGGAAACTAGGGCAAACTTGTTGAATAGCCCTAATACCCTCAACATTCCAAATCCTACTTTGGATTGGAGTCTGTTTTTATTTTGGTGTCCTATCAGTAAAGAATACTGCATGTCGGTTTTGGTAGAAAATTGGTTGAAACTCTTAACATATAGAGTCTTCAACATCCAGCCATAATTTTGACTGGAACTTCCATTGCTAAGCAGTGCGGTTGTTAAATGAGTCACACCCAACTTTACTACCTTTTTGATGTGGTTTGTTAAGTGAATCACATGATGGCTAAGCAAATTGGCTTTCCGCATTGACTTCTGTTTTTGGAAGCTTCCCAAGAAGGCTTTAAGTCATGGTCACATGACCTCAGGAACATTAACATCACCAAAATACATGCCGATTGCCATATGCCCAAATTTTTATCATGTGACTGCAGGAATATTACAGTGGTCCTAAGTGTAAGGAATGGTTATAAGTCACTTTTTCAGTGCCATCATAATTGAATGGTCTTTAAATGAATAGCTGTAAGTCTTGGGCTACCTGTTCCAGGGGAACTTTTCTTTTTTATGTTTGGATGGAAATTGAGGGGATAAGTGGCTTATGTGACTTACATGTGCTTCCTCTTATCCTTTGTCCACTGCAAGATATTAAGAAGTTATTGCTAACAGCTCAGCTTAATAATAGTAGTAATTACTGCTGTAGTTTGGTTTTTCAAGTGCCCGTGATTAGGAGCAGTACAAATTGATAAAATCTATCCTCAAAATTAATACATCTCATATAAACCAATTGATAACTGTAACTGAAATATAAAGTCTCAATAACCTGAACAGGCAATAAGATTTAAAACACTCATTAAAAGCTGCTGCAAAATAGCAATAACTTTCTTCATAAAGAATGAATACTGAAACCAGTTTCACAAAGGGCCATAACAAAGAAACATTTTTATCATCTGTTTATATTTTGATAGAGCATAATTCTGATGGAAGCTGATTGCAGAGAACAAGGGTTGGATAGGTAAAAGCTCTCCACTCTCATGTGGCTATTTTAGTACACACGATGTCAGTCAGTCCTGGTTAGATAGACAGGTCAAGCATGCAGTCTCACGAACTACAAGCAGATAGTTAGATGTGACCATGCAATGACACGTACAACTTAAACTGGCATCTTTCATGAAGGTAAGGATTGATTTTAGAGAGGGATATGGATAATTGGACCCTTGAAAGTGCAGAACAGTATGAACTGTGCTATTCTAAACAAAGATTGATGGTGGAAAGAAGTAGCATGTAATCTGACCAATAGTCTATATAATATTCCAGACATAAAATTATTGGAATATGAACCAGCTGGTTTGCCATTGCTGTAATAAAAAATCAGTGGATCTTATGAACATTGGGTAAATAAAAGTTACAGACATTGGTGATTTAATCAATGAAAGGCTCTGAAGAAAGTCCCTTCAAGTTTAGACTTTAAGTTTCCAGGGGCCATGGAGGTGGCCCACAATTTACAGCCCTGAAAACAGAAAGAGGAATGAATGGACAATCAGGATAGATGGCAATTATTTCTCTCTTGCCCAAATTCAGTTTGAGAAAGGAGACATCCTTTCCAAGACTTCACTAAGGTATTCTAGGAAGGCATTCTCATTACTATGTTCTGAGGGTCATCCCACCCTTAAAGCATAACATTCAAAAAGAGCCTTTTCAAGGGCTGAAAAAGTAAGGCAGGAAGAAGTAAGCCTTTTAGCCTGTTGGCATATTTGGAACTTGGGGAGGCAGTTGTTCGGACTCTCACAACCTGGCTACCATAGAAGGGACTATAGACAAACCTGTGAGGATGATCAATTACAACACACCCGTTTATCAGAATGCAAATAGTTGAGGTTAGTCTCCTCATTTCCCCATTTTTCCTGGGTCATTTCTCCAGATTCTTTATGCTTTATGCAAACTGTAGAAAGTAAAACGACTTTGACAGTTATCTTTTGCCTATGTGTTGCCTAGACAAAAGGCGATAAAGCACTTTTTAATTCCAGACCACCCATTCTGGAAACTCCTCAGACAGATGCTCTTTAACTCACTGTACTAGAAGAAAGAGGTGCAGGTACAGCTCAATCAGACTTGCGAGATTGTTACTGTAGCCCAGGGGTGTCAAACTCATCTGTGGCATCATGTGACATATCGGGACATTTTTACCCTTCCGTAAACAGGGTGTTGGCCTGGCCAGCGTGCGATGCATCTGGCCCACAGGCAGCGAGATGCATCACATTCAACCGCCCTGCTGTAGCCAATCTCACTAAAAGTAGTGGGAGATATCCCATGAAGTTGGACTAACACAAACCTCTGAGCAAATCACTGAACTGCACTTACCATGTTCACGGTACAGGAGTGCCCAAGGAACCATTTTGATGTCTGAAAACTTTATTATAAGATAGTAGCAGGGGTGGGTTGCTTCGGCGTGCAAATAATTTTTTTTTTTGCTCCGGCATGTGCGCATTTACACCTAGAAAGGTCTGCCCATGTGCAGAATGTTAGAAATGGGGGGGGGATTACATTTCTGCAATGGAGATTCTTCTGCATATGCGCAGAACCAAAAATCAAGATGGCGCCACCGACAATAGAATCGGTTTGGGTGCGTGGATGGCCGAGTTACTACCTACTCAGCTGAACCAGTGCAAAATGGTAGGAACCCACCTCTGGATGGTAGAAACTGGCACCTCATTCTGCAGCATGACAGCCTCCCTTTTTTCCATTAAGAAATCCTTTTTTAAAAAAGTTATGTGGCAGGAATCTTGGAGACTGCAAACAAACCACTACTAGACCGACATATGTATTAAGGGAAAATGTCTTAAAATGTCCAAGTATTAAGAGAGAGAAAGTTCTTGCTAGAGTAGATCTTTTAGAAAAAGCATTGCTTTACTGTATGTTTCTTTGGATGTGGTCTGTAGCAAGCCCTGATCATCACTGTGGCACAGTGTGACATCACCGTGCCTTGTGTATGGGGCTAAACTTGAGTTGCATGTGGAATCTTAGCTTCAGTTTTAAAAACAGATGCTTCATCCACCAAGGTAAGACATCATACATCCTTTACATACAGGGAAACTGGATATCAGCATGGTCTTTCTTGATGCCATTTGTGTCTTAGAACAGATTCAGAAAAATCTCCTGATGCTTCCATCAGGATAACAAGGAATGGGGATAAAGAGCTGCTACTGCAACCCAACCAGCAGGCAATCTGTTAAAAAAACCATTCCCTTTCCCCCATGGAGTCTTATTGGCATTTGATGTTGTTCCAGCAGAACATATGGAGATGGAAATAAGGCTAAATGCAGCCCCTGCCTGCCTCTCACCAGTTGCCAATCTCAAGCCAGCTCTTTTTCTCATTCTGATTTAGCTAGCTGTTGACAGGGCATGGGGTTTTGAAGGCTTCTCTTTGGTCTAACATGTTATTCCTTGCACACCAAGCTGAGTGAAGTAATACAAGTGTTAAAAAATAAATCCAAAAAGGAGCAACTCGAAGCAGCCATACCTGTGCTGTGGCTTGCCTAAAATCCAAGATTCCAATAATACAGGGATAAATGGAAGCAGTACAAAGTTGGTAGCCATGATTTTCAAACTGATCAAGTGTGGGCAATTAAACCCTTGAGATTTTGGCTGAATTACAACCCTCACCATTGCCCATGTTGACAGCAGCTTCTGGGAGCTGTAGTGTAATAGTGGAAGACCACAGATTTCCCTAGTTTTAGTAGACTATGTTCCTTCTGGCAAAAAGTATAACTCTCAAAAGGTGCTATTTCTGTTTTAAAGAATTGTCTTTGAATGATAGCTTTTGTTTATTCTGGAATGAACTGATCTAGCATTTCTCAAAGGTCTGAAAAAGCACATTTTATATTGGAATTATTTAGGTGCTGCTTAAATTGAATTGATCCAATTGATCAATTAATCAACAACACCTTTTTTATTGCTTGATGGTGTTAGTATTTGTCTGCAGCTGTACACCATAAGTAAGTGTGTTTTCTACCACAAACATAGCTCTGGAGGTGGTTCAAATAAAGGATGAAACATTGATAAGAAAGAACTGGAGAGTAGCTGTTTAATTTTAGCATGCCTCAAAATTCCCTGAAATTAACCCCCAAATATTTGTTCTTCAACCCAGCCAAGATTATTCTAATCTTGGGGACAAGGAAATGCGTTGAGGGTTATTGTGCAGGAAAACATTGATGGATCAAAGAAAAAAAATCATATTCTCCATACCTGGGCTGCTAGATGGCAGTAAAGAAATTCGTAATATGCTGCTATAGACTTTCATGACCAGCATCAATGAATTCTCCCTCATCTAGGTAGGCCTTCTATCAGAACTCAGTTGTCTTTGATTTTCTCCCCCAAAATGGCCAATTGGAAGTTTACCAGCTTTCTTGAACTCACATGACATGGACCAATCAGAGATCAGCTTGCCAGATTCAAATTTAAACCCACTCAGCCCAGTTCCATTGTCTGTTAACTGCCAAAAGGTGCATCACAAAGCAGCTCACCCTGCCTCTGAAGCTGCCAGCTGCTAGTTGAAATGTCAACACAAAAGAAAAGAAGACCATGGCCATTCAGCTACAAAACTCATCTCTGCTTAAAATTAGTAATACTTCATTCTTTGTTTCCTTTCTAGTGGTTTCCCAGAATTTTGCAGCCATGAAATGGTAATTCAAAATACAGTTACATGTGTATAAACTCATATTTGATTAGAACTATCCAAGTCGCTTGGTGTGATTTAGCAATCTCAAATCAAGTTCTTTCTTCCATTTTTGAATCTGCTTCAGTGGAGTGATTCAATAAAAATTCAAGAAGGTCTTTTAATTCTATTTAATGTTACATGTGTTCTGTCCTGCCTGTTTCCCATCTATTTGTGTTGGAGGAAAATTATGTTCTTTTTGCCTTATAACATTGAATTTATCACTGAAGCTTTTCAGAGTAAGATCTGCACTGCTTATTATTATTCACGTAAAATATAAAAAATGGGATGCTTGGAGTTGGAAACCAAGTTTTCTTTGTCTAGTGATGGATTGCCCTTGGCTATGTGTAGTTTATGTACCAAGATGAAATTGCCACCTTCTACAAAAGCACTGAAATCAAGAGGAAGCACAATGGAAATGGATAGGACTCATACCGTTTGAAGGCATCTGGTTATGTACACAGAGGAATTTGCTGTGGAAGGAATTGTCTTTGCATCCTTCAGAGCCATCAGAAGCATTCAACTGTTTTTTTGCTTTAGAGGCAAAGATAATAGACATGGCTCTTTATTCCTTGTGACTTTTGCAGACACAGGATTCTACATGTATAGACATCTAATTTAGAAATAGCATTTCTTGAGCTGGTCTTGGTCTGCAAGAGGGAAAGAAAATATTTTAACTTCTCAGCATCAGCCCAAAACACCAGCAAGCTCAGTAAAAGCTTTCCATGCATTTAGCTGCCTATACAATACTAATTATGTGCATACTTCAGATATTCTTAAATTTTGCAATAGCGTGATGCCTTAAAATGGCTTTGACAGTTAACCAGAAGTATGGGTTTAGCCATCTCTCAAAACTCTCTTTGGAATTTGCTTCCCAGTTCATCTGATTAGATCCACACTGATTAAGCAACAAGAAATCATGACGTTGTTCCAGCATTGTTTATACCAGTGATGGCTAACCTTTTTGCCATCGTATGCCAAAAGCAGGGGGAGCGAGAGGGAGTCATACATGTTCATGCCCACTCCCATAATTTTATGCGCCCTCCCCCGTGCATGTGCACGCAACCCTTGCTTTTGGCACGCGATGGCACGGTGACCAGTTTTTCACCCTCCCCAGGCTCCTGACCCTTTCTAGAAAAAGAAAAAGGCCTTCCCACCCCCCCGGAGGCCCTCTGGTGGCTGAAAATGGCCTGTTTGCCGACTTCTGGTTGGACTGGAAGGCCCATTTTTCACTCTCCCCAGACTCCAGAGCCTTTCTAGGAGCCTGGGGAGCCTCCCCTCCTGGGAGGCCCTCCGAAGGCTGGAAACAGCCCTGTTTGCTGACTTCTGGTGGGCCCAAAAATCAGCTGGCTGGTGCGCTCATGGGTGCCGGAGCTGACCTTGTGTGCCCACCGATATGGCTCCGTGTGCCACCTGTGGCACATGTGCCATATGTTCCCGTCACAAGTATATACTGAAACTTTGAAAAGTCACTGTGGCCTTTACTTCCTCCTTTGTTTGGGAAAGCCCTTCAAGCTTGCTCAGATAAAACTGCATGGTCTCACTGCCCCCAAAATTTGCAGTCCCACCTTTTGACCTACATTTTGAAAAACTAATTTTCCAAATTTATTCTTTACTGGACATAATTATGTATTTTGGAAGTTTTACCTCTTCTGGACTTCATTTGGTTGTACAAAATTTGGGCCCTAGCTATAATGGAACAATATAGTGAGAGAGGCTATACAACAGATCACTTTTTAATATCTGAATAAGTTTACAGTTGGGGCACAAGCACAAATAGATAAGATGAGGCAAACATTTTGGGAGGGAGGGAGGGAGGGAGGGAGGGGGAGAGGGAGGGAGGGAGGGGGAGAGAGAGGGAGGGAGGGAGGGAGGGAGGGAGGGAGGAGAGAGAGAGAGAGAGAGAGAGAGAGAGAGAGAGAGAGAGAGAGAGAGAGAGAGAGAGAGAGAGAGAGAGAGAGATCTCCAAGTAGGGAATTATTTTTTAAAAAAATACTATGGTTTGAAGCAATATATAGTATTTTGGCTTCATTCTGCTGTGTTTCAAGAGAAATGCTTAATGTGTGAATTGGTTCCATTGTGTGTCCAGGCAATAATGGTTCACCATGGTTTGAACAGAGGATAGGCTCCGTAGTAATATCACAGAGGTAGATAGCTGTTCCTCTCCATTCATCCTAAGGTTTGCTACAGGTCTTCACAATATTTACCATTCTTTCTCCATAGCTCTAGAGTAGTCTATTCAAGTAATAATTGCTTGAATAAAACCAAGAAGATGGTCCAATACCCTCTAAACACCCTTTCCTTCTTAACCTGTTTGTACTGCTTTATAGATGCCTTTCATTTATGGTCATTACTGAATTGTATTATTAGGTTCAAGAGCTATCCATCGGCATTATTAAATATAGAACATTCACTAGATCATGATCATAATTTTTTTGCATTTGGCTAGAGCAAAATTAAGGTCTTTTGCTAAGGTCTTTTGGTGTCTCTATTCTCTTTGACAAGTTTGTTCAACCTTATCCTAAACCTCAGCTATTTCTAATCTTTCAACCAGTCTGTGTTGAACATTTAATGCAAGGTGGCTAGAGATGAACCACCTCACTGGTCATTCTTCAACTCTCTTCCCTGGCCTGAGACATTTGTTGAGATGGATAGAATATGATCACAAGAGTGGTCATTTTCGTATCTTTTCTTCTCAAATACCAATTGCCTTAGTTCGTCTCAAACGTCTATAATGAGCTTCCAATGGGTAAAATGGGTTCTGCCAGTGGGCCTGGGAACCCAGAGTGGGATGGAGCCTCTCAAATGGCTTGTGTGATGTGTTGTCACCGGAGTGAGGGGTGGGTGAGGGCTATTATATTATTTGATTATTTGATTATTTTTATTAGTTCTATTTTTTATATATAATGTTTTTGTATCCCTGTAAGCTGCCTTGTGTTGCTATGTGCGAACAGGCAGCAATATAATTTTTTGAATGAATGAATGAATAAATAAATAAATAATAAATAAATAAATAATAAAATAAAATAAAATAATAAAATAAAATAATAAAATAATAATAAAATAATAAAATAATAAAATAATAAAATAATAAAATAATAAAATAATAAAATAATAAAATAATAAAATAATAAAATAATAAAATAATAAAATAATAAAATAATAAAATAATAAAATAATAAAATAATAAAATAATAAAATAATAAAATAATAAAATAATAAAATAATAAAATAATAAAATAATAAAATAATAAAATAATAAAATAAAATAAAATAATAAAATAAAATAGGTGGGCATTTCAGGAAAGCCATACAATGACCACTGAATTTGTATGGAGGCGGTAAGTTGCCCATACCTGTCTCAAATCATTTCAAATGTTAGATTTCATGAATATGCAATTGAAAATTCCATGACCAATTATTCTGCATGATTATCATATGTGCACTATATGATATACCATAGGTTTCAAGGTAAACTAAGAAACTAAGTAATGAATCTACACGAATAGGCTATAATGTCATCAGGAGTCAAGTTTAATATGCAGAAATTTTACCTTGTTTATATGTACGGTACATATCAAGTGTTGTTCAACGTTTTCCCTTAAAACACAGTTAGTTCTACTGATAGTCTGATGCCTATTTTAAAGGTTTTAATATGCTGTATGCAGATATGTGCTTGCTTTTCATTCATAGAAAACCTGTGAGATAGGCCCTGGATCATTTAACAAGCTCCATTAACTGAAGATTTAAACCTGTTTTTTCCTTGTATCAATTTGAAATTCAAAACATTTTATCATCTTATTTTATTTATTTATTTATTCTTCGCACTTCTAGACCGCCCCCTCTCCCAAAAAGGACTCGGGGCGGTGTACAGTCCACACAGCAAATAACAGATAATAAATATAAATATAAATATAAATATACATATGGAGGAGGTTAAAAAATTAAAAGAACTGTACAGAAGAATATGAATATGGCTCTAAAAGCCCTAAAATCAATTAGATTTAAAACAATACCCTTAAAACACCAGTTGAGAGTATATTTCCAGGAGGTAACAGTTGTAACAGTTATAATTATGCCAGGCCAGCTAATCGAAACAGGTGAGTCTTCAATTTTTGTCGGAAGGAGCAGAAGTCCGTGGTGGTTCTAATATCGGGGGGGAGGTCATTCCAGAGGGTTGGGCCCATCACAGAGAAGGCCCTATTCCTTGGCGCCGCCCGCTGGCATTGCCTAGTGGATGGCACCTGGAGAAGCCCCTCCCTGTGAGAGCGGATTGGCCGCAGGGATGTATGTGGGAGGATGCGATCCCGCAAGTAACTAGGTCCCGTGCCATGGAGCGCTTTAAAGATGGTAATCAGCACCTTGACACGCACCCGGAAAACCACAGGTAGCCAGTGCAGCTCGCGCAGGAGCGGTGTTACGTGGGAGTATCTGGAACTCCCCATGACAACCCGCGCAGCCGCGTTCTGGACTAGCTGCAGTCTCTGGGCGCGTCCCAAGGGAAGCCCCATGTAGAGAGCATTACAGTAGTCTAGGCGAGACGTCACCAGCGCATGAGTGACTGTGCGTAGGGCATCCCGGTCCAGTAGGGGGCACAATTGGCGCACCAGGCAAACCTGGTGGAACGCCCCCCTTGCCACGGCTGCCACATGGTCATCCATTGACAGCCGGGCATCTAGGAGGACGCCCAAATTGCGTGCCCGTTCCACAGGGGGCAATTGCTCGTCCCCTATGGCCAGCGATGGAGTCAGCTGGCTGAACCGAGGTGCCAGTAGCCACAGCCACTCAGTCTTGGAGAGGTTGAGTTTGAGTCTGTTGTCCCCCATCCAGACCCCGACGGCTTCCAAACACCGGGACATCACTTCGACAGCCTCGTTGGGGTGGCTTGGGGTTGAAATGTACAGCTGGGTATCATCAGCGTACAGATGGTATTCAACCCCAAAACCACGGATGATCTCGCCCAACGGCTTCACATATGCATTGAACAGAAGGGGTGAGAGGACCGACCCCTGCGGCACTCCACAAGAGAGTGGCCTCAGGGTCGATCTCTGCCCCCCTGTCAACACATATTGCATCTGGCCAGAGAGGTAAGAGCCGAACGGTGCCTCCGACTCCCATCCCCTCCAGCCGGCGCAGTAGGATACCATGGTCGATGGTATCAAAAGCCACTGAGAGATCTAATAGGACCAGGATAGAGGAACATCCTCTATCTCTGGCCCTCCAGAGATCATCAACCAACGCGACCAAGGCTGTCTCTGTGCTGTGCCCGGGTCGGAAGCCGGACTGGCGTGGGTCTAGATAGTCGGATTCATCGAGGTGACGTGGAAATTGCTGCGCCACCACATTCTCAACAACCTTCACCAGAAAGGGAAGGTTGGAGACTGGACGATCTTACTTATCTAGGGTACCAAGCGAAAACAGTCATATTGTTCACTTTGCAAATCGTAGTGTCTTTGAGATGAGAAGCTCAGAATTGGTGGAGAGGGGAGGGGGAGAGATTTATAATTTATACCAAAACAATATTTCCTGTCTCTGCAAGTGTGTCCAGGAGACCAGGGTGCACATATTGCCAGTTTTTGACAAACAGCCCTTCTGCAGAGAGTCTGTGCTCTGGTAGCAGAATCCACAGGTGAAATAGCATAGCTGAATATATGATCCCCCATCCTCCAATATTTTTCTTTTATGCCAAACTCTGCTGGCAAAACAATTTTTGTCATTGCATCAAAATTCAACATGTCAAAGAATAGCAAGGACCCTGTCTTTGTAGGAATGGAGTTTCAAGCAATTAGGAAGCAATATTGAGAATTGTTTGTTAGATAATACAATTGTTCCTGCATCGCCTGGCTATGGTTCCTCCTAATTGCAGATTCAACCTCTGCCTGAGACTACTCCTTTTACAAAGAAGTCTTGTCTAACTATCTGAGCACACAGCTACCAAACAAGTGGCAAAAAGAGGAGTTGGTATGCTAATGTCAAAATTCAGTATGAGAATGCACCAGTGGTGGGTTTCCAATTTTTTTACTACCAGTTTGCTCATGCGCATACCCACACCTATGCACACAATGCGCTTCTGCATGTGCAGAAGCATCGGGGGAGGGGGCAGAGCCTCCCGCCACTGCTCCTACCGGTTCACCTGATCCATGCTGAACCGGGAGCAATCCACCTCTGGAATGCATGCAGTGTATTAATTACGGTGAGATGTACATGGGTTCAAATATTAAAATGTCCATAAATCTCTAAGATGGCTTGGGCTAAACTGCTTTCAGCCCAAAGCTTCATCAGCCATAAATTGTTTGATTTATGTGCTATGAAGTTGATATTGACTTCTTGTGACTACTTAATTTCCCCCCCCCCAAAAAAAATATATGTCCCTAATATGGTCGTTCAGGTCTTCCAGCAATGCAATCCCTCTTCTTTGCTGCTGGTCATTATTATCTTTTCTTTTGTTCCACTTTTTCCAGCATTAAGGTGCTTCATTGGGGAACTAGGTCTTCACATAATGTATCCAAAGTAGGATAATTTGAATCTGGTCACTTGTTCCTTGAGTGAGAGATCTGGGTTGATTTGTTCAATGATCCATTTATTTGTTTCCCTGACCGTCCATTCTTAGAAGCCTTCTCTAATACCCACATTGAAAAGCATCAATACTTCTACTACACCATTTCTTCAAACTCCAGTTTTTGCTCACATAGAATTTCACAGAGAATACTATGATTTGCACAGTTCTGATATTTGTAAATATAGACACAACACAGCATTTAAATTTCTTTTCCAAAGCCTTAATGGTTTCTCTACCAAGTGCTAGTCTGCAATGTACTTCTTGACTGCTTGTTCATTTAATGTTGATAGTTGATAATAAAAAAATAGAATCTATCCAGCACTTCAAGAACTTCATTGTCAATTCTAAGCCTGGTTGTTCTCCCTGTTTGATCTTCTTTATATTTAACTATAATTTCATTTTATCACTGTGTCATGAGAACAGTATAGGTTATTGATATTTCTTCCTCCACTTTTAAAGCCACATTCATTTTCTTCTAGTGCAGTTTCCTTTATTATGCAGTACATTCAATATATAGATTGAAGGGGAAAGTATACAGCCTTGCTACACTTCTTTGCCAATCTGAAGCCAGTCTACTTCAACATGTTCTATTCACGCTGTGGCTCCCTGACCTGCATATAAGTTTCCATTAAGACAATGAGATGTTTTAGGATTCCCATTTCCTAAGCACATTCCACAGCTTGATGTGATCAACAGAATCAAAAGATTTTTGTATAATCAAAGCACATTCTGACTTATTTTTAGTACTCTTTGGCTTTCACAATTATCCAGCATCAGCAATAATGTCTCAGCATTTTCTAAAGCCAGATTGAACATCTGGCATCTTGTTTTCCATGTAGAGCTCTAATCTATGTTGGATGATCCTAAGCATTATTTTGTTAGCATTGAAATTAAGGATACTAGTCAAAGGTTAGAACATTCAGTTAAAGCTCCTGTTTTGGTATTGAATATAAATTTGTTACCCCCCAAATAGTCCTTCTTCCTGAGGAGAAGTAGGCTATTTTTCAATGGCATCTGGCAGATGCTAAAAATACTAGCCTATAGGGAATTTTGAGTGAAGCCCAAATACTTCCAAGAAGATAATTGGCTTTTCTCAGAATAAGTACCCTATTGCCATTGGTTGCCCTCTATATTGGCTTGAGAGAAAAACATATGCAGTGATTTCATGATATCTGCTTTGAGTAAACAATTGATCAATTCTAGATTTTGCCTAAGATTGTTTTTATAGAACAGTTGAGGAACCAAATCAATTCCTCCTTCCCCTTTAAAAGATTGGATGAGAAACTGGATAAAATCTTAAAACCTAAACAAGGGGAAATCATATATATCAGTTCAAGTTGAATTAATCTTTTGGGGTCTAAATGGTCATATCCAGCTAGTTTTCATAATAGAAATATGATGGTTGTAACTTTGGGGGATGTCAGTGTGTCTATTTAGTCTAGAGCCCTGCTATCATGCTTAGGGGATTTCTGATTAATGCAATATTTTTTTTAAAGTATGAGGAGAAAAAATAGTCAACTGAAAGATGAGAAGAAGAATTAATACATTGAAACGTGCATTAAAATAGAATTATTATCCAACCATCAGTTAAAGTATTATTTCAAATCACATGTAGACTAGGATAACATTTTTTTGAAACAGAAAAAAGTAACTAAATTAAACACATCTTATATTTAAACTAGCATATATTACAATAATATAATAGATACTTTGAAAAGATTTATGACTTTGAAAAATCAGGGTAATTTTGAGATATTTATTAAAGGCAAATATTCAAAATATAACTTAAAGCATAAGTATATAACAAAGAATAAATTAACTGTACAAGAATGCTAATTAATTAATTTATTTATTTATTTTATTTATTTATTAGACTTGTTAGCCGCTCCCTCTCCACGAAGGGACTCGGGGCCGCATACAATAAATAAATCACATGTTACATGATTAGACATTACACGGTTAGACATTACACGGAGGAGGTATAAAATCACAACAATTGTTACAATACATAAAACAACAATAATAATGTTAAAAATTAAAATACCCCGATTTAAAATTTTAAAATGTAAAAAGTATAAAATTGCCAGGAGGATTGGAGATAGAACTATAGTTGAGCCAGGCCAGCTAGTTGGAAAAGGTGGGTCTTGAGTTTTGTACGGAAGGAGCGGAGGTCGGTAGTAATCCTAATGTCGGGGGGGGGGAGGTCATTCCAGAGGGCTGGGCCCATCACAGAGAAGGCCCTGTTCCTGGGCACTGCCCTTTGGCACTGCTTAGTGGACGGCACCCGGAGGAGTCCCTCTCTGTGAGAGCGGATTGGTCGTAGGGATGTATGGGGCAGGATGCGATCCTGCAAGTAACTAGGTCATTAAAACTTGTGTGCCCAATACTTTCACCCCATAAGTTATGAAAGTTAAATGATAAAAGCACCACTTAATTTTTTTTAAAATGTAGAAAAGTATTAAATGAATTTCATATAATAATAGTGTTTCTTAAACTCCATTTTTTTTTGAAAAGTCAGTATTTTAGGAATATTAGAGAGTCAGTTTGGTCTAGTGCTTAAGGCAACAGGATAAAAAGCAAGAAACCATGAATTCAGGTCCCACTTTGGCCATGTGACTTTGGGCCAGTCACTTTTTCTCAGCCCAATTCACCTCACCTGTTAGGAGGAAAATAGGAGGAGGGAGGTAATTGGCTATGTTGGCCATCTTGAGTTATTTGTAAGAATAATAAATGCAGGCTATAAATTTAAAAAAAAAGCTTTTGAAATGTTAATTATTTTTGCTATGGTTTCTACTAGCTAACAAATTCAAAATTAGGGCTATTATAATATAATTAAAAAAAGAATTATTACAATTAGATGAAAAATGGCATTCAAGCGCATTTTGAGGAAGAATGAGGAACCTGAGTAAAGAATGCAATGAATAGTTTCAAGGGAGTTTTGCAATTCCCCAGATAATTTATGAATTAAAAACAGTATAGCTAGTTAAATTAAACATATAAAATATAATTGAATCCCACTTAGATTTATATTATAAAATATAATGTAAATTATATTTATATTATATTACTGTACATTGTCAGGAGCATGACTTGGGGAAAATGATTGATGAGTTAAAACCAAAAAAGGAAATCATTTTCATACATAAAAGGCTGGATTTAAAAAAAAATCAATGTTCTTCTCAGATTCCACAACTCTCTCTGGTATACAGGGAAATTGTTCTGTTGGATTCTTCTCTTTCTTCCTCTTGCAACCACATCCCTCAGTGATGCCTCCTTAAGAAATTGAAAAGAATGCTGGGACCCTAGAGAGAAGAGAGCTAAAAAGAATGATGAAGCTTCACAATATAGGGAGAGATAATAAAAAAGTCATGTCATTACTCACCACAGGGGTCCAGCATGGCCTACAGCAAGTGGGACTAAAATTAGCCATAGCAGTTGCATAGTTACAAAGGGAATCGAGCAAACGTCAGGAATTTTGTTATAGTGGTATGGTTTAGGAAAGGGGGAGATAGTTACTTCAGGATCTGTTTTGTTGTAGATGAGAGGTTGGATGGAAGAAGTGGGATGCCATGTTTCAGAGACAATAAACCCAGCCATCCTGTACCTATTCAGGATGTCAGGGGGCTTCAGTGTTCAAAAGCATTGTTCCACTTTATGCTTTCCAAATTTGTCATCTGCTTTACAATCAACAGCAAGAGTGAAGGGTAGAACTGTCAAGCTCAGAACATAATCAGTGAGGTAGAGATGGACCATTTACAATTTGACATGATTAGCACTTAAAGCACATTATACACCTTCACCCTGCATATGAAATTGCAATTTATTCTTATGGGGGAAACCCATTTCCATTTTCACAAGACACAGAATGAAGGCAGGTAGTAACAAAATGACTATCAAGGAGAAGATTTAATGTATTAATCCTCTTTGGAGCATTTGCTTATATATATATTTTTTGAGGAAGACTTTTTCTGGCAGCATCTCTGAATGCTTTCATTAATTATTACCAACATCCTAGATTACCAATTGCCACATTGGAACCATCCAGATGCATTGGGGCTACGGTTTCCAAATTTTTCAGCCAGAATCTATCTGGTTTTGAGAAAAACTGTTCTAGAACATTGTATCATTCCAAGATATTTAGGACTGAAGGTTGGATGAGGATGTCCATTAATGAAATCTTCCATGGTCAATGGGGCAGGCTACTGAAATAAACTTTGATGCTATTACTACATGGAATGGAATGGAATAGAATGTTGGAATAAAGTGGAATGGAATAGGATTGGGTAGGAAAGGATAGGATATGGGAATGGAATGGAATATTAGAATGGAATTGAGTGGATTGGAATGGAACAGGATAGCAGTAGGAATAGGATAAGAATACAATATTGGAATGGAATGGAATAGAAGGAATAGAATATTGGAATGGAATGGAAGGAATAGAATAATGGAATGGAATGTGATAGGAATAGGATAAGAATGAAATAATGGAATGGAATGGAATAGAATATTGGAATTAAATGGAGGGGAACAGAATAGGAATAGGATAAGAATAGAATATTGGAACTAAATGGAAGGAAACGGAATGGAATGGAACAATAGAATATTGGAAAGGAATGGAATAGAAGGAATAGGGTAATGAAATGGCATGGCATGGCATGACATGACATAGAATGGAATGGATAGGAAAAGGATAAGAATAGAATAATGGAATGGAATGGAATATAGAATAGAACAGAATAATAAAGGGGAATTTAAAATTATAACAAATTGAATGTAAACAATAAATAATAAGCACAGCTTAAATGGGTAAAAATTAAACGAGCCTTTAAGAAAGAAAGCAATTTTTAAAAGGGCATGTTTAGTGATCATGTTTAATATAATAGTAAGTTGACCATTAACATAAACTGATAAATGCTTTTTTTAAAAAAAACAGGCTTCTCTGAATTACAGAATTTCATGTGGAGGCAGGAAAGGAGCCATGCGATCTCAACAGCCTGTAATTTGTCTCAGTTTCAACCCAGCTAGCAAATATTTACAAGAAAGAAATGTGTAGCATTGACTGATGCAAAGCTGGGAAAAATAAGCTGAAAGAAATGACACCTCCTCTGATGGAGAAGCTACCTGTCTTGGATGGTTTTATTATTACTATTATTGCAAATATTTATTTTACGGATGCACAGTAAATAAAAAAAATTAAACTTATAAATATTAAAAAATAGAAAACAGACAGCCACAAATAAACTAAAAATACAAATTAAGAAAGTAAAGAAATAAAAATAATCTATATTTATACTTATCAGTAATAACTGATTTATTAATATGCTACTATAATACATTCAGTACTAAATATCTTAAAATATCACAAATGGAAAATCTCTGCCGTAATAACACATAATGCTCCATCTTTCGATTAGTAGAAAATATTACCATTTTTAAAACAGATAAATCACACATTTCAGACAACTTATTCCTTGGAATGGTGTAATACCCCACCCACTGTTCCATACAACTATTAGAAATTCTTCCTGATAAACAATCAAATTCCAAAGCTTTGTTATGTAATTCAACATTACATTAAGATCTTTAACATTTAAAGATTTTTCCATAAATCTACTAATATATGCTATCATACTAAATGATTACATTTTGCTGTCATGTGGGTCAGTAAACCCTCATTTTTTTAATACTTCCAGCTATTTATATAGGATTACCTCTAAGAGCATACATGAAATGAGAGATTCACTTTAATAATGTTATTTTTAATCCCACAATGTAAAGAACTCATCTATTAAAATCTAATTCAATCCTTTCTAAAAGTTTCAATAACCCGTATTTAATTCCACATATTTAAACATTCTTTAGGGTATATAAAGCTCCAGATATTTAATGTATTTTTTTAAAAAATCACAAAACCCATCTCTCTACATACAGTAGCTGTATTGATATTTAAGGGGTCAGGGGGAGTTAGCAAGTTACCAATTACTCTTAGAGTACAGAATACTTTCCAAAACCTTTATAAAATTGGAAAAAGAAAGAGGAATGTTTCACATGCTAATGTATGGACAGGAAGACATTTAGAAATAATTGCCATAATCTAAATTAGCAAAACCATGTATAGGAGGTCCTCAATTTATAACAGTTCAGTTAGTGATCATTCATAGTTAGAACAGCACTGAAAAAATAGAGTAATGACCATTTTTCACACTTAACAACTGTTGCATGATCATGTGATCAAGATTCAGATGCTTGGCAACTGACTCATATTTATGATGGTTGCTGGGTCCCAGAACAATGTCATCACAGCTTGTATGACCTTTGGACAAGCAAAGTGAATGGGGAAGCCAGATTCACTTAACAACTGTCTTGCTAAGTGAACAACTGCAGTGATTCACTTAACAACTGTGGCAAGAAAAGTTCTAAAATGGAGCAAAACTCATTTAACAACTGTCTCATTCAGCAACAAAATTTTGGGCTCCATTGAGGTCGTAAGTCAAGGACTGGTAACCTGTATTTCGCAATACTATAGAAGAGTGGCCCTTGGACCAATGAACCAACTTCTCACACTCTTGTCAATAGAAAGGTCAATAAACATCTCCAAGGATGCTCATGATTTCCATTTTTTATACTCTGTTCTTTTGGTACAATGGGCTGGGATGAGCTATCTTTCCATTACAGGACTATGCTCTGTAAAATAACATATGTGTTACATTCTAGCTTCAACTATAGTGGTTTCCACCAAGGTTCTCTGTTCTGGTGGCAACAGAGGTTTAATCCTATTGGTCAAAGGCTCTGACAGCTCCCTATAAAAGGGCTGCTGTCAGACTCAACCTTCGCTGGATTGTTCTCACTTGTTGCATTTACTAAAGAGCTGTTGTTACCGTTAAGCCTGTGTGTGCCTATCCATTACCCGATCTAACAATATGAGTGCACTATTGCAAAGATATAGACATATGAAAGTAGCTTCCTTCATGTTGAGCATGACTCCTGCTGACTTTACAGACATGTTCATGTAATTATTTGGCAGTAAAACAGAATTGATTTGCCATTGTTTTATTTAATCCTGGGGTTCCTTGGGTATCTCTCATTGAAATATTAATCGGACCTGAACTCATTTAGCTTCTGAGACCAGAGAAGTTCAGCCAGATGCTGCCACCTGCTGAGACACTATAAGCAGGTTTGAAATCATGGTGTGTGGTTTTTTTACCATTGTATTCTCTACCTGACTTGAACAACTGGCAGTCTAGACAAGCCTCACACCGTAGAGATCATTCAAGGAACCATGCTGAAGCCTGGCTTTATACACCCAGAAAGATAAATCAGTAAAGTGTGCTGAGCTGTTGCAAAGAAGCGGTGACATTTATAACATTCACCTGTTTTGACAAAAATGTGTGAGAGAGGAAGTGTACATATTCTGCCTGAAAAGAAACCAAACGATTTCCCTGAACTGCCTGTATCCTGCCTGAAGGGCATATTTTATTGTTATTTATGAAAGGAACAAAGGTTTGCCCTTTAAAGGCCAAGAAAGTAATTTCACAGGACAATTCAAAGTAATTTAACTTAGAAACGAAAAGACCTGCATTCTACAGCACTTACTCCTTAGTAAGGTAATGATGTACAGAATTGTGACAGTACTGAGATTTTTTTTAAAGAAAGAAATCTGGAAATTCTAAAATCTCTTTCTTTTTAGGTAGAGAGAGGGATCCCTATTGAGATTCAAAGGATATAATATAGTCCGCTTGCTTGCTTGCTCATTCATTCATTCATTCTTTTGAATTCAATTCAGGCACACTTGACTTGAAACTACTCACCATATAAAACAATAACAACCTAATAGCAAACAAAACATATTGAGTTATTTCTTTACAAAAATATAAACAAAACCACCTCTAACAAAAGGGCTCCATCATGTACACATGGTTTCATTTTATTCAAAATTGTATTTACTCAAAATAGTCTGCTTGGTAATTTTTTAAAAGAAATCTATTTATATAAAAGCCAAATACCACTCACTCATCACGAAATCTCCAGAACTATAAAGCCTACAAACATATATGTTCCTCTTGGCTTTTAGGTGCTCACTAAGAAAGGACCATCAGATCATCAGTATTTCTTATACAGTATTATATTAACACATGTCAATGCTAAGGAGACATTAGACATTCTACTCCCCCTCCCCACCTGAAAATAACTCTGTTCCAACTGCCAGTTGCCTTACATTAACACGCTCTGATGCTAAGGAGTTACACATTCTACATTAATTTTCAGGCTTTAAGTGTCAATGTATCAAGCCCAATCATAACTACTCATTGATTATCAAGCCCGAACACATAGTTTCGTAGCAAAGCATGGGTATCCACTTAGTTCTTCATTCCTCTCTCTCTCTCTCCTCTCTCTCTCTCTCTCTCTCTCTCTCTCTCTCTCTCTCTCTCTCTCTCTCTCCTCTCCTCTCTCCAACACACACACACACACACATACCCACAAATACATCCACCCCCTCCTAAAGTTCATGTTTTTCTGCATACTTTTCCTTACCCTGTACATTTTGAGACCCAATTTAGAGAAGAGAAACCTGTCAATCTGTAAGAGTAAATGCATTCTGTGTAGCATATTGATTCAGGAACTGTAATTATGGGTAGATCTGATCAAAAAGTCAGCAAATGCATTTGTTCTTTGATATCTATACTTTTCAGAATTCTGCAAAGCAGTCTTCCAGAGAAAGAATGAGGCAGAAGAACATGGGATATTAAAATGTGTTCCAGGTCACTTCTGTTTTGATTCCAAGTAAATGGGGAAGGTGGGGGAGAGAAGGAAAAAAGCACCTTGGCACCTTTTATTAGTAATGGATGATGCCACTGTTCAAAGTAGATATAAACACATATTGTCCTATCACACAACAGTACTGAATTTTGAATGCTAAATACAACATGCACCTTGTAGCTGTCCCATACACCCCCCCAATCATCTTTTTGACACACAGCTCCAAGGCATGTTTTACAGGCATGTAGGACACACAAAGAATACTATAAAAGGAAGCTGCTCATGGTTACAGACAAATGTGAGGTGCACTTGATCACTGCTTCATTCCTATCAGTGAAAGCAGAGATCCAATCTAAATAATTTGGTGTGTGTAGGAATCCTGAATACAGGGATGAAAGTTTTAACTTCTCTGTTAGACTAATTGGTCTGTCCACATTGTGGGTGGATCAAGAAGATCATGATTCATTGTCATTATTTTTCTGGTGTTCCTATCCAGGACGTTTAATTCTGCTTGAGTCCAGCTATGTATCTAATGACTAGAATTGCCCAGGTGTTAATTGCCTTGATAATATTTTCTCTGCTGAGTTTGGACCTTTAAGATCTTTGTCACTCTCATGATGCATTCACTTCTGACCTCCTGACATCAAGTGTGCTTGATGTTGTCACTTTGAAGGGTGTCCAGGTATTTGTAGTAATCTTCATCCAGATTCTTGATGTTTTTTCCCATAGGGCATCTTGATTTTCTCAGTTTTTAAATGTATTTATTTATTAAACTTCTACGCTGCCCATGTCACTGAGGCGACTCTAGATGGCTTGCAGTCATACAATTAAAATACTATGTAAAACATTAGAACAATAAATAAGAATCATGCATATAATTTTCCCTCTTTTTCCTCTGTTAATGATAAGGCTGGTGCATTTGTCCAGTTATTATTTACTTGTTAAAATATTTTATGAATATTTTATTTATATTAGTGTTGAATGGTTTTTACTATTGTTATTTGTGCTTGATTCAATAAATAAATTGTTAAGTAATTAAGCTCCCCGTTAGGAGAGTGAGTGTGCAGAGAAGCGTAATGAGAGGGGTATGCAAGAACATGCGCAAACCAGCATACAGGGACACTGAATAGTATAAAATATAGTAGTTTACTATGTGGAAATATAGAGGTATTCAGAGTCCAGTTAACAGTCCAAGTCATACACGGTTCAGTCATTCAGTCAGTCAGTCTAGCACACAAAACAGCTATCAGTAGCAAACCACAGTACCTCACAATACACCGATCAGCGTCTAACAAACAGAGAGCTAACAGTCATTCTGGCTCCCTCTTATGGCTGCTTGAGGTAACAAACCAATTACATCTCTCTAGCATTTAAAGTAACAGATACATTTGTTACAATCATAGCTTATATACATTGCCAAGCCAAGCCTAGGGTTACATCCCTAACATAAATATTCTATTAATGTTTTATAATTAATTATAAAATAATGTTAATAAACTTGTAATATAGTTTTTAAAATTTATATTTTGATAAAAGTATGATATATTTTAATAAAAATCAATATGTTTTGATAAAAATATATTTTAATAAAAATATAATATAACTTTTTATGAACAATTATAATATAATTTTTATTAAAATATAATATAAATTTTAATATAGGACATATTGATAAATATAACCCCTTAACAAACAAAAGCTCTTTTGGGGTCTGCTAGGATTTTTTAAAATGGGAAGGAGTCCTGAGAACCAAACACTGCTCTACTGTAGATTAATTCAGAATCTTCCTGGCTGTGCTGGGTCAGCTGTGGTTACCTACCAGTTTACTTCATGATACACGATCACAACTTTGTGAGGAACCGTTTGTTTTTTATCTGTGATAAGAATAGTTGTAGTAGCAGTAGTAATATTTGCAGGGACCTGATTCTAGATTCTTTGACCTTGAATTGTTCAATGTTGGTTTTCCCATGAATATCTGTGACATTGCTAAAATGCCAATTTAAAGCCTTTTCAACTCCTTATTTACAAGTCATAATGCTACAACTAGTTTAGCAGTGTCATATTGACACAAAGGGTCACCCTTTTTGATTGCAAGCTGCACAACCTTTATATTCAATATTATCTGCTTTCTTTCTCTCCGCAGACTCTCTTCCAAAGCCCAGATGAAGGTTGGCAGGTCTATACATCAGCTCAGGCTCCCGATGGCAAATGTCTGTGCACAGCAGTCATCCCTGTTCAGGGCACCTGCTCACGAGACTTGCGCAGCCGGCAACTGCGGCAGCTCATGGAGAAAGTAAGTAAAGTGTTTCCTATCTGTGGGAGAAAGTGGTTTAAGCAATGAGAGCCTTTAGATTTGTTAGGGGATCCAGCATGCCCCATGCTCTTTTCCTGTTCCCCTTTCTCTCCACTTCATTCATAACTGCTCAGGATTTATCCCTGATTTTTATAAGATTGGGGATTAAGATCTGGTGAAATCCAATTGAGGCGTGATGAACAGAAGTCATTATCCCCCAAGCCTGGGAAATGGTAGTTATGATCCAATTTAAACAGAATGCAACTTCTGATTTGTGGCCTGATTTCATCACCTACCCTAAAGTCGGTGTCATTTATAGAAGACATATTTAGCATTTCTTGAAAGGAGTTTGAAGTGCTTTCCCAAATCATTCACTCATGGTCATTAAAAATATTCCCCAATACCTGATTTATGAAGGAGAAAGGATCTTGTCATCAAACTAAGACTTCCTTTATTGGGCAGAAACCCTCTACCCCAAAACAGTTAGTTCAGGACCAGGATTTGACTAATGTTTTAGCCATCTATCAACACGTTTCTGTTGGATAACAACACCAGAGAAGTCCACCTATCTTTTTCCTTCACTTGTGCCACATTAAATTTGAGTTAAGTGCTAATTGCTGACTTGGTTACTAAAGCAAAATACTAGTAATGAAGGGAGTGCAAAATATGCTGGTATACTTGAGTTGTAGCTCACAGATTGAATGAAAGCACATTCATGTGGTTGTGAAGAGCACCCCATCATCTAGGAAAGATTTTTTTTTTGTGATGAAGACTTGAGCCACTCCTTATTAAGTATCCTAATCATTGCACAACACTGGGCATCGCTGGCTTCATGCTGATACCCACATTTCTACAGCCACCTGTTCTGGCTGTATCAACTGTGCATATATTCCCATTTGAAAATCTCTTGGACTTTGCAAATTCTAGCTCACAGTGGTTTCGCTGAGTGACAACAGTGATGATAATGAATGATGATGAAGATGATAACACAATGATAATCATAATTATGATTGTATTGGTGAATAAATAGGCAGATGGTCTTTCAAAATGTCACTGGAGAAAAGGCCCTGCCAATGGCCAACAGTCTGTAGCTGATGGTACCTAGAGCAGGTCCCTATTGTTGGATCAGGTAGGACACGTAGAGACAATTGGAGAGCAGTGGTGTCACATGCACTGAGTAACCAGCACCAGTGCCTGCCTATGCTTTTGCTTTCTGCACCAGTTGAAACTTCCAAATACTCTTCAAAGGCAATGTAATAGTCTAGTCTGTCGGTCACACAGCCATAAGTAAATGTGAGCAGGGGGCCCTGAGTTCAGGAATGGACACAACTGACACACCATTGTGCAAAAGCTGTTCTAGCTATGGCTGCCACCTGCTCATTCAGCAGGAGTTATAAGTCCAGGAGAACTTCCACATGGCACACTGGGTCTGTCTTGGGTTGCGTCTGTCCATCCAGAACCAAAAATAGAGTGTTTAATTAAATAATGGAAAATGTTTAATAAGGATAAGTGAAAACCATGGTGAATAGATTTTGAGAATAATAGTTATAATTATTGTGTGTATAAGATTTATAATTTGTATTTAAAAGAGATTGTACCCAGACAGTACACTGCCATTATGAATAGGGAAATGTTATATATAACAAAGAAAATTGCACAATAAAAAATAATAATTAAAAAGAGAACCAAAGATGGAAGGTCTCTGGAACCAGGAGGTCCAACATCCCAAAGCTACTCTGCCTTGCTTGGGGTTGAATTTAACCCTGTTGCTTCCCATCCAAGCTCACCATCCCCAACAACCTCCAGGGACCGAGACAGAACCTTCATGGCATCTCTCAGGCAACCCAAGGTATAATTATAAAGCTTTGTATCTTCAGCATATTAATAATACCTCACTCCAAAATGTTCTGTTCACCCAGAAACTTCATGTAGATGTTAAACAATGCTAATAACATGACTCTATCTACAGTTGCCTTTCTGGATAAAACTTAAGGCACCCCTCCCTCTTTTATTCTCTCCAAAAGCGAGAAAAGTAGTTTAGGTTATAAAGATTATATATAGCTCCAAGTCACCCAATGAGCTTCCTGGTTAAACTGAACTTTGAATCTGGATTTCCCTGGTCCTAATTTAACTCTCAGACCACAGCACTACCCTGACTATTCCCCATATCTGCCTCCCTCTCCATGTAGACAGAGCCACGGTGGCACAGTTGTTAGAATGAAGTACTGCAGGCTACTTCTGCTGCCTGCCGGCTACCTGCACTTTGGCAGTTCAAATCTCACTAAGCTCAAGGTTGACACAGCCTTCCATCCTTCTGAGGTGGATAAAATGAGGACCCAGATTGTTGGGGGCAATAGGCTGACTCTAAAATCATTTAGAGAGGGCTGTAAAGCACTGTGAAGAAGTATATACATCTAAGTGCTATTGTTATTGCTAGACGGAATTTGGAATAAGGTACCGTATTTTTCAGAGTTTAAGATGCTCCAGAGTATAAGATGCACCAAGGTTTTGAAAAGGCAAATTTAAAAAAAAGTAGGTAGGTAGATAGAGGGAGAGAGAGGGAGAGAAAGAGAGAGAAATACAGTAGGTAGGTAGAGAGAGAGAGAGAGTAGTTAGGTAGGTAGGTAGATAGATAAAGAGATAGAGAGAGAAATAGAGAGAGATAGAGAGATAGAGAAATACAGTAGGTAGGTAGGGGGAGAGATAGTGAGTGTGTAGGTAGGTAGAGGGATAGAGAGAAAGAAATAGAAAGAGAGAGTGAGAGAGAAATACAGTAGATAGGTAGGGAGAGAGAGTTGGTAGGTAGAGGGATAGAGAGAGAAAAAGAGAGAGAGAAAGAAGTATATAGGTAGTGAAAGAGAGAGAGTAGGTAGGTACGTAGGTAGATAGAGGGATAGAGAGAGAGAAATATAGTGTATAGGTAAGGAGAGAGGATAGGTAGGTCGGTAGCTAGAGGGAGAGAGAGAGAGAGAGAGAGAGAGAGAGAGAAAGAGAGAAAGAGAGAAATACATTAGGGAGGGAGGGAGAAAGAGTAGATAGGTAGGTAGATGTTTCCAGGTGTACTTATCCATGTGCTGGAGAAGGAAATTGCTGACAATCTGCAGTACCTAAGACTTTGTTTCTGCTGGCACAGCACTTGATCAATGTAATTCTCATCAATCAGTTAAAGAGCTTTCCAAAAAGAAAAAAAAAGTTTTTGCACTCTGCAAACCTCCCAAAATGGCCCGTTTTTCATAAAAATGGGCCTGTTTTTTTAAAAAGGCATGAATAGCTTTGGGGGGGGTTTGCAGAGTGCTCGGGGGGGGGGGATGAGCAAAAAACGGCCCGTTTTACATTAAAAAAATGCATGCATAGCCTTATGGAGGCTTATAGAGTGCTGCTGGGGGGCTGTGGGGTCAAAAAACGGCCCTTTTTTCTCATTTCTGCCCTCCCCAGCCCCCAGGAGCTCTCTGAAAGCCTCCATAAGGCTATGCACGGCCATTTTGGTGAAGGGGGTGTGACTTCAAGAGGCAAAAAAATGCTGTATTCAGTGTATAAGACGGACACAGATTTTCAGCCTCTTTTTTGAGGAAAAAGGGTGCGTCTTATACTCCGAAAAATATGGTATTTGCAAATGGACCATCAACATCTTGAAAAACAGATTTAGTGTCAGGAATACCAGTTAGAACTAAAATATATCAAAGAACTTGCAAAATGCCAATCTGGGCTCTCATTTAGACTCTCTTCCACCTTTTGTTCATCCCTGGATTCCACCCCTGCCCTTTATTCATATTAGACTGGCTGGAAGCTGAAGTCTTTGATCCTCCTGTGAATGGTGCTGCATTTTTTTCTTCTTCCTCAAAAGGCAGCTTTGCCTCTTAGGATGCAAGGGAGAAGTCAGGGAGCTTCCTTTTGTCTCACCTTCTTCTCTTTAATGAGATGCAAATAGGGCCTTTATGGTTTCTGGTGGAGCAGCGGCAGCCGGCCGCATGGCAGGATGAGCAGTAAATTCCCTTTCCTCAAGATTAATTGCCTTAAAATCTCATTACCAAGGGAAGACTGCTTCCCATTGACTTTGCACGTGCAAATAAAGTATTTATTAGCCAAATAAGGATCATGCCAATTTACTGTTGCAATTACTATGGGTCTTTTCACCAGGGAATTGCAGAGAAGAATCTGTTGAGCTTCGGCTCAGCTTTCGCGTAGCTTTGAAAGCTCCAGGATGAGCCAGAATACGACAACTTGGTGAAGGGATGCACATCTGCCTTGGCCGACATGAGACTAAGAGGAAGGGGAAGAAATTAAATGTCTAGACCTCTCCATCTTTAATAGTGGAGTCTTTTGAGGTAGTAGCAATGAGGATTAATTGGTTTACACTCTTAGGACAGAGACAAAATGAGTGTTCGAGGAGAAAAAGTTAAGCATGTCGGTAAGAGTTTATAAAGATTGAACAGATGTAAAGGAACAATAAAGGTAAAGGAGGCTTGATCTTTTTTTATTCTGCTGGTCATTGACTGGAATTAAATAAATAATCATTGCATCAGAGAGGGAAACTGTTATTCCTATCAAGCAAAGAAAGGGGACTGCAGGTCTCTTTTGATGGGTAAAGAATTACAAACCTACCTAGTTAATGGCAAGCAGAATATAAGTGCTGTGTCCCATTCAACACAACACAACCAATGGACAGACTTAACCCACTCCAAGAAGAAGAGAACCAAGGTACACACACATGAACACACACATATACACAAAACCCTCCTGTTGTGTATCTTTGGGGTTTCATCCTCTCCTATTCTTTTCTGAAAAAAGTTCAAGCAGAAATCAAGTGGTAGTTGAAAACTGCGGCTGCAGTGAGAGAGATTATATTTTCTCATAAAAAGCAATGGAGATGAAAAATTAAGGGCAATACCTTTATTTAGTCAGACTGACTATTTACAACCTTTCCAAAAATTATTCATCAGGGAATATCATAAAAGACAGGGGGAAGAAAAGGCATGGGGAGGAGGAAAATGTGGGTGATCTTTTAACCGTGGACCAGTTTATTTTGATGAAGTGAGCGACAATCTCTGGATCTGAGTTGGGATACAGTCGGGTACAGTTTTAGATTGCATTGTGGCAAGCCCTTTTTTTTAAAAAAAAATCCAACAGTTAAAGTCAAAATACAGGTAGTCCTTGACTTACAATAATTCATTTAGTGATGGTCTGAAGTTACAACGGCATTGAAAAAAGTGACAGTTGCAATTTTTCACACTTACAACCATTTCAGCAATCTGCTTGGTCACATGATTTATGTTTGGATACTTGAAAACTGACTCACATTTATGACGGTTGCAAGGCCCCAGGATCACCTTTTGCAACCTTCTGATGAGCAACGTCAATAGGGAAACCAGATTCACTTAACAACCATGTTGCTAAGTTAACAATTGCATTGATTCAGTTAACAAATGTGCCAGGAAAAATAATAAAATGGGGCAAAACTCACTTAACAAATTCCTCACTTCGCAACATAATTTTTGCACTCATTGTGGTCATAAGTTGAGGATTTCCTGTTTCTTTCATCTGTGTGAAAAAATATTAGAAAACAGAGAAATCAACAGATAGACTTAATATTAACAAAGTTTAAGTGTCCTCCCCCCCCCCCCAATGTAATGGAAGTTTTCATTTTCTGTATAGCAATTTGTGGTATCTAGCTCTGTACAAACTGGATTCATTTACCCAAAACACTTAACCTAGTTAAAATTAACCCATTGATGGCTAGATATAATACAAAGAATAATAATACACTGATGTGATGTACAATAATAAATTATTAGCATGGTATTTCAATGCATTTGCTATGTGTACTCTGATGAAGCATATCATATGAAGACAGCTAGAATATCTTCTCACAATAACTACACTAAAACCAATATTATTCCCAATCAGGCCAACTATGCAATTCCCTGCTAGTTACATGATGTCTCTTGAAAGAACGAATGGTTGTTATGTCATTCATCACATATTTGGGGGAAATGGCTTGGAATGCAGTGGATATAAAAATCAGATTTTGGTTCCAAGGTTTTTAAATGAGAGAAGTTGGGAGGAAATCCAGCTTGAGATTCTGAGGGGCCAGTCAAGTAGACAATCTGGGCCATGTAGGCAAACAAACAGACTGGATACAATGCAGATTGTCTACATTCATAATTTGGACTGGTACTGAGATGGGAATATCTATAAGGTACTCATCACTTAACAATGGTAACGTCACATGATCGCATTGACTTAGGACAGCAGTTGCAGCACTTCTGGCTGCTGTTATTAAGCAAATCCTGTAAGATTGTTGGGAATGAGGTCACATGATTGCCATTTGTGCCATCCTGCTAGCTTCCCCATTGATTGTGTTTGTCAGAAGCTAACAATGAAAGTTGCAAATGGTAATCAGGCGACAGGGGGATATTGTGTCTCTCATAAAGCCAGTTGCCAAGCACTTGAAATTATGATCATGTGACTGTGGGGACATGTCAGGCATGAAAGACCAGGACAACATGTAAAGTTCCAAGTAAACTGATTTATTGCTCATGCCTATGCACACAAATATATGCAACTAATCATTACCATGATTTTGGTGCTAGATAAGAGTTAATGAAATTCAGGAGGGTTTGCACTTAGTCTATTTGTAGCTACATGTAGACTGTCCAGACTTTCAAATCCAAATCTTGATGTGTCTTCTCTTCTTAATCCAGCAGCCATTGTCTTGACTATGGAGCAGCTCAACTGCAATTTTATTCAGAGATCTTAGGGGGTCTGGAGCCTTAAATACATGCGTACATGCATACATGCATACATGCATGCATGCATACATACATACATGTTGCATTTGTGCTGATAAATAAATAAAGGGAGACTAGTATAGATCCATTTCAAGCTATTTAGCTCTCATCAGCTAGCCATACCCTTACTGGGATTCAAACCTGGGCTGTTTTTTTTACGTTAGGCAGTTGTATTAGCCCCTAAGCTCTCCACCCTTATCAGCTGTATGTATATATCATATATACATGTATATTTCTTGAGATTTTTTTACTCAAAAATCTCGAGAAATAAATAATGCAGATTAATAAAGTGTCACACAATCCCCATTTTCTGACTTTCCTTGGGAGGAGAGGGAATAGAAGGGAGCCATATATTTCTGATCTTTTTGCATTCTGCCTTACGTGAAAGCATTGAAAAATACGTCTGGATGGTAAAGGCGATAAAACATGCTGCCAAGCATAATATAAAGCCCAAGAGTTTTTCTCCATTCAAAACCAAGACAAATTACTGCCCTGTAATCATCATATAAAAGACCTTGGGGTGGGAAGTATTCAAGAATAATATTTCAATAAATAAAGTAAAATATGAATGAGCTAATAAAATATTAAATACTTGTTACAACTTGATATTATAGCCAGTCTTAGCCTTTGCACATGAAATCAACAGATAGAGCGGTTTGGGAGAGCCATTATAGGTTCACAGAGAAGCAAGCAGAAATACTGAGGATGATGGGAGTTGGACTCCCCCCTTCTGGAGGGTTGGGGGAGGCCTTGTCGTAGATTTGTTTTGGATGCATAGGTGGTTTCCAGATAATAAACACCTGTTGGAAATGCATGCACAATATGTATTATGACCATTTTTCACACACGGTTGTAGCATCCCCATGGTCACGGTGATCAAAATTCAGACTGTTGGTGACAGATTTATGATGGTTGCAGTGTCCTGGGATCATGCAATTCCCTTTTGCGACCTCCTAACAAGCAAGGTCAATGGGGAAACCAGATTCACTTAACAGCTGGGTCACTAACTTTACAACTGCAGTGATTCACTCGACAACTGTGGCAAGGAAGGTGGTAAAATGGGGCAAAACTCACTTAACAAATGTCTCGCTTAGCAACATAAATTTTGGGCTCAATTGGGGTTGTAAATTGAGGACTACTTGTACATTTTTTAAAAATTCCTTTTTCTGACTTTGGCTATGCATGATTAGTACTTTCCTACCATTACTATGGTCGTTGCCTTTCTCTGCCATTATGGCTTGCTTCCTTGGGCTTATTTCAAGCTGCAGAAGGAGATTCTCAGAGCATGGAGGTGACCACAGCATATGGTCCCTGTCTGGCAGTTCAGACTCAATTAATGTGACTGAAAACACAGGATGGGGAGAAGCTGCCCAACAGAGTGTGCTGAATCTTCCTCTGCTGGAACAGTCACGACTACAACACCATCAATACCAAAGCAGTCAGCCATTGACAGCACCTCTCTCACACACTCTGAGTCTCCCTAATAGGGACAGGAGGGACAAGCAGCTCATGTTCTCAGCAGACAAGGTTAGACTAGGAGAGCAATTTCAGCTCTACTGATCACTTAAACGCAAAGCTTAGCAGCTGAGATACTGTAGGAAGGTCTTTGTCAATTGATAGGAGAAGCTTAAGGAATGTTTAGAGTGAAAGGCAAAAGAGTATAATTTTAAAAAAGCAGATGTACACTCTGCAGGTAATCCTCGACTTATAGTCCTTCATTTCTTTTTATTTTATTTTTATTTAGAAAAGTTATACTGCCGCCTGCTCACACATGGTGACTCAAGGCAGCTTACAAAGACATGAAAGCCAATATAAAAGAAATAAAAATAAAATAATAATAACTCCCACCACCCTACCCTGGTGACAACACAAATTCATACTAACCATTTACTGGGCTCCATCCCACTCTGGGTTACCCAGGCCTGCTAGCGGAACCACGGCCTCAGGGACTTCTGAAACAGTGAGGGCCAGTCTAATCTCTGGGGAGGGGGGGGAGATGATGTTCCAGAGAGAGGGAGCCACCACAGACAAGGTCCTTCTTCTGGGTCCCCCCAGATGTGTCTTCTTAGGGGACAGTAGATGTGACTAGGAAGAGATGGTCCCTCAGATAACCTGGTCCCAAGCCATTTAGTGACCATTCAAAGTTAACAATGGCACTGAAAGAAGTGATGTATGGCCATTTTCCCCCACTTTTGACTGTTGCAGCATCCCCCATGGTCACATGATTTACATTTGGATGCTTGACAACTGATTCACATTTATGACAGTTGCAGTGTCCTGGATCCCCTTTTGCGACCTTCTGACAAGCAAAGTTGATGGGGAAGCCTTAATAATTGTGGTGAGAAAAGATGCAAAATGGGGCAAAACTCAATTAGCACATTTCTCACTTAGCAAAATATACATTTTGGGCTCAAGTGTGGTTGTAAGTTGAGGACTACACCTGTACTAATTCTTAGTGATCTAACCGAAAGCCAGCGGTGGTATTCAGCCGTTCGGATCAGTTCAGGTGAACCAGTAGCGGAAATTTTGAGTACTTCGGAGAACCAGTGAATACCATCTCTGGTTGGGCCCGTCAACCAGAAAGAAATGAAAAATCATCAGTCTTTGAGGTGATATGGATAAAAACAAGAAGCAAGACACACTCATATCTTGTTCAGCAGACCTGCATATTCCCAAGTATATTGAAACAGCCAAATACATTTCTTTCTTTCAAACAAAAGAAGGTGCTTCTTGCAAAAAGTATTTGCAAAAGGAATCTCAGAACTGCTCCTCCAGTGTGCATCCATTGATCCTGAGGCTTCTATTAATGGTAGCAAAAACAATCTATCTCTCTGCATGTGGGAGGGAGGTGTTTCCTTCTTACCAGCTCAGGTAAGAAAGAGAATCTGATGGATGTCTTTCAAAAGAGAAGGTAATTTCAGTGTGATTCTCTTGGGTGCAGACCTGCATTCTTGCCCTTGTGTATATGTGTATGATATTCTGCCTTTCACCATATAGTCCTCTCTCTGATGATCTGCAGGCTCCCTGACTTGTAATTAAACCTTAAGAGAAGACATCATTATGGTATTCTTCCCAACATGGCATTTTCCAATTTGCTAGCTAGGTAAATTGCAGAATGATACATAGCTATGGAAGGAGGAGGAAGAAGAGGAGGAAACCCACAAGCAATAGCCTTTCTGTACTTCCAACAAGCAAAGCAACCTCTGAAACATTAGTAAGAGTTTAAAAAAAACATTGAAGAATTGCCCTGGAGATTTGAGCCTACATTTAGTATCTTGCTCCTGAACTTTTGTTGTTGCCTGAATAAGCATTTTTGGGTAGCAAAGTAATGCTGTCTGGGGTATTGAAGAGGTGGAATTCCATCCTGGAGAACATCTGGCTGGAAAGGCTGCCTTATAGGCTCCTGAGCAGGGCTGTTTCTACTTCAGTTGAATGGCTGATGATATCCTCTTGACCTATCCTCCTTATCTACTGGATGATACTTGGAATCATTTTTTTCTTTTTTCTAAGCAATGAAATGCTGGAAAGAAAGTAAGTAAAGGTCCCAGGACTCTTTCTCCATATGCTTTTTATCAGCAATGCTTTCATCTATCCAAAAACAGAATAGCAAAGGACCAAATTTGGTAGAGTGAAAGTAGCTGGCAAAAGAAAGGTTTCAAAAGTGGCTGTACCAGACCATGGGATCCTAAGGTACGGAGAGAGAATTGGGAAGTGACTTGGAATGTGGACTGTTCCATTCTATGTTCTCCTTTCTCATCACATAACCCAGAGAGAAGCACGTATATGCATATGCATATGCATAAGCACATGCACAAATACATACTAATACAACATGAAAGAGCACAAACAATATGTTACCTGAATTATACAGAGAGAGACAGAGAGACAGACAGACAAACAATCTAGGGCCCTACTCAGTAAAGAAGTTGGAAAGAATTCTGGAAGTATTGCATGCTTTTTCTACTTGGTTTATACGTATATCTGTGGAAGACAGCTCTCTTGAGGGATATTCCTCTTGAAGATTCAGTATTACCTCTAGGTTATTGCTACCAAATACCAGCTGCAGTGAGTAAGCAGAGGGATGGTATTTTATTTCCACCTCCTACTTAATAGTATCCCAGAGACATCTGGCAAGCCATCATGAGACAAAAAATCCTGGACCAAGATGATCTTTGGCCTGACTCATCAGGACTGTTCTTATGGTCTTATCCTAAGTGCCCTCTGCTCGGATGGAGCAGCAGTTTCATTCTGGGTCACAAATAAATGGATAAAAGTCCAAGGCTGCACAAAATCTACAATCACTTTTTTCCCCACCTGCCATTTAGAAGCATTTGACATTTAATTACCGGTAGCTGCTGTGCTGATGAGGGAGTTGTTGGTGGCAGGAAACAAAGCGGTGGGCAGCCAGGAAGACATAAAAGAATTCTGTGGACACTGATGGCTTGGGAAAGAGAAACAATTGCTCCCTGAAGAGCAAACAATTAATAGTTTCTGGTGAATTAAAACTGTGGACTTCCCAACCATGAGCTACTTTGTCTGCTGCTCTGGATGTTCTCTTGCTGCTAAATTACCAGCTAGCCAAATAGTTTTTTTGAATGAAGTGTTCCAGAATAATGTTGAAGGACCCAATATGGGTTGGTCACTGGGACCAGAGGTTTTGTCTTCTGAGCTTTCAGACTCGTGCTGGAGCCCATTCTCAGGGAACAGCTCCGTGTTCCCTGAGGATGGGCTCCAACATGAGTGTGAAAGCTCAGACGACAAAACCTCTGGTCCCAGTGACCAACCCATATTGGGTCCTGCAAATAGATTTTGGACTAAACAAGGGAGACACATTAGAAATGATATTTTCTCACAGGAAGAGAGTTTAATTTCAGCAAGCGGCACTTCTGCTGTGCTAAGAATTTCTTTGGTGTGAACTGCACCTTTTTTTTAATAGGAAAAGAGAAGAGAAGCAGCAAAATCAAGGACAGAAGGGGAGAATAACATTTCCAAAACCTGAGACGAACCTCACTTGTGTTCTACAGTCTGTCAACATTCCAAATATCATCCAAAACTAAATCAGAGTTCAAGGCAAATCTCTTCAAAAAGTTCCAATGTATTAATAGAGACATGTTGGTACATCTGTTGTAAACCCAAATCTGAACTTCCTAGGGTTTCCACCCAGTTGAAATTTCATGATCTTCCCCCCATACGAGGAGTGGGTTCCTGCCAGTTCTAACCTCTTCTGAAGAAGAGGTTCTACAAATCTACAGTACTGTTTAGAACCGGTTCCAGTTCCCTCCCCCCGCCGTTCCGCATATCATCAAGATGAAGAGCGAGAGGAGGAATTCTGGGAGTTGAAGTCCATAAGTCTTAAAGCTGTCAAGTTTGAACACCCCTGGTTTTTTTTCTAAAGGGTTAGGGGTGCAAGGGTCTTATAACTTGACAGCTTTAAGACTTGCATGCTTCAAATGCCAGAGTTTCTGAGCCAACATTTTGGTTGCTAAGCAAGAGCGTTGTTAAGTGAGTTTCACCACATTTTACAAGTTGGCCACGCCCATCCAGTCACATGACTGCCACGCCACTCCCACCCAGTCACATGGCTGGCAAGCCACTCCCACCCAGTCAAATGGCTGGCAAGCCACTCCCACAAAGCAGGCCACACCTACAGAAGAGGTTCTAAAAAATTTGAAACCCACCACTGCCCCACATCCACAATTTCATCACATGCTCCAATCTTCTTCTGCCACACTGGCATCTCCACCCATCTAGTTCCGGTCAGGTGCTGAGGTGCTGAGACAAAAGATGACCTTGGGCTTCTAGAAAGGAATGTTTTATTTTGACAGCAACACATTCTACAATTCTACTCCTTACTATTCCCCCTCCCAATTCCCACTAATGAAACAGCATAATAAAGAAATGGAGAGAGAGTGTGGCAGGCCAAAGATTCTGAAAGGAACCGCTGCAGGCCTGACACAGTCTTAATTTCTATTTCTGAGATGAATGTCATATTTCTTTCCACAGTTTTGGGCAAAAAAAGGGGGAAAACTTTTCAGTCAGATTTTATGCTTATCTTTTTCTTTCACATCTTCCAACATCCTTTTTCTCAGCACGATTTTTCTTGGGCAGATAGACATTCCCCATCTTTTAAAAATTTAAAAGGATCCTTTCTTTTTTCAAATGAAGTATTATCAAACCACAAAGAAATAGGAGCACAAAAGCAGAGACATGGTAGTGAAAGTCTAAAGTTGTTTGTCTCATGTGCACAAAAGAAGTGTGGGGAGAGCCTCAATTGTGTTGTCACAACCACCATTTTTCTTTCATTTTTCTTTCTCCCATCCCAGATCATGCAGATCACCACTGTATTTTGTATCAAATGTGGATTATTGAACCAAACATTGGTTGGGTTCTCAATCTGGACAACTCCCTCTACCCAAAGGTTTCTTCATGTGGAATTTGGATTTTCCTTGAAACAGCCTTTGAAAGGCAGCTGTAGAAGATGACTAGTCTAAGCCCAAGGGAGAGCTCATCAGTCTCCAGTCCATTTACCCCCACAAGAGATTTAAGTCCAGCCCACCTTGAATTCCATTGATTCTTATTTACCACCTATTTGCTTTGACTGTTACGAGTTGAGATTCTTGTAGAGAGCTTAAGCTTGCAATAAGCCTTTATATTCATTTCAATTATCTGGATTTCCTGATTTCTCATGCCTGAAAGTAGCTCTTTGTCACTTCCTTTACCACACTGCTTTTCCAGAAAGGGCCCTAGGGTCTAAGGAGCCCATGGTTTTGTCTTTCTTTTTAAAGCCTTGGATGGTGGTGGCTGTGCAGACTTTCTTTTGCTGCTACTTCATATTTTAGAGTGGTTGTGAGCTCTCCAGGATTCTGCAAGGTGTAGGCAACATCTAATCATTTAAAATAAATAATTAAGTAGCTGCTCTGAGAGCTTAAGAGGGTTAAGTGCTGCTGAGGATGAAGGCATAAGTAGACAGCAGAGGGTGGATGCATGTGTATAACAATAAATATCTTGCAGAGGTAGTATGTGGATGTTTTTTGTTAGATACTTGTTCTAACTGCAGTGGTTTCCACCAAGGTCCTCTGTTCCGGCGGGAACAGAGGTTTAATCCTATTGGTCGAAGGGTCTGACAGTTCCCTATAAAAGGGCTGCTGTCAGACTCAACCTTCGCTGGATTGTTCTCACTTGTTGTACTTAATAAAGAGCTGTTGTTACCGTTAAGCCTGTGTGTGCCTATCCATTACCCAATCTAACATTTTTATTTGAGCCATGATTGAGTTGCTAGCTTCTTTTATCATACTGTAACTGCAGACATGTAGAAGAAATCTGTATTCCAGCTCCTGGGACCTACATGCATCAATGAAGTTGGGTTGGGGTGAGTTCAAAAAGGAGAAATGATTCAAATCATATTTATGTGGTAAATGTATATATCTGTTTATATGATATATGTAACTCTGAGAGTCTTACAGAGTTAAAACACAAAAGCAATGCAGCAAAATAACCAAAACCATAATGACAAAAATCATTTAAAAACAATAAAAAACTTTTTTTTAAAAAAAATCTGCCAACTGCACAATTTCCCTAACAACACAGCTACTTTGCAGACTCCAGACCCACATTACCAGATTCTCCAACTCAGATTGCAAAGCCATGTCTTCAAACCTTTCCAGAAGGCCAGAAAGGTTGGGGCCAATTTGACCTCAGGGGGAATGATGTTCCAGAGGGCAGGTGCCATGGCAGAAAATGCCTTCTTCCTGGGTCTGATTTGTTTTGTAAACAGAACCCACAACATGCCCTTCGTGGAACTGATGAATAGACATGATCTGGGAGAGGCAATCCCCCAAATTCAACTTCAGGGACTCATTGCTCCAAAACATAATGATTATTGCTGTCACTTAAGACAGACTTTCTCAACCCAGCATTCGCCAAACATTTTTTAACTACACATTTCAATCCAGTCAATTATTTCTAGATATAATTAGCAGAATGTATTATTTTAAGAGAAACACTCTTTTGGTTTATGACAAGCAAAGTTTTAGGATTTTAACAAAAGGACTTGGGTGTGTAAAAAAATTACCTTAATATGGAAATAAAACTCATTTAAAGCATTTATAAACACAGAGGATGATTCTTAAATCCCACCCAATTTCACTTTACAATTTTTTCAGATTTTCTGATGAATTTGAGTTCTTTGAAGTTCATCAGACATTTTATATAATCACCATCCTCAATCTAACCAGGAACAGGGAAACTGTCTACTCCAGATATTTTCAGGAATTTATCTCTCATTTGATATAATCAGAATGGCCAGTGGTCATTATACTCCAACAACATGCCTTGAGTCATAGGTTGCCCACTCAACCTTAAGCAATACACTTCATTGGAGTTTATGGAATTGTAGGGTGAGCATTTGATAATGTCAAAAAAATTAATAGAACAATTAACCAGTGGAACAACTTGCCTCCAGAAGTTGTGGTTACTCCATAACTGGAGGCTTTTAAAAAGAGATTGGAAAGCCACTTGTGTAGAATGGCATATGCTCTCCTGCTTAACAGAACATTGGACTAGAAGACCACCTAGGTCCCTTCTAACTCTGTTATTCTTTTATTCTGTTAAATTAATTAACCACCGCTCAATTCTGTACAAGCAAAAAACTGTAGTAGCAAAATATGTGGTAATGAAGCAATAACAATAACATAATACCCTGTTTCCCTGAAAATAAGACCTCCCCAGATAATAAGCTCAATTGGGCTTTTGAGTGCGTGCACTAACATAAGCCTTCCCCCCAAAATAAGCCCCCCTGAAAATATTGCAACACAGCAGCAGACATGAGGTGACCACACTCGCCACTTCCTGCACCTCAAAAATAATAAGACCTCCCTGAAAATAAGGCCAAGCGCTTATTTCAAATATCAAAAGAAAATAAGACCCTGTCTTATTTTTGGGGAAACACGGTATGAATAGAGAAGTTCTAATCTTCAAGAGGTCTAACAACCATGTAAAAGTATCAGCCGAATAGCCATTTCAAACCAAAACTAATTTCAACAAACTAACTTGTTTAGCTATATACAGTATCTAAATATACCATAATTGCACAGGTTTGGGAAAATGCAGGGTTTACTCATTTAAATGAGGCATATCAAGCCAATATGTAACTTCAGAAAATAGATTATTAAAAGCAGGATGGTTCAGGCCAAGATCTCACTCACAAAGGATGTCCAAGGACCTTAATCGATTGGGACATCAAACTGAAGCCTATTTTCAATTTTTCATTCATGTAGTGATCTTTTCAGGACCTGAAGATAGCCAGGAGATATTGGACATCAGAATTCAGTACCAATAACTGGAGAGAATGGGGGAGAATTGTCTCCCCCCCCCAGTATGTGTGTGAGAGAGAGGGGGGGGAGAGAGCACACATATCTTACGGAATTTTGTTTAGTCTGATTCTGTTTCCACATGTTCTACTCTCTCTTACATTTTTGAGGCTCATTAAAGAATTGAGCCCAGCATGGAGAAATGGAAAGAAATAACAAATGTATCCAGACTAATTTTATGAGAACACAGGATTTACCTTTGTAGTATACCTATTTTCTCCCTCTCCTCAAAATTGCCTTTTAAAATGTTCTAAGGCTCACAAAGCTGTGGTCACAGCACATTGGTTTTACTCTGGCTTTTATTGTTGGCTTTAATACTTGTAATCTTAGCCTGATTTTTAATGCTGTAAACCAGGCTCACATCACTGTATATCAAGAGGCTGAGGCTGCACACACTGTTAAAAGGTCATTAGTTAGAGCAGTCTTATTCAACCTGGGGCCCTCTGGATATGCTGGACTACAACTCCTAGGATGTTGATCTATGTTGGCCAACCAATGAGAATTATAGGCACTTTGACATTACCATTTTACAGCTCTTTGGGGGAAGGAAAGAAAATACCAACTTGACCGTGGTTTTGATGATATCAGTTGTGTATTGATTTACAGTTCTGCTCTGGATTACTGAAAACCACAGCAAAGTTGATATATTTTTCTGAGTCCCTGCAGTTAGGCAACCTAATGAGGAGTATGTATACATTATTATGTACACATTATTTATAATTACCTTTCAAAACAGTTCTCATTGCCACTTGCACCCATGGTCACCAGTATTGGGGAAAGCATCTTATTCTAAAATTGCTATCAGTTCATTTTCAGGAGTTACAAGGCTCTTTAATGCAAGAGAGGAATGGTGGCTTAGCAGCCAAAAAGTCTTTGGAGGAATGTTAATATTTTGTTTACTTGCTTATTATATATATATCCCTCAAATAAATCAACTTTTTTTACAGTGGATCTTCCTCTTATAGCGACTTTTGAGATTATATTTATTTCTAAACTACCAAGAGTGATGGAAGTGTGATGGTAGACAGACAGACAGACAGACAGACAGACAGACAGACAGACAGAAAGAAAGAAAGAAAGAAAGAAAGAAAGAAATAATTGCAAATCACAAGGCAAATACTTTGAAAAACAAGGAGGAAGTACAGGGCTGTTAGCAATTTATTTCATTTTTGTGTGGGTGATATGAGAGTTATTTGTCATGCAGCCAGGGAAAATGACAAGATAGCAAATCAAACACAAACACAAAAGACAGTTGAGCCAGCCAACCCAAATAGGTTGGAAGAAAGAAAACATATAAAATGATCTGTCTGTCTGTCTGTCTCTCATTTGTCTGTCTCTCATGATACCTTGCTCAACAGTAGTAACTGTGAAAGGGATCTTGGAGTCCTAGTGGACAACCATTTAAATATGAGCCAGCAGTGTGCAGCAGCTGCCAAAAAAGCCAACACAGTTCTAGGCTGCATCAACAGAGGGATAGAATCAAGATCACGTGAAGTGTTAATACCAATTTGTAATGCCTTGGTAAGGCCACACTTGGAATACTGCATTCAGTTCTGGTCGCCATGATGTAGAAAAGATGTGGAGATTCTAGAAAGAGTCCAGAGAAGAGCAACAAAGATGATTAGGGGACTGGAGACTAAAACATATGAAGAACGGTTGCAGGAACTGGGTATGTTTAGCTTAAAGAGAAAGAAGGACTAGGGGAGAAATGATAGCATTGTTCCAATATTTCAGGGGTTGCCACAAAGAAGAGGGAGTCAAACTGTTCTCCAAGGCACCTGAGGGTAGAACAAGAAGCAATGGGTGGAAACTAATCAAGGAGAGAAGCAAGTTAGAACTGAGGAGAAATTTCCTGACAGTTAGAACAATTAATCAGTGGAACAGAAGTTGTGAATGCCCCAACACTGGAAGTCTTTAAAATGATGTTGGATAGCCATCTGTCTGAAACGGTATAGGGTTTCCTGCCTAGGCAGGGGGTTGGACTAGAAGACCTCCAAGGTCCCTTCCAACTCTGCTATTGTATTGTATTGTATTGTATTATTGTATTTTCTCCCTACTTTATATTTTATTTTAGACAGTAACAAAAAATAGAGTACCAGACTATGTAACCATAAAATCATTGGGTTTTTTTCAACAAAAATATTTATTAGAATTTCTTGGATTTCTTGTGAGGTTGACGGCAGTTCATTCCTACCTGTGGGATGAAGCCTGATAGATTAGAACAGAAAGTTAAACAGCATGGGGGACATCACTTTGCCTTTTAGTGCTAAACAGAAACATGTACCATATGCAGACTCAGTCACTGAATACCTCTGTCTGAAAATATCCCTGCATGTAGAAATAATATCTGTGTAATATAGTACCCTAGTACCTAGTACATATATAGTACATACCGTGTTTCCCTGAAAATAAGACAGGGTCTCATTTTCTTTTGCCCCACGAAATATGGCCTTGGGCTTATTATAGGGGAGGGCTTATTGTTTTCTGGGGCAGGTGAGAAGCGAGGCACGCCTTTTAGCTTTCCAGCTCCATTGCGTTCCTCGCCATTGTGTTCAGGGAAGCGGCTGGTAAAAAAACCCCTTCTCTCAAATTCAATCAAACATCTTGAAATCGCAAGAAGGGGTTTTTTTTTAACCAGGGGCTTCCCTGAACACAATGGCAAGGAACGCGACAGAGCTGGAAAGGTAAGAGGCATGCCTCGTGGCCCAACACTGCCCACCTCACCCCAACGGTAAAGGCAGCCTGCCTGGTTCCCTTCCCCACCATCCCTTTAGCGAGGGGTGGAAGATGGGGAGGGGAGAAGCGAGGCGCGCCTCTTACCTTTCCAGCTCCGTTGTGTTCCGCGCCGTTTCGCCCATTGAATCCCCTTGTAAAAAAACCTCATGAGTTCAACTCGCAAGGTTTTTTTTACAAGGGGATTCAATGGGCAAAAGGGTGAGGAACGCAGCGGAGCTGTCAGTCTCTGGTAGCGCTAGGACGTGTGTCTCGCTTCTGCGACACACACACCTGCCACCCCTCACTAAAGGGACAGCGGCGAAGGAAACCAGGCAGGCTGCCTTTATCATTGGGCCGAGGTGGGCGGTGTTGGCCTGTGAGGCGCGCCTCTTACCTTTCCAGCTCTGTTGCGTTCCTCACCCTTTTGCCCCTTGAATCCCCTTGTAAAAAAAAACTTGCGAGTTGAACTCATGAGGTTTTTTTACAAGGGGATTCAATGAGTGAAAGGGCGAGAAACGCAATGGACCTGGAAGGTAAGAGGCGTGCCTCACTTCTCCCCTCCACCTGCCACCCCTTGCTAAAGGGACGGCGGGGAAGGGAACCAGGCAGGCTGCCTTTACCATTTGGGTGGGCAGTGTTTTTTTGCATGAGAAGGAACAGGCGGGAGGGGGTGATTGCATTGCTGGCCTGCCGCTGTTTTTGCAGTGGGCTCTTTGAGCGGGAGGGAAGGACGGGAGGTGGAAGCACTTTGCTTCGCCTGCCGCTGTTTTTGCGGCGGGCTCCTTTTGCGTAGGAGGGAAGGCCGGGAGGTGGAAGCACTTTGCTTTGCCTGCTGCTGTTTTTGCAGCGAGCCATCTTTTTGCCCCGCAAGTTGTACCAGTAGGTGGTACAGTGGTAATGTCGGGGACCAGTTGCACATGCACTTAAATAGTTGGGGTGGCTTATTTTCAGGGGAGGGCTTATTATGGCGCATGCTCTGAAAAGGCCGATTGGGCTTATTAGCAGGGCATGTCTTATTTTGGGGGAAACACAGTAGTATATAATAGTCACGGAGATAATTCTAGTGGAGATCATGGTCATCACTGCTGAAAACTGCATAGGCAAAAGTAGATTCATCAAAGACACACTTACTCTGTCTCTTCCCCACAGGAAGTCATCTGTCTTGGCACCTATTGCTGATAATTTGGAGCATTAAAGTTCTAGGGGATATTTTAGGTCAGAGGTCAAGAGATGATTGTAGGGAAACTCCAATATGTTTTTTGTTTGACCCTCCAAACCCACTGTACAGCAGCTTTCCCCAATTCATACCCCACTAGATGTTTCATTTTTACTACAAATCTCATTATATCCAGCCAGTTTGCAGGGGACGATAGGACTTATAGGTCTGGATAGCTTTTTTTGGTTTAGGGGAGACTGCTCAGAATACCAGTTTGCACTTTTGAAAATGTCTTCAAAATACAGGGGTAAAGTAATTAGTGTTGTTGTTGCTCTATAGAACAAAACATCTAATTAAAATCTTATTTCCATAATCCTAGTCTTGCTTTTTATAATGCAATGGATGCACAAGAAGCTATTTGCCAATATCTGTCAGCTTCAGGACTTCAGATAAAGTCACAATTCCTTCTGTTGCCATATTTAGATTTGAAAATCCCATCCTATCATAAGTACATTCAACAGTTCAAAGGACCATTAATCTCATCCTCGAGTTGAAAAATTTAAGAGTTGTAGTTTAGTAGAGATACTTGAGGTCATTAGGTAGAGAACACCTGCATGGATCTTGTGGACCTCTACAGTTCGAGTGCCATTTCCTTGGGTCTCTTGATTGACCTCAAATGAGGGAAAACAAGACTCCAGCAATCTGTTCTGCACACCTAGCTAGCTTGTCTCCACCTTCGCATGGTCATGACTTCGTCAAGGAGCCTAATAATTCTAGTTCTTGAAAGTTCTTGCATCCTTTCTTGCATCCCAAGATCCTCAGAGCTGAGGGAAGGAAAGAGCAAGAAAAGCAATTCATTTGTAGTGCATATCAAGCCCAAATCCAAGGCTCTCATAGTTACAGCTCTTCCTCTTTCCTATACAGACTACTTGAATGAAATGGGTCCTAGACAGCTGAAGTAGCTCATCTCCAACCATTTCTCTCAGGGATGAGTCATCTGCATGTATTTGCTGTCTTGTGTTAGCTTTGGCCTTCCATATCCTGCTTTTATGAAGATGAGAAGCAAATATAATTGGGTATCAGAAGACGTGAATGGCACAAGGGTCATTGCTTAATTTCATTTAATTTCTCATGTTTTCCCCTGATTTTTGGAATGTTAAAAAAACATTTTTGTGCAAACGTCTGCTGTTATGCATATTTTCTGTGCAATTTATATACATTTCCACTCGCACTTTTCCTAATGCCTACATTTTTGCAAAGATTTTCCCATACATTAATAGAATAATGAATACATTTTTTTTCAAAAGATATATGGTACTCTTTTTTTTACAGTGGTTCATACTTTTGCTGAACTTTTATCTTTAGTTAGGAACTGCTTTCACAATTTGGAAAATGTGGATTTTTCTACATAAAATTAGTTTCTTTTTAGGGGATCTATGCTCAGGAAGTTGAAAATTGAACCTTTTCTGAAAGTTAAGGCTTTCAAAATCAACATGGGTTAAAGGAATATTGGCTAGATTTTTCTCATGTGTCAGACATATATTGAAAGGGTTAGAAAGATGGCTCTGGGTTGGTTGAACATGTATGTTTGTAGGCAACAAGATGGCTGGATGGATGGATAGATGGATGGATGGACAGACAACAGACAGACGCAGCCCTTCAGTACAAGAAAAAACATAGCAAGGGCTATTGAGACTTGAGTTACAGGGTATAATAACAAATCCTAATAGGGTTTCTGTGTTATACCAAAGAGAATCTTGAGTTTCTTTATCCACCTCTCCTCTCTTTCAAGAATAAGTGGATATTTGTGTAAGCACTCTTGCTTTCCTTCTTCGAGGTTATTTCCACACACATTCACAGAAGGAGAGAGATCCAGTTCAGAGGTGGGTTGCTCCACCCACCCGCCTGGACGCTTCTGCGCATGCGCAGAAGCATTGTGCGTGAGTGTGCATGTCAGCATGAGCAAACCGGTAGCCCCAGGATTTGCAACCCACCTCTGATCCAGTTTTACTTCAACTTTAGTTTCATAGAGATATGTAATGGTATGTGAGAATGACCTTGGGAGACCAGAGAAAAAGCTGCAGGTGATATAATAAATCAGACAACATTTCATCAGTCCATTTAAATGGTGGGAAATTCAAAACTGACAAGAGAACACATTTCCCAACAAATTACAGATAGTCCTTGCTTAACAACAGTAGTTGAGAACAGAATGCTAAGCAACACAGTCATAAAGCATGATATCCTGTGATCACACTGCTTAGCAACAGAAATTCTAGTGCTTCATGTCACTAATGTGTCACAAATGTAATACCATTGTTAAGTGCAACATCACGTGGTTGTCATTTATGACCTGCCAGTTTTTCCATTGACTTGTGTGTTGGAAGCCTGCAATGAAGGTCACAGGTGGTGATCACATGATTGCAAAATAATCACTGATATAGTTGCTATTTTGAGGATAAGTGTCACTACCACTCACTGAGCATCTTCATAACTTCAAACGGTCACAAAATGAGTGGTCATTCAACAAGGACCACCTGTACATGGTTAATCTGTGGAGCCATCCCATTGTTGCAAGATACAATCGCCATCAACATAGGCACATTTGGCAGCATATTAAGACAATCATAGATAACAAATTTACTAATGGCCTGCACTCATGATAGCAATGTATTATTTCCACAAATGCTTTGCCTCTGTATACCAGCTCATGGGGAACAGCAATAGCTAGGCTGACTGTGACTTATTTTGCGTGAAATTGGATGCTGCTTCAGAGATACACTTCTCTGTGTTTAACACAGCTCTCCATATGTTATCTTGTAGTACACAAAGTGGCCTGTATCTACAGATGCTTAGGACTACTGGTTTTTAATGTGCCACATGAGTCTGTGATAAACTTTGAGTATGTCTCTGTTAGAAGTTAACCTGATAAGTTCAGTGGAATTTCCGTGTGTGTGTGTGTGTGTGTGTGTGTGAGCGAGAGAGAGAGAGAGAGAGAGAGAGAGACAGAGACAGAGACAGAGAGACAGAGACAGAGAGACAGAGAGACAGAGAGAGAGAGATTTCCTTCAATTATGAAAGTATTACCAATCAAGAATTTCTCCCTATGTTTGCGGATGGATGAACTAATATGCATATGTGCATATATACAATGCAACAAACATCTTTCTAAAGCCATTTAACTTTTACCCCTTCAACAGCATGTGGCACTGCAATATCTAGTAGTAGTAACTGTGAAAGGGATCTTGGAGTCCTAGTGGACAACCATTTAAATATGAGCCAGCAGTGTGCAGCAGCTGCCAAAAAAGCCAACACAGTTCTAGGCTGCATAAATAGAAGGATAGAATCAAGATCACGTGAAGTGTTAATACCACTTTATAATGCCTTGGTAAGGCCACACTTGGAATACTGCATTCAGTTCTGGTCGCCACGATGTAAAAAAGATGTGGAGACTCTAGAAAGAGTGCAGAGAAGAGCAACAAAGATGATTAGGGGACTGGAGACTAAAACATATGAAGAACGGTTGCAGGAACTGGGTATGTCTAGTTTAATAGAAAGAAGGACTAGGGGAGACATGATAGCAGTGTTCCAATATCTCAGGGGTTGCCATAAAGAAGAGGGAGTCAAACTATTCTCCAAGGCACCTGAGGGTAGAACAAGAAGCAATGGGTGGAAACTAATCAAGGAGAGAAGCAACTTAGAACTGAAGAGTAATTTCCTGACAGTTAGAACAATTAATCAGTTGAACAGCTTGCCTCCAGAAGTTGTGAATGCCCACACTGGAAGTCTTTAAGAAGATGTTGGATAGCCATCTGTCTGAAACGGTATAGGGTTTCCTGCCAAGGCAGGGGGTGGACTAGAAGACCTCCAAGGTCCCTTCCAACTCAACTATTGTATTGTATTGTACTATCTATTTATATATTTACCAGGAAGACCAAAGGGAGAGATCTTGGCATAGATTTGCAGAGAACAATTAGCACTAAAGCAGTCCTATCCCTAAATATTACCTCTTCTGACCTTACAATAGAAGTAGAGCCTTTAACAAAGATCTGAGTATATATAGAATAGATTCCAAACAGGCATTAAATATCAACATGCGTCTTTTGGTCTGATATCAGCTGGAAACTTTTGAAGTTCTTTCAAAACAGTTATATATAGTTCTTGGTGCAAAATAGCAAGTCTTGTGAACTATATTTTACCCAATGCTTCTTATACGCAACCTGGATGTTACTTGAAACATCTTTGGAAGTTACTAGTGAGACCAGATAATTCAAAGTTTTCCTTCTCCAGAAGAGGGTGTAGCTCTCACATCAAATAATTCATTTGATTAATGTGGAGGACACACTTCAACTGGTTCATGCTGCAAGGCAAACTTCCCAGCCCTTATTTCCTGATGCTGTATTAAAATCTACACTTTTCTTTATTTTACAATGCAGGTGGCAACTCAAAAACTCTTCTTAGATGAGAACTAAGGCCCCTAATCATCTTTGTGTACTTCTCTGCACTCTTTCCAAGTGCAGAGAAGAGCTTATTTTTTAAAAAACCAAATTTTAAGTTAGTGAAAATTTCTTAGAAAGATAGGTTTTAGTGAAAATGCGTATAGAAATGCATATTGTAGGACAAATGTGTGTGAAGATGCATGAACGTACTTGAAGGGACTGTTTGTTTGTTTGTTTGAATTCACAGACTTAAGCAGAAAGAGGAGAGAATGAACTTATTAGGGATGGATAGATGAGGCATGAGAGAGCTCCAACTCAAGGGATTTACTCACCTCTATTGAGTTACATGTTGATTTTATATGTTTGAAAAGCAACAATAAGTCCTAATATTTCTAGATGTGTTCTATTTAGTTCATGAAGTCATTAAATAACACGGCATCAGAAGAAATGCTCTGTTTGTTGCTTAGGAACTCTTTGGGTAACAAACCAATTCAATATAAATACATTCTTCATTTTCTTTGTGTTTTTCAGTCTGCAAGTATTTAGCTTCTTCATTTGAAAAAGATTGGGAGAGAAAGTTTTCCATACTTTTTGCAGTTCAGGTGCTCTGAATAATGCTGTTTTCTGTACTTTCTTTGTGCTGAATGACACTAGCAGAGACCTTCTGTTTTTCTCATTTTGCTTCCTTTCCTTTGTTCTCTCTCTGAGCAATGATGTACTCTCCTTTGATTTGTTTCTCCCGATCTACCCCCAGCTTTCTTGTCAGCCTACTCTCCCCTCCTGAAAACCTACAGTACGGTGTAATAATGGCAACATATTATTTTTTGCTGTCTTAACAGACACCGAAATGTGTTTTTCTTTTAAACACATTGCTTGCAGAAAAGAGGCAAAAGCCATCAGTATTTGAATAGGGTGGAGATTGGGGGGGGCAGGCAAGGAGGAGATATTTTTTAGAGATATTCTTCATTTTGTTTTGATCGGTGGAAAATAGGAGGGTTATATCTTTTCATGAAAGTCTTTCAAGCTTATCATACGCACTAGAACTTTCTAACTTGTAATTTGCAAAAGCTGTATTTTGAACCTTTTAACAACATTTCTAGAATTGTGGAAAATGGGCTAAAGAAATAACCACTTGTTTAACGACTTCAGGAAGATAAAGACAGGATAGCTGTTATACCTTTTAGCAGAATTTATGGAAGAACAGGAGAATCCTGTTTGGTTTTGGCAGCTGAACTCTATGATGTTTACTGCTAAATCAAGTTCTCCATTTAGAATAATCAGATCAAAGATTGAGACTAAGATGGAGATTAAGGTACCCAGTAACTGGGTATATCTCTAAAGGTAGAAAGCAGTAAAAGGAAAGAAAAAGACAGGTACATCCAGAATAAACAACCCAGTACATTAAAATAAAACTAACATTAGTACAACAACCATCTTAACCCCATGCCTGAAATAAAACCAGATTTTTAAAGATTTGCCAAACATTTTCAAGTTCTGTGTTGTTCAGATACTGGTATGTGCAGGTAAGGCATGGGATGCTATTCCAGAGGTCAAGTACCATGCTTCCTGAGTCCCAGTAGATAAATTTTAAATTAAAGCGACCTCAAATATGTCCACAATGGCTGGGGTTACATTCCTGTGTGGGCAAAAATTACTGGAGATAGGTATTCCCACAGATGACCAGGCCCTAAGCAAAGAAGGTCTTTTTGAGCTATAACCAGTACCTTGAATTACACCAGATAGCCAACTGGCAACCAGTGCAGCTTGCAAGAAGAATGATGATACATGGGTATATCTTGGCATGGCCTCGAGGTCTGCACCATTGCATTCTGAACTAACTGTACTTTCTGAGTAGTCTTTAAGAGCAGCCTCGTGTAGAATGCATGGTAGTATTCCATTTATGAGGTGACAATGACGAGTGATTGTCTGAAGGGCCTCCTACTCTAGCAGTGGGAGGAACTGGTATAACAGATGGATCTGTTAAATTTGTACTTGGAGTTTTGTTTTTTTCATGCCCAGCTGTAAAACCTTGCTTTTCTCCACATTAAATTTCATTTTGTTGGATAGAGCCCATTGTTCAAGTCTGTCAAGATCTTCTTGGATCCTGAGCTTGTCTTCTGGGGTGTTGGCTATTGCTGCCAGCTTAATGTCATCTGCAAATTTGTTGAGTTCCCCTTCTATTCCCTCATCTAAGTCATTTATGAAGATATTGAAGAGTACTGGGTCTAAGACGGAACCTTGTGGTACCCCACTGCTTACTTCCCTTCATGCAGATGTAGTATCAATAAGGACTACTCATTGAGTATGGTTTGTCAGCCTGTTACAAATTCATCTGGTGGTGATGCTGTCTATCCCGCATTTTTCTAATTTATGAAGAAGTAGATCCAGTTAACCCAAATAGCCACTAGCCCTCAGTGTTGTGAGGATTGAGCCTGTATATTTTCTTTCTCATCCAGACCTGAACAGGTGCCGGACATTGGGTCACACTATTGACAGTATCATCTGGATGGCTCAGAGTTGAGATGTACAATCAAGCTGTTTAAAAGATTGGGATAATAAATGTTTCAGTTGCTGTTAAGAAAGAGACAGTATCAGCTGGGCAAATTTCCTCCTTTTACCATAACCCTTGCAGTCAACCTATGCCAATTCCAGGTAGACTACACTAGGAAATAACACAACTTACGTTACTTATGCAGGTCACAAAGCAGAACTTTGAACGCCTGACAACATTTCACCTTCCATCCCTCTTATACCAAAAAGTGGATATTAGCTGACAATGAGACAATCAGTGGAACAGCTTGTCTCCAGAAGTTGTGGGTGCTTCATCACTAGAGGCTTTTAAGAAGAGATTGGACAGCCATTTGTCTGAAATGGTATAGGGTTGTGATGGCGAACCCATGGCATGTGTGCCAGAGGTGGCATGCAGAGCCCTCTTTGTGGGCACGCTCACCATCGCCAGCTGCTCTTCTGGTTTCCGACACCCGCATGCACACCGGCCATCTAGTCTTTGCATGTGCCAGACCTCTGGAAACCCAAATACCACTTTCTGGCACTGCAGCAAGACTAGATGACTGGTGCACATGAATTCTGGAAACCTGAAGACCAGGTGGCTGGCATGCACATGCACACCGGCCAGCAGGTTTCCAGGGTTCTGGCATGTGCACATTTCAGTTTGGGCACTCAATGCCGAAAAGGTTTGCCATCACTGGTATAGGGTCTCTTGATTGTGCAAAGAGGTGGACTAGAAGACCTCCAAAGTCCCTTCAGACTCTGTAATACTATTACTGCTACTGGTTTTCTTTTTTATGCCTTCCTGTTTTCATGGGCTAAGTTCTTATTTTCCCAACCATTTCTGCTTATTTTATTGAAAGTCATCTCTATTTTCCTCTACACCAGCCTGCTCACAATGTTTTGCAAGGTATTCTGGAAGACATCTGGGAAAGTGTATGAAACTGAAGGAGAATGAAGGAGGAAGAGTCACTGTATGAATGTCACTTGGATTCAGTCCTATTTCTTCAAACTTTGGGGTGAATGGTTCTCAAGTTTATGAACAGAAGCCTAACTGGCTATACTATCAGCTTCAGATCTAATTCTATCCTATCAAATCCTTCCTGTCCACTCTCCAGCTTAATTAAAGCACTAACTCCTTTACCAAGCCTTCATGCACCAGACGAGCACTATTCTATACCATGGGCCTGACTTGTGCCACACTGGCAAAAACGTTGACTATACTTTTGATGCAACGTACATGCCTCTTGCTGTTTGTATTGATGGTGCCTTTCACCATTCTTGGTTTTTTTGGGAGGGAAGAAAGATGGGAAATGAGCTGAATGAGGTGGGGGAAACATCCAACGGGCTGCATTTATTATTCATTTAGTCACTAAATATATTGCACTGCCAATTGCTGAGATCTCAGTAATTTGTGAATATAGCCCTGCCTTATATGTATTTATATTCCACAGTCTGCTGTCCAACCATTAGGGTCTCCATAATGGCCTAAAGAAAATTAAAATGTTCAAAATGACCACCAGGATTGAGAGGCACAATAAAATAACACAGATTGGGATTGATAAAATCCCCATGCAAAAACTCTTCTAAAATAGTGCTTGACAATGATTACAGCGCTGTGAATTTTCTAGCGTTGTGGCCAAAGGATGGAGATTGTAGGGCTCTTCCCATCAGTGCTTTGAAATACCTGGGTGAGTTCCAGGCCTGAATCTTCTCATGTTTTTTCTGGTTCTAATGATTTTACACATTGGTAAAAGATAAACATAAAATTATATAGAGTGAAATTAAAGAGTAAAGAGAAATAAAAGAAGAAATAGAAATGACAGTGGAGGCAGAAAAAGAAAGCATATGGGACAACTTATTATCTTCTTTAAGGCAATTACAAATGAATTCATTACTTCTCACTCTTTAAAGTAAAGTCCTTTATAAAATCATGCTTGGACCACATTTGGGGCATAAATTCCCAATATTGAAGTTTTAGTCTTGTGCAAATTAACTTTTAAAATCTTTTAGAATTTCAATCATTTCTTATATTTAGAATTGTTTTTGTATCTGTATTTTTCATTATCTTGTAAGCCACTCAGAATTGCCTTGAATCACAAGATGAGCAGCATATAAATTTAATGAATAAAATGAATAAATTTCTACCCCAACAAATCTACCATCCTCACCAGTTAGTACATTTTCTAGTTTTACCTGGGTATTTATATACAGAATAACTCCATCTGCCACTGAAGTACATTTTTCACGTAAATTTTTATCAATCAACATCTGTAGGAGATGACCAGGCTGAGCGGGAGGCAGGGTCAAACACATCATAAGTCATGAGTCCCTGTGTGCCCGCAAGAGATCTAAGTCCAGCCCACCTTGAATGCCTTCTTAATTCCTGCTCATTTCCCTTCACCATTAGTAGCTCAGATTTTTGTGGAGAGCTTAAGCTTGCCAATAAATATATATACTGATTTGAACTGCCTGAATTTCCTGATTTCCCTGGGGCTTGACAATATTATTTAAAAAAAAACACCATGTGTCTCATATAGGCAAATTATACCTTGTTTTCATTTTATCAAATGATTTTTCTCTTTTTTGAGGAGCATGCATTTCATTTATATTCCATGTTAATCATTTGTAATACATAATCAAGCTACAAATTTAGAAAAATCAATACCTGTAGTGCCTAGTTCAGTATCATCCCAATCAGTTTCCTCTTGGGCCTGTTGGAGTTTTTATGTATGGCACCTCCATTTGACTCTTCTAATTCCTCTTTGAATTTTATTAGGAATTCCCTCGCCTGAACAGAATTCATTTGAAATGCCTGCTGTTTAACAATTTTTTTTTAAAAAAATCACATCTTCAAATTTGTTCTAGTGAAATAGATTTTTTTTCTACTTTAATCTCTCAGTGAAAACCCCTCCCCCTCTTTTCTCTTATGTAAAATTCAATTAGGGATTTCTTTAAAAACAATTAAATCTGTAGTATCATTTTAAAGTCATGTATTAAAATGCTGCTGCAAGATTTGATATTATGTCTTCTTCCTGAGAAAGTGCACCAAAACATGCCTTGGAACATTATTCTCAAAAATCTAACATTTATTCTATATTTCAATTATATTTCTGCCTTTGTATAATCCTCATGTCAATAAAAGGACTAAAATTTTAATATTTTTCTTCTAATAAAATTGTATGGATTGCTCAAAATCTCAAAGTTCCTTCTCTTTCAATTCCAGTAGAACCAGATTATCTTTTTTTTAAATTCTCTGTCAATAACTTCTGTGTTACTCTGAAGATTTTGCAATTTTTGTTTTATGTCCTCAGACTCTTGTTACAGTTTTCCATATTCTTACCCTTTTCTTTCATCTCCTCATTCATTTTGACAAGTCTTTTATAAATTTTTTTTCAAACACTGTCAATTTAGAATCAAATGATTCCATTAATTTATTGCCCAGTTACTCAAGCAAAGCTGGAATAATTCCTCTCTGTAGGTTGTTCTAGCAATATTCTCTTCCTTTTTATTTTTGTCACTTTTCTGATGATTGCCATTATGATATTATAATCCAAAAGTGAAGGTGTCTCAAAGGAAAAAAAGAAAGGCAAGCTTCCCCTCCCTTTCACCCTATTTTATTTGTCTGTGCCCTTAATATTTTCATCTTAAATTGTTGTTGTTAGTTGTGAAGTCATTTCCGACCCATTGTGACCCCATGGTCAATGTTCCTCCAGGTCTTTCTGTCCTGTACTATCCCCCGGAGTCCATTTAAGCTCACGCCAACTGCTTCAGTGACTCCATCCAGCCACCCCATTCTCTGTTATCCCCTTCTTCTTTTGCCCTCAATCATTTGCTTACTCTTCTCCAGTGACTCCTTTCTTCTCATTAGGTGGCCAAGGTATTTGAGTTTCATCTTCAGGATCTAGCCTTCTAAAGAGCAGTCAGGGTTGATCTCCTCTAGGACTGACGGTTTGAGTGCCTTGCAGTCCAAGGGACTCGCAGGAGTCTTCTCCAGCACCATAGTTCAAAGGCCTCAATTCTTTAGCACTCAGCCTTTCTTATGGTCCAATTTCCACAGCCATACATTACAACTGGGAAAACCATAGCCTTGACTATATGCACTTTTGTTGGCAGGGTGATGTCTCTGCTTTTTAGTATGCTGCCTAGATTTGCCATAGCTTTCCACCCCAGGAGCAAACATCTTTTAATTTCTTGGCTCCAGCCCCCATCTGTGATGATCTTGGAGCTCAGGAAAATAAAATCTGTCACTACCTCCATTTCTTCCCTATCTATTTGCCAAGAATTGAGAGGGCTGGATGTCATGATCTTGGTTTTCTTAATGTTGAGTTTCAAGCCAACTTTTGCACTCTCCTTCTTCACCCACATCAAGAGGCTCTTTAGTACCTCTTCACTTTCTGCCATTAGGGTGGTATCATCTGCACCCTGTTGATATTTCTCCCAACAATCTTAATTCCAATTTGTGACTCATCTAACCCTGCCTTTCTCAAGATGTATTCTGCATATAAGTTCAATGGGGAGGGCAACACTATATAGCCTTGCCAAACTCCTTTCCCAGTTTTGAACCAATCAGTGGTTCCGTTTCCAGTTCTCACTGTTGCTTCTTGACCCAAACTCCTTTCCCAGTTTTGAACCAATCAGTGGTTCCGTTTCCAGTTCTCACTGTTGCTTCTTGACCCATATATAGGTTTCTCATCTCAAGTAGCACTCCTTAATTACAGTCAGCATCACAATCAATATCTCCATAGTTATAGTCAGCATCACAATCTAGCTTGTATTATTTTTATCTTTTGTTTTGTAGAATCCACTAATTATCTGCACTTTTTAATAGTAAACAAAAAAAGAGTCCCATGAAGGTCCATTTTGCTTGTCTATTTAAATTCCAACTTATTCAAAGGCATTTTCAGAAAAAAATAATCTTTCAAAATAACTATCCCCTTCATCTCTTTTAAACTTCTTACATTGACTCCTGTTAAGCTTTTTTGCCATGTTTTAATTTTTTAAAATCTTTTTATCTTTATTCTGTTATAAGCCAGAAAAAACAACTCACCAAGTAAAAATTTTATCCTGTTACTCAGAAAATCTCTGTAAATTGGTTATATCTGAAAATGTTTCATAAATGAGGCTCATATACACCCTTATGTTCATATTAACTGCATTATGGCTGTGAACTTGATTGAAATTTCTTACTTCCCACCTGCTCAACTCATGAGCAGACCACAAAAATCTCAATTCCTTCGGAGCAACTATCTGGAGTACAAGTGGGCAAGCTCACTGTCTCTCCTTTTTCTGGAGAGATTTCAATGGCCAGATTTCACTCCTGATCTCTGCCAAAATGTTGTCCCCATTCCTTTAGGGACATCTAATTTGTCATGAATCATCACTGGAAACTCCTCGTAAAAAACTTTTAAAGGTTTTTTTTATTTGTTGCTGTTGCAAACTGCCAAATAGAAACAGTCTATTTACTGAAAAGCATATGGAAGGAGGCTAGAAGTGCTACCTATTCACTTTCTTTTTCCTTAAAAAAATGATGGGACTAAGGAGATTGAACTGATTGAATAAAATTATTTCAATTCCCCTATTAGTCTGCTGAAAAGAGAGAAGGGATGTATAGATTGGTTCGTGGTGTTCTTGCATTTCAAGGATGGCAAAGATCTATGAGAGCCAGTTTGGAATAGTGGGTAAGGCAATAGGCTAGAAACCAGGAGATTGGAAATTCTAGTCCTACCTTAGGCACAAAGCCAGGAGGTGACTTTGGGCCAGTCCTTCTCTCTCAACTCTAAAAAGAAGGCAAAGGCAAACCAATTTAAAAAAAAAAAACCCTGCCGGGAAAACTGCAGGGACTAGTCCAGGGAGTCTCCAGGAATCAAAAAAGTTTAGAGGCACACGCAGAGAGAGAGAGAGAGAGATCAATACATATTGAAAACTATAATAGTTTGGCTTCTTTGTGGAAGATTAGGAAGTCAAAATATTGGTAGTATGGAGGTCCCACTGATTTCTTGGTCATATAATAGCCAAACAGAAATGTTTGGTGACTTCACAAGCTTGGACAAAAGAACAGTAGCCTCCATATTTTTCTCCCTGGCAATTGAAATGTAAGATTTGCTACCAGTGTTTCTTTAGATAGTCATAACCATCAAAGCTAGTAATCAATGGTAGTCAATGCTCTACTAATTGCTGTAGTTCCTTTTAAAATCCACCCTAGTTGATTAGTCACCGTCACGTCTGATAGCAAATTCTAGTTTACCTATACCTTGAATTATTGCAGTCTAAAATTCAGGGAACTATTAAAGCTACCAAATCCAACCCATTATCCAAGACAGTAGTATAACTTAAAGCATCTTGATATGTGGCTGTTTGACATCTGCTTTAAAACGTCTGTAGTGAGTCAAGGAGATAACCTTGACAGAAATGTGCAGAAACCTTTGTCTAGGTAAAAAGAGCTAAAGCATTTTTAAGTTCAGAATATCCAGATAAAGTTTAGAAGCAGACATCTCCATAATTCATTGAACTATGAAGAGTGGGAGGTACAGCTCAATCAGGATTGCACAGTTTTGTTATTGTAACCTGTCTCTATTAAATATAGTTGTAGTTATTGTTTTGGTCTACTCTGCCTAGTGGGACTTACAACAACCCAATTGAAAGGATTTCCGCTTGTGTCTAAAAAAAGTGCTACGAGTTGACCCATCTCTTGGGAGGGAGTTTCAAAGATAGGATGTCATTGATTCTTGTGACAGTAGGGGTACAGAAAGGGCCACTGCTGACTTTACTACCTGGGAAGATATAGGTTTTAAGAAGGCAGCTCTTATTTCTCCCCTCATCTATTACATGGTCGGGCAATTTAAGGGAGTAATCCATCCAGTGACCTTTACATCTCAGATATATAGAGGCTTCACTTTGGGAGGAAGCGTTTATCAAATCCAAGGAAAGGAATTGTCTTCTAGTATTGTCTTGCTCAGGATAAATCTTTTCCAATGTCAAATATCTCTACTCATAGAAAGCTACAAAGGCAGTTTGTGTCGGGGACCAGTGAGAAAAGCTTTCCATGTGATGATGCAGAACAACATAGCTATAAATTTCCCCTAGAGCCCAGGAGGCTAAGTTGCAGAGTGACTCTGACCTTGACTGAGATTGAAATACTTGGAAGGGAGATGGATAAGGAAGGAAACTGCCCTTTTGATAGATAAACCAACAAGCTTGGCTCAGACCACTGATCCTTAAAAGAATAGCTCAAGTGGGGAATGCAAGGCTTGTTTACATCATCCAGAAGGATTCATAGTTGAGGTCCTCAATTCTTCCTTGCATGCACCAATATTCTCTCCAGAACTTATCTGGGACACTTGGAAATTTGCAAATCGTATTGATTTCCTCCATATGTGTGCAAACACTCATTTGTTTGTGTATTATGTGTCCTAAGCTTTCTCTGGAGACTTGAGCCTCATTTTCCAGTCAACACTTTGGAGAGGTAAGATCAGTATGAAGAGTGAAGAATAGAATATGGAGATGCAACGTCATGAAAAATATGCCCATGTTCATTTATATGTAGCAATACCAATGTAGAAATCATTATCCTCATTTGGATAGAATACAAATATATCTCAACAGGGTGGTAAAAATATGAACACTGTTTGTTTAAACTGCAGTTCCATGACTATCTTCATCCAGCAGTTTTAGAGGTACCTCTGTTCTCCTTTCATTGCATCTATATCTTTGAACTCAGCTTGGAACACACAACTCCAGAGATAGAAATCTTAATTTAAACTTAAGCTATCATCTACAAATCAGGGTAGTGTTACTCTCCTGATAACCAAAAGCTGCTTGAGGGTGTCCAGCTGTTACAGAGAATGAGAGCAGGATGTGTGAAAGGCTGAATCAAGGATAAATCATAGCATATGAGATAGGTTTTTTTTATATAAAAAAATAGACTAAGCTACAAGAATTCAATGAGACTTATGTGTCTTCCAGAAGGTTATGCTAGGTCTTGATGAGCAGCCTTGCTATCAGAAGCTCAGCCAAAAAATGATGATCTTGAAATTTGCTCTTTGACTCCTTAAGTCCTGCCCTTAATCTTAAAATGTGAAGAAGATCAGTAAGAATAAACTCTGCTCTGGCTTCTTGCAACGGTGCCCCTATTAAGAATAGAGTACAAGTATCCTGCAGATGATGTCAAATAACTTTAACCAGCTTGCCGATGGGAGGAATGTTGGCAGTGTCATTCAGCAATCACAGGATTGACCAAGGTTGCCCATTTCTTTAGTTGGGATTAATTTGAATCATTAATTGTACTTAAGAAAGAAGTGGAGACAGAGAGCAGCCCCCTCCCTTGTCACCAATATTGATTTCAATGTCATTTTCAAGCTGTGAATGCCACTACTTAATGCATAGATGTGTGCGTGTGTGTTCAAATGACTCTCCATGGTCCTGTGTGCAAGCTGTGCTTTGTGTCTTTTTTCCTTGCTTTGTCATGCACCCTTGCTCCTCCTCTACCCTTCCATACATAAAGAAATTGGGGGTGGTAGCTGATTAAACTTTTATTATAACATGCTGCAAAATGCCTCTTAAATAGCTCCCTTCAGAGGCCACAGCCATGGCTGTAAAGTACCAGCTAGGGCAACGTTAATAAATAAACATCCATTTAAAGAACACGAATTGCAATCAAGTCTCTTTAAAGCTCCTGAAATAAAAGAGCTTTATAGCTTGTGCTATAAAGGGGAAACGTCTGGTTCATGTAAAAAAAAAAATTTTTTTTAAAAAGGTATACTTCAGTGATGGGTGGGAAGGAGGAAGAAAGCAAGTTACAGCTGAAGGGAATTGGGCAGAAAGTTGCAATGCTGAGTCTTAAAAATGTGCTGAGGGAAGCCTGTTCTCAGAAAGGTTTACATAATGGTGCTAAAAAGTGCACAACATCCCAGGAGGTAGCAGAAGGGGTTCACTTAGACTCAAACTGAAATAGAGCAATTGACGCTAGTCTTCTATGCTGCAGAGGAGCCCAAATCCAAAATGGAAGCCTGCCGGAGTGGGAAACAAAATGGCTGGAAAAGAAGGTCAAGGTGGGGCAGACCGTTACAGTTGAGATGGTGGGTTATGTGAGCCTTGTACAATGAAGGGAAACTTTTCTAAGATTTTTTTTGTCCCGTCACACTGCATCCAGTTTATTTCTTTGCCCTTCATTTCTTTTAATAAAGGTATATGAACTTGGACCTTTTCTGACTAAACACTGAAACTGACCCCTGTTTATCTTCATCAAGGTTTCGGAGGAGGTATTTCCTGTGATAAAAAGATAAATCTTTCAGTCACTCAAGTGGTAACCTTACTCCTTTCCCCATCTTGGCACTTTGTGGAGAAATTGAAGCTGGAAGTGTGATGCTAAGGACCAGAAAACACCTTCAGTACTCACTGCCCTCACACACACATTTTTATGTAGTGACTCAGCAGCGTTGAAACAAATGCAAGTTTACCACTTTCACTGTTTAATCTATATTCTATTAAAACACTGATTCCTGTAACCTTTAGCTGGGCAAAAGAATGCACCATAGGGCAAAACATTTGGACCAAGTTACTTCAAATCATTTAACTTACAGAATGCATCCAAAATGCAAGATCCATGAACTGAAATTTGGCAAATTTTATAATATGAACATTATTGTAAAACAATTTATTACATAATACAAAATGTTATAAAATTTGTTATTTGTTTCCCATATCTTAATGAAATTGACTCTGGGTAGCTTACAGCATAAAACATTAAAATCATAACATATATCTTTAAAACAACAAAAATAGAAGTCCCAGTCCAGTTTTCATATATTTTTACACTTCCAACAAGGCTTGATGGATCCATTAAAGTTTGGCCAATCCCATCTTACAGCTTACAGCATAAAACATTAAAATCATAACATATATCTTTAAAACAACAAAAATAGAAGTCCCAGTCCAGTTTTCATATATTTTTACACTTCCAACAAGGCTTGATGGATCCATTAAAGCTTGGCCAATCCCATCTTGTACTTTTCCACCAAAATGCCATTTTTTCTTCTTTTGGTCCAATGGTACCTTGGTACTCAACTGCTTTGAAACTTATTGAATTTGGTAGTCAATGCATTTTAATATAAACATTTTGTCCTGGTACTCAGTTTGGTACCCAATGCACAAACTACAACTTGTCGTTGTCAGTTGCCTTGTGACTCACTACGTTATTTGTTATGGGAAAAATTGTTTGCTACTCATCATTTTTGGTAGTCATCATGCCTCCCAGAACCAATTAATGATGAGTATCGAGGTAACAGTATAGATCTCAAATGCTCCATCTTTTGTCCATTCATACAAATGCATGGCATGAAGCCATTCATTGTCATTGTGTTATGACATTGCACAAATATTGGTAAGTCTTATATTAATAACAATGTACTGCCTTTAATATATGTGACTTGTTAATGATGGTAGCAGTATATTGTACAAAAATAATCATTTTCTTATAAGTCCAATCAGTGTCTGCCTTTCTACGATATTCAGAATCACCCATACATACATCCAATTCAGTTTGGTTGACTTCATAGAATTCCTACTTATCTTTCCATGATCAAATGGAAGCATATAGTTGGCAATTATTCAAATATGATAAATATCTATATTCATTTACATGTGGGAAAAGGAGGGAATTCATACACTATTCTCAAAAGGAATGGAATGTTTCTATAAAATACATATGTAGGGCAATTATAATGCAGGTTAATTGCTAGTATCATACAGTTTGTATTGTAATAATTTCAATGTCTCATAAAGCAGACTACCTTTTTATTGATTATTTATAGTAATAGTGAAGTAGGAGTGGCTTCAATTCTGTTCAAAAAACATGGTGCCTAGGACTGGCACATTCCTGGCAAAACTAGTATTTCACGGAATTTCAATCAGCATGGAAAAGGCCTATCTCATGAGAAAAAGCAATCTTCATGGCTCAGATAAATCAGAAGCCAGAGGTATTTCCAAGATTCAGTGCTTCCATCAAAATGACAATATAAATGTAGTAGTGCAAGCCGGATCCTTTTTGTATGTGACACATATTCAGAAGGGGTAGAGCTTGCATCATGATATCATGACTTGCCTCTCTCTTGCAAATGCCTTGGAAGTTTCATAGCCTGCACCATCCATCCTTGATCCCTGTCTTTTCCAACTTTCTGGATTGACTACTGTCAATTTACCACCTCACCATTTTTCACTATGTCTCTATGTCTTTCCTATCCTACTGAAACCCATCACATTCCTTTCAGTTTTGACAGCATATCTACCTCATTCTTATGCTGACACAAAATTGGGTTGGATACCCCCTCATGCTCATTGAAGTTTGTAGGGAAACTAATGTCTACTGCAAAAAAGAAAAAAGAAACTAGCAATGGTTCTGCTTTAGGGCTTTCTGGAACCAGGTCATTCACTCAACTCTATGACTTCCAAAAGACATTTGGGGATTGATTAATTGATGTTAGGATCCACTGTATATCTCTGCAACTTCACAGGTACTTTCATCAGTCTCATCTCTGCCTGCAAAGCAAGAGTAATACACTGTAATATCCTAAATATTACATTTCTTTGAAAAGAAGAAGCCACTTTTAGAAGCATTTGCTTCCCAGAAACAGTCCATTACACCTATGCATTTACTGGATTATCTCAGTGAATCCCTTGTAAATCCATAAACAAATGCATAGAGTTATAAGGGGACAAATTCATGGATTGCATTGGACAGAGACACTTTTTTGCCTTTCTGTATTTTTTTTAATTGTCAGTTATAAAGTGATTAAGTGCTGGATGTGTGGCAAGAAGGAGGCTGCCCACTTTGAGAGATGCCTGTATGAGTGTAGGGTGTGAATGTTAATTGGCTGCCCCTTTCTTTTAAAAAAAATATTTTTATTGTTTACATACAAATATATTGAATACAGTGTAATTGTCTTGGCATTCCACTTGCCATGAAACAAAGGTAAAAACAAAATAACATACAGTATATACTATTTTAAACAGTGCCAGTGTTGTACAGTTATTTTTGACCATCATATTCTAGAATGCCAAGTTATCTATCATTGTAACACCTACATTCTAATACATATATAGTATCTCTTTCCATGTACACCTAACCTGATTCTTTCACATTCCAACTTCCACCTCGTGTTTCTAACCATTGATAGAATCTATTCCATGTAGCATAGTATTCTGTATCTCCTTTATCTTTTATTTTTAGCATTAGTCTCTCCATTTCCGCACAGACTAGTATCTTCCTTATCATCTCCTCCTCTGAAGGGGTGTTTTTACTCTTCCACTGCTGCGCATACACAATTATTGTTGCAGTCAAGATGTGTAATATTAGGTATATTGTCACTTTATCATAGCCATCTGATATAATGCCTAATAAAAATAATTCTGGCTTAAACTCTATATGTTGTCTAATCATTTTTTCTAACCACATATGAATTTGTATCCAAAATTTCCTTGCCTTTATACAGGTCCACCACATGTGGTAATATGTGCCAGGTATTTGTTTATATTTCCAACAGTTTGGATATATTGCTAAACATTTTGGCCAATCTTGTTAGAGGCAGGTGCTACCTATAGAACATTTTATAGAGATTATCCTTATATGACATGGCCATTGTCCGTTTCTGATTTCCCTCCCAAAGCTTTTGCCATTTACTCAAATCTATATTATGTCCAAAAAATTTCACCCATACTGTCATCATCTCTTTAACTTGTTCTTCCTCCATTTTGTAATTTAATAAGTAATTGTATAGTATCCTTATCAATTTGTCATCAGTCCTCACTAATATCTTGTCCAATGTTGTTAGTTCTCTTCACAACTTTCACATAACACGATTGTATCTGCAGGTATGACCACCATTCTAATCCCACCCCTTGGTCTTTTAGTTCTAATCTGGTTTTCAATTCACCATTCTCATTTAATATATCCGTATAAGAAACATTTTTGTCCATATTTATAAGATTTGGATGTATCAATGCTTCTAAGGTGGAGAGCCAGACTGGTATTTCCCTATAGTTTTGTTGTTTAATATTGTCCCACACTTATAACAATGCGTTTCTTACATAATGTCTTTGGAAGTATCAATGTGCTGCGTTTCTCCCGTAGCAGAGAAATGCACGTCACCCTAGTTGGAGGTAGTGATCCTCCAATAATAATCTTCTGTTCCTCAAAATTATCCACTCTTTTACCCACGTGAGTGCAGTTGCTTGGTAATACAATTCCCAGTCAGGGAGACCAAAATCTCCTTTCCCTTTTGACTCTTGCAGTAGTTTCAGTTTAATTTCCAGGTTTTTTTCCCTTGCCAAATGAATTTCAACATTACTTTATTCAAATCCTCAAAATATTTTTTCTCTAGTCTTATTGGTATTGTTTGGAATAAAAATTAAGTGCTGGACGTGTGACAAGAAGGAAGCTGCCCACTTTGAGAGCTGCCTGGATGACTGGAGTGTGAGTGTTAATTGGCTGCCCTTTTCTGATAGCCTGGGCTGGAATTCTCTAGGCTTAGTCACTAGCTGGTTTGGGCTGAATTGGAAAGCCCTGGACTTGATGAAAGAATGTGAAAAAGACCTGGAAGTTATACGGAATGAGGCTGCAAAAGGAAAGCGTGTTAACAATAAAATAGGCTGGGCGTTCTTTGAACACAAGATGGATTGAGGTATGGCAGAGCTTCGAATTCATGTACCAATCTGCAGCTTATTTTCTTGAATCGCAACAAGGCAAGAGAGTCTGGAAGAAGCCCTATTAAACACAGAGGTACATTGGTAGAATTCCTGTTTTCTAGCTGATCTGTAAATACCTCTCTTATTTCAATCACTTTGCATGCTTCAGAAGGCAGAGACTAAGGAGATTTCCCTTCCTTTCCAACCAAGTAGAATGGAAAGGAATGTATTTACTGCTGCTCAGAGAATTGATGCTGAAAGAATGGAAGTCTTTCCCTGACAAACTCAATTAAGAGCAGGTCTAATTCTTGTTGTTTGCCAATAAGTCAAAATGCATTCTATGCCTGCTTTATTATATAAATGGAGCCCATGAAAGATCCAGTTAGAACCAAAACAAGCAAGAAGACAGAAATAGTTAGTTTTTAATGAGCTATACCACTTTCATACAGTATATACTGTATGTCTGAATGCTCTTTCATATGTCAGTTTCTTATATAGAGAAGCAGAACCTGAACTCTTGAGGTAGTGGAAGTGGTCAATGATCACAGAGACCACAGTCAGCTTCCCTCTTTTCATTTCCTGCTACCATCTGTTTCACAATGGCTGCCTTGATGCTTCTTCCTCTGTCAGCAATTCTGATTCCACAAAACTCCCTTTGAGCAGCCCAAAATAAATGAGAAGGCTGCTTCCTAGTCTCTTCCTGCACTATGATGTCATTTTGTTTACATGGAAAATGAGGAAATTAAAATTACAACCACCAAGCAGGCAGCTTAGTAGATGAGAGGGTAGCCTTTGCCATTGCTGCAGCTAAAACCTGTGAGCTGCCATGTGATGGGAAAATCTGGGCTCAGCTTTGGAAAGCTAGCATGCCTTACAAGAAGGCCCTTAATTCTTTTTTTCCCCTTGCATAGCTAGTATGAATTTGGGCCGCGTACCTCTTCTGGGGGCAGGGAAGAAGGAGCAATATCGAAAAGGCTCAGATCACAAAAATAGAGGTATTTGGAACAATAGCAATTGGTGATATTTTAGGAAGTGACAAATAAAAATGTAGAAACACATGATTGATATTATAGAGTAAGATTTGCTCTGCTGCTTTCTTTTATATTTGGTTTTTAAAATTGTTAAATCTGCGAGTATCTTGGAAGGATCTCCACCACCAGTGTGGAAGCTGCCAAAATTATATATATACAACCAAAGACATATATATAACCAAACAACCAAACAAACCAAAGACGTATATATATAAGAATTTGGGCTGCATAGAACTTTATATTTGAGCCAAAAAGAGCTTCCGAATGCAAGGGGATAGATAAGCAGTATCTGTCTGTAACTCCTCAAACCAATGGTGGAATTTATTTATCTATCAGATTTGTGCCCGCCATAATCAAATCTGACTTTCAACCATTAATAATAGTAGTATGTGACAACACAAACCCAACCAAACCTAAATAAATCCTCCTCAATAAAACACAAAATTAAGAACTACACCTGTAACATATAAATCATGTAAGATATCGAACAAGGCAATGCAATATTGATACCTACAGTAGTGCATAGATCACAATCATTCAGGCCTTTAGAAGAGCTCCATTTTTAATAATGTCTGAATAGGCAGCAATGTGGGAGCAAGTCTGATTTGTTGTAACAAATGAATACTCCCACTGAAAAATAACAACTACAAAACTAAGTCTCTCTCATCTTGTGGAATGAAGAACAAACTAAGTTTCTCCTGGGATTTATGGATCAGGTGGATTAATTCTAGTTGGTGGTGGTAGATCTGAAGATACTAGGCCATATAGGGCTTTCTAGATTAGAAACAGCACTTGGAATTGCACTTGGAAACCCATCAGAAGCCATGCAGAGCCTACAACACTGGGTTCATATGTTAATAACAAACACTGCTAGTTAATAAATGGATTGTTGCATTCAGCAGCAGCTGGACCTTCTGGATAGTCTTCAAAGGCAGATTCCTGTGGAGCACATTATAATAGTCCAAACAAATAGATATAAAGACTGAAATTACTGTTGTGAGATCCTTTCATCCCAGCTGGGCCTCAACTGGCACATTAGCCAATGTTGGGCAAAATCCCTATGCTGCCATATCCTCCACCAGTCTGCCCAACAGTAGCCACAAGTCCAGGAACCTCCCATTCCCCAAGACATAGCCCTACCCTTCAATTATCAAAAGATCATACTGAGGTAAGAGAGCACCTAGATATATAAACAGCAACAAGTCTTGCTTCAGTTCAGCGTCAACATGTTTCATTCCATCTACATCCTACTTGCCTCCAGAGAGTGGAACAAAGACATAGATGGCCTCTCCTGCACTGATGATATGCAATTTTATAGGATATTGGGGTTTTAAATTCTGTACATTTTAAATTATTTACTTAGCAGTACAGTTCTGTATATCTTTTTATCCTCCTCTTATTTATGTATCTATCCACTTAATAATTTTAATTGTTTAAACTTTATAGTCATTTATGATGTATTTTGATATGGACTGTACACCGCCCCGAGTCCCTTTCGGGAGAGGGGGCGGTCTATAAGCGCTAAGAAATAAATAAATAAATAAGCATCAGTGTATTGATGCTATATAGATTACTTCCTCCATAACTAAACTCTGGGCATCCCACAAAGGAGCATTTACCAGGACAATCTCTCTTTCCCCACAACCACTGAGAGCCCATTAAGATGGGAATAAAAACCAGCATCAAGCAGTGATTCCAGTCCTAGCCCTCTGTGGGGTCTGAGAGAACACCATGGTCAATTATATCAAAGGCTAATAAGAGGTATAAAAGGAATAAGAGGAGCAGACTATCCCCATTTAAATCACCAAAGAGCAAGCAATGCCATCTCCATCACATATCTAGGTTTGAACCCTGGCTGAAAGTTCCCAGATAAATTGTTTCTCTTAGGACACTCTATAGTTGCCCCCAACCTTACCAATGAAGGGAATGTCACAAACTGCATGCTAGCTGTCAAAAACAGACAAACTAGACACTGCTCTTGAAATCACTGGCAAAACCCCCAAATCTATCCAGAATCCATCCAAATCAATGAGACCTATAGGGCATATCTTCTAATAGTCCCCTTTACTCCACAGAAGTCAGATGTGACCGTTAATTTCATATGAACCAGAAAATGATCTGGCTATGGCAAAAATCTAAGAGAAGTATCTTCCATATTGAGATCACTACATACTACCTCAGAAAAGAAAATAAGGTCCAAGATGTCACCATCTCAGAGTATTAAACCAAGCCGATGATCACTATAGAGGTCAAAAACTGTACCCAGATTCATCCCCAGGACCTAGAGGTTGAAATCATCTAATACCAAAAGACCAAGGGATTCAAGAGACCAGTCTTATTGCTAGCAGAAGGACCTTCCTACATAGCAGTATCCTTACCTTGTCTCTATGGCCCAACTTAATGGATAGGTATTCATAACCTACACCCCAGGCGTGGTATCCCTAAGAATAAGCAAAGGGAAGAGAGAGATAAACATTGTTGTCCTTTTAAGAACAGGCAATATTATTGCAAACCTTCATAGATAAATGAAGAATAAGGTTGTGAATGTCAGGGGAAAAACGCCCTGGAGAAATTTGAGATCAATGGATCGGGCTGATTCCCTTCCGCATATCTTTTGAGATATTGAGAAAAATAAAAGTCTTTAAGAAGTATTCTAATTAATAAACAAACTTTAATAATAAAATAAAAAAAGTAAATGAAACAGAAAATAACTAATTGGTTACATTTTGATAATAAAAGCTCCGGTTGCCAAGTTGGCAGCCGAACAAAGAAGAAAGGAATTCTGGAATGTGTGACGCATGCGCAATAAATCACTTTCAGATAACATTTTGTTTTATGACCTGCGCAATAAAGCTTTCTTAGTTTAACTCTTGAGTGTCAGTTCATGTCTAGCAAACTTTTTAACATCATGACAGTGAAGGCATTTTATAAATAAGTACTCCTGTAGGGAGGTGGGAGAAAGGGAAAAATAGGCAGTATTATTTGATGGGGGAGTAAGAAAACAGTGTTCACCATAAAGTGCTGTATGGATCTTTATCAGTTCTGTGCAACCAAAACAACCAAGACCTTGTGGTCTATCAACCAGCAGCAACAATGTTATATCATGAAATACTGGCTGAATTCCTGCAATGCTTTTAACCAGGTCAAGCAATGGCTTAGCAGATGCATTTGTACAACATGCCAACTTTGGTTGATATTTACCTTGATTAGGATATTGTGGCTCAGTAAACTGTGAAGGCTACCTTGAAAATGTTTAGATTTATTCATGATTGTAGTTTGGATAGAAAGAAAACTAAAATTAGTCATAATATAGTATGACATGAAAAAATGTATATTACAGTATTAATTAGAAAAGAAAACATATGCACTGCATGCAGGGACGTGCGGTCAGGGGAGGCAGAGCATCACCACTCTCATCATGAAAATAAAAAAAAGGGAAAAGGCGCTGAGGAGCCTTCTGCACACGTGGTCCGGAAATGGGACGATGTGTGCAGGAGGGTCCTCTAGCCTCAGCCTCCCTCCTGCACACGTGGTCCCATTCCCCGCCTTCCTGAGTCAACATGAAGGGGACCGTGGCTCGCGCTGATGACGTCACCAGCCTCACCAGCCGTAAACCTCACCACACATCACTGACTGCATGTATTTATTACTTTGGTAAAAACTCCATAAAAGGGACCAGAAATGCAACTTCTAGAAGTCATCTTCATCAGCCATTCAGTCGGGTCCAACCCTTGATTACTTTATGGATCAGCACTCTTCGTGCCTGTCCTGTCCTGTTCTGTTCTCCAATTCTAGAAGTATAAAAAATATTTACAGCTCCCTGGAGAATATCCTGGAGATACTGTGTGATAAAATATATATTTGATATATTTTCTATATATTTAAAAAAAATGGTCAAGAGACTATGATTAACAAAAAGCATCTATTTATTTATACTTGTGCAAGTGGATTCTCAGAAAGGTGAGAATCCTGAGCAGTTCAACAGGTGAGATTTAAATACACAAGTTGAAGTCTCATGGGTATTATCAAAGTGCGTCATAATACAATTACATAAATTCATTTGGCATAATCGATAACAATAGTTGGCAATATTGACAATAGTTGGCAATAATTAAGCAAAGCCCAAAAACATATCTTTCATGTTCTTTTCTGGGAAAATTTCTTGTTCACATGTGTGTTAAGAACAAATGGTATTTTAAAATTTACCAAAAATTCCCCATTTCCTCCGTCCTCAATTTTAGCCAATAATAAGATAATTACTGACTTCCCAAAAACACATCCGTATCAAAGGGGACTTCCAAGTGTGGTGTTCCTTCTTGGTCCTTAGATTTTGTCAGGTGCAAAAGACCAGGTACATGACCTCCATCCAATAAGGTACAATTAAACTGATTTGTTGTTAAAGGCCTATGCACAGGAATCAATTTAGCTAATAGTCAGCACCTGTTTCGAGTCAGATAAGTGTAAATAATTTGGGGGGGGGGGTGAGAGTGGACTTAATCTAATTGTGGCTAAGTAGGGATTCTAGGCTGTTGCCTCTTTTAACTCTGCCCCCAGGTTCTGTCACTCCTTCTATAGGTTTAACATATTAAGGTCATAGCTGTCATGCCCCAAACCAAGAATGACACATGGTGATTCTTCCAAGCTGAGTTCTTTATTGATTCACACCCATAGACAAACTCTTTCCAGACTGAAGACTCTATTATCTGCATCTACAATATATTCTGTGAACTAATAGGAAGGGGCTATCTTCACCTCCTTTCTCCCACACATAAAATCTGGACTGAGCCTCTTACATTTCTGTAATTCACCCCCTCCCTGCATTCCATTACAATAGTTAATTCCAAAAGAATATAGAAAACATATAAAGCTACCAGCCTAACATGGTCATCCAAACTGAAAGCATCACTGGATGGACTAAGTTGACCTTATGGACTACCTTATTGTAAAGGTTACATAAGCAAAATCTTGCAAATTTAAAAGAACATTTCTCCTCTGCCCCTTTTGCAGCCCAAGAAGCTAAGTTTCAATCCCTTCTGAGATATATGCCCTGCCTGCATTCCTTCTGTGAGTTAAGCTACTTCTCAAATGACCAGAGGGAATGACCTCTGGTTGCCGTGCTTCCCACTTTCTTCCAAGGTCATTCCCAATATCATTACAAAAATGGAAATCATGCTAAAGTGATGCTGCACATATCCTCCTATAAAAAGGCAACGATGATAAGAAATGGGGATATGCATGAAATGGGGGGGGGGAAATCTTTTGCTTCAGTTTGGAACAAAGATACACCAAGAACATTACAATTTGCCTATGTTCCAGTGCCTATGCTTTTGTTTGGAGCCAAATCCAGATCATATTTTGCCCTCTGCAATGGAAGCGGTGGACTCCTTCCTTAATTTGTCTCCTTCCTTCAAAGGCAAATGTTTAAAGGAGCATTGTCTTTCCCCTTCTCCACTTTTCATCAGCATTCAGCTCCATCTGGTTCCATTATCATCCATATTTCATGGGTGCAAAGCAGGCAAAAGGAGCTGGGATTCCAGCTGGTGCTGCAGACGGCAAGTTTCGACTCAGGTCCCAGAGGAGGATGCTTCATTGTGAGCTTATTGAACCAGGAATATGAAACAATCTGGTCTGTAAAGCATATTGGGGGCTGGTCTGAAAAAAAAAGTAGTGGAAGGATCCTGCTTGCCTCACTTTTCATTCATCCTGTAATAGATTCTGCCTATGTGTCAGCTGTGGATTGATCCCAAGTAGGACATCTGTCATTAAGTTAAGGGAAAATCATCAGTACATTTGCTCCAAAATTATTGGGTTCAAAAATCCCCCTTCATCCATTACCACGCAACATTTCTTTGAGGTAGAGTGTTGTCTGAGTTCTTGGGTTACAACTGGCTTTCTTTGATCCCATAAAAGGATCCAATCAATGAGCTGAAGCATCCTGTCAATCTAATGTCACTATTCTTTCTCCATTGAGCAGGTACAGAACATCTCCCAATCCATGGAAGTGCTGGATCTTCGGACCTACCGGGACTTGCAATATGTCCGCAATACAGAATCATTGATGAAAGGACTGGATTCTAGGCTGAAGGTGGCCACTGAGGGTCAAAAAAATCTGAATGTCAAAAGTTTCCAGGTAACTCTTTGCATGTCCCCCCCCCCCCATTGCAAGCGGAGGGGGAAACGTTTGTGCAGGATCAGGGCAAATATATGCAAATCTGTCCACTGTTTTCATAACTCTTCATTTTGTGTGACAGCTTGATTCGACCCCAGTTTCACATGCATTTTTCTATTCATTTCTTTTACTAAAATTACTTTTTTTATAATCTGGAGTGCACTCTTTTGCAAACATTGTTTCTTTAATATTATTTATCCTTGTGTGCAGTTTGCTGGGACTGCATGCATTTCTATGCTTAATTGTTTTGAGATGCAAAAATGGGGCAATATTCTAGAAAGCATGTATTTTGATGCTTACTGCACCCTGATTCTTAGTGTAGTTGGAAATATGTCATTTTAGAGTATAAATATTTCAATGAATTTCATGTATCCTTGCTGAGGAATTTAATTACGATGGTTAATAATGCTGTTTAGAAGTCAATCTCCGTAGCATTCAGTTTTAGACCAACCTGATTTCGGTTCAAAATAAACTTGTGATATCTGGGATTAGAGACCTGATAAGAAAGAGTTTGCTTGGATTTTTGCCATTTTGGCATTGCATTGAAGGTGATCTCAAGAATAGTTTTCAATTATGAGTTTGCATATAGTTAAATATAATTCATAAGGATTGATGGGAAAGAAGCTGTCTTGTACTTATTAACGGTCCTTGATCACATCCATCTTCATGATCAAATGATTATTCGGGAGAAAAAAATCATTTGGGGCATGGAGCAGATGGGAAGGAGAAATGAAATGCTAATCAGTGTGCAGCTAATATCAGTTAGGAGTGCCAGTAGCTTCATAGAATGGACTCATTTGCATAACCTTTTCAAAATTGACAGTATTACTTGCGTCCCTAAGAAACCACGATAGATAAAGAAGTAACATTAGGCCAAACAAGAGGAAGGATTTTGCCAATTATATGAGAGCTGTTTGAGACTAGAATGGGTTGATCTTAACAAGGAAGGAAATTGGTTTTGCTTCAGGTAACTTAGGTAAATGCTGAAGATGCTTTGAGGCTGAAGTTTAAAGTGCAGCTACTGTATCTTATTCATAGCATTTTAAAGTAATCTCGATAATATCTCCCATTTGTAACCTCCTGTGTCTTCCTGTTGCTTCTTCCACTTTTTTCCTCATTTCCCCCCAAAATAAAAAATGGCTAAAGGAAAAAAATGAGAGATTAGGTCCACAATGCCCTTTGATTGGTGGTAGGCAGAGACTGAAAGAACCCCCAGGGAATGTTAGGCAGGTTATTGATTGTAGATTACAGCATTTATAACCCATTTTTGGTACCATTTTTATACCAATTGCAAACAAGAGTGCTTGCTCTGCAGCCTACGGGCATTCTTATAATATTCTGGGAAAATGGATTTATTATACAGATACTCCTCAACGTATGACTGCATTTGAGCTCAAAATTTCTGCTGTTAAGTAAGATGTTTGTTAAATGAGTTTTGCCCCATTTTACAATTTTTCTTGCCACTGTTGTTAAGTGAATTGCTGAAGTTGATAAGTTAGTAACTTGGTTGTTCAGTGAATCCTGCTTCCCCATTGACTTGGCTTGTCGGAAGGTCGCAAAAGGGGATCACATGACCTTGGGACACCACAAGGGACTTAAGTATGAACCAGCTGCCAAGTATCTGAATTTTGATGACATGGTAATGGGGATGCTGCAAAGGGAGTAACATTTTTCACTTTTTTCAGTGCTGTTGCAACTTTGAATGGTAATTAAATGAATGGTTGTAAGTTGAGGACCATATATGGCAGTTTCTTGGCATATCAAGGTTGTGAATTAATTAGGATCTTATCTCTCTCTTTTAATGGGGTATGTAACCTAGAGTGAGCAGACGCATTTGCTCTGGAAGTGGGAGAGAGACTCCCTTTTGAAATGCTTCTGTTATGTTTCTGAGCATTGATTTTGGATACTATATTTCAGCGATGGCGAACCTTTTTTGGCTCGCGTGACACAAGTGGGAGGAGCGCAGGGGGGTCATGTGCGGGTGTGCTGCACCCATAATGCAATGTGCGACCCCCCAGTGCGCATGCACGCACAACAGGTGCGACCCCCCCCATTTTTACATGCTTTTTTCGCCTTCCCCAGGCTCCAGAGGCTTTATAGGAGCCTGGAGAGGGTGAAAAGAACCTCCCCCGCCCCCCGGAGGCTCTCCGGAGGCTTCAGGGACCATCCGGAGGCTTCCCTGAAGCCTTCGGAATGCTTAAAACAACCCTCCGAGCCAACCGGAAGTGACTTCCGGTTGGTACGGAGGGTCGTTTTAAGCATTCCGAAGGCTTCAGGGGCCGTCCGGAGGCTTCCTTGATGCCTTCGGAGTGCTCAAAACAACCCTCCGAGCAAACCGGAAGTCATTTGCTATATTTAGTCTATGAACATAAATCTATTGAAGCAGATGAAGTCTGTTTTACAGTTATGCAGCCTGAGTTCCTAGGGCTGGATTGCGCCTCTGAAATACTTGGGTGCAGGTCTCTGAAAGAACTGCAAAAGTTAGTCATCAAAGTTTAATTTTTAATATGCCCAAGGAGAAGAGATACATGAATAGGAAATCAAATATCAACTATATTTAATTTTAATTAAGTGGAAATATTATTCATGTCTCCCCTCCCCCCGGTGATCCTCCCCTACTTGTGGGTGTATGTCCCGTCCCACCCCCAGTAGCACGCCTCTGGAAAGCCAAATGCATCCTTTGGCACAGAAAACATTCTATATCCCAGCTATCAGTGGTGGGTTGCAGGCAGTACACCCTGGTACAGATGTACCAGTGCCTGCCAGGAGCACTAGGTACCGTTCCGGTAAGGTGCTCTGGAGGGCCCGCCTGCCCTCGTTCCTTACCTGTATTTGAAGGAAATGGGCCATCTGCATGCGCGCAGTGTACAGTGCCTGCGTGACACTCCACCAAGCAGCTGGAGCGTCACATAGGTATCATAGGAGGTAAGGACTCATGCGCACACTGCACGCGTTCATGTGGTGGCCAGAGGGCCCCATTGCACTGTACCAGCTGCAACGGGATCCAGAACCCACAACTGCCAGCTATATTCAGCTTTGGAACTGCCAGATGTTGTGGCAATGTGTTATATGGTTTAACAATATCTGTGCAGCAGAACTCCACATGCAGAAATTATCTGATTAATGTACACAGTATACATATGTAAATAACCTTTCCTGCCCCCACCCCCAACAAGGTCGATGCATTCTTTAAAGAATACAGTTGTGCTTGCTCTCAAATATTGATCATAATGGGGCAAGGCAATCATATCTACATATTGCCCAATTAGTACTCCTTTCCAGCTGCTCAGAAAATGGAGGCTGTATGCTTAAACCCATATCACAGGTGCACAGGCTAGAAATGAGTCCTGAAGGAGAAGGGATTGGAAGAAAGAACATTTTGCTCATCGTGTATATGGGACATCAGAAATTCACACATAGACACCAGGAATTTCAGCTTATAGAAAGAACTGATTTATTAGCTTGGTTTTCTCAGGCAGAGCCAGAGGATGTAACAGCCTGAAGTCCATTGCCCAGATCTTCATTCTTTATTTAAACATGCCCAATGTTTTCATCTCAGAAATGATCTATAACCATACAAGGGAGGACTTTAGGAACTGAAACCAAATTCCAATCCTATTAATGCTCTATTTTATGTCCATGGGATAGTGTTAGTGTTATCTGCATTAATATCCTTGTACCGATTTTTTTCAACAGCCACGAAGGGCCAGATCAAAGGAGGATACATTTCTATACACAAAACTAGTTTTTGCTTAATTTTCAGGGGGACCTTATGGTATGAACCTTTTAAAAGCAAATGTGTTCACCGGGAGTAGAAATCGGAGTTGGAGGCAGTCCCTCTCTCCATATATTGCAAACACATATTTTGCTGAACCGTCATCTTCAATCACTTGAGTAACATTGGAGGAAGTGCAGCAGCTGCCAAAAAAGCCAACACAGTTCTAGGCTGCATCAACAGAGGGATAGAATCAAGATCACGTGAAGTGTTAATACCACTTTATAATGCCTTGGTAAGGCCACACTTGGAATACTGCATCCAGTTTTGGTCGCCACAATGTAAAAAAGATGTGGAGACTCTGCAAAGAGTGCAGAGAAGAGCAACAAAGATGATTAGGGGGCTGGAGACTAAAACATATGAAGAACGGTTGCAGGAACTGGGTATGTTTAGTTTAAGAGAAAGAAGGACTAGGGGAGACATGATAGCAGTGTTCCAATATCTCAGGGGTTGCCACAAAGAAGAGGGAGTCAAACTATTCTCCAAGGCACCTGAGGGTAGAACAAGAAGCAATGGGTGGAAACTAATCAAGGAGAGAAGCAACTTAGAACTAAGGAGAAATTTTCTGACAGTTAGAACAATTAATCAGTGGAACAGCTTGCCTCCAGAAGTTGTGAATGCCCCAACATTGGAAGTCTTTAAGAAGATGTTGGATAGCTATTTGTCTGAAATGGTATAGGGTTTCCCGCCTAGGCAGGGGGTTGGAGTAGAAGACCTCCAAGGTCCCTTCCAACTCTACTATTGTATTGTATTGTATTGTATTGTATTGAAATAACTCAGAGGGGAGACTTTCCCCTCTTCTTTCTATGGGTCCCCCACTGCCCACTGCTTGGGCCAGGGAGATGGATGGGAATTGAAGAGTCAGATGGAGATTTCCTGTAGGCTGAATCTAGTCCTTAGGCTGAACGTCCACCACTTCTAAATCCAGAAGTTAGGAATCATATCTGGAAAACAATGTGAATAAGAAAGGAATTAGCTGAATTCATGAGTAGGAAAATGATTCCTTTCCAGATGAGTTTTTTTAAGGATACTCTCCTATCCCCCACAGCTGAGCTGTTGATATGCAAGGCATTTGGTGATGTTCAAACCCTGCTGATTTATTCCCCAGAGAGACAGAAATCTTATGGCCATGTTGACACCTTTTCTTGATGTGAAATACAACCAAAGGAGATGTAGGCGTGAGCTGCATGGCCTTGGATTTGACAGCTGCAGGAGACAAGACATTGATTAAACATTGGAGCACTAGCAGACAGTTGGGCTAGTTTTAATGTCATCTTGCAGGTGGTGAGTCTTAGACACCAGTGGGCAATGCAGCAAAGGAATATGGCTGAGAAATAGGGAACTTTGAGACAATTTGGGACAACAAGTGGAGGGACTAAGCATGCTTCGTTCCTACCAAACAGCTGCTCAAGGCTAATTTGAAAGATTGCAAGGGAGGCGACTGCTGAGGCCCCAAATAAAGCTGTTTATTAAGGAGATGGAGCAGTGATGTCAGGTCAATAGGAAATAATCTCGCTGGGAATTAAAGGCTGGGAGACAAAATTAGAGAAACACAATGGCCATTTCAAGGAACAGTTAAATAATTCAAGTGGTAATGATTGTGCAACATCACTTTGGCATTATCTTGAACATCTAAAAGAAACTGGTGATTTGCAGACAAGGGGCATTAAATGAGAGCACATATATGCTATAAATTGAGCCATCTGCTTTTTAAATAGGAGAGTGGCCCTATCAGCGAACCGGATGGAGAGCAATTTGACACATTTGTTTGACTCTTTGAGCATGTCACTTGAGCACTATGGACAGCAGAATTTGGGAGAACCTGGTGGGATTAAGTTCTACATTCATCAGTGAGATCAGCAGAAGGGAATGGGAAAATGGTGATGAGCACCTTCACCTGTAGATTATCAGGTTCATTCTCTAGAATCACCTGATCACCTGATTCTAAAGGCTAAAAATCTCTTCTGCTCAAGATTTTGGCACTAATCAGTGGTAATCAGTTGTAGACAGTCCTGGGCTAGATGGGCCATTACTGTAATTTAGTTTAGGATAAAGCAGCATGCCAAGTATTGGAGTAATTAACAGCAGATTGAGGAATAGAAAATTATTCCAGATTCTCATTAAACATCTCCCTAGTTTTGGTTTGGCCGTGTTTCAGAGTTAGAAGCAACACATTAGGAACCTTCCATTGTTCCAGGATTGTTATTTTTCTTACTGCTAAATTCTGTTTCGATGCATATTGTATGTGCTTAGTTTGTAACAATTTCTATTCCTTCGTGTCTTTTCCATTAGCACTTCAACATTACCAGACTGATGTGAAAAAGGCAATGCTACAGTAATTATCAGTTGGTAATTATCAATTGTAAATAAAACAAGGGTGGGAAAGTTGTGATTCTCCAAATATTGTTAAGTTATAACTTCAAGTATTCCTCCCTATTGACGATGCTGATTTGAACTTCTAACAACCTTAGTTAAGCAGTTTGTGATAACCACAGGCTATCATTGGAGGGCATTTCTGTATATGTCCATTATTGTGCCAAAAGTTGTGGGATATGTGAACATGTCACATGTATCCAGGAAAAAAAATGGACAGGTTACATTGCTGTTGGGTGCACTTCAACTCTGGGAATTCTTAGCAATGGCCATGCTGGTTGAGAACTCTGGGAATTGAAATCCATATGTGAGCAGGTTATCGAAGCTGAGAAAGGGTTAGCAGAATTTGTCAGAGATGAAATTGAGATGATTTGCTTACCAGTGTGGTTCCCTGGCAAAAGAAATATGATACAAGATGCATTCAGATCTCACTGTTGCTTAATGAATTTTAGAATTTCTTTGTGCATCATATGAACGTCAAACTCAGATCAGAAGCTTGACAATGCATCCTATGGGAGCTGCAATATTGTTATCTCTGGTAACCCTTAATGCATTTTTGTGGATACCAGGACTGAAATGTTGATGTTTTATGGATTTATTATTGTGAGATATGGGAAAAATAAAGGCAGGAAAGATTTTTCTACTTTTCTGCACCTTCTATTTTCTTTTTCTTCTTAAATTTGGATTTGTTTTTACTGTTTATTATTACTGAACTCTAATTATAATCCTTAATGAAATCACTATTTAAAAAGGGGAGAATTACTGGGTTTTGGTAAATGTACCTGCTATTTACAATTTTCATTTTCTAGAGGACTGCCATCTTGCCAGGACCAAACTCCCACTTAACAAAAGGATGGGGAGGAGGGAGGGCTGTAGGAGCTATGGTGCCATGTGGCTTTACTATATTTGGAAATAATGTAATCCACCTTTTCAAAAGGACCAAAGGAACTCTTGGCCCATCACATTCATATGACTGACATGCATACAGCATCATCTGAATCATTGAAGTGACTCTTGACTTGTAGAAGTATGTGAGTACTGACTTTCTGCATTGGAAGGTGTCTTTTTTTTTCCAGCAAGTAGGATCTGGAGTGGCTATAGTGCTTTCAGGCTTGCCTTCCCCTAGAGTGGGAGAATATGCTGAGGAAGGTTAGCTGGCAAATTGATTGCTTTGCTTTAAAAATGGTTAATATGCTGAAGAAGGTGAGCTGGCAAATTGATTGCTTTGCCTTCGAAAGGGTTGCTCTTGATAATCTCAGTTTGCAGAGCTGACTCATGAATCAGCCAAGGGAATATCATCTCTGCAATTAAAACCCAAGCAAATCAACACAGTCCTTTCCCCCTCCCTCCAGGCACCTGCAGGGAGAGGTTGGCACGGCTGATAAATGAGCACAGACCATCCACATTCTGGGCCTTTTGCCATTCAATTACCTTTCCTGGTAATTTTTCAAGTCTAGCCAGGGTGATTACAGCCATTTGCTGAGAATAATGGGCATCTGGTTTATGTTTGGTTGAGAGGGGAGTAGAGAGCTAGAGTGTCCTAATGACAGCTAAGAGAGAGCTGGCTGCTCAGAAAGTCTCTCTTGATTAAACCCCAGGCTGCCAGAATCTATATTCCCCTCCATTTATGTCTGCCATTCTGTGTTACACTTGATTGCATGCAAGGCTATGATTAGCTCGGGGTCAGCCCTTAAAGTAAGCTATTGGGAAATGAGAAGGAAGGGCAAGTTTCCTGTGTCACTAGAAGATAGTTAAAGTAATAGTCTCAGGATATCCAACCATCTGAAGATTTGAGCAACATGGTTAACATTTAACCATCCTTCTGTTCCTTGATCAGCTTTTCCTTACTCAGTTGACTTCCAGCTTTCACTCTTGACTGGCCCTACATTGGAAATAACCCATAGGCTTCGTACTTTCACCTTCTTAATTGTGGTCCTCCTGGGTACCTGGAGTGGGCAGGACCATTTTATGTTAGGGAACTGGGGAAATTTTATTTATTAATCAAATTTATATGGCTTTCCATCTCACAAAAAAATGAGCCTATGTAGTATACCACAATCGAATATATAAAAATATACAAAAACAATCATTATTAAAACATTTAAAAATAATTTTTAGGAATTAAAATATTATTAAAAGTTTAAAATATACAAACCGCAAGGCATGGGGAGAGGGGATATATGAAATATAAGCATGTCTCTGGTTCCCTGGGACCCCCAGGCTGGTGACATAAGGTCAGACTGATTCTTCCCAAATACTCAATGAGTGTTCCAATTAACACACTCCAGTGATATTTTGGTATTACTAGCTATACATCTAATCAAGTATGGCGTAAAGGCAAAATAGCCTCTTCTAGGTTGGAAACACTGGGTTATATTCATTCCATATAAACTCCTTGCGGCACTTTAGACACTAGCAGACAAATAGAGCTCTTGAGATCATTCATACCAATAGGTCTCATATCTCCATCATTAATTGTTTCCTCTTTTAACCCATATCAATAAGATGATATCATGACTAAATTAAAATTTAAGTCTGGATCAATCTCTAGAATATAAACTTACCTACATCACTTTTTAAATATTACTTAATGAGTTACAGCTAATAATCCACTCTTATATGATTGGTCAGAACATTCACTATCTCTGTCAGATTTCCAGATCAATTCTAAAGAAATTAAAATAACAGAAAGGTTTTGTACATAGAGAAGTCATTCCAACAGTGTCCTTCCATTCATAAAAAGTTATCTGAACAAGAAGTTTTAAGAAGGTAACATGTTGCCTCTGAAACCAAATATTTGGCCATCCTCTGGCAACACTTACACAAGGATATGCTGTTGCATTGTGAGTCACAAATGGTCAAGCAGCTTGCTCACATAGCCAGATTGACAAGACAAAAAATGTCCAATCCCAAATGATAGGAGGAAGCCAGTTAACTCAAGCTGACCTGTGATAACTGATAACTACATTTATTTAAACTTAGTGTGATTATAAATGATTTTTTGCTGCCAAATGTGATGTACACAGATCAATTCAATTTTCTCTAATGTAAGTTGCAGGCTGCTTATCTAGCATATATGTGGCCACTTGAAATGACTTATCTGGATAGCATCCTTGCCACTATCAATGCTGCAGACCATCCCCCCAAAATAACTTGTATTGGGTCATGCTCAGAGCATGATTTTACTACTTCTTTGCTGCCTTTTCCTGAAAAAGTACTTCATTTTACAAGCTGCGATAAGTGGGCACCTTGATGATCTGATACAGCTCTTTGAAGTAGAACTGGTCAGGAAACAGATACTACAAGAACTAATGGAGCTCTCCTTTATTGTTGTAGGGTATAATATAATAACAGAATTTTGAAAGACTGACAGAGATACCATCTCCCCCCCCCCCCCATTTATACTAAGAAGAATCAAGGTGGGACAATCTTGAGATTATTTTTTCCTCCTGGCTTTCTGTCTGTCCAGACTGAGCTAATGTTTACTTGATTGAATTTCTTCTTCAAATCTGTACTCCTTTGCCATAGTGGGAACCTTCCAAAATTTGATGAACCACAACCACTCAGGTCATGGCATCACCATGATAATGGTTGCTTGGAATATTACTTCAGTAACATCTGGAAGGATATAGGTTCTTCCCTTTTCTTTATACCATTCCATGCATTTCCCCAGGGAGCTATTATTCCCCGTAAGCCTAAAAATAAACCATGGTGCTTTTTTTAACTCTTTCTTTCAACTGTCACATTCAAATTGTTTAGCTTTTCTCTATACAATTTCTGGCTGTGTACGTGATTTCCCTGCTCCTAATTTCATCCTAAAACATCCTTGTTTGGACATCCTTGTCTCTGTGTGCCATTATAAAATATTGATTTCCTTCTGCTGGATGCTCTAAAATGGTAAGCCATTGTGTGCCTGTCTCCCCAAATAATCATTCTGCCCCATTATTGCCAAGCTCATTTAGAATAGATGGAGCCTTTCCAACTCTCCAACTCTTGGATTGTTGTTTTTAATTTGCTAGCAAGGCTGCAGATATAACCTCCATCCCAGATTAGAAAAAACAGTGTAATCCTGGCAGTGGTAAAGTGGTAGCCATTGGATGTTCTTCAGTGTCAGGCTATCAAGCTGTTAATTAGCTCACATGTATAAACATTTAGCAGGACACAGGAGGAGAGGGAAACAGATTCATGGCCCTGATTTTTAGACAGCAATCTACTTATATTCAAAGTTTCAGTTATTCCAGGCTGGCTGGTGTACGTGTGCACAAGCAGACACATGCATCCAGGTTTGTTCCTTCTCATTACAAGTAGTTGCACTCCACGGAAAGTCAACAAAGGTGCAAGTGCCTATGGTTGCCTCCCCTGATTTAGTACCTTCCAGAAATGAAGCTATAGTTTTGCAGCCCCGACAAAGCAGGTGGCACCATGTTGAAGAAGACTGGCCTCAGTGTCTGTCTTAAGGTGTATTAATTAAATCATCTCTGAAAAAAACTACATCTACTGTCCAAAAATCCTGGGAAGTTGAAAATGCTTCCTGACTCCTGGAGAACACTCCAGAACCTATTGTAAGAAGAATGGCATATTGTTTGGGAGGCAGAGAACCAACTTATTTTCTAATGGGAATGATATTCCTCCAAATTCAAAATAGGTCTTAGCTAATAGTAGACATGACATTTCACCAAACTCCAAAAATTACATACACATGCATATTTTATGGTTAGGTCAAATATTAGGAATAGACAGCTTATGGAAGACAATTGGCCCCAGGAGCAATTTTGTGATTCCCCAGAGCACGATCAAAATTCAAAAATGGCTGATTCCAATTGTATTATGTTTTTCTGGTGTATACTTTGTAATCCAACAAGCAATGGTCTCCCTCACAATTAAAACAGCTAACCTTTTTCTCACTTCCCAAACCCATTATTTCACCAGTCATTTTCCATACAGTTCCCCAGAGACTCAAACCAATAAATAATAATGGAACTATATCGTCTAGCTCCAAGTACAGTTGCAGCCTCCAGCCTTACATAATGTTGGAAGGCAGTGGAATTTTCATTATCAGCCCGCATCTTTTAGCATTTGGCATTTTGCTTACCTCCAGCAGTGACGTGCGGTGAGGTTTATGGCTGGTGAGGCTGGTGATGTCATCAGGAAGGCGGGGAATGGGACCACGTGTGTAGGAGGCTGAGGCTCCGCGGTCCCGCAGCTCGCGCTCCATGGTCCCCTTCATGATGACTCAGGAAGGCGGGGAATGGGACCACGTTTCAGGAGGCTGAGGCTGCCTCAGCCTCCTGCACACGTGGTCCCATTCCCCACCTTCCTGAGTCAACATGAAGGGGACCATGGAGCGTGAGCCGGCGGAGCATGCTCCGTGGTCCCCTTCATGTTGACTCAGGAAGGCAGGGAATCGGACCACGTGTGCCTTTTCCCTTTTCCCTTTTTTTTTCTTTTCACGATGAGAGCGGTGAGGCTCTGCCTCCCCTGCCTCCTCTGACCGCACGTCCCTGACCTCCAGTATTTGGTTCCAGCATAGTAAGCGTAGGAGGGTCAGTTTCTTATCTCTGAATAGGAGTTCTGGTATCAAAATGTTACATTTTGCATTGGTTGAGCCTCACCTGAGTGCCTACAAAAATGGATTGGTATTGCTCCTAAGGAAAATTGCATAGAACTTCACTCTTGAGCGGCAATCATGCCCATTCCTTCTCAGGAATTTACTTGGATTTCATAGAACCTGAATTCACAAATCTCAGTGGAATTCACATCTACCATTTCTTGGAGATAAATTTGTTTTATGTTTACTGTGAATGACTTGCAACTCTTACATTCATAGAAGTCTGAATATAAGATATGTAGAGTAATTAAAAGAGCTATACAATCAAAAATCAGTCTACCTTCTTTGTCTGTCTGTCTGTCTGTCTGTCGTCTGTCTGTCTGTCTGTCTGTCTGTCTGTCTATCTATCTATCTATCTATCTATCTATCTATCTATCTATCTATCTATCTATCTATCTATCTATCTATCATCAGCCAGCTATCATCTCTCTCTCTCTCATCTATAAACTATCTATAATATCTATCCCTCCCTCCCTCCCCCCCTCTCTCTCTGTATTGGAGAGCAAACTAGTTCTAAAAATTATCATGAAACCAATCACATTAATAGTTAATATTAAGACACCTTATTGGCTTTCCTAGTTTCTTGAGCTGTAAAAGAAAGTGGTGACAGGGGGAAAAATTATTGCAGAGATAAGAACTGGAAAATGCTAGGTTTTTTTTTTTCTTTTCTTCCCTCCTTCATCTTTTTATTTTACTGCAAAAGATTAAGATGGCCCCGGCTTCACTTCCGATCCCACAGTAGCTAAAATTTAAGGAGGACCAGAGCCTCAAAAGAAGACTTTGTATAACTAACTGCAACTTTGGAACTGGATATTAAAGAACAACAAAAGACCAAGATGGCTCCCATCATTCTCCCCTACAGCAGTGGAAGTGAACAAATCTAAGGTGGACCAAAACTTTGAAATAAGAACTGTATACTTCGAACTGGACATCATGGAAAGCTGGGAATTTGAAGAACTACGTGAAATTATAAAAATATATATGCATAAATCATTAAAATCATTAAAATCAAGCCTAAATCGAATTCTGAACCAAGAGAAGCAGATAACTAAAGAAGAATAGAAAGAAGAAGGGGGGCAAGGTAATGAAGGAGTAGAAGCGGAGGGAAATAAAAAGCAGACAAAAAACTCCATTAGTTTTGGCAGTGGTATGGGGAAAACTGTAAAAAGGGGAGTTGTTTCAACAAAAGGGAATAAAAAGCAGACAAAAGAGTTTGAGGCTGTTAGTGGCATAAGGGAAATCAAAGTGGGAGGCTTGGCCTCAACCAAGAGAAATAAAAAAACATCCTTTTGGCGGTGACCTGGGGAAAGTTGGGGAGAGCGGATGTGTCGAAGCAAAGAGAAAAGAGAGGGCAGGAGCAGAGAAGTGGGACAAAAGACTTACTAGGAAAAAATTAGACAACCAGAAATTTTTATGTGGGAGAATATAAAACTAAGATAAGGGTTTTATTCCTAAATATGACAATAAAATGGAGTTGCTAATTGATTGAATGTAATAATGGAAAGATAATCAAGCAAAGGTTGAAATATATGGAATATGGACAAATATGATATTGATGTGGGGAGGTTGTGAAAAATATGACAATAAAATGGAGTTGCTAACTGGTTGAATATAATAATGGAAAGATAACTAAACAAAGGCCGAAATATATGGAATATGGATAAATATGAAACTGATATGGGGAGGTGGTAAAGCAGAGGTTTGTCATTCACTTTTATACATGATGATTGAACCGTGTGGCGAATTGACTGAAAACGACAATAGAAGGACAACTAAGCATGGGTTAAAATATATGAAACATGGATATACATAGAACTTTTAAGATGATTAAATAATGTGAGCTGTTCACCACTTGTTATTCTATACAATAGATTAAGGGAATTGAAATGAATATTGAACAGCGAGGTTTGCCATTCATAGACAACTAAAGGTAATCTAATCCAAGACATGGAAAAGTTGGAGAGGGAACATGAAATACACTTATAATGGAAAAATATTGAGACTTAAAGGCAGAATTAAAAATTGGGGGCACATAAGGATGTTTAATTATATAAAGATAATGATGAGAATAGCTGGGAATTGTAACCAGGTCTACATCTCCACCAAAATTAGGCTGGGGAGTGGGCGGCTTAAAAGTACAATAGCTATATATGCATACTTTTTTGTTCTACTTTTCTTTTTTTAAAAAGGAGGAGAATATATGTTTAAAATTAAATATGTATATTGAAAAGGAACTATAAATACCATCAACATAAAATGGAGCTTGCTCAGAAGTTGAAATACACCAAGCAAATGAGATGAAGAGTGGGAAGAAAAGGAGAGAGGTAAGAGAAGAAGAGAGGGATAGGAGAGAGGGTAGGAGGGGGGAAGAGGAAGAGAGAAATGAGGAGTGGAAAGGGGAGAGGGGAGTAGGAGAGAGAAGGGGAAGTAGAGAAAGGAAGGATGACAGAGGGAAGAAAGGAGGTAGAGAGGGGGATGAGAGAGGGAGAAAAAAGTGAAGGCACAAATATAGTGTATGGAGAGCAGAAGAGCTAATAACATGTTATTTGGGGGGGGGGAGTTGATGGTAAGATGAATTGATGTAAACATTTAATAATACAATACGATGTTGGCTATGTAATAGTATACATGTGATTATATGTTATGAAAATGAAAAATAAAAAACTTCATGAAAAGAAAAAGTGTGGAGGATTGTACTTGTTAGTTTTGCAAGATAAACCAGAGAGGATTCACAACCAAATGAGCTACTTTTATGTTATTGTAAAGCTACATTGACAGAATCTTGCAAGTCTGAAAGTACAGTACAATCCTACCATACACACCTCTTATACAGTCCAAGAAACTAGGAAAGATCTCTTCTGAGTTTCTTTCTCTGTCCATTATCCAATTGTGGGCTATGCTATACCTGGCCCTTGGTAGCACCTTTTTGTCCAGACTCTCAAGATCTTTCCCATGTCCTATTATACCTGTGAAACTGACTTCTTCATCTGATCTGGGTTGGTCTGGTATATGTAGTGGGGCTAATAGTACTAGGATAGAACAAATATTTCATTTTGGAACTAAAGCACCCAAAATTATCTGTTCCATGGGAAGGTTCATGCACAGAATGTTTTGGACATTTCTAATTCTGAAAATTGCTGTGCACCTTCATACCTGAACAGTTTTGGTAAGCAGGGCTCTACAATTAATATCTAGTAAGTTATTTCTCTCCACCAGGCCTAATTTTAATTACGGTAATTTGTAGTTCCATATAGGAAAGAGTTCTGTGATACGGTATTTCATTCTTTTCTTAATACTAATATTCCATTTCCAAAAATCTGGTGTTGTTTCAGGGATGGGAAATAAGATGAACTGTATTCAAAAGAAAATAAGGGATTGACTTTTAGGCTAGAACTGGAAGCTGTGCTTTGGTCAACACTTAACACAGGCTTCTCAATATCAGAAGAAAATAGCAGTTTTACATCTTTATTGCCTCTTAGGGGAGCTGACTCTTAGTAGTATTATGAGCAGGAGTCCAAATAATCTATGATGTGGTTTCAGAGGCTCCTCTCCATTACACAAAAAAAGAAAGAGCTATAATTTGTTACTTCTTGATAAAGACTTATAACCTATAATGGACTGGCTGGCATCCTTACTTTGAACCAGTGGAGGGTGCCTATCTTTGCTTAAGTCTCACTTACCATCCTCAACAAATGAGGAATATGATTCAAAGTTTTAGACTGTGCTCTTGAACTGCTTGTAAAAATGAAGTTAGCTGAGCACCATAATAGTTATTAACTTTGAATTGGGAGGCAAATAATGCTTTCTGCATGTTTATGAAGCCATCTGTATTCTAGGAGCTTGGTGGCCATAGTAAACAATGTATAATAAACCCATTGATCTCCATTAGGGGATGGAGGGAAGGGGAAAAAAATAACATTTATGTGTTTGGGTGAGAAGAAAGCTGAAATAAGTTTTGTTATTAACCCAATTTCACACACACACACACACGCGCGCACACACACACATATGGTAAAAAATCAAATGTTAATTGCCAAAATCATATTGGAGAGGCATTCCAGTCGCACAAGCTCTAATCTTTTTTCTTCCTGGCAATAAGTCAGTTACTGTACAGAAATAGTTTAGGAGGAAATTATCATAATCTATATGCTCAACAAGCCCATGGGTAAGTTAAAATGGCTTATGAATCTCATAGAACCTCATGGCTTAGCTGGAGCAGAGAAGCTACTGTTGTGACCCGCCAGCTGGCAGCGGAGATGGCAGCAGACTCGGACGATGAGGAGGTTGGGGAGGAACTTGGGCCAGTTCTGCAGTCTGGGGAAGGCTCTGATGGATGCTCTGCTTCAGATGCAGAGATAGAGCCAGGGCAATCTGACATTTCCCAGCCACCGGAGAGGCAGCTGCCTTTGGAGGCTGATATGAGTGAGGAGGAAGACCAGCTGGGGCCTGTTCCAGATGCACGTATACGCAGAGCTGTTAGGAGAGGTGAACAATGGAGGACAAGGAATCGACTCGGGAAACAAAGCACACATGGATGCTGAATGGCCCCTCCCTGGCTGGGGAATAAATAGAAGGAAAGGGGAGTGGTTGTTGTAGGAGACAACAGTTCGTATTTCTGAAGATTTTACTCATTGTGTTTCGTGCTACAACAACTGCTTGCCAGAACTTAATTTGCAGCCTTTCAGGAGCTCACGGCCTTGCAATTATCGCAAGGAACTGATAAGGTCTGTTACTGCAGTTAACTCCTTGAAGGACTATTTCCTTGACTTCTTGATGGGTGAATGCAATTAATTCACAAGAGGTAAATAAAGAGAGTTTTTTGTGACAAGGAGTCTGTTTCTTGCTCCTGCTAAGGCTGGATCAGAACAGTTACTCCATTTCAGGATAAAATTTAAGAGATAGGTTTTCATCATTATCAGATGATGAAGGAGTCATTCCGGGTATCTTTTTATATTGCCAGCAGAATAGCTAACATGCTGTCAACATTCCAGACATAGGGTCATTCCATATCTAAACCAATATTTTTCTGTTCTTTCTATTTTTTTTCCCTTTGACATCTGCTGCTACCATTATTATACTGGATGCATCCACATCAATTCTTCAGATGAAAGAATTAAGGGGTCCTTGGTGGTCTCTGGGTTTGGTTGTTTTCTTGCAGACATTTCATTATCCAAACTAGATAACATCATCAGTGCTACTAAGGAGTGGAGTTTGCTCTCAGTTTATATTCGAGTGGCTTGCCTTGTCAGTGTTGGTGGGAGAGGCCTCGGAGGTTCTTTGGTTGGGCTGTTTACTGTTAGCTTGTTTGTCAGTTCCTTGATTGGGATATTGTTTACTTCATGATTGTTGGTCTGATGTTAATCTGGGAGCTAATCTATGCTCATTTGGGTGCTAATTGCTGGTGGGGAGATGGTTTGGTCTTTTTATTTGCTTTTTGGCTTGTTGATTGACTCTTTTGCATAGTCTGAAGATATTGTTTATGTCTATATTTCTATTGATAACTAATTATCAGAGTATCAGGCATCAAGAAATTCCCTAGCATTTTTGGACTTGGCTTGGCCTAGGATGGTCATAGGATGCATTGGAGGAGAGGATCGTTGGGTGCAGAGGGCAATCATATATTGACTTGCTTGGAATTATCTGGAAACAAAATGTTTCATGTTCTCCACAGGCTTAACATTTACACAGACATTGCAGTAGTATGAAAATCAGCATAAATTAAGCCTTTTTATCCTGGCTACAAAACTCCAGATAACCAGGTTGGAACAAAGAGTTTATATTTTCTACTAGGGACCAATCAGAGTTTTAAAACCCCAATATGGTAACCTGAGCATAGATTTTAAAAGGTAAATATTGCTGGATGTATTTAGAATAGATTTAAAATACACTGTAAAGATTTGAAAAATGATGGACTGGCAGTCTGGAAAGCCTCATAGAAGTTGCATCTTATTGCCATGTTTTCAACAGATGCTTTGTGTCACTATACTCCTTCCCAGTTGCAGCCATTTGCTAAATTTCTATTTACAATATCTATCTATGGGGAGTTGGATGATGCACAATAATGTAATACATGAGTGTGATTGCTTTGAAACAGATGGGCATAAATAAAGTGTGTTTTATTGCACATGATATTTTTCCCTTGATTTTTTTTCCAGGAAGTAATTCTAACTAAACCAGTAGAATACACATTCAATGCTTTTGGAGGCGGTATTAAAATATGCTATATATTTTTTCTTCTTTCTGTAAAATGGGTATGAGGATAGTAAATTTATATAGTCACATTTCCTTTCAGGTCTCTCTGCTGCTAATTGAATGTTCTCATTACAGCAAGTCTCTGTTCCACCTATTTAGATGTTCAATTTTTTTAGAACTTTCCACATTTTCCAACTTCTTAATAATTATTTAATGATGAATTACCAGTATGTTTGTGTTAAGTAATTAAGCTCCTCGTTAGAAGAGCGAGTATGCAGAGAAGCGTAATGAGAGTGATATGGAATAACATGCACAAACTAGCATACAGAGACACTGAATAGTATAAAAATATAGTAGTTTATTATGTAGAAAATATAGAAGTATTCAGAGTCCGGTTATCAATCCAAGTCATACACGGTTCAGTAATTCAGTTATCAATATAGTCAGTCTAACACACAAAGTAGCTAACAGTAACAAACCACAATACCTCACTTTACACTGACCAGCTTCTAACAAACAGAGAGAGAGAGAGGGAGAGAGATCTAACAACTATTCTGGCTCCCTCTTATAGCTGCTTGAGGTAACAAGCCAATTTACATCTGTTAAGCATTTAAAGTAACAGTAACATAATCATAGCTTAATATACATTGGCAAGCCAACCCTAGGGTTACATCCCTAACAGTTTCTATTGTGGTTTGATCTTGTTTATTGCTTGTTTTAATTGTATTATTGCTGTTTATTGGTTCTCCCTGGGTTGGCTTGTGGTTTAAGTTGATGTCATCCATTTTAGAGCCTTTACTATTACAGGGAAATAATGAAGTATGCATAAAGACTTTCAGTACATTGGTTCAAATCAATAATCTTGCTGTAAAAGAAGAATACTAATTTTCACAGTGGTATTTCTTCACTAAACATTAGCTACATTAGATAGGATTGCAACCAGAGGTGGTTTCAGCCGGTTGTGACCGGTACGCCCGTACCAGTTGAAAGAATTTGGCGTGCCTTCCTGTACCGGGGCTTCCATGGGCCTGGAACCGGAATGGTCCCTCCCCTGGCCTGCCCCTCCCCCCCACTTGCCCGCCAGCAGAAGCCTTCTGGGAGGTTTTGGCTGGCGGGCACGCAGAGGGAGGGCGGGGAATCCATGCAGAGGTAGGAAATCACATGGATTCCCCACCCCTTCATTGGAAATGAGATGGCTGTCAGAGGAGAGAGCAGTGCGCACCCGTTGGCTTCTCTGTTGGCTTGTCCGTTAGCTTGTCCAACGAATCCTCCCCTCCTGTTAATTCTTCTGTTTGAACAAGCCACATGGGGTGCGTTCCCTTGCTTTGAAAGCCGCCTTGTTTCCAATGGGGAGAGGAAGAAATCCATCTTTTCCGTTCCTCTCCATGGATCCATGAATTCCACCCCACCCCCCCACAATTGGAAATGAGGCAGCTGTAAAAGACAAGGCAGCGTGCCCCACATGGCATGCAAATGGAACAAACAGCAAACAGCAAATGGAATAGGAGAGGAGTTCCACGTGGGGCTTTTTAAACAGCCAAACTCCCCTCCTGTTAATTCTTCTGTTTGAACAAGCCATGCGGGGCGTGCTCCCTTGCTTTGACAGTCGCCTCATTTCCAATGGGGGGGGGGGAGGAAGAAATCCATCTTTTTCGTCCCTCTCCATGGATCCATGGACCCCCCCCCCCAATTGGAAACTAGGGGGCTGTCAAAGCAAGAGAGCATACCCTGCATGGCTGTTCAAGCAGCAAAAGAAGGAACAGGAGAGGAGTTCCACTTGGGGCTTTTTAAACAGATGAACTCCCCTCCTGTTCCTCAGGCAGGCCGGATCAGGAGCGCATACCAGGCTGTTGCTCCTCCTGCCGCCGTTGCTGTCGGCACGACTCTCATGAGGGGAAGAGAAAAAAATAATAAAAGGCTCCCACCATGGAGCGACCCACCCCGCTCCCCCACCCGCCAGAGCTTTTTTTCCCTCTCTGCTCAGCTCTTCTTCTCCCACCAAAGCGCTGCCCCTGCTCGGCTGCCCTCGCTGTCGCTACACATGCCCCCTCTATGTGCCCGGCCGAAGGCCTGAGGGGAAGCAAGTGATGGTGGCGTGGGGTGGCGGCTACTGCTCCTTGGCTCACTGTGGGTAGTGGGCAGCGCTCTGACTCCCCTGCCACCACTGCCGCGCCGCCTCAGCAGCAGCACCTCCCGCCAGCAGAACTGAGGCGGGGAAGAAGATCAAAAGACATGGAACCACAGACTTTCCCCTTTCCCCCACCCCACAGCTCGCCTCCTTGGGTGGGACCAGGGCGCGCACAGGGTGAGTGGAGTTTGCGACCAATTTTAAAGTGAATGGGGCTGTTTATGACTAAATGGGAGAGAGAATATAGAGGAATGCAAGGGAACATGGAGGTAATCTAGTCCAAACCCTTTCCAAGGCAGGAATCCTTGCTTCTCTTTGAGAGCTGTCAGTGACAGACATGAGGGAAATGGTGTGTGTGTGTGAATAAGAGAGAGAGAGAGAAAGAAAGAAAGAATGAGAAAGAGAAAGAAAGAAAGTTAGAGAGAAAGAGACAAGAAGGAAGGAAGGAAAATAAGTGGGGGAGAGAGACACAAGAAGGAAGGGAGGGTTGCTAAGCAAGAGTGTTGTTAAGTGAGTTTCACCACATTTTCCAACTTGGCCATGCCCACCTGGTCACATGACTGCCAAGCCTCGCCCACCCAGTCACATGGCCAGCAAGCCATTCCCACCCAGTCACATGACCGCCAAGCCACTCCCACAAAACAGGCCACACCTACAGAATAGGTTCTAAAAAAATTTGAAACCCACCACTGATTGTAACCTAAATTTATCAATAAGTTTTCATTCTAAAGTGTTTTGACATGAGGTCTTCCCCCCTCTCTTTGTCTTTCACAACTTTTCTGGAAACTTTGGAAAGAACATGAATCAAGCTGACCTTTGCATGAACATAGGACTACTTCTGAAAATTGATAGTAAATGTCATGCTATTATTGTAGGTTTCAAAGGAGAACTCAAATTGTAAACAAGGTAATGTTGAAGGAAGCAAATAGTTGATTTATACCAATCATAAGAGCCTCCAAGAATCTGTGCTGTCAGATGACTCAGCTTTCAAGCTTTGTCTATTGGAGATAGTACTACATTGTTTTACTGGCTATCCAGTCTAATTCTGATTTAAAAGTGACTGCAAAATGGGAAAGGTGTCCATACAGTTAGCAGACAAAGAACAGTTTAAATCGGTACATACAATATTTGATTCTATCTATTGCATTTCCCTGAGTCTGAAATACTGCTTTTCAGATTTGGTTTTTTATACGTACATCAACACGTATTAATTTTCTGCAAACCTGCATTCTCTAATTTTCTATTTATTGGCCATGCATAAATGGCCATTATGCTTATATATTTATAAGTGAAGCGTAAGGATAAGAATGTATTTTGTGTGTGTGTGCGTGCACATATGCGTATGTACATAGGTGCATACATGCAAGCTTGATTGAAAAAAACAGGAAGGTGGATATGGGTTCCATGAGCAGAACGTCCAACCGGAACCTTAAAATGGGCTATAAAAAGCAAAGACAGCCAATAATTTTCCTTGACAGTTTTCTCTGCCACTGCTCCTGCATTGTGAAGCATTCTGCCCCCAGACATGAGGAAAGCCCCCAATCTCTTGGCCTCATGGTCAAATCTTGGCTCCGTGGCCTTGCATGGAGGGCATAGAGGCCCCCTCAACTGTGGGACTGACTAATCTCATGAGATACCCTTTCCCTGTCTTGTAATGACCACAATTAAATAGCTGTCTTTGGATTTTTACCCCTTTGATGTTTAATTTCCAGTAGTCTGTCATTTTAATTTTTTTAATCCTAATTTAATTGTAACATTAATTTGCATACATTGTTTTTGTTATATATATATAACATTTGTGTTACAACCCCTGGTATGCCTAAATATGGGAGGAAGGTCACACTCCCTCTTTCTGTCCTTCGGCTTCATCACAGAAGACCATGCAGGCAGAAAACCATATTTTTATTTTTAATGTTGCCTTTTATATTTGTGTTGTATTTGTACTGAAAAATAAATAAATAAAGGGAGACTAGGATAGATCTATTTCGAGCTAATTAGCTCTCATCAGCTAGCCATACCCTTACTGGGATTAGAACCCAGGCTGTATATATCTTAGGCAGGAGTCTTAACCACTAAGCCACAGGTTCTCTTCCTTATCAGTTGAGCCAGGGAAATAAGTATATATTTGTTTTACAACCCCTGGTATGCCTAAATATGGGAGGAAGGTCACACTCTCTCTTTCTGTCCTTCGGCTTCATCACAGAAGACCATGCAGGCAGAAAACCATATTTTTATTTTTAATGTTGCCTTTTATATTTGTGTTGTATTTGTACTGATAAATAAATAAATAAAGGGAGACTAGGATAGATCTATTTCGAGCTAATTAGCTCTCCTCAGCTAGCCATACCCTTACTGGGATTAGAACCCAGGCTGTATATATCTTAGGCAGGAGTCTTAACCACTAAGCCACAGGTTCTCTTCCTTATCAGTTGAGCCAGGGAAATAAGTATATATTTGTGTTACAACCCCTGGTATGCCTAAATATGGGACGAAGGTCACACTCCCTCTTTCTGTCCTTCGGCTTCATCACAGAAGACCATGCAGGCAGAAAACCATATTTTTATTTTTAATGTTGCCTTTTATATAAATTATGTCATGGTAAAATAGTAGTAGCAAAGTCAAAGATTAAAATGTGACCATGTCACATTCCTCCTTTTGCTCCCCTTCACTGGATTTTTCTTGTCTCCGCCGGCAGGAGCTTAAGGACAAAATGACGGAACTTATGCCTCTTATTCCTGTATTGGATCAATACAAGTCTGATACTCGCACCATCGTGCAGCTCAAAGAGGAAGTGAGAAATCTTTCGGGCAGCTTGCTTCAGATCCAGGAAGAGATGGGTGCCTATGACTACGAGGAACTCCAACAGCGAGTGCTGATTTTGGAAGCTCGTTTGCATGCTTGCATGCAGAAGTTAGGTAAGACATCCATCCTGAGGTTTCTTTTCTCTCCTCTTCGATGAGCTGAGCCACCCATTGCAATGCAGCATGCATTCAAGCCTTTTGGGAATTTCTTCACACCTCAAAGGAAGTCTAGTTCTCCTTCACAAGTTCAGGTGGACACAGATCATGGTTGGTAAATGAAAGCCTGTTCATAGCATGTAGGTCTTGGTTGCAAGGAATATAGTCAAGAGGTGCAGGTGGTTCACTCCACTTTCCTGCCTGCCAAGCATAATCAGCTGGTCTGAAGATCCAGTTTCAAATAGGCCTGCCATATTTTCCTCCCATCAGCTGACCATGGAAATCAACTTTAAGGGGACTTACTTTACTGCCTCTGGAGTGGGAGTTAACAACAGTCCAGAACTTTAGCATAATGCTTTAAGCATGATCTAAATAACAACAACAAAAAAACCAAGATTCCTGCAAAAAATGCAGACTAACCCAGGGGATTTGAGGATTTTGTCTATTCAGGGTGATCCAGGTTATTGGTCAGATTTTCAGCTGTGTTGATCAGATCTTCCCTTGGAGGCAGAATACAGAAAAAACAGAATGGAGCTTGAAATTGGGTTAGTAGGATCTGAAGAGGCGGCTGCTCTTTCACTACTGAAATTTTTGTAACAGCTTCCCATCTTTCATGAGCCAATTATCTTGTTTAGAGATTAACCAGGGATCTCCAACCGGAGAGTAGGTGGTATTTTTCTCATGTTGCCTGTAGCAGAATTGAGATAGGAAGTCCATGTACTATTATTGTCACTATTTTTATAAATAGTGTACATGATGTTTTGCTGGATAAAATACAACAGTGTTTTATTATAAGCTCTGAAGATTTTACACATTAGGCCTCTTGTTCTTTTTTGCCCACAAAAATTGCTGCTTGCCCGGGTGTTGTGATTGATGGTTGCCAATTACCTTTGCAAATAACTGTGCCAACACCATAATCACAACAAGGATATTTTTCAAATGCTTTCTCCATGATATATCTAGGCAATACTCATGTAACTGAGTTGTTATTAATAAAAATCTGCTGAACCTGCATTTATCTGCCATTGGGCAAAAATGTTTTGGACATGTAATTTTTATCACTAGTGGCAGGCAAAAAGGAACAAAAGCTAACCTGGAAATGAGGTTTTGGCCTATGTAATTTCTCCCAGAGCAGTAGCTCAGTCCTAGAGCACATCCTTTATGTGCAAGAATTTGGTGGCTCAGATCCCAAGAATTTGGTGGCTTAGATCCCTCCTGTCTTTCCTGCCTGATGCCCTCCCAATAAGCCCTCCCAATAAGTACACCTCCCATCATTCCCAGCCGAAAAGGTCAGCAGTCAAGTATCCCAAAAGATGACATTCAAAGTAACCAGAGGAGCCAATGTACAAATTTGTACCTTATACAAGGTACAAAATAATAATGAGCTGCTAATGAACTAGTGTGAATTCACCATAAAGCAACGTCTTGCATTCTAGATGCATGCCTCAGTAAGTTGTTATTCTTACATCGTTTAAGATTGTTTCTTGAAGCATGAACCCTCACAGATAGTTGTTCATATCTCCACATGTACCATATTTTTCAGAGTATAGGACACACCGGAATATAAAATGCACCAAGGTTTTGAAGAAGCAAATTTAAAAAAAAAGATTTTGCACTCTGCAGACTCTCAAAAATGGCCTGTTTTTCACAAAAATGGGCCCGTTTTTTCAAAATAAAAGGGGCATGAATAGCCTGTAGGAGGCTTGTAGAGTGCTCCTGGGGGGTGGGGGCAAAATTGAGCAGAAACCGACCCATTTTCTGCTTATTTCTGCCCTCCCCAGCCCCCAGGAGCACTCTGCAAGGCTCCTAAAGGCTATGCACGGCTATTTTGGTGAAGGGGGCAGGGTTTCGGGAGGCAAAAAATGCTGTATTCAGTGTATAAGATGAACCCAGATTTTCAGCCTCTTTTTGGAGGGAAAAAGGTCCATCCTATACTCCGAAAAATACGGTATGTTTTTAAAAGCAAAGGAACCATGCTTCTTTCCTGGTTATACCCAGTTCAGCATGTTTTTTTTTCCTTTGAATCTGCTTGCTGTTTCCCTTACCCCTTAAAAAGAAAAAAGAGGGTGTGTCAAAAATCCACATAGAATTTGACCATTGAACTTTCATTTGATATGCCACGAAATAGGAACTCTCCATGCATAATGATTCTCAAAAAAGACCAGGCAGCTAAACTTCTGCTGAACATTTATATATGTCTCTGTGGTTCCCTTCAACCCATGTAGCTGGGCACATAGGCCACAGCCAAGGGAACAAAATGTACCCAAATTTGCAGGGATGCCATAGGCCAAAAGGAAAGTGAAGTAACAGCCTGAGGCAGTAGCGGCTGAAAGCTGAGGGTGGCAATTTGGCAGGGAGGGCCTTCTAAGCTAGACTGATCTCCAGAGCTGCAGTTCCCTCATTTCCAGAATTGAGCAAACATTCGTATGTCAATCTGGTTAGTTTCTGCATATGGAATAAGGAGAGGCTATTGCTTAGTCTAGTGGTGGCTAACCTTTCTGTCATTGTGTGCCGAAAGCATGCACATGCGCACATATAATGCAATGCACCCCTGCACATGCACGCGCAACCCCCTCCTGTGCATCCCACGCCTACGTGCATGACCCTTGCACATGCACATGTGACCCTCCCTGCATCTGCCCCCTGCGCATGCACGTCAGAGACCCCAAAACCGGCTGGCCAGTGGAAGGCGTGCACACGCATGCATGATGGAGCTGAGCTGGGGTGACAGCCCATGTGCCTGCAGAGAGGGCTCTGAGTGCCACCTGTGGCACGCATGCCAGAGGTTCGCCATCACGGCCCTAGTCTTTCTCTGCTGACAGCAACATGTATTGGAAATCTGGCAGTTTGTTGAAAGTTTTCCTAATTTAGTCAGTAGATCAAGACTGACTCTTGATGCACTCTGTTCACTAAAGCCTTTTGGAGAAGTTGCTGACATTCTCCTCACGATGAGCACTGGGATAAAAAAAGGAAAAGAAAAAAGACAAATATATTCCAAAGCACTGATGTTTTTAAGAATAACCAAAGGTAAAAATATAGGTAAAAGAATATGTCAGACTTTTGGCAGCATGACTCTTATTCTGAGATAAACCCAGGAGTAAAACACAGCACACATACAGAGCCTCTATACAATTAATAGTGGTTCTATACAAATATATACAGACATGAACATAGAGATAAATCCCTTACCACTCAGATAGGAACACAAAGGGAGAAACTGAGATACACAAGGAGAGAAATACACTAGGAGAGAGAGAGCCACCCTCTTGTGGCCTCCTTTAAATAGACACATCTTAAAGCAGTAAATGACTTGTGTGGACTCCAATGTTCCCTCTAATTTTTTTTCAGTGTGTGCGGAAAAGTATAGTGTTTGAGCGGCACATTTTCATGCCTGAGCACCTGATTTTTTTTTAGCCATAATTGCCATCAGAGCAGATGTTGGGGAGGGGGGCAAGGAGGAAAAGGGTTGCCTCCCTCTCCCTCAGACCCCTAGGAAGGAAGGAAGGGAAGGGAGGGGGAGGGAAAAGAAAGGAAATGGGAAAGAAGAAAAGGAAAAGAAAAAGGAAAGGAAATAGAAAAGAAGGAAAGGAAAAAGGATAGGAAATGGGAAAGAAGAAAGGAAAGGAAAAGAGAAAGGAAATGGAAAAGAAGGAAAGGAAAAAGGAAAGGAAATGGGAAAGAAGAAAGGAAAGGATGAAGAAGGGAGGGAAAGAGAAGGGAAAAGAAAAAAAGGGAAAGGAAATAAGGAAAGGAAAAGAGAAAGGAAAGGAAATGGCAAAGAAGGAAATGGAAAAGAGAAAGGAAAGGAAAAAGGAAATGAAATGGAAAAGAAGAAAGGAAAGGAAAAGAGAAAGGAAAAAGGAAAGGAAAGGAAAAGAGAAAGGAAAGAACATGGAAAAGAGAAAGGAAAGGAGAAAGGAAAGGAAATGGAAAAGAAGTAAAGAAAAAGGAAAGGAAAAAGAAGTAAAGGAAAGGGAAAGGAAACAAGAAAGGAAATGGAAAAGATGGAAAGGAAAGGAGAAAGGAAGGAAATGGAAAAGAAGGAAAGGAAAAAGGAAAGGAAATGGAAAAGAAGGAAAGGAAAAAGGAAAGGAAAGGAGAAAGGAAAGGAAATGGAAATGGAAAGGAAGATAGAAGAAGGACAGAAAGGGAAAGGAAAGAGTGGAAAGGATTGGTACTGCTCCAAAATCAAGTCTCAAGATACCGGATATGCAGAGAAAAGTAGGCTACAACCAGCGAATCATGTTTTCCCAGGAACCAACGAAGCCCCATAGGACCAATGGGAATTCTCCCTTCTGCAGCGTCATCTGTCTCCGGGCAGAGTCTTTCTTGATTTCACCAATCACAGATGAAAGAGAGAGTTTGGTGCAGAGAGAGAGAGAGAAGGGAAGGAGGGGGGATATTTTCAGTCATATTTTAAGACATTAAACACTGCGCTGCAGTTTGAAACTTCTGTGCAGCATTTTCTTGTTATGTGCGCGGCCGCGCAGGTGCGCAGCTTAGAGGGAACATTGGTGGACTCCACCAGAGTCTTAAAGAAGCGATACCTATATGGCTGAATCATCATCATTGCATCAGCCTACAGATTACAGTTTACAACTTTACATCAGCTGGCAGCTATTAAATCCTCAGTACCTGACACTCCTCCCATTTAAAGTGTACAGCTGATAACCCAAAAGCTTTGACATAGTCTATACCTTTCTACAGATGTAGGTTTTATTAACATATCAGCTATATTACAATCACCTGAACAATGCTGTAATCTGATCAGTTTCTCTTTTATTGCTTCCCCCACATTAAAGTATTTAATGTCTATATGTTTACTTCTCTTTCCGATGCTTTCTATTTTTATTATGTCCTTGCCTCCTGCTTTGGTTACTACTCTCACTGCTACAAACATTACGAGTACCATTACTACTATTGCTAATCCTACATTCATTATCTACTGACTCTGTACACTCTGTCTCATTAACCTCTTATTAAAGCTATTAATCTAATCTATTATTAAAGCTATTAAATCCTTATTACCTGACAAAATAATTAATAGAAGCTTAGTTTAGGGAATGTGGCAGTCTTAGTCACCTGTCTTGAACCCCACCAAGTTCTTTGCCTTACCTGATACTTATGTGAAGCTGTCATACTTCAGAACCAAGACAGCAGCCAGTCTTAATCTTGAATTTTTAGAATTCCTTTGAACCTGAATTCCTTCAGGCATTTTTGAAAAATAAAACAGGTGAGGGACCGTAGCCCAGGGCCATTATTTTAGAATTGTACTGACACGTCCAGAAAAGAGGCCAATTGGAGTCAAAACCAAAATCTTGACTTTATAAGATATGGCAAGAAGCAACATAAGATGTTGGTTTTGTGGTAAATGGGTTTTTGGGGACAGACCAAGCACTTCATGGCAATCCTTTGATGGAGACCTTCCATAGCATGCTCTTAAAATGTCACCCCTCAAAAACTTTCTCTCCCTGTAGTTTCATTAGGAGTGAAATTCCAAAGTTTAAAAATCCTTGCTTGCCTACTGCCAGCAGATTGCAGCCTTTGATGGCAGCAAGGAGAAATTTGTTGCCAGGTAACAAATATACAGGGTTTTGCAGTCCATATCTGATGACCCTATGTTTGCCTAATTGAGAAAGATCATTACATGGCCCACCTTTGTATATAATAACTTAAAATGTTTCATAATACAATCTGTTCAGTCATGGAGCAATACTGTATATGACTTCCACCCAGGAGCACACTACATCTGAGGAAAAGTAGGGTTATATGTCACATGAATGCATTCTCAAATCCTGGAAATTTAGCATGCCACAGACAAAAAAGAGGTAAAATCTTCATTTTCCTTTTCAGAAGTCCTTTACCTATTGAATATCCAAATCTGTGGTTTTTAATGGTATCTTGAAATGTATAATCCAGCAGTATCCACACCGAAATTAAAATCTGCAAGATGGTAGGCGTAACATTGCAATCCAAGTTCTATCCCTTTTTGTACATATGTCAATATCAGAAGGGCTGGATCCTGTGCCTGTTTTAATTCAACTATCATGACAGACTTGATACAATTCGTTCATAGACCTAAAATGGGTATGCAGTGTCTATCAGTTTGAGAGTCCCACTAGAGTTTGGTATTCAACGATTTAAGATGGATGAGGCTAAAATCTATTTTGAGATGGGATTCCAATGTTTGAAGGATTGAAAAACTGCCTTCAGCAATTGTGCTTTCCTTTTTTTCCCCTTAAATCCCTCCCAGCCCTCCAGTGGGTCTCACGTTTTTGCCCTCATCCATTCTGGGAAACTTCAGAGGATCAGAAGAGAGATGCAGATTTGCTGCATTTAGCCCCCAGTCTCCATGCTTGTCTACTAATCTAGAAGAATCTGATGTGGGCATGTTTAATGGGTCATTTATAAAGGCAATTGCGTACTCAGAAGTGGTGTGAAATATATATTTTTTTGTTTCTGTAAGCTGCCACACCATAAGTCTTTCTTCCCCTTTTCAGGCAGCAGCTGTTGTTAGTTCTCCTGAGCTCCTGAGCTCCACTTGGTTTGCTGCCCTGCTGTAGCTTTTGAATAATAATGTGAGCATCATGTGCACCTCCTGACTGGACTAAGCAAAAATAAAAGTGCAGAACAGTGTGTGGTGGCACGTCCTGATCAGAGGCCAAGTTCAGAAGTCTCCCTCTTTATCTAGCTTAACCTTTGACCCATATGTGTTGTACCTAGCTTAACATTTGACCCATATATACTGTACTATTTCAAATCCATTGAAAGTGGATGGAGGAGAATCCACAGGATGAAGCGATTGGGAGGTAGAATTATGCAGCACTTTGAGTCTGATTCCCTAAAGATATTTCAGAATACATGGGAGACCAAGCCTAATAAATATTTGCAACTCTTTAAAGCAGCCACATCTTTTTGCCAAGATCATGCAATTGTTTTCCAAAGCTTCTTGTGATTTGGGGGAATTGTCTTTGATTTAAAAAGTTGTAGGCCATGCTTTTTCTGCAGGCATCAAAGCACTTTTTGGGAACCATATGCCAAATGCTGCACAATCTTAACTTTTAATAACTTGTGAGGGATCCAGACATTTTCAGAGTTCCTTTTCAGAATTCACTTCATATATCCTGTAATAATAATGTTAAATGTCAGCAGTGTTAAAAGTCTTCTTTTGACAAATACACATGGGGGATATAATTCCTTGTTTATATATTTTAAACCTCATAAATTTGAATTATTAAAAAGTGATTAAAAAGTGCTTGTCTTCCAGGTAACATTAAGAAAAGAACAGGGGAGAAACGGTCTATTGAAAAAACAAAGGACAGTGCAATGATTGGGCACAAATTAATTTTTAAGCTATTGAAATTTAAGAATTTTAACAGTTCAACACTTACATATTTTCCTGGGATTATGAATTGTATTGTAGTTTCCTTGTTATTATTATTTGGCCCTACTGTAAAATAAAAGTCCACCATTTTTCTGTTTTTAATGAGCACACAGTATCTCTAGAGCTAATAAAGGATACAAGATTGATTAGAAAACAAAATTTAGCTTCTAGGCCTCAGTAGGATATTCCCTGCTTGCAGCTAACCACAGAACAAACATGCTCTGGTAGCATCTCTTTAAGTTTTCATTAAGTTGCCAGCCCACAATGAGACATGTTTAAATCATCCTTAACTTGCACCAATATTAAGGCAGCATTTCTCCATTATGGCACTTTCTAAGGGCAGCTTCTAGTTGCGTGAAACTGTTTTGGCATTGTCACTCATACCTTGGAAGGAATTCATGTCAATATCAGTGACTTGAGAGAAAGCAACAGAATGCCATACTTCATGCTAGTATATTTTTCCATTGACTTAGGAGTGGGTGGTCAGAGAAGAAAGATTGAACTCAGAGGTGGAGAAAGATTTCTCGTTCTCTGTATCCTCCTTCTCTGTTTTGCATTTCAGGTTGTGGAAAACTCACTGGAATAAGCAACCCAATTACTATCCGAGCATCTGGATCCAGGTTTGGCTCTTGGATGACAGACACCATGGCTCCAAGTTCTGATAGCCGGGTGAGTGTGTGAGAAGAAAGTGTTATCTTCACCACATGTTTGCCTCTCTAATAATTTATGTCCCATAATCTCAAATTTGGGTTATTTCTAGGGAATCAGGGGCTGGATTAAATGGTACCTTGTTTAGTGCCAGCAGTAAACTGACGTTCTCTAGTTCTTTTTTTTTTTTTCAAATCCAACACAGATGGAATAAAATAGACCAGCAAGAGCAAATCCTCCCCACTTATTTGATTTTGTTAGTGAAACATGACATAATAAGCACAATATGCTCAGCAGCAGTGGAAACCGTGAGCTGTAGACAACACCTGCTGCTCAGCATGTTGCTGTCTCTCTCAGTTGCAAATGATAGCATTAGTGCAAAGGAGAGAAAAACAGCAAGGAATAAATATTGGAAGGCCATCCTTGGGGGAACTAGGGAAAGGAAGAGCACTGTGCGGGTAGCTTCACTCCATTACTTGTGAGGAGGGAAACCTATGATTAGCAGATTTGATGCATGAACGTGTAAATCAAAGGCGTCAAACTCAATTTCATTGAGGGCCGCATCAGTGTGGTGTGTGACCCCGGAGGGATGGGGGGTAGGAGGACGTGGCCAGGGTAGGCATGGCCAGCTTGAAGTCACTCGGGTCAGGGGTGCCTGTGGTGGCCCGATCCCTCTGCCAGCGACAACGGACTCCAAAGCTCTGTTTTCACTAGCAGAAGCACCATGGGCCAGTCCTTAGCTGTTTCCAGGGTGGCCCTGTGGGTCAGATCAAAGTACCCCGTAGGCTGGATCCGGTACCTGGACCTTGAGTTTGACACCCATGGTGTAGATCATATCTCCTTCTTTCCATTTCTCCCTATAGTTGCTAGTGCAGTTTTGACCCAAGCCAAAAGGGAAGAGAAGGAAGTCCTATGTCCTACTTCCAAAGCACTGCGCATAATGCACTTTTTTGCTCAATGAAGAGACATAGCAATGCTGAGTTTCAGCACTGTAAGCTATAGCATAATTTTGCCAGACATGGTGTTTTCTCTTCCCCCGTGAAGCCTGGTCCACACCTGGGTGGCTTTTATAGAAAAGTGATGAATGCGATATATACAGTATATAAAGTCGCCCGGGTGACTTCAGAGGTGATAAAGGGGGAAAAAAAGCTTTTGCTATTGGATGATGGGGGAAGAAGGACAAGAAGAATTGGAGGATGGAGAAAGCACTGCTGAGGGTGCCACCCACAGAAATCCTCCACTGAAAAGGGTTGCAGCATTGGAAGAAACCACTAGGGTACCATATACCAGAGTATATTTCAACCTCATAGTACATTGCTGGAACTTGGCCATGAGGGTGAAATATACTCTAGATTATAGTTCTGACAATATGCCAGGAAAAATTGGAATAGCAATGTTGACTTGAAACATATTTCTTACCATTTCGGATGGTCCTTCTACTAATCTTAACACTTCTTATTTCCATTCATGTATGCGTGCATGTGCATGTGTGTGTGTGTGTGTATGTGTATATACACAGAAAAATACAGAAATTCTTTTTTTTCCCAGTGGGAGTACACAATTTCTGTGGTCAGCATCTTTCACAGTTTAATTTATATTGGTTTTGCAGTTTGCCTTAATTGATGTGCTATGAGAAACTTCTAGCTTTGAAAGTCCCTGGAAAGTTCAAAACCCTTATTGTATGCAATATTTGGAGAAGGGATAACAAAACAAAATGGATTGGAAAGTCGTCTTTGTAATGGTAGGACTGAATAAAGGGAAAGAGGCAAGTCTTGTTTTCAAATCTTGCCCATCAGCAGCTGATTTGTTATTTAACAGTTTTGTAATGAAAAGGCTATAAAAAGGGGCCTAATTTCATGCTGTGGGATAAACGTGGAGGAGAGATAGAGAGCAGGATAGAGAGGGGGAAGTGGAGGGAGGAGCAGAACCTTGAAATAGATTGAGCATAGAAGGAAATGAAAAGGGCAATGGCCAAAGTCATCTTCAAGTGACAGATTCAGTCATCTTTACAAATAGGTTCAGATCTTCCCATCATGTAAAAGAAAGAGAGAGGGAAGGAGAGAAAGGAGGCCCAGAAAGTGAGAGGGTGGTCCCTTTGACTTATACATCCAAACTCCAATAAATTATACTCAAGAGATGAAGCCCTCTGAACCCACAGAAAAAGGATTTATTTCCATTATGTAAAAAAATGAGATAAGCAAGTTTTTGACAGCCACGGACCTGTTGCTTCATTGATGGAAATTTGATGCAAGGTGACTGAGGATGCCTCAGACATTTAAGCAGGGTGGGAGTTTTCTGATTGGACAATTTGGAGTTTCTTGCTCCCCCCCCCCCAATTAAGTTAAGTGTATTTAGGTTATACATTACATGGCTAGTACCCAACATTTTTAGAAGCTTAGGATAACAGAGTTGGAAGGAATCTTATAGGTTATCCAGTCCAGCCCCCTGCTCAAGCAGGAGACCCTATATCATGGCTGTCCAATTTCTTCTTGAAAGCCTCCAGTGATGAAGTACCCACAATTTCTGAACACATCTTGTTCCATTGGTTGATTATTCTCACTGTCAGAAAATTTATTCTTATTTCTAGATTAAATCTTGATCAGTTACCATCCATTGTTCTTTGTCTGGCCTTCAGGTTCTTTGGAAAACAGGTTGTCCCATTCTTCTCTGTGACACCCCCTCAAATATTGGAAGACCTACTATCATGTCACCCTGATCCTTCTTTTCACTAGACTAGCCATGCCCAGCTCTTGCAACTGTTCTTCATATGTTTTAGCCTCCAGTCCCCTAATCATTGTTGTTCTTCTCTGCATTCTTTCTAGAATCTCAGCATCTTTTTTATAGGGTGGTGACCAAAACTGGATGCTGTATTCTAGGTGTGGCCTTTCTAAGACTTTGTAGAGTAGTGCTAATACCTCATGTGTTCTTGATTCAATCCCTCTGTTAATGCAATTTAGGATTGCATTGACTTTTTGGGCTTCTGCTGGCTCATATTTAATTGATTATCAAGATCCCTGTCATAGTTACTGCTATAAAGCCAGGTTTCACCTAAGCCATACGTGTAATTTTGTTTTTTCTTGTCTTAAGTGTAAGACTTTACTTTTCTTTACACTGGATTTTGTTTTGTTAGATAGGGTCCAATGTTCAGGTCTGTCGAGATTCCATTTGGTGGTGATGCTGCTATCTATCCCATTTTTTTCTAGCTTACCAAAAAGCAGGTTACAGTCTACTTTGTTGAATATCTTACTGAAGTCTAAGTATACTGTGTCCACAGCATTTCACTTGTCTACTAATTTAGTCACTTTGCCAAAGAATGAAATAAAATTGGTTTGGCATGATCTGTTTTTAACAAACCCATGCTGGTTTGTTTCTATAAGTTCACAGATCTGTTGGTGGTGATTGTTTTATTTTTATTATTATTTATACTTTATTCATTAAACATGAAGCTCAGCCAACTGAACATTCAAAAATGCATCACAAATACCATTGACTGGTGCTAATGGTTGATACGGTTTGCTGCCAGCGTCCTAGGTATCAACCAAGTACCTTCTTAAAATCTAAGATGTTCCGAGTAGTGTAGTTTTTTGCAGTTCTGCTGCAAAATGTTGATGTATCTTGTAAAATTCTTGGACATGGTGCCAAATGCCCCGATGACAATGGGTATCACTGTTACATGCTTCATCTATAGCCGTGTAGTTTCGATCGCCATGTCGCGATATTTCATTATTTTTTCTAGTTCTTTTTCTTCGACTCTGGCATCTCCAGGATCAGCGATATCAATAAACTGTACGTTTCGCCCCTCTACAACCGTGATGTCTGGCGTGATGTGCTCCAAATGACGATCCATTTGTATTAGAAAGTCCCACAAGATCTTCACCTTCTCATTTTTCATAACTTTTTCCACTTTAGGTTCCCATGACTTTCTGGATACAGGTAAATCATATTTTTTACATAGTGACCAGTGGATTAATTTAGCAACTCGGTCATGTCTACCTTTGTAATCAATTTGTGCAATTTTGCTGCATTCACATATTAAATATGAAACAGTTTCGACTTTGTTATTGCAAAGTCAGCAGTTTGGGTTGTCAGTGGATTTTTGTATCTTCGCTTTCATGGCATTAATTTGTAGTGGTTGTTCTTGAGCAGCCAGTATTAAACCTTCGGTTTCTTTCTTGATAGTTCCTATCTTAAGCCATGTCCATGTCAAGTTGTCATCACATTTTCCTTCAATGTTTTTCAAGTGCTGTCCATGCAAAGCTTTGGTTTTCCATCTATTTAATCTGTCATCCAGCTGTTTTTCCTTAGAATCTGCCTTTATTTCTATGGTTTTTATGCTGTTCTCCGTTTTCACAGCCTGCAGCAATTTTTCTGTACTTTGGTTCACATAATCATTCAAACTTTGTTTTTCTTCTTCTACAGTTTGATGGATTTGCAATAGCCCCCTGCCTGCTATTTTTCTTGACAGGTACAACCTGTCGATGTCACTTCGTGGATGTAAAGCATGGTACATATTCAAACATTTGTGTGTTTTCTGGTCCAGGTTTTCCAGTTCAGCCAGAGTCCAGTTGATGATTCCAGCTGAGTAGCGTGTCACTGGAACTGGCCATGTATTAATGGCTTTAATTATGTTTCCAGCATTCAGCTTTGATTTTAATATTTTGCTGACCCTCCTGATGTATTCCTTTTGTGTTGACTCTTTGACTTTTCCATTCAAGATGTTATCTGCTTCCAATATGCCTAGGTACTTATAACCATCATCCTTTGCTAATGCTTTCACTGTATTTCCATTTCCCAGTTCTATTCCTTCTGTTTTTTCCATTTTTCCTCGCCGCATGGACAATATAGCACATTTTTCAAGCCGAAAGTTCATTTTGATGTCACTGCTGAACAGTTGAACTGTGTTGAGTATTGATTTAAGTTCAGTGGGGCTTTTTGCATACACATTTAAGTCATCCATGTATAGTAGATGGTTTATCTTGCCATGTTGGCTTGAGATTTGGTATCCCAGTTTTGTGTTTCGTAGGATTATTGTCAGTGGAATTAATGCAATGTTGAACAGTAGTGGGGAAAGTGAATCCCCTTGGAAGATTCCTCATTTGATGTTGACTTCACCAATGTTCTCCCCATTTGTTGTTACAATTGTTTTCCATTTTTGCATATTTGCTTTCAAAAATGTACAGATATTTTTGCTGATTCCAAAGTTTTCCAGACAGGTGTTAATCCAGCTGTGGGGTAATGAGTCAAATGCCTTCTTATAATCAATCCACGCCATATTTAAATTTGTTTTTTTTTTCTTTTTGCATTTTTTAGTACCATTTTGTCTATGAGCAGCTGATTTTTTGTTCCTCTTGATTTTTTATAATTTCCTTTTTGTTCTACTGGATACAAACTGTTTTCCATCAGATGATTGAATACCGAATTTGCCAGTATCCTTGTAAAACGTTTGAACGTTGTTGGCAGACGAGTGATAGTTGCTTGGTTCTGTGCCTTTTTCTGGATCTTTCATTATCAAGTATGTTCAGCCAGCTGTTAACCATTCTTTGCTTGTTGCATTTTGAAGCATTTGATCAAATTGAGTGGCGATGCAATGATGGAGGATTGTCAGGTGTTTTAGCCAGTATCCATGCAGTTCATCCAGGCCAGGTGCACTCCAGTTCTTGACCTTCTTTGCTTGTTTTGCCACCATGTCAGTTTTTATTACAATATTTTCCATCTTGTGTTGTTTGTTGTTGAATATCTTTGATCCAGGAGGCAGTGTTGTTGTGTTCCACTGGGTTTTCCCACAGTTCTTTCCAAAAGTTCAAAGTTTTTTCTTTACATGGATGAATATTAGTTTGGATTCGATTTTCATCAAGGGACTGGTAGAAGAGGTGTTGGTTTTTTCTGAACTGGACATTTTCACGATATTGTTTTATTCGTCCTTCGTATCTTTCAATTTTCCTTGCTGTTGCTATTGCACGTTGTTTTAGTTCTTCCATAATTTCCGTTATTGTTTTTTCCTCCAGGTTGTATTTTTTTGTGTAAACTATTTTTCAGCTTTTTGTTCTTTAGTTTTCCTTCTTTTAAGAACTTCAGATTGCTGATATCCCCACGTAGTTTTTAAATTTTATTTTCAAGTCGAATTTTCCACTTTGGTGTTCCAGTGGGTTTCTTTTTTGGCATTTTATAACCTAGTTCTGCAGTTATAACGGCGGCTGTGCTATACATTAATTGGTTGGTTTCATATAGTGGGCTGGATGGGATGGGATGGAAGTTAAAATGTTGTTCACAGTAGTTAACAGATCTTTCACTTGTTTGCTATGCCCTTCGTGAATGATAGGTAGTGTTTTTCTTTCTACATTTTCTTTGACGTGGTTTTCATTTTTTTATTTCAGCATTTTTGCTAGATCACTTATCTCTACACTTTCAAGTTGTTGCACAGGAGGGTCTTCATCCTGTATGTTTGTTTCTTCCACTGGCTGGTCAATTTGTTCAGGTGTTGGACCAATTTCTTCATCTTGTTCATCATCACTTGTTGTTTTCTTTTTAGCCAATATTTCTAGATGTTGCATTTTCGCTTGTGTGAAAACTTTCTTACAGATGATGAAGCGCCTTTGATCCATTAATCTTTGTTCACTTATGTGACTTTCCGGGTGTTGTTCCTTCCACAGTTGCATCATTCTTTTTTGAAATCCCCTGGCTGTTGGTTCTACCTGGTAGTAATATTTGAGGATTTGTCGATTTTCTTCTGTTGTCCAAGTTTTGCGTTTTGGTTTCAGTCGCTTTGCAGTTGCACACCCTGGTTCCCTGGCAATAACAACTGAGCCCTGTAGCCCCTTTTTTGACAGATGTCCAGGAGCCATAGCATCTGATGTGGTCCTTGTTGACCCGGGCGATGACCGATCCAAAGTGGAATTTTGTTGGTTTCCCCTCATCAGTAGTTATGGTAGGTGCCTGGGTTGGTTCTCAGTGCTAAGCCACTACTAATTCAAGGATGATAATATCATAACTGTAGGAACCGCACCAGATAGCTGGCCAGGCCCAGCCATGGCAGGAAAGAGGCCTACCTTCCTGTTGGTTGTAGGAAGGAGGATCAGGAACGGGGGGAAGGAAAGGAGCCTACATTCCTGTTGGTGGTAGGAAGGAGGATCAGGAATCCTTCTAAATAAAAATAAAATTATTGTTGTTATTGTTATTATTATGTGGTTAATCTTTGGTGAGATTCATACTCTTTGGGGCTGGTTGGTAGCTCAACAGCTCGAGTCCTAACCAAGGACCTAGGAACTGTTAAGGTAACGTCGGAGGATATAAGTTGTTCCAAATATGGTGGTTTTTTGTAGAGTCAGAACGTTCAAGTCAGGTAAATTTAGAATTTTCAAATAGCGAAGTAGCCCTTTAGGTATTGCTCCAAGGGCTCCAATTACAATTGGGACAACACATGATTTCTTTTTCCACAGTCACTCAACCTCAATTTGCAAGTCCCGGTATTTTGTGGTTTTTTTCTTGCTGTTTATCTTCAATTTGTGCATCACCAGGTATTGCAATGTCAATGAACGATACTTTTTTCTTTTCAGTTATGGTTATGTCAGGTGTGTTGTTGGCCAAGTGCCTGTCAGTCTGGATTCTGATGTCCCACAAGATCTTGACTTTCTCATTCTCTAAAACCTTCTCAACCTGATGTTCCCAGTGGTTTTTGCTGTACTCAAATACAAACTTTTGGCACAATTTCCAGTGAATAATCTTAGCAACCCGGTCATGGCATTGTAGGTAGTCAGTTTGTGAAATTTTGCTGCAACCACTGATCAAGTGGTCGACTGTCTCATCTTTCTCATTACAGAGGCGACATTTGCTGTTGGTGGTAACATGTTGCATTTTTGCCTTCATGTAGTTTGTGGCTAAGGCTTGTTCTTGAGCTGCCAAAATAAAGCCTTCTGTTTCTTTTTTCAGTACTCCTGATCTTAACCAGTTCCAAGTTAGTTTTTGGTCAGCTTTGCCTTCAATACTTTTCAAGTATTGGCCATGCATAACTTTGCTTTTCCAATTTTCAGCTCGCTTCTCAATTACTTCTTTCTTATATTCAGCTTTTAACTGAGTTGTTTTATAGTTTCTTTTTGCGTGAAGACCGATGCAAAGAATGAGTTAAGCAGCACTACTTTCTCTCTACTACCTGTTACTTCCTTGCCATCTTCTCTCTTTAGTGGACTGACTGTTTCCTTGACTCCCCCCCCCCTATTATTTATATGTTGAAAGAAACTTTTTTATTATCTTTTGACTTTTGTTGAAGTCTTTGTTCATTTTGAGCTTTTGCTTTCCTGACTTCATCTTTGCAGATTCTGGCTATCTGCTGATATTCTGCCTTAGTTATGTGTCCCTCTTTCCATTTTTTGTACTTTTCCTTTTTGTCTTTCAGTTTATCAGAGAGATATTTATGCAACCATGCTGATTTCTTTTTGGATTTCTTGTTTTTCTTTTTCAGTAGTCTTGTGCTGGACTGGACTTTTATGATAATATTTTTCAGAGTTTCCCAAGCTTCTTGGATTGTTTTCCCCTTTAGGATTTTCATCCAAGGAACCTTTTCTAAACTATCTCTGAGTTTGTTAAAATCAGCCTTTTAAAATCTAAGACTCTCACATGATTATGGTCTATTGCTTGTATTTGCATATGTTATATTCCAGTATGACATGGTAATTCTCACTCAAGATTCCTATAATTTCAGTTCCTTCTATCACTTCTTCTCAGTTAGTAAGAATTAAGTCCAGCATGGTTATCCCTCTAGTTCCCTCCTCTACCTTTTGGACAACAAAATTATCAGCTAGGTTTGTCAGGAACCTGTTCAATCTCTTACTTGATGCAGAATTAATCTTCCAGTTGATACCAGAGTAATTAAAGTCCCCCATTACTATTATAGTATGTTTCCTACCTATAATTATTAGTTGGTTAGCAACAAGTACATCTATTTTTTCTGCTTAGTTGGGGACCTGTAAGGGAGTGATGCAAAAGAACTGCATTCACATCTGCCAGTTCTTTAAGGTACCCTTAGGATTCTGTAAGATCAACGGTTGGTCAACCTGAGCAGCAGTCTGGTAAACTTGGTCCATTTAGTTTGGCAACATCTGCACTACTAGCCAAGATTTTCCAGGTTTCTAAAGGGATAGGGGATGTGCTTGACTAATTTGGGGGGAGGGTGTTTCCCATGTAATATGGAGTTTTCCCCTACAAGGGATAATGGAAGCAATTGGTACCAGGAGGAACTAATGCACAGAATCCCATAATTAGAATCTGGAGAGCTTAACCTACATTAGCCATGCAATAGCACTTATATAGTTATATATAACTATATAATATAGTTATATAGCGCTTCATGGTGCTTTACATCCCTCTCTAAGAGGTAATGAAGTCACAATGAAGAAGCAATGATGAAGTTGCAAATAATAGTAATAATTAAAAAACAAAAATCTAGGACTTTCCACGGGAGGACTCACAACCCATTTGCCATTTTCTCTTTAGCCTCTTTACCCTGCTTACTTTTTCCTGCCATCTGACTGATAATCACCAGTGATGAGGGAGTTGGACTAGAAGACTTCCAAGCTCCCTTCCAATTCTGTTTTATGTTATTCTGCTAATATCTTTCCTTGCCTTGGTTAACAAGAAAGTCATTACATTCAGTAGGCAGAAGTAGCCAAGACACTCTCCCTAATCACACCCAATGCTACTCTGCTCAATCCGAGTCTCTCCACCTATGTGGCTCCAAAGAACGCCATTGAGGCCAAGATAATTCTGCCTCTTTCTGAAGGAAGAATCTATGTAACAGTAACAGAGTTGGAAGGGACCTTGGAGAACATCTAGTCCAACCCCCTGTTCATGCAGGACACCTGTACTAGGCATTCGAACTGCCAAACTGCCAACTTTTCTGATCGATAAGCTCAGTGTTTTAGCCACGAGCCACATAGTCAGGCTCTGAGCCACCTAGTCAAGCTCATCTCCTTACAGGAGAGATAGGGATGACTTCAGAGGAATGGAAAGGTGTCAGGGCAACAAGTCCTCATCTAGCAGTTCTGTATCATTCCCCAGTTTTGAGTGGAGAATCCATCGGCTGAATTTGATGCATGCGTTTCAATGCACAACTTTCTTTACAGTTTGCCTTGACTTCTGAGGATTTTCAAGATGTTGTGTCATTTTGTCTATTCTCTAACTGCCACAAACTTTCCATAGTGGTTTACTGCATAAAAGCAATGCCATTCATAGTCAACGATATTCATAACACCACATTAATATGCATAGCAATTTTAACTGAACCCATTACAATAACATACAATCTTAAAATGCCCCTCAGCCAAAAAGAAAATCAATAAAAATTCAGACAATAGAATGTCTTTGGCTCCCCCCCCCCCCCTGTTTTTCACAAAACCTTTTAAAAGCAACCCTAGTTTGGGCCTGGCTTATATGTCTTGAGAGACAAATCTCAGAACCATAACTGTGATGGGCCTGGGCTGAATAAATGGCATAAATAAAACACCATCCAATTTAAGGGACATCCACGGATAATAACTTTGTGGGTCTCCCCCTCCCTCATGGTTAATCTTTCCCCTTGTTATTTCTCCTGGTTTTTTTTTTAATGTACAATGAGTAAATGGCAGGATATAGATCAAACAAGCCAAAAGACAGATAAATAACAGGCCTTCCTGTTGGGTGAAAACAAATGTTGGGTGGCTGGAGATTTTTATTTCAGAATTGAGTGTATGTGTGTGTGGGGGGGGGTGTTAAGCTGCCCTCAAGTCAGTTTTGACTCTTCTCACTTCCCAGACAAGTCCTTAATAATAATAATAATAATAATAATAAATATTTATTTCTTAGCTGCACCCTCTCCCGAAGGACTCGGGGCGGCGTACAATGAAACATATGAAATAAATATGGACAAAACAAACATATAACAGAGACATATACCGAGACATACACAAGGAGGAGGTCGGCTGATAAATAAAACAATTAAAATACAATATTTAAAAACCCCTAGATAATTAAATATAATTAAAATACCCAGTAAAAGCCCGTCAGGAGCGATATGGTTAGATCAAAGTTGAGCCAGGCCAGCTGCTTGGAATAGGTGGGTCTTAAGCTTAATACGAAAGGAGCGGAGGTCAGAGGTATTCCTAATATCCGGAGGGAGGTCATTCCACAGGGCTGGGCCCGCCACAGAGAAGGCTCTACTCCTAGGCGCCGCCCCCCGACACTGTCTTGTGGACGGCACCTGGAGGAGGCCCTCTCTGTGCGAGCGGATTGGTCGCAGGGATGTATGGGGCAGAATACGATCCCGCAAGTAACTAGGTCCTGAGCCATGGAGCGCTTTAAAGATTATTATCAAAACCTTGAAACGCACCCGATAGACCACAGGAAGCCAGTGCAGCTCGCGCAGGAACGGTGTCACATGGGAGTACCTAGTACTCCCCATAATTACCCGCGCGGCTGCGTTCTGGACCAACTGTAGCCTCCGGGTGCATTTCAAGGGAAGCCCCATGTAGAGAGCGTTACAGTAGTCCAAGCGAGACGTCACCAGCGCATGAGTGACTGTGCGTAAGGCGTCCCGGTCCAGTAGGGGGCGCAATTGACGCACCAGGCGAACCTGGTGGAACGCCCCCCTTGCCACGGCTGTCACATGGTCATCCATGGACAGCCGGGCATCCAGGAGGACGCCCAAATTGCGCGCCCGCTCCACGGGGGCAAGTTGAATGCCCCCAATGGCCAATGATGGAATTAATTGGCTGAACCGGGGAGCTGGTACCCACAGCCACTCCGTCTTGGAGGGGTTGAGCTTGAGTCGGTTGTCATCCATCCAGATCCGTACGGCTTCCACACACCGGGACATCACTTCGATGGCCTCGTTGGGGTGGTTCAGGGTGGAAAAGTACAGCTGAGTATCATCAGCGTACAGATGGTATCCCACCCCGAAACCACGGATGATCTCACCCAGCGGCTTCATATATGTGTTGAAGAGGAGTGGCGAGAGGACCGACCCCTGTGGCACCCCACAAGTAAGGGGGCGTAGGGTCGACCTCTCTTCTCCTGCCAACACACGCTGCGTCCGGTCAGAAAGGTAGGAGCCAAACCACCGCAAAACGGTGCCCCGGACCCCCAGCCCCTCCAGCCGGCGCAGCAGGATACCATGGTCGATGGTATCAAAAGCCGCCGAGAGGTCTAATAGAACCAGGATAGAGGAACAACCTCTGTCTCTGGCCCTCCAGAGATCATCCACCAACGCGACCAAGGCCATCTCCGTGCTGTGACCGGGGCGGAAGCCGGACTGGTGCGGGTCTAGATAATCATTTTCCTCCAGATGTCATGGAAACTGGTAGGCCACCACACTCTCTACAACCTTTGCCAAAAAGGGAAGGTTGGAGACAGGACGATAATTGGCCAGCTCCAAAGGGTCCAGGGAAGGCTTCTTGAGCAAGGGTCTCACCACCGCCTCTTTCAAGGCGGCCGGGAGAGACCCCTCGCTCAGCGAAGCATTCACTAGGCCCAGGAGCCAGTCTCGTGTAACCTCCCAGGATGCCAGTACAAGCCAGGAGGGGCACGGGTCCAATAAACATGTGGTGGGTCACAGTCGTCCACGCAATCTGTCCAAATCCTCGATGGCAACCAAGTCAAACTCCTCCCAGATCGATACCTCAAGACTCGCCATGGACGTCTCCATTGGATCACTGACAGGAACCCAATCTCTCCGGATTTGTGCGATTTTATCCTGCAGATATTTACCAAATTCCTCTGCCCTGCCCTGTAGGGGGGCCTCCCGCGGCCTCTGAAACAAGAGGGAGCGGGACACCCGAAACAGGGCGGCAGGGCGGTTCTCTGCGGATGCAATGAGAGTGGCACAATATTGGCGTTTGGCCACTCTCAATGCCACAAGGTACGTCCTTAAATGGGCTCGTGCCTGTGTTCGATCAAATTCGGAGCGAGAGGATCTCCAACGACTCTCTAGATGTCTCTTGCGGCACTTCATCACCCTTAGCTCCTCGGTAAACCAAGGGGCTAGGGTGGATCGTTGCCGCCGGAGAGGCCGCAAAGGCGCCACCCGGTTCAAGGCCCCGGTAGTTGCATTATTCCACGCAACTACCAGGTCCTCTACCCGGGGGCGGGTCAAGGTTACAGGAGGTGGCCCAAGCTCCGTCTGGAACCTATCAGGTTCCATCAGGCGCCTGGGGCGGAACCATCTAGAACTTTCCGGTTCCGCCTCCCCGCAGCGGGAGGTAGCACCCGGGAAGTCAAGACGGAGGAGTGAGTGATCTGACCATGACAGGGGAGTGATGGTTAAGTCCCCTCCTCCCAGATCACTCAGCCACTGGCCAGAGACAAAAACAAGGTCCAGAGTGTGTCCTCCCTCGTGTGTCGGGCCCTGAATCATTTGAGTCAGGTCCATGGCTGTCATGGAAGCCATGAACTCCCGAACCCCCTCTGATGCTTCTCCCATCGATGGCAGGTTAAAATCCCCCATCACTAAAAGTTTGGGGGTCTCAACCGCCACCGATGCGATCAGCTCGAGGAGTTCAGGCAGGGCCGCTGATGTATAGCGAGGAGCCAGGTATACTATCAGCAGGCCCAACTGTCTCCCAGGCCCCCATTTCACAACAAGGGATTCACATCCGGACGTCTGTGGCACAGTAGACTCCCTCGGCTCTAAGTCCTCCCAAATAATTGCTGCCACCCCACCGCCCCTTCCCTGGGCCTGGGGCTGGTGAAATGCTCGGTAGCCTGGTGGGCACATTTCGACGAGGGGAAGACCTCCCTCGTGGCCCAACCAGGTCCCTTGCAGTTTCTTGGCAAGTTTTTTTTTCAGAAGTAGTTTTCCCTTGGCTCCTTTTGAGAGAGAGTTACTGGTCCAAAGTCACTCAGCTGGCTTGTGCCTAAGGCATAATTAAACTTCATAGTTGCTTGGTTTCTAGCCTGATATCTTAACCACTGTGCCAAACTGACCCTCTCTCAGGAAAAATAGGGTATAAAAATGAAATACATTTAGAAGGGCCCCCTTGCTTGTTCCTTCTACAAATTATAGAATCCACAGTGTTACTGTATGTTTACTTAGGAGTCCCAAAGGTGCTTTTTTCAGGAGGCAACTGGACTTTCTTGTTTTTCTTTGAAGACGTTTCTCTTCTCATCCAAGAAGATTCCTCAGCTCTGACAGGATAGTCAGCAATGGAAGGATTTATACTCCTTGCAGACAGCTGGTTATTCGCATCCTGTTAAAGGGTCATTGAAGCACTTGGAGATTTATCTGTGTCCTCGGGGTCACCTGAGTAGTGCTCCTTGTTCCCGTAGTCTTTAATTTTTTCCTCTGGAAATCCATTCATACTCCCACACCATTCAAAGGCTGTTAATCCAAAATTGCATGGCTAAAGGTCTGTAGAGATACCACAGATGATGAACATCCTTTGGGAGTAAGAATGGATTTCCAGAAGAAAAAAATACAAACTACAGGAACCATTTGCACTACTCAGGTCACCCTGAGGGCACAGATAAACCTCCAAGTGCCTTAATGACTCTCTAAAAGGATGCAGATTACCAGCTGTCTGCAAGGAGTATAAATCCTTCCATTCCCCACTATCCTGTCAGAGCTGAAGAAGCTTCTTGGATGAGAAGTGAAATGTCTTCAGAGGAAAAAACAAGAAATTCCAGTTGCCTCCTAAAAAAGCACCTTTGGGACAACCATGACCTGGATGACTGAGAATCTCTACAGTTTAGTTAGGACAGTGGTGGGCAACCCGCGGCTCGGGAGCCACATGCGGCTCTTTACACCCTTTAATGCGGCTCTTCTGTGTGCCGGGTGCCCGCTCCCCTCCCTCCTCTCGGGCTTCGGAGGGAAGCTTCTGCAAAAGCCCGGGTGAGTGACAACCAATTTTGGTCCTATGACTGCAGAATGCTGCAAAATACCATAAATGCAGGCCAGTTGTTGAGTGTTTCAAATGTGATTGGAACACTCAACAAGGTGACCACAGTGTGTGTGTGTGTGTGTGTGTGTGTGTGTGTGTGTGAGAGAGACAGACAGACAGAGAGAGGAACAGAGAGAGGGAGTGAAGGAGGGAATCAGAGAGAGACTGACAGACAGACAGACACACACACACACACAGAGGGAGGGAGAGAGGGGGAGGGAGGGAGAGAAAGATAGACAGACAGAGAGAGAGACACACACAGAGTGAGTGATTAAGTGAATGAGTGAGAGACAGACACACCCACATACACAGAGTGACAGAGAGAGAGGAAGGGAGGGGAGAGAGACAGAGGGAGAGACAGAGACAGACATACACACACAGAGAGTGAGTGAGAGACAGACAGACAGACACACACACACAGAGTGACAGAGATGGGGGGGAGGGAGAGAGAGGCAAAGAGCCAGAGAGAGAGAGAGAAAGAAAAAGAAAAAAAGAAAGAAAGTGGGAGAGAGAGATGAAATTAAAAACAACAACATACAAACCTGACTTACTCAAACTATCCAAGGAAATGCAAGGCCAATGTTCACATTAGTGGTTGTGACTTTGTCAGTCAATGTCAGGATGTAATTTTCTCTACATTGTAAGGCAAATTTTACGGAATTTAACGTTATCGATAAATAATATCGTTCTAAAGTTTTTGTTTTATTAGTTGTGTTATTTGTATCCTCCCGACCTATGTGGATACTTGCATGCAGAATATTCTCAATAAAAACTTATTGAAACTAAAAACAGTGTACCATCCTATGTATTTTCGGTTTTAAAAATGCGGCTCTCAAAGTAAATTTCAATCGTGGTTTTGGCGAGATTTGGCTCAGTTGAAGAAAAAGGTTGCCCACCACTGAGTTAGGAGGTTCTTATTAACTAGAGCAAGGTAGCAAACGGTGCTCTCCCCCAGCCCCCAAGATGTTGGTGTGCCACAAATCTGAGCATCTCTTGTCATTGATCAGGCTGGTTATGGCTGCTGTCATGCAGCATTATCCAAAGAGCTGGATTCTCCACCTGTGTTACAAAGATTTATTTATGGACTTCCATATGAACTGGTGTTAAAATGAATAAGCTTGAGAGCCATGCTATAATTTTGTAGAACCACTGTCTCCCAGTTTTCAAGGACTTGGCAAAGTGTTTTGAATCTAAGATGAATGATTTATGGAAAAGAAAAGCTAACATCACCCATCTTGCACACGACGATGCATATCCAACTGAGCTTCCCAAAAGAGAACAAAGAGCACTTGGTCTCATCTGATCATCTTCCAAGCATGAAACCAATCTTGCCTGCTTCTTTGCTATCACAACCTTTTTTTCAGTTATTAAAAACTACTCAGGCATTTAATCAGGACAAAAGAGTGAAAATGTGCTTCAACTCAGTAAATTAAAGGAGATAAAACTTTTATTAAAACACACATAAATCATTTGTTAAGAGTGAGATATGTTTACTCAGCCTCCGCAGCTGAGCTTCTGGGCAACATAAAGCTGAGTGAAAATGATTGGGAGGAGAAATTGGGATGGCAGGAAGCCCACACTCTATATTTGGAGAGCCTTTAGAAGCTGATATTTGCAGACCCATTTTTCTCCAATCATGGATCATGAAATGAATTAGCCAAGTATGAACTTTTGGCCATGGTGGCTGAGAACCATGGGCAATGTAATCCAGTCCATCCATAGTATACCAGGATAGGGAAAACTGAATTACACTGCCGATGCTTTTCATGAGATACAAGCAGCGTTGTGTTTTATACTGCTTATTTGTGAAAAGGTGTGTAGTTCAAGTCCTAGTACCGTAGTAATGATGTAAAATATAGTGGGTTGCTGTTTGGGATTGAGCTTTTCAAGTAGTTTTCCCCAATTCTGGAATGCCCTCCATCACAAGGAACAACTCAACTCTAATTTTGGCATTGTGCAAAAACATTTTGATCTTCCTAGGCCTTTTAACAGTATACTTTAATATTTTATCAACTCTGCAGAGTTAATTCACTTTACTTCGGTTGCTTTACTTTTTGCTGCTTAGAAATTGTAGCTGTTTGCATTATTAGCTGCCGCCGCCGTTGGTTTGCATTTTTAATTTATGTTTTTAGGTAGTGATTTGAATGTATTTGTGTACGTCCCCTGGAGAATAACTTCATTGTGAGTAGGCAAAACATAGGAAAGTTTTAAATAAGTAAAGACCAGCCCCCATGTGTTGGATACAGATTCAAGTCTAACTTTCTGCCTGAAAGTTGTTTATATGCAATGCATTAATTACAGTTTGCTAGTTGTTTATGAAAAGAATTAGCATACATTTCTGTCACCTGTATTTTAGATTGCCACAATCCAAAGAAGGCTGAATTACATTCAAACAATCATATTATTCCTTTTAGAAGGATAAGTAGTGTTGTGCAAAGTACATGAAAGGAACAAAAAATGTTACGCCAAAAATGTTTAAGGCATGAGATAAGAACAGGAAGAAGCAGCAGAGGCAAAACCTATTCATACCACCCCATTGACTGTATCTCACCATACTTTTTTCCCTTGCTGACTTTCCATGCCAAGCCCATGCATTGACTCATTCATTACCTTTTATTCTTTTTGAGAATCTCATTGACTCCATCCATCCATGACATTTTAGCCCTTTCCCTTGGCTCTCAGAACACTGCATCTATTTCCTAGTTGGTGGCATGCAGGTAACAATAGCTTGACCTGTCAGTTAATCTATATGAGAAATCCTAGCTTGCCCTGAAGAATATGTATATGCTGGGGTATATATGAAACCCATTTTTATGCTCATATAATATTGCATTGTATTGAACTTTCTGAAAGCATTGATCAGGTCTTAGTATAATAACCATTACATTCTGTTTCCAGAGCTGGCTATGCAAATCTATGAAGATGCCTCCTATTTTCATCAGAATGATGCCATATCTTTGTGTGTACACACATGCTTACACACACACACACACACACACACACACACACACTGATGGGGGTGGTTGTAGCAAATGTTCTTGGTTTATATGAAACATTAGCCATGGTTTAAGACGGAGGTAAAATGTGGTGGTAATTAAAATGTTGGACTAGAGTTGGGAAGATCCAGATTCAAGCCATAGAAGATTCCAGTCTGCCATGGAAATACATCTGGATGACTTTGAACTAGTCATTCTGTAAGCTCATTCCATCTCAGTGGATTGTTATTTTGAGGATAAAAAGAAGGGAGATTCCCCTGCGAGTGGGGTAGGATTTTAAGAGCTAAAATACATAAACATTGAAGACTGGGCATCAGCTTCCTCTCCTTTCAAAGTTTTATCTCTTGGAGGCCAATTGGGGAATAATGTTTATTTGCATCTTCACTCAGTTTCCATCCTACAGGACCTATACAGTGATCAAGCAAATGTTTGCAATTATCTTTTTTTCTAGCTGACATTTCCCTCTGGGGCCTCAGAAAGCACTTAAATCTCCTTTGAGATATGTTGCAGGTTTCCCCTCTCCCTTTCTTTGGAGAGAACACGGGGAAAGAGATTTTTAAACTTCAAAAGACCTCCTCACTTGAGCTTTCACCAGAGAAAAGCTACAGATTAGATGCTGTGCAGAACCAGACTGAAGCGGGGAGATGAAGGCAGCTTAATGTTTTAAAGAGGAATGAAAGGGAAACAGATCACTGGAGATGTGGGCACTATTCCCTTTGTGTCCCAGGATCAGGCTACAGACAGAGAAACCTACAGCAAAATGTCTTAACCTTGGCTTCTCTATTTCACAAACTTTGCAATCAACAGCAAAATGTATAGTTTTGGCAATTGCTCAGGGCTGAGGAAAGAGCCAACGGTGTCCCGAGGACCTACAGCAACCGAGATGGAACAAATGTCTCTCCATTTTACATGCCAAGTTGCCCTTTTTTCCATCTCCCATTTTCCTCTGCAACCCTGACGATCAGGTTACTTGTCATCTCACTAGGATTTATTTCCTGCCTTAGCACCATCCGAAAGAAAAATTGGAAACAGAGAGCAGAGAAAAAGGAACAAGAAGTGAAAATAAACTTGGCAGGCAAGAAAAAGGTTAAGCGATGCAAATGTTCTATCATGCTTTAGGATTATGGGCATTAGCCTAAACTATTGGAAATCCCCTAAGAAATTACTCTGGGCAAATTGTTTTTGCTGATTGCACTTCAGCTTCTTTAAATCAGAGGTTGCCCTTATTCATAGGGCATCAAATTAAAACTGGGTGCAAATGGCTTTATATCTTGTGGTCACCAATTGCCTCCAGAGGAAAAATGTTTATGCCCTTAGCGGTACCAGTAGCAATACTTTTAAAAGAATTAGAGACGATCAGAGAAGATTTAATTGAAGCATGAGAAGTCATGAATATTAACTAAGAAGAAATTTCCTGACACTTAGAACAAGTAATCAGTTGAACAACGTGCCTCCAGAAGTTGTGAATGCTACAACACTGGAAGTTTTTAAGAAGAGATTAGATAACCATTTGTCTGAAGTGGTATGGGTTTTCCTGCCTAAGCAGGAGGTTGGACTAGAAGAACTCCAAGGTCCCTTCCAACTCTGTTAAATTAAATATTGCAAACTGCTGAATACATGATTCAACAAGAAAGATAAGGCATTCATCTAGCATCTGTGGCCACCACCCAACAATTTCTCCTTAAGAATGCCCATAAAGTTTTCCCTGGCTTTGAAATAATGTCTCAAGTACGTTCTGTTTCATCAAACTAAACAACATATGATTTTTTTTTTTAAAAAAAAGAAGGATCCTTGATCTGCTCAGTAAGACATCAAGCCTGGTTGGATCATAAGGATACAGCATGATCTGCCTTGAATGTTTTTTAAAAATCATGACATACGTTTAATAAAATAAAATAATAAAACAAAAGTTGAATGTGGGCCTTCAAGTAGTTCCATATATTCTTGAATGCATCAAGGGGAGAGTGAGAGTATTGTGGAACCTTTTCCCAGGTAGTGACAAAGTATGAAGTCATCAAGTGAACAGACCAGTTAAAGTGACCCAACAGGGAGACAGATTAGAGGTAGCAAGAAATGTTTTGCAGTGTCACAGGGCATACTGTCCAAAAATAGAACAAAATGAGACCAAGTTGCAAATAATTTGCATACAGTAAAAGTTAATTTAAGAAAAAAAACTATATTCAAATTAATCTTGTTGCGATTCCTGTATCTGATTTGGCCAATGTGATATTTGACCTGGAGATATTGGTGCTTGTCATGGATCGCTTTATTCTCAGGGTCAATCACAGCAAACCATCATGATGCCAAAAAAAATGACCCATATACAATGCAAATGCCACTATGACACCTTTTCAAGGAATAAATTGCAGCCTTTGTAAGATGTCACCTTTGTGTCCCCATTGCACTTCCCTGAACTCGTATATACACCGCGTTTATTTCTTTATAATAAAAGTTACCTTTAGAGGAGTTTTCTCTGAAAAATGGCCTGATCGTGGTCATCACAACCAGTATGATGTTACTGGTTGGGTTTCCACATGGTACTAAACAGTAAAGTGGATTGTCTGGTTTGGGCAAGTGTAATGTTTGAACCTTGCTTTTCTAAAATATATGCTATGGCTTGGTGCTGTGCATTAACTTGGCTACTGTGACTAATGCAGTAAGTCAAGCATTAACATCAAGTGTTAAGTCTGGTCGGTGACCATAATAAAATTTCTGCTCTGTTTTGCACTGTTTGTTCTACAGTGGTCTAGTGAACTCAACCACTTTCCAGCTTTTTATACATGGTGTGGTCCCATTCTACGACCAGACATTATTCGCAGCAGCAGCAGCAGAAGCCCATTTTACTTTCGATCCCTCTGCATGTCTACTGCTCTTTATCCCCATCTTCTAGCATCCTAGACAATTAGAACTGCCCCAGTGTCTTTGCTGAACTTTTAATATGTTGCCTGTGGGATTGTTGTTCTTTTTGTGCTCATTTCAAACGTTATTAGATCCTATGCACCTGAATCTGGGAGTACTGGCTGCTATTATTATTATTATTATTATTATTATTATTATTATTATTATTATTATTATTATTATTATTATTATTATACCTGGGAAATTAACTACATGCCTCCAAATGATCTCTTCTACACAACTGCTGAAGGCCTCTTCCTCCCAGCCCCTATTTATTTTCCCTTTGCATCTGGCAGCATCCTCTACACCAAAATAATCATATGCCTATCTTTCCCAGTCAGCAAATATGTAAGGGTGAGAGCTACAATCCTTTCAGACCTTCTGCTTGCCATCATTAAATTACAATCAATGATTTATGAATAGCTGGCTCATTTCCTTGAGAGGTTCTTAAAGATTCCCATTTATCAAGATGACCCCCACCTGCCAATCATTGTCCTGCCATCACTCTTTAAGTGAGATGTTGCCATGTGGAGCCATACAGGGCAGCTTTATCCAGACCGAGCTTTCCTGATATAGTCGGAGGATCCCGACTCCCCAGGCCTTGTGCCAGGCCCAACTATGGCAAGCTCTAGAATGAATGGAGAAGTTGCCATTCATTCAATCTCATTATGGGTTGTGCCAAATGCATTTCTTCTTGTTTTTTCCTCTTGCAGGACTGCAGCCAGATAGCTAGCAAAGGGAAAGTAGCACCGTAAACAATACGAGTTCATGGATCATATTGTGAACACAAAATTCTAAGCACAGAATGAGGAGGAAAGATTGATGGCTGTTTGAGAGTGCTGTCAAGGACTCCAACAGCAGCAGGAAATCTGCAGGTCTTCAGTGTGGCCCATAGCTGCACAGATGTAGGCAGGATTTATTTCTAATTTGCAGGTGATTAAATAAGCTCATCTTCCCAAACAAGATTTTCATACCTGGACCCAGAGGTTGAATGCCAGCTAAACCACCACTTCTTATTCACGCTAAAATTCGTTCTTTTTTGTATGGACACCCTATAAAACAAAAATTGTTGCCATGTTTGACTCATCCTTACAAAGTACTGGGAGCTCACCGTGAATGTCTTTCCCTCATAACAGAGAGCCATATGGGCTGGAAATACATTTTTCTTTCTATAATTGGTTTTTTGTTTTTCTGTTTTTGCTCTTGTTATTATAATCCAAAGCACACGATCTGTTTGCTCAAGAATTCCAAAAAGAATCCCCTGACATTAGAAAATTAGTGACAGAGCCCCTTCTACTCAGCTCATTAGAAATGTAAGATATAAGAGACATAAAGAAAAATAGACGGATGAACTGAACCCCAACATTTGGAAGAGATGTAGAACTGAGGAACTAGAAATCGTATCAGCAGGAATATTTCTTTTTAAAAAAATACTTCCTTCTGCTAACACAGGGAAATGAACACCACATTCTTACACCAAGCAGCACAATAAATAAACAAGATAGATTCTGCAGCATTGGGGGTGGGAAGGTCAGAAAGTTTCAGATTCACTCCTCCTTGTCTTCTAGATTGTGCTTGCACCACAAACAATATTGGCAAACCACGAAAGTACCTTGGCAACCTTAACAATACTTTTAAACCTCTTCAGCCGTCAACCCTGGCTGTTAGTCAGGTTAATAAAGGGTGTCATAGCTCAAATAAACCACAGGGCACCATGTTAGAGAGGTTGAGGAAGACAGACATTCTGACTCTGTGGAAGGTGGATATTAACATTTTTGGCCTTTTCATCCTGGCAATGATGGTGGTGGTGAGGATGAATGTCATCACCACAATGATTGTGATTTTAGTGCTGCCGAAGGATACTTCTTGCACAGCTGCACATTCTCAAGGAATCCTACAGGCAATAAGAAGAGTCAAGATTTAAAACATCCAACGCAGCTATTAGAGCTAAAAACAATGTGCTCGTAACTTTGAACCCTTCAGTACAGCCCCAGGCTTCCCTCGTCTTTCTTGCCCTCTGCAGCAGTTTTGCAATGCTCAAGTGTCCTCGTTGCTACTCCAGCTAAGCTTGACCAGCAGAAACTGTGAATTCTTTGCTGCTTTTCTTTGGGTTTCAAAGAAAACCCATTAACTTCTCTGTTGGCAAAGCTGTCCTCTAGTCCCACCTAAAGTATATAGAGAGATGCTATGATGCCTTGGCTTCAAGAAGAAGGGAGAAAATTTCAGGAGATGGGTTGTGGAGGGAACTCCCGCCCAGTGGTGGGATTCAAATAATTTAACAACCAGTTCTCTGCCCTAATGATTCCTCCAACAGCCAGTTCAACAAACTCCTCAGAAAGTTAACAACCAGTTCTCCCAAAGTGGTGCAAACTGGTGGAATCCCACCATTGCTCCTGCCCCTGAGAAAACCCCTGCCCCATAGCTCTAGAGGACATACCACTAAAGTGTTCACAGCATTTCCTTGAGACCAGGAATTGGATGGCTACGCTACTGGAAATCTTGCCATGTCCATAGGGGTAATGAGGGCACAGGGGTGCAATGTTTTGGTGTCAAAGTGTTTTGTTTTCAGGTGGAATGAATCAGGATGATTTTGGCATCAGAGCCACAGGATTCCTTTGAGCAGTAATCCAGATTAGGAAAAGAAAGGTGACAGAGCAAACATGACCGGGCATGTAGCCTACAGTGTAATTCCTTAAATCAAATCCATCTTTTCCTGGGGTCACACAATGGAACAAGCCCAAGTAAAGGCGCATCTCTTTGAAGGAGCTGTCAAAGCACTTTTTTGCCTTGGAATTCAAATCTCAGCACACACCTTAAGAGAATTTGAAATTTGAGAAAACGTACCATCGTAAGAAACGTTCATACCAATGATTACTCATTCCATCATGGTACTGAGAAATGTTCTTTTATGATACTATTTCTATCCATTGTTCAATTCAAGTCTCTCCCTCCTTTGAGCAAATGTCCACTGCCTTGATTTCAACCACTTACAGTAAATAGTATGAAATGATTTGCATTGTGTCCTTCTCTTAGAAAAAAATGAGTTGATCTCTTAATGTATCAGGAAAGGAAGTGTGTGTGTGTGTGTTTGAATGCATGCGTGTAAATATGAACATGAGGGGGGGCACATGTGGGATTGCAATAGGAGAATATTCTTGATTCCCCAAAAAATCCATATGAAACAAAAAACTCTTCAGGGCTTTCTGGGTGGTTAAAGCCTAATTAATATTTGATAAATAATCTTGAATAGCTTTATAGCAACCCCCCCCCTTTTTTAGATATACGTCGTATCAATCATAAATATTCGTTCATTCATTTTGCTAGGCTTACATCCTGCTCTAATCATTAATTGACTCTGAGTAGCTTACATTCCTACCCTAAATAAACAAGGGGTCAAAATAACAAAACTAATCAAGGCTCAAAATAATAGTAACATTTTCCAGTGCAGAGAAACCCTGCATTAATGTAGATTTTTACACAAGAGGAATCCCTTTCATATCCTCTCCCCCCTCAAAACCTATATTTCCAGTATAGTAACGGCTTCCTTCTGAAAGCAGCATTCCGGTCAGGAACACTGACTGAGCTCATTATCAACTGGTCAGCTGCTTGCCAAATTCCAGTGGCCAAGCTGGGTCTGATTAGGATATATGACCCTGTGGGCTGGTATTGAAGCAGCTGCTGTAAAGCTTAAGAGACCAGAATGTTTCAATCAGGAGAGTTCTCTTTATATTTCAAAGCAGGGATGATCATCCCAGAGGCAATATATGACCCTCTTGAGCTGCAAAACCTTGGACAACCACGTGATGGCAGTAGGTCATTAGCTGTAATGGTCATCTGCATCTTCAGAGGTAACTAGGTAGCCCTTGGAACTTGAACCCAAGAGGATCAAAATTTCAGGTTTAGGGTGCAATCCTATTTTTGAGACTGACTCAAAAATCAGCCACCTTGAATTCAATAGACCCAAGTTAGTATCTATAGAATTGTAACTCTATTGGTATCTTTGCACAACACACAAATCACAAAGAATCCAACCACTTTCCAGCTGAGCATGTTTTGCGAGGGCAGATCATGTTATTTGCTTATAGTGAAACCTTCCCCTCCCCCCCCCCCCCCGGCCAAAAAAAAAAGGGGGGGGCTGGTGAAAAATCCATGCTTTAGGGCACTTTTACTATTGGAAAGTTGCCATTTTGATTTTTAGTTTGGGCCTAAAAATATCTTTGTCTTGCTCTGCTTTTTTTCTCTCCACTGAGGCCACCGGGAAATTAAAAGTGTTGTCTCATTAAATCCATTGTGTTTTTCCTCAGGTGTGGTATATGGATGGCTATTACAAAGGCCGCCGTGTCCTTGAGTATCGTACCCTGAATGACTTCATCACAGGGCAAAATTTTGTCCAGCACTTGCTGCCTCACCCTTGGGCAGGCACTGGCCACGTGGTTTTCAACGGATCCCTCTACTACAACAAGTATCAGAGCAACATTGTGGTGAAGTACCATTTCCGTTCACGGAGCATTGTTGTACAACGCAGCCTCAACACGGCCGGCTACAACAACACATTCCCATATTCCTGGGGTGGTTTCTCTGACATCGACTTCATGGTGGACGAGAATGGACTCTGGGCAGTTTACACCACCAACCAAAATGCTGGCAACATTGTGGTGAGCAGGATGGACCCCATGACACTGGAGATACTACGCAGCTGGGACACTGGCTACCCCAAGCGGAGCGCAGGAGAATCCTTCATGATTTGCGGGACCCTCTATGTGACAAATTCACACCTGGCTGGGGCAAAAATCTATTTTGCCTACTACACAAACACTTCTACCTATGAGTACACAGATATTCCATTCCACAATCAATATTCCCACATATCCATGTTGGACTACAATCCACGGGAGAGGGTTCTCTACACCTGGAACAATGGCCACCAGGTCATCTACAATGTGACTCTCTTCCATGTTATCAAGACTTCGGGGGAATTATAAGACTGTGATCGAAGAGACCTGAACAAGCTTGGTGGTCATTTTGTTCATTTTCTCTTGTTATCTTAGGGAGGTTGGGGGGGGGGGTTACTGCCACCAAATTTTGGTCTAGAAAAACTCGGTGGCATGAGAAAACTCCATAATGCCGTTATTTCTATATAATAAATGAAATGAATTTCATCTATCTTTTTTCTTTCTTTCTTTTCTTTTTCTTTCTTTTTCTTTCTTTTTCTTCTTTTCACTTTTTCTCTCTCCTGTGGTTGATGGTGCATGGATCTGATTTGGGGCTTCTTTGGATGGGGACGGCTATTTTATTTTATTTTTGGATTGGTTTTTATTTTACTTATTTACCAATGGCAAATAAAGACAGTCTCATTGAGATTGGAAGAGTTTGGGCCTTTCTTGGTTCAAATGAGTCACTTGCCTCAGGGAAATATTGTGGCTTCTATCTGGAACATGGCGGTTGGCTTTTCATCAAGAAACTTTGCCTCTTCACCAAGCAACAGCAGAATAATTTTTGTCTTTGAAGCAGGTTCTTCCTCTAAAACATTTCCCCTATGGCTGAAGCTGATTTTGTTACCTACCAATTCTCATAGCAAATTGCTTGCCTTTCTTTTCTCCAAAGAGAGCATTTCAATAAAATTCCTCAGAGTGAGGTTCCTTCGCTTATCTTACTTATGAGGAGACTGAAGGGTAGACACAAATATCCTTCTTCATCATAGCAGTCTGAAGCCTCCTGACATCTCACCCTTCAATTAAAATCTAAGGAAAGATGTCATGGAGAAACTTCTCTTATTGAGGCTTTTTACATCAAGGGGTAGGGGCCAGCAGGAAGCTTTAGAGCAAAGGAGAGAGATGTGTGGGAAAAAGCAACGTCTGCTTTTTCCATCTTCTCATGGAAATAGAATTCCCATTTCTTATTAAAATACATCGAAATATGAATGTTACACATGAGCATCCTTCAGAAATGCCTGATTCAGGGGGAAATAGTATTGGGGGAAAATAGGTATTCAAATTTGGATGTAACAAAGCGTTTGTGAAGCAGGACATGCATTCATTCATTTCCTCTTGTCACTGTTCAACAGTCCAAAAAGTATGCTGTACCATGGCTTGTTTGATGACAAGCATATCAATCAACTGCAGGTGGGGAAGGAGAAAGGGATGGCTCAGAGAACAGGACAGAAAGCAAGATGTCGGAAAACAATGTACTGTATATGGGAAATGAATATAATGTCTGCTTTGCCAGCAAATAGTCCCAGGTTTAATCCCTGGCCTCTCCTATTGAATAACATTGAAGTACCACCTCAATAGTTGTCAGTCAGAATAGGGCTCACCAAGGAGATATAAGAAAGATAGATTTGCTCTCCTTTTCTTCTCTCCACTTCTTTTCTCCACATGCTTTCATGTGTCAGCTGAAACAGAATCTGCAGGTGTACTATGGACCAGAAGGATGTTTCTGTCTGCTCAGCAGATTCAAGAATAGCCAGTGCTTTTTTAAAACTTAGCAAGGCTTAAAGTGGGGGGGGGGAGTCCTTATTGGTTGGGAGGCAGCTTCTTTTGTTAAAGAGGGACAGTGAAGTCCCTGAAGACGGCATTCCTTCAGCTTGCCTTCTTCCTTGAACTCACTGGATAAACAAATTTCAGAAAATGGCTAATCTGGGGTATCCATCATTACTTGGGTTATTACATGTTGCACAAGCCTTCCAAATGGATCATTCCATTCACAGCATGAGTTGCAATCCATGAAGTTCACTGACACATGGATGCCTACAGATTCCCCACTGCTTTTGGAAAAGGCTTCTCTTACAATAGAACCCGGGAGTAAGTGAACGGGTCTGATCTACTATAAATGTAAATCAGGGTACCTGACCTAGTATAAGATAGCGCCTCACAAAGCAGGCAGGCTTACAAAAAAATTATTTGTACAATGTTATGGAGAGACGAAGTCTGATGAGCAAAAAAACAAAGTCTTGAAATAATTCAGAATTGTAGGCAAACAAGTTTTGCCTGGCCACAAAACAAAAGGAATAGAATCTAATCCGAAAGTTCAGATAGATCTTATGGATTTAGTGTCCCTTTCAGTTGCATGGAGCTCCACTTGAGGACACATCTTTCAAACCTTCCACTATATCCCAGCTAACAGTATGAGATGACTCCCGATAAGCAGTTTCATAATACGGGGGGGGGGGGGAGAGGGGGATTTCCACCTATGGCAAAGCTTGCCATTATTCAATACTAGACTTTACACTTTGTAAAAGGAACACATTTCCAATGCATGTTCATTTTGGTTAAGGCAATTAATGATTACTTTGCTTAGTTGCAAAGCTATATTTTGTCATCATTCCTGGTAAGGTTTCCCATTGTCTAACTCAGAGGAACTATTTCTAACAAAGTTATAGAAATAAGGCTGTGTTATATTTACAAGAAACTCTTACAATTACCTAATTATATACCCTTCAGTCGAGTACCTGGTACCAGATGATTCATGTAAATTCTACTGTCTAGTAAACATTGAAATTAACCACACGAAGAGTACTTGCTGCCAGCTGAAGCATAGAAATCCTATGAAAATCACCTGATGTACTACAGTTACATACAAATCAGTCTAAGTATATATTTAACGGAACCCTGCTCTGCCATCATTGATCCTTTAGTCTACAGGGTTACAAATCTTTTTCTGAGTTCCACCCACAAATACGTTCTCTCTTGTTTAAGGTAACAGGGCTCAGTTATTCTAATTCTGCCTTATCTCTTTAACTGAATTAGAAATTGAGCAGATTTATTCGCAGCCAGAAGAGACACAAAACAGCCAGAGAAATGACTGATGCAGGGAAACAACAAGTATACTCTTTCAGAGATGACAGCTGTAGATTCTGGATAATTTTTTTTATCAGTTTACTTAATTTTGCTGGAGGTAAAGGTAAATGTTCCACTCACACACATGTGCTAGTCATTCCTGATTCTAGGGGGCGGTGCTCATCTCCGTTTAGAAGCCGAAGAGCCAGTGCTGTCCAAAGACGTCTCTGTGGTCATGTGGCCAGCATAACTAAACACCGAAGGCGCACGGAACACTGTTACCTTCCCACCAAAGTGGTCTCTATTTTTCTACTTTCATTTTTTACATGCTTTTGAACTGCTAGATTGGCAGAAGCTGGGACAAGGAACGGGAGCTCACTCTGTTACGCAGCGCTAGGGATTCGAACCGCCAAACTGCTGACCTTTCTGATCGAAAAGCTCAGCATCTTAACCACTGAGCCACCGCATCCCCTTGCTGACCAGACTAGCAGTCTATTAATAAGGTCACTAGCAATGCTCTTGCACATACCTCAAAAAATGAATACTGTTGTAGTCCAGATGAACCGAATTCAGCCATATTTCCCTCTTTTCTTGGGTTGCTCAAATAGCTAATCCATTGCTGTTCAGATGAATGGTAACCAATGTTGTGGATTTTCTTTGAAAGGAAACAGCACAGCTGAGTTGCTACAAAAATGCTGTGCACATAATTCCATTTTACCCATTCCCGAGGAATTTTGCAAGTTGGAAACAAATTAAGAATGTGGAGATGTTCTTATAGGGGAAAATGTTTTTATCAAGACAGTGAAAATATGGACTGAACCTATTTCTGGGGTTGAAGGACTGAAGGTCTTGCCATTCGGGAGAGATTGCTGAACGATGCCTCCCACCATTCCTCACTTACCTGCACTAGAAACTGAAGTTTACTTACTAAAGTGGCTCTTTTCAATAATGTAATATTAATGATCGCTTTTAGGATACATCTAAAGGCAAAGAGAGAGGCATAATTAGTAGAGCCACTGCGGAAGCATACTCCAACATATTGGAGATGCATACAGCCTCCTTCAAAAAAAACCAAATCAAATTAAAAGAGAATCCGTGTCTAATAGAGTGGAAATAGATTTTTTTTTACTTTAGATTATTTTTATCTTGCCTTTATTATTTTTATAAATAACTGAAGACTGTGAACGTACCTAATAGTCCTTCCATCTCCTCAATATTTTCCCCACAACAACCATCTGCAAATTGGACTGGGAGAGAGTGATTGGCCCAAAGAAACCCAGCCGGCTTTCTTGTACAAGGTCCATAGTCCAAGGGACTAGAACTCATGATTTCTAGCCTGGTGTCTTAACCACTAAAATAAACTGCCTTTGATTTGCATTATACAGTATGCACAGATTGCTCCTTGTGTTCATCACAAAGCAGCTCCCCACCACTCTTTCAGGACCACACTGTGCACCACTCTGATTGGCTGTCCCTTGTATTGATCATAAAGAATGTTTTCCCTTTCAGACCAATGGTCAGACATGTATCAACTGAGGAATAGAGGGGAAGCACAAGTTTCCTTGAAACTGTGGAGGGTGAAAGTGATCTTCCTCTCCTTATATTATTATTGAATAGGTAAAGTGATGTCAATGTAGGAGATTGGCCTCCACCTAATCTTACATGGACTAAAATCCAGATTTCAAGCCTCAGCAGGTTGGCACAGGTGCTGCTTATGACTTTGGTAAGACTTTTCCCTTTGAAAAATTCAGGAAGGAAATTATAGGACAGAGTGGGACAAATTAGTTGTCATGATGAATATCCTCCTCCATATCAGCTAGTGCTAATTCTTTGAAATCTACAACCAGATTCACCAGCTTGCTGTTTGTCTGCTGATAAGACCTTTGGCTTAACCAAGGGAACATTTGTTTACAATAAGATTGTATTGTTTAGCTCAGGGACACTTAGATACTGACTCCTCCATTACTCAGGCCACACCAAGCTCAGTTAACCTTGTATCATTTTCATATCTTCCAAGGATTGATATAAGAAATTAGTTTCCCCCAATCCTGAATCTCTCTCTGTGTCTGACTGTCTCTGTGTGTGTGTCTCTCTCTTTCTTTCTCTCTCTCAGTCTCTCACTCTCGCTCTCACTCTTTCTGTCTCTCTCTGTCTGTTTCTCTCTGTCTATCTATCTATCATCTATCTATCTCTATCTACACGCACACACACACACACACACACACACACATAAAGAGAGGGAGATAGAGAGACAGAGACAGAGAGAAACAGAGAGACAGATATTCAGGATTGGGGAAAACTGATTTCTTACACACACACACACACACACACACACAAACACACTCTCTTACACTTTTCTGTAGACTTTCATTCGTTTCCAAATCCAAAGGAAAAAAAGCTAAAAAACCAATGAACCATTCAAAACAAAATATGTGCAGTCTTCTGTCCAAAGAACCAGCCCACATCATACAAATTATTATGTTTTGAGTATCACACCTCCATCTGAAGCAATCAACATCGTAGAAAGATACAAAATAATTTTGTTGAATTAATTTAATTAATTTAATTAATTATCCTACTTTGGATACATTATGCGAAGACCCAACTGCCTGGAAGAGGCATTGATGCTTGAGAAAGTTGGAAGGAAAGAGGAGGACAATCATCAGCAAAGTGGACAGATTATGATAGTGGTAATAAGCACACTATTGGAGGACTTGAAAGAACAGATTAGGGATTGTATCATTTCTCTTAGTTTAGGGATTATCTCAGATTAGGGATAGATGGAGAAAATCCATTACTCTGGTTGCTTGGAGTTGAAAACAACTTGATGGCATAACCAATCATTCAGTTCAACCAATCATCACACACCTGTTCCGACTGGCTGGTTTGGCATAATTTACAACGTCTACCCCCCCCTGGCATATACTTTTTACTGGCTTTTAGAGGGATAGTGTATAAATTGTATGATATTTTAAATTTTATATTGTTTATTTATTAGCTGTACAGTTTTGGTCTATTTTATCCTCCTCCTATGCATACATGTATTTTATTTGGTGTTTTTTAATACGGACTGTACACCGCCCCGAGTCCCTTTCGGGAGAGGGGGCGGTATATAAGTGCTAATAATAATAATAATAATAAGTTGTAATATTAGAACTAAAAAAAGATGTCACAGTGGTTTTAGAACTGGGCACATTTCACCCTTAAATAAATGTCAAATTTATTTATTTAGTGTATGGCATATCATACACGGATCAGCAATGTAAATTAATGTTTCAACTAGATTAGTAGAACCCAAGAAAATATAAATGTCAAAAGATATATGATCAAATATCAATGTTTAGGCCATCTATCCATTAAAGTGCAGTCTTGTTTAGATTTAAAAAATCAGTATATGCTCTCAGTATTTGCCCTCAGATCACAGATCTACAGTTTGACATGGGACCCTGCAGTCAGACTGAGGGGAGGATACTATGCCCCATTAATACAGAGTGTCCCGGCACATACCATGTGAGGTGTGAATCCTATTCAGAATTGTCTTTTGCTGACGTGATAGTTCAAAAACTGGCACCTTTTGTGGGGTCATTTATATGTCTTTCTATAATTGGACATTCAGTGACCCATTTGTCTTTCATTTATCTTTCTAATATAATGTTATAACAACCATATATAAATAGTAACTATTGGTTTATTATTTGTAAAGGGCATATTCATTTTTTTTTAAAGTCCTTAGGCCCAGTACTCTTCAACATCTTCATCAATGATTTGGATGAGGGGATAAATGGGGAACTCATTAAATTTGTTGATGACACCAAGCTGTCTGCAATAGCCAGCACTCCAGAAGACAGGCTTAAGTTACAGAAGGATTTTGACAAACTTGAACATTGGGCACTGTCAAATGAAATTCAATGATGAAAAAAATAAGGTTCTACATTTAGGCAAGAAAAATCAAATGCACAGGTACAGTATTGTGGTACCTCACTCAATAGTAGTAACTGAGAGGGATCTTGGGAGTCCTAGTGGACAATCATTTAAATATAGTTTACTTGGACTTCAGTAAGGCATTTGATAAGGTAGACCATAACCTACTACTAGATAAAGTAGAAGAATGTGGTTTGGACAGCATCACCACCAGATGGATTCATAACTGTCTAACTAACCGCACTCAACATGTAGTCCTCAATGGAACTGCATCTACATGGAGGGAAGTATGCAGTGGAGTACCCCAAGGCTCTGTTTTAGGCCCAGTACTCTTCAACATCTTCATCAATGATTTGGATGAGGGAATAAATGGGGAACTCATCAAATTGGCAGGAATAGCCAACACTCCAGAACACAGACTTAAGATACAGAAGGATCTTGGCAAACTTGAACATTGGGCACTATCATTCAAATGGTGAAAAGAGTAAGGTTCTACATTTAGGCAAGAAAAACGAAATGCACAGGTACAGTATAGGTGGTACCGTGCTCAATAGTAGTAACTGTGAGAGGGATCTTGGAGTCCTAGTGGACAACCATTTAAATATGAGCCAACAGTGTGCAGCAGCTGCCAAAAAAGCCAACACAGTTCTAGGCTGTATAAACAGAGGGATAGAATCAAGATCACGTGAAGTGTTAATACCACTTTATAATGCCTTGGTAAGGCCACACTTGGAATACTGCATTCTGTTTTGGTCACCACGGTGTAGAAAAGATGTGGAGACTCTAGAAAGAGTGCAGAGAAGAGCAACAAAGATGATTAGGGGACTGGAACTAAAATATAAAAAACAGTTGCTGGAATTGGGTATGTCTAGTTTAATGAAAAGAAGGGTTAGGGGTGACATGATTGCACTGTTCCAATATCTCAGGGGTTGCCACAAAAAAGAGAGAGTCAAGCTATTCTCCAAAGCACCCGAGGCCAGGACAAGAAGCAATGGGTGGAAACTAATCAAGGAGAGAAGCAACCTAGAACTTAGGACAATTAGAACAATTAACCAGCGGAACAACTTGCCTCCAGAAGTTGTGAATTCTATAACACTGGATGTTTTAAGAAGAGATTGGACAACAATTTTTCTGAAGTGGTGTAGGGTTTCCTACCTGAACAGAGGATTGGACTAGAAGACCTCCAAGGTCCCTTCCAACTCAGTTATTCTATTCTATTTTATTTTATTCTATTCTAATATTAGGGGCTGGTTATGAAGCACCTAGGGTGGCTAATTCTTATTTAGCCACCAAAACAAATTACAAATAGAAGTATAGTAAACAATGTGGGTTCTCAAATTTCTCATCAAGAAACCAGAAGCGATTCCACTTTGGAGTAAGTAAGCTGCAAATGGAAGCCAGATAGAGGCAGAAGTCTCCATTCCATTAAAGAACTTGATTTTGGACAATTGAAGAAACTTTATCCCTCTTCAAATGCTGGAAATTCAGAAAGCAGATTAAGTGTATTGTGTGAAAATGTCATTATTGAACCTCAGCCTCATCTTTTGATGGTTAGGGCAAGATTTTATCAATGGTATCTAAGATGCGAGAAGGAAAAAGAAACACCTAGCCAGATCAAACAGGAAAAGAAAGCATTTTAAACCTCCTAGTAGGAGAAAACTCAAGGAGCTGGAAGCCTTCAAGGAAAAAAGAAACTCTTGTATTGTGTAGAGGGTCATCACTCATGCAATTATAACTGCAGCAGCTGGAACCACAAAGCTTTTGAATCTCACCTTGCAAAACCAGGTTGGTCTTTTCTTTCCTACAAAAGTTAAGTTTCCCAACTGGACAAAACTTGTTCTACCAGGTGACAAAACTGCACCTTACATTTTTATTTAAGTTAAATTACATGTTACATTAATTTGAAAGGTCAAGTGATTATTTGCTATTATTTTCAGACTCGGCTTGCTTGGAGACCCCCATGACATCTCAAGTTAGGACCCTACCAGAGGGGAACCAATTTTCAGCAGCTCCTATGAGCATGCCAATAGTGAAACATGCCAGAGGTTTCCATGCTGTATCACAGGGAGGAGGAACTCCATTTCATTGAGGGCTGCATCAGGGTTGTGTTTGACCTTTGGGGGGGGATGGCCAGAGTGTGGGCATGGCCAGCTTGATGTCACTTGTTTCAGGGGCACCTGTGGTGGTCTGAATGCCTGCCAACAAAAACAGGCTCCTGAGCTCTGTTTTCACAGGCGGAGGCGTCATGGGCCAGTCCTTCGCTGTTTGCAGGGCAGCCCCAAAGGCTAGATCTCAGCAATCCATAGGCCTTGAGTTTGTCACCCCTGGTTTTTCAGGATCATTTTGTTCAGTCCTACAAATCCTACTCTCCTTCAGTCACATGCATTTGGCTTCCTAACACAAAGGCTGTGTTTCTGGATGAATTACACAACAAAACAATAAGAAAAGCTATGAAAAGCAAACTAAACAATAATACCAATTATAAACAATCAATTGACCATTGGAGACTTAAATTTATTGCATGGTACCAGATAGGAGATTTAATGATCTTGATCCAAAAAGCCAAGGAAAGAGCCAGGTTTTCACTGGCTTGCTGAAAGCTTAACATGTGTGTCCAACTACTCCATAGCTCTCCTATGTTGTCTAATAGTACAAGCAATCTAATGTTAAAATTACAAATTTGTCTTTATTTTTTCTTCAAGCCAATTAGATCTACAACAAACCTAATGTTATCTGCTGTTTCCTTGTATTTATAATCCCTGCTTGATCATTCTTAATAAGAAACAATGTCACTCACTATATTCTGTGGGCTAACACTGAGGTTAAGAACTTTCTATCAAGATTAATCGGCAAAATAGGCCAAACAGTAAGAGTGGGAAAGGGTGACACATAAATTTAATAAATAATTCAGATTCAAGAATCCAATATTGATGTTTGTTACATATCTGCAATTTCTCTGAAATGTCCATTTCAAAACTGCCTCAGGTATTGAAAAATTGGTGATTCAGTGTTTCGGTACTGAATGATGAGGAATTTGTATAACAAATGCAGGTAGAAACCTCACAATATTTTTATTCAAATCCAGAAACATCAAGTGCCCTCATTTTTGAATGGGAAGCATACAAAGTATGTATTTCAGGTAGGATCATTGCCTCTGCATCATATAAAAATAAGATTAAAAATAAAAGAAAATAACTTGAAAGATGAAGAGAAACATCCATAGGCACAGATGGTTAGATTCCTAGCTTCAGGTTTGTACAGAGAAATACAGAAAAAGAAACCCGATTAACTATTTAATATCTCAGCAGACAGAATTTATGTTAACATGCTGACAGCCGAGATACTGAGAGGAGGATGAAAGACCTGGTAAGAACTTGGGTAATGAGGTAAAACAATAAAAAGTTACCGCAATGATTCCAATTGTTAGAGGTGAAAGAGATGAAATGTATAAAATTTCAAAAGCTATAAGTTGCCCTTTTCATAAATTCTATTCTGAATTATATATTAAACCAAAGGATGTACTTAGATCTTTTTAAATAAAATTGATTTACCATATTTGATTTTAAAAGTTTTACGGGGAAAAGGGATTATAAGGTTATAGAACATTTTGACAACTACATCGTGTGGGGGGGTGAGAAGCCCCCCCCCAGGTCTCACAACTTTTACAAGCAAAAATAGAAAAATATCAACATTTACATAGGTATTAGCAGTTTTGAGTTTAGCACAAAAGCATCAGTATGTTTCAATCATTTTGTTTTGTGTCACTTCCATAAAGGTACATTGTAACAACAATTGCAATAATGTTTCAAATCACTTTTGTGATCTGAGTCTTCTAGTTGTCCCATCCTCCCCCCCCTGTCCACTGGCAGACCCTCAGCCCCCCCTCCTTTGTTTCTTGTGTAACATCCCCCATTTCACCTAAGAGAGCACTGTGTTTTTTAGTGAAAGCCTCTGCTTCCACAACTGTGTTGATTCTAATTCTACTGCCCTCCCAGAAAATCAACATGCCTTCTGGTAACAACCACCTAAACCAGACCCCATTATTGTATAATTTTTTTGCTAAGAAGGAATATTTCCTTCTGTTATCTCTTACTTTCTTTGGGATCTGTTTAAGAATGGTTATTTCTTTACCCTTATATTTTAATGGTCCTCCCCTTTGAGCTCTTAGAACCTCATCTCTTGTAGTTTTTCTAAGAAATTTAATATGAACTTCCCTTGGAACATTGTGTGTTCTTGCATAGGCTGAATTATTCCTATAGATCAGGTCAATATCCCACCAAAGCTGTTGTTTATCTCTGTTAATATATTCTGCTAGTATTGTGGTCATAATCTCCTTAAGATCTTCATTCTCAACTTCTGGCAAGTTTTGGAACCTAAGGAAAAAAGACATCCTTTCAAATTCCATTTTTATCATATGATTTCCAAATTCTACATTCCCCCTTTGGATTGTTTTCATTTCGTCTCTCATCCCAACCACACCCTCCTCCAGTACACCTATCCTCTGTTCATTCCGTATGGTTTGCTGTTTCGTCTCTCTGTGCTGTTCATTTAAGTCCTGCAGTTGTTTTTTGATTTCGTCTGATTTACCATATTTAACTGATACACAAAAATAACTTTTAGTTGCTCCATTATCTGAGGTAGAGATTAAACGAGTAATTTTAAAAATGGCAAGTGGTAAAACACCAGGACTAAATGGGCTCCCTATCGAGTGGTATAAAACATTTATGGATCTTTTGGTGCCAAAACTTTGTCAAGTGTATGAAAAAAATATCTGACAAGGGAATTTTATCAGCTGCATTTAATCAGGTTTACATTACAGTTTTACCCCAAGGAGGTAAAGATCATGCTCAGTATGCCAATTATCATCCTATCTTGCTGATTAATATTGATACAAAGATTTTAACAGGAGTTGGCAAACTAAGCTTTGAATATCACCTGTTACAATGCAGTCCTACTGCTCTTCACAACTATACAGTTTGCACCACCTGCAACTTCAGACTGATTGACATGCAACTTACTATAACATGCAAACTGGTTTGACAACATAAAACCACTGATCAGGCTTCTGATGTTGTGGCAATATCTAATTGCTGTAAACGTTTCTAAATATTTACTCTGGAATTCTGTATTTATCTTGGGAGCAGTCCATTTGAGTAACAATGATAATTTTTAAAACATGGTGTAAAATGTATATTGATGACCTTTACAACAACTTTGCAAGGCGGGCCAGTGGCACTTTCTCCATATAGCAGAAAAGGAGGAGAAAACATTGAATTGTCAAAGTTGATCAGCCAAGCTCATAGTTGGTGAAGAGTTGAACTTCCTGGATCATAAGTTACTCCCTCAACCGATATACAACATTGGCTGTATTAATTCAACTGGAGGGGGGAGAAACCCCTTGGAGAGAAATAAAAGAGAATAACCAGCAGGACGCAGCCAAATGTGTGCTTTTTAAAAATCCCATTTATATCAATGGAAGAGTTTTAAGTATGTGTTTAATTTTCACCCTGTAATCCTGGGCATTTTAAAAGTGGTTAATTTGAGATCAAGAAGGCCCATAAAAATTAAATAACCCCATGCCTGCTTTAAAAGAGCTTGGAGAAATAAGTCACTCTAAATGAATTCTAGCAAGACGCACAACATAATCTCCTTATCAAATAATTTAAATTAAAGTACATCATTAGCAAACCCCCAAGTCTCTTGGTTTGGGGGTTACTTTTTAGGACATCATAGCTTCTATATTCTTCAGAGCAGGGAATGTCAGAGACTGCGCTGACAAATCTTTTGTGCAACACTTAGCGAATACATACATATACATATCAGTGTAAAGGATGAACATAACCTGCACCATCAGTTTTATGAGACTAGCAACATCTTCCTTTAATGTTGGCTTTGGAGTCAAAAAAATTGCCACATGTCCTGTCTTACCAACTAGCATCCTTAGTCAGATAAACTGTTTGAAGGCAACCTCTAAGAAGCTGCCTAGCCCAGGTTTAAGGCAAATGTATGATCATAATCAACTATCAGGCTGAGTAGGAAAAGATTATATGTTCTTTCTGTGTTACATGCCTGTAAAAAAGTCTTTTCCCAATAAAGTTTGATTTCTGGCTAATATGGAAATGATTTATGATTGCCCTCTGTGAGTTTTTTTTTAAACTTTTCATAACCTAAAGCCTAATATTTCCTAGTCATCTTTCATCCAAGCATCAATTAGAATCTTTTGAAGATCCTGCCACCAAGCTAGGCATTTCATTGCATTCATTCATTCTTTCTTTCTTTCTTTCTTTCTTTCTTTCTTTCTTTCTTTCTTTCTTTATTTATTTTCATTCATTCATTCATTTATCAAATTTGAATTCCCCCCCCCCCAAGGTGAGTCTAGGTGGCTGGCGACACTGTAAATATGCATAGCTGTGAATAGAATAGAATAGAATAGAATAGAATAGAATAGAATAGAATTCTTTATTGGCCAAGTGTGATTGGACACACAAGGCATTTGTGTTTGGTGCATAAGCTCTCACTGTACATAAAAGCTAAAAGTGACAAACCATTATCATAAAAATACATTCATAATAAATCATAAAATACAACACTTAGTGATCGTCATAGGATACTAAATAAACAATCAACATAAATCATACTAGGAAACTAAATGAAACAATGTAAATCATAAAGATAAAAGCAACAAATTTATAGCCATAAGTAGAAAAGGAGATAGGTAACAGGAAAGATGAGAAGAAGAATAGTAATACAGCCTTACTAAATAGTTTGACAGGGTTGTGTGAATTAGTTGTTTAGCTGAGTGATGGCATGGGGGGGGAACTGTCCTTGTGTCTAGTTGTTTTGGTGTGCAACACCCTGTGGCGCCATTTTGATGGTAGAAGTTGAACCAATTTATGTCCAGGATTCGAGGGGTCTGGAGATATTTTCACAGCCCTCTTTTTGACTTGTGCAGTATACAGGTCCTCAATGGCAGGCAAGTTGGTAGCAATTGTTTTTTCTGCATTCTGCTGAAGCCTGTGTTTGTCTTGTTTGGTTGCAGAGCAAACCAGACAGTTATAGAGGTACAGATGACAGATTCAATAATTCCTCTGTAGAACTCTATCAGCAGTATCTACAACAGTGATGGCTAATCTTTTCAGCACTGAGTGCTGAAAAGGGAGCGTGTGCGTTCGTCTGGGCTGAAACCCGGAAGAGGAGCTGCCCAGGGAGCATGTGTGCACCAGAAAATGAACTTCTGGCTTCGGCGTGTGTGTGCACGCTGGCCAGCTAGTTTCCAGTTATTGGCACACCTCCGATCAGCTGGCCGGCGCGCATGCTCCCGCTGGAAAATGGAAGACCAGCTGTTCCAGTTTCCGGGACTGCTGTACGCATGAAGGCCAGCTGATCATCACACGTGCATCTGCGCCAGAAACCCGGAAGAGGAATGGGCAATGCCACACGTACCAGGCGACATGGCTCCACATGCCCCTTGGGCCACGCGTGCCATAGGTTTGCCATCACGGATCTAGAATATGCATAACAGAAACTCTTGGATGATGGTTGGAGCTCCACTTAAGCAGGTTATTACTTTCTCTTTCTCCCTCTCCTTCCAATTCTTGGCCTTGTTCTTCCAATTGCCCCAGGGAAAGAGAGAGTTAGTCCCAGATACAAAATTGCAACTGCTTCTATTTCCCCTCCATTTTAGCTCCTGTCATTCAGCTGTTATTGCCAGATAAAAGAGTTTCCATACTGGCTCAGAAAAGCCAACCCCCCCCCTTTTTTTTTTAACTGCTAGATAATCTTCCCTGTACTTTGCAAAACCTAGGATTGGACCAAACGACCTCTAGACCACAGCTCCTTTTGCACAGCCCTTGCTTCCCTGCATCTTGATTAGCCTCTTCTGTGTCTGCAGCCTGAGGCATGCTGGTCTGAGCTCTTTTTATCCCTTCTCTGTTATTACAGTCCTTGAGATCACTTCTTCTTTTGCTCCACCATACCCAACAGAGCATCTCCTATGCCTTTCCAGGTGAGGGGAAATGGTGAACTAGATTTCTCTAAATGAGTGGCAATCATTGATGGGCCTGCAGTTACGTAGCTTGGTCCAGCAGAACCTCTCTGGATAAGGAGAAGATGAGAGATTGCCCACAGGTGTTCTGGATAGCTGTTCCTCATGCAGAGACCACAGAATAGCAGTCATCCTGCAAGTCTGAGTGCTGGAGATGAGGATAGCCATCAAGCTTTCAAACACAGTGGCGTCTTCAAGGGAAATGGTTTTGACCACCTCGTTTTCTTTGAATTTGTAATTATTTTATGATTAAAAGAGTTTTTCCAAATAACAAGTTTGAAAGACTGCCTGCTAAATAAAACGTTATCCCAAAATAAAAGAAAAACTAACTAGCAGTTTAAAGAAGAAATAGCAAGGGGTGGGGACTAAATAAGAATGTAATCTAAGAAAGTAATAAATAGATTGCGGAACCAGACAAATTTGGAATATTCAGACTTTTTTTTTATAAAGTTGGGCTTACAAACAATATTTCCATGAAAACACAATTTGTTTAGTCTATCAGAGAGATCATTGGCTGAAAGTTGAAAGTAAAACACACACACACACAACCTCAAATGTCTCAAACAACATACCTTTATTTGTCATGCTGTAAATTCCACTTTTCTTTTTCCTGACTGGAATTTTAGTCCCCTCTAGTGGTTTATTCTGTGTTGACAAATGAGCCAATAGAGAAGACTAAAGTTCAGTCAAGAAAAAAAATACAAAATTTACAATATGACAGAAAAAAGCATGCTGCTTGAGACATTTGAAAGGATTTTTGAAGAACCAGGAGAGCAATGTGTAACTTATCTGACAACAATAACCTCTGGATCTGTAAATATAGTTTTTGATGAAGATTATAAAGTGAAAGATGTGACAGAAAACAATATGGAAAAATTTATGGACAGAGAGGATGAAGAGGGGAAATGCAAATCCTAGTCGATAGAGAAATATTGAAAAATAAAGAAATTGAGGATTTTAAGACAAAGATGACTGGCAGAGTCAAAACATAAATCAAGAGATGAAAAAGTAGTCAAGGACTAATTTTTCGAATTCTCTCTCAGATACATGGCTATATAAAATGGCTGTACTTCTTTGAAGATACAGCTAAGGAATAAGATTGTGTTGTAATGCACAGAGGTGCACAGTTATGTACCACAAGGAATTATACACATGTATACAGATCCTTAATCCTGAAATAGGTTCAGGATAATTTGGTCCATGTATCTAAAGTGAAAGCAGTTGCAAAATCTGTCTTGCTATGAACCAACCTCTTCTACAATACCCCAATCCCAATCTATCACTGTATGAATTACAGTATTCTCAGTATTGTGGTAAGATGAGTGGTAAGATCATGGGTAGTTTTGCAAGGTGGTATGGTTGGATCACAGGAACTCTGCCCAGCTATTTAAAGCCTAGAGGGAAAAATTCACAACCTTGAGGAAACTGACAATTTTAATCTTTCCAGTGAGAATGGAGCACCATTTTAAAAAAAAAAATCACTTTCTAGAATTGGGAACAGACCAAAACAGTTTATTTCCAGATTGATAGGATTGGCATCTTGGCTTCAACCTCTGAATCTGATTTGTCCTTTTAAAAAAATCTTTCTAAAGCCAATTCTATTTTACCATTTCTATCTATTCAGTTTTATGCTCCCTCATTTGAGTATATCTACACTTCAAAGAAAACACACACAGAGAGACAAATTTGAAGTCTGACAGGTGTCAAAAAGATTATAACCTTGCTTCCCCTTGGGGCAATTTTATTTTCTAGAATATGATCTTAAATTCTTTTTTATTACCATTATTCCTGGTATTCAATGTTTTGCAGGAATTGTTTCTCTCTAGCGTTCTCGTCTCACTACCTGTGTTTCCCCCAAAATAAGGCCTTAAGTTTTGCTCCAAAAGACACATTAGGTCTTATTTTTGGGGAAATGTGGGAAAATGCATCTGTCTGGCTGATGATCTTAACTGGGGCTTATTTTTGGAGTAGGGCTTATATTATGAGCACCCTGAAAAATTATGCTAAGGCTTATTTTCCAGTTGGGTCTTATTTTCGGGGAAACAGGGGTATATTTTTGCCTATACCAGCCTTGAAAAGAATCCATAAGTACTATCATTGCATTCTCCATGCTTAACATGTGTCATGCTTGCAACGTCAGTTACCGCCCCTTTTACAAAATGTCTCCTTCATGGATATGTATGAATGACAATGGAAGGGTGCAGCCCTGCTTCTTTAATAACTTATTCCAGGATGTATTAACCAAGAGGTACTCTTGCCAGCTGATGCCCTGAAGAAGCAGTATGGAGAGGACAGGAGTGAAGAACAGGGAAAAGTAGATATGCTGTTGAGAAATGGAAGTTCGTTTTCCTTATGACCAGCTTTTATATCTAGAGACTCATAGCTGGGGATACGTTAGAAGAAGGGAAAAAAATAAAAATGCTGTAAATAATTGAATAAGATAAAATAGAATTTAGGAGAGAGATGGATTTACAGTGCAGCTCCTTAATGAAATCTACACAGTCATTTGGAGACACCTGCTTGTCACTTCTCAGGCAAAACAGACACACAATACACACACACAAATGCTTCCTACAAGTCTGCTTTTTCCTGCCAATAATAGTCCAGGAAAAATAACAGAGAACAAATCGACTTTTATGTTCTGAAACTGACAGGGTAGCAATTTGCAAACGGGAAAGAAGGTAATGCATCTTTGACCTGAAGGATACCTTGCTCTGACTGTAATATGATGGAAATGTTGGGCTTGACGTGTTGATGTTGAGACTGATCTGCTCTTTCAGCTGAAGAGACACTCTCGAAGAAGATTAAGTATAAAAGAGAGGGGAAGGGTCGGTTTATTATAGGTGCATGTGAAACAATTCCAATGGACGAAAGGGGTTTCATTCACGCTAACTACTAGGATGTCACCACCTTATCATTTAGCACTACTTAAGGCTCTCAGGGTAGCCTCCTGCTATAATAGCTCTTTGCAAGATAATTCAAATCAGCTCCACAATTCTCTATCAAAGACAGAAATACACAGTTCAGTGTACAATGTGTAGATGTTGGAGTTCCTGGATATCTGGAGACACATGTGCTACAGGACTCAAGGCTGTTGGCTGAGCAACCAAGGCCAGCAATGTTGACAGACTGTATTTAAAGAGGAGCATAGGTGGGCATGGAATGTTGAAGGTATGCAGACAGGAGATAGAAAGTAAGTAGGCAGCATATTTCCTATCTCTTTTACTTATATATTTTAGATGAACAGGAAATTAACAGGCACGGGGAGGATTTTGGTGATTGATGAGGGAGGGGGGAGGGGGGAGGGAAGAAAGGAAGGCCAAAAATTTGGCCTCAAACTGCAAATGTAGTTTCTGTGTAAAAGCTTTCATTTTAAAAGCTAGTTTTTCCCAAAAAATATATTTTTTATTCTCTTACATACCATTTTAAATATACATTCACATATTTGTTATTCTTCTTTACATTTGTCATTCTTATACATTTGTTATTCCATTTAATAGAGTATAATATACATTTTGGGTTGCTTTATTTACTATCCCTTCCACCTGTTGTAACACCACCTTATTTTCCCTTTCTTTTCTCCCTCCCTCCCTCTCTCCTCTACTTTCCTCTTTCCTCCTCTCCTTCCCTTCCTTCTTCCCTTACCTCTCCCCTACTCCTACTCTTCCTCTTCCGCTTCCTACCCTCTCTCCTCTTTCTCTCTCTTCCACCCTCCTCTCCTTACCTCTTTCTTCTTTTCCTCCTCTTCCTCTCATTCTCTCCTCCTTTCTCCCTCCCTTTTTCTGTTGTTATAGGTGTCTCTTTCAAATATCAGTTTATATTTTCTTGGGATGGTATTTTGGCAAACCTAAATATAATTTAGCATCATTTCTTATTCCCTTATCTTCGCTAATCTATCCTAACTATGTTTCCTCCCCCCACTTTATATCTCACTCTTGAATATATACTTGTATATTTAATATTTTCTTTTCTGTTTTCTCTCTTAAAAGTTAGCTTTTATAAGGTCTTTTATTTGAGCGAAGCCACTTTTCTTTTTGCAAACGTTTACCAGCTTCTAACTGAATCCAAACTAGGTTTTTAACAATATGATTTCCAACTGCACCTGTGCTACTTCATATGCCACACCATCTCTCAGAATAAAGGAACCAATTAATGCTTTAATGTTTATTTATTTATTTATTTCCTCAACTTGATGGTTAGTTAAGATTGAACAGAAAACAGACTGGGTCTTTCTGTCAAAACTCTCAGTAAATTAGATCAGCCAGTATCTCTGGTTCCCAAATGTTCTATGCTTGCACTAACAAAATGACTCTCCTTCCATTATTTTAAAAAAAGTGTTAGATTTTTATCCCTCTTAATTGTTCTTAAATGTCAGTCAGTAACAGGAACTCCCTGGGTGGTATAAATTCCATTAAACAAGTTATTTTTTTAAAAAAAACTATATTAAACTGTAAAACATGAACTAGAAAAAGAACATTAAAACAATTAAAATTCCACAGTATAAAAACCTACATGGGGAACATCCGAACTGATGAAATAAAAACAAGGAGCAGCAATAATAAGGGCAATAAAAGAATAGCAGCAAACAGGGGAAGTTGTAAAACCTCAAAGTGCTTCTGGAAATGCCTGGGAGAATTAAAAAAAAATCTTCACCTGGAACTCAACAGGCCATAATGTAAGAAAGTTTGCCAGAAGTATAGTTTTGCAGGGAAGGGCTAAGCTTTGATTCCCTGGTGTCTGTGGTAGTAATCATTAGCAGCAGCAGCATTGTTGGTCAGAAGTTGGAGGTACCTAAATCAAATCAATTCACAAGAACTCAGATTCCATAACCCTCATTTTTGTCCACCACCCCCTCTTACTTTTACCAGTTGGTTCAATTCTGGAGATCACTTATTAGACCTCCTTTTTTATCCTGTTAGATCTGTGATGCCACAGGTGGCACACAGAACCATTTCTGAGGGCAAACGAGGCATTGCTCTGTCAGCTCCAGCGTGCATACCTCTGGAGCCTGGGGAGGGCGACGAAGGGACCTACGGGGCCCACCGGAAGTTGGAAAATGGGCCATTTCCGGCCTCCAGAGGGCTTCCAGGTGGTGGTGGAGGCCGTTTTCACCCTCCCCAAGCTCCAAGAAAGCTGTGTGCCCATGAGCGGGGCAGCAGGTGGAGTCCATGTGCGCATGCACAGGGAGCATGGCATGGGGGACATTAAATTATGGGGGTGGGATAGCACCACACGCATGCCTTTGGCACCCGAGGTGAAAAAGGTTCGCCATCACTGGGTTAGATGAAAAAATAGTTGCTTCAGTCTTACACACACACACTAGATCAGAGTATCAGGCAAAGTTTATTCTTCTAGAGTTTTATAAGAAAAGGGGACTTGCTGTTTCCAGTTATGGTTCCCCCATATCAGCCAGCAGCCATTCACCTGGATGGAAATACATGCTTGTGTGTTTTAAAGGGTATGCTTAGAAAGTCTAAAAAGAAAACTCTGAAAATACAAGATTGCTACTTTGGGCAACACATACAAAAAATAACCCTTTCTTTCCTTCCTTCCTCCTTTCTTTCATTCTTTCTTTCTTTCTTTCTTTCTTTCTTTCTTTCTTCTTCTTCTTCTTCTTCTTCTTCTTCTTCTTCTTCTTCTTCTTCTTCTTCTTCTTCTTCTTCTTCTTCTTCTTCTTCTCTCTCTCTCTCTCTCTGTTTCTTTCTTTCTCTTTCTTTCTTTTCTGTCTCAGTGCATCCCAGTATAGAAATAAATAAAGGAATAAAATGACATTCTGTTCAATGACTTTGTCTAAATTTGGCCCCTGAGAGGGAATCTCAAATTTTGCTGAGGCTATATGTCTGGAAGCCTATGTTATTCCTTCCCTATTGAGTGATTTTAAATCTAGTTCCGTCCTTGCCAATTTTATAGACTTTTATTTTAGTGTTTGTTTTGCCTCCAAAGGTAAAAGGGGCCCTTGATAATGTGATATCAGGCCAAAAGAGTAAGGCCAAAGTTTGTCTGACTTTGTTTATATGCATGAAGGAAACATAAAATTAGCATATTAAGTCTACTGCACACTTTACTTGGGTACGTGTGTAAGTTTACACTGATGTGTGTTTGCACTGAGGATGTTATCTAGTTTGGCTAACGAAACACCTGCAAACACCAACCTCAGAGAACACCAAGGACCCCTCATTCCAACCCTGAGCTACAAATATTCTCCTTTATTAGTTACACCACTATTTCTGGTCTCATTTTTAACCAAAATAGTAAAAACAGAAGAAATCACATCGTTCAGCCTCCCAAAATAAACTTCCCAAAAGAAGGTGCAGGGGGGGGGGGATATCCTGTACAGTATGGATTATAGGTTGCCTTCCCCTGCAAGAACACCAGTAGCTCTAATTTTAGGAATTCAAGATCCTGGCCTCTCTGTTCCCCTTGGATCAGAAGGATGGATCATGGCAGGATCAGCAGGTTTTATGGACCACACAGCAACCAGTGGCTAAGACACTGAGCTTGTTGATCAGAAAGGTCAGCAGTTTGGCGGTTTGAATCCCTAGTACAGGTCTCCTGCGTGAGCAGGGGGTTGGACTAGATGACCTCCAAGGCCCCTTCCAACCCTGTTACTGTTAATAACAATCATCTCAGGGATTTTTGCCCTGAAATGCTCTGAATGGTTTTTCTGAGAGCAGATGCTTAAGTTCTCTTGGTTACTCTCACCCAACTCTTGGAGATAATTTAAGAACCAAACTACTAAGAGGAGGGTGATTTAGATATACTAGAATCTTTATTGCCCAAGAATTAATCCCCAAGGCTGTCCCATTGAGCCAAGCTTTTACTGTAATAGATCAAGCTGATCAACAGTCCACAGGAGGGAGTGGGTGGCTGAGATACTTTCTCCCTGGCTTTTAAAAAAGTGATAACATTTACCAAGAAGACACCCATTTAATCTGGAAAGATTGTTAAAGCTTTTTTTAAGTAGAAGTAGGCGACTGTTGTTTTCACACATCACAACCTTTTAGTACCTCTCACTAAAGCTCCCCTGTGATCCTTTATTGCCGGGGTCCTGCACAATAGTAAAGATCCTTCTAGAACCTGTACTCAAAAATAAATTCAATCCTTAAAAGCTCCTTGAAGCCATCTGCCTTGCTTATTCTATCCTTATCCTTTTCATTTGTTGGATTTACATACAGCTGTGTGAAAAAGTCCTGCACACTTTATGGTTTACGGTTTATGACATTTTTTGGATAGGCCATTGATTTTATGATATTTTCTGCTAACTGCTATGCAAATATTGTTATATTTAAATACATACTGATGGTTTTTAAGTGAAAAGCATAAGCTTTTTGCAATTTGGTGCTGTTTGGATGGGGATTGTGAATTTTCTTGCACGCTTACAATGCATGCTTACAATGACTATGAAAACAGATTAACTGATGCATATCCAGTGGCATACATGTTGCAATTACTAAGGCCGATGCTGGTGTTTTGTGAACATTTTTATTGTTTGTGGCTCTGAAAAGGACCGTTTGTGTAACCAAACATGGTACTAATATGAAATTGGCCAGCCCTTATTGTTTATCACCAGGTGCCATCGCTTCGGCATAGACTGTATAAGCCTTTGCACATGATTTTTGGTGACAATGTGGTGCCAGGCTGCAATAACAGATTCATTCAGCTCCTGCTTGGTCTTCGGATGCTTCTTGCTTATTTCGTAACCAGTCTTGACCCACAAATTCTCATTTGGGTTCAAATCCGGGCTCTGATCTGGCCAATCCAGAAGTCGAACACCATGTTTCTTCATCCACTGCTGGACGGACTTGGCTCGATGATAAGGAGCGTTGTTACCCTGGAAGCAAAAGTCCTTCCCTACAAGTTGCTGAGCTGAAGGAAGCATGGTCTTTTCCAGGACTTCAACATACTGCTTGGAATTCATGATTCCCTGCACAATTTGTATCTGACCAATACCAGAAGGAGTGATACAGCCTCATCACGTGCAATGGATGCTTCACAGATAGATTCAGGTAGTATGGCCTAAATTCTTCATCTGAAAACCTTCTGACATACTTATTGCACTGATTCCCAGTCAAGTAGAAATTGCTCTCATCACTGAAGATGACCTTGGCCCACTGTTCATTGATCCCTTGACATACTTCTTGGCCCACACACGTCGACAAGAGCGGTGAGCACCTGTGAGCAAAGGTTTATTCGAGCCCTGCCCTCTGGCAAGCAGTCTGTGATGCACTGTGCTTGTGCACACGTTTACATCACATTTTCACCCCAAATTCTTGTAATCTAAGGTGAGGTGAACTTCCTGTCAGCCATTGAAATGCATTGCAGAGCCCAATCTTGCCATTTTGTTGACTTTCTTGGTCTTCCAGAGCGAAGCCTGTCATCAACTGAACCAGTTATTTGTTATTTTTGAACCACTCTGCTCACTGTGGTGCGATGGCATTTCACTCTCTTGGCTATTTCTGTACAGAAGTAACCCTCTTCATGAAGCACAATGATGCGATGCTACTGTTCAGTACTGGTGAAAACAAAGGCCTTCATTCTTGCCCACAGTCAGAGCTAAATTAAATTTCTCGATGCTTTTCATGCCTATTTATAGTCAGAGAATATGACAACATTGATTGGCTCATAGATTTAGCCTCTGTACATTTTGATTGGTCAGCCAAAGCTCGCTGCTGATTGGCTACTTTCGATCCTAACATTCTCGAAAATTCAAGTTGTGTTTGTTTTAGCACATAAGCTCACTCAAAACCTTAAAAAGACTTTGGTTATATTAATAAAAATTATGCAACTCAATCCGACTACAGAAATTTTCATCAAAGTACTAATTTTGTGTGGTTTTTATGAATGAAAAGTTGATTAAACATGTAAATACGGCTTAAAACTGAAAGTGTGCAGGACTTTTTCATACACTGTAACTACTACCGGTAATCCCAAAGGTACTTTTTTTTAAAAAAACCAACAACCTGTTTTTCCTTGAAGACGTTTCGCCTCTCATCCAAGAAGCTTCTTCAGTTCTGATTTTTTAGTTGAGAAGTAAAATGTCTTCAAGGAAAAACAAAGTCCACTTGCCTTTTGACAAAGCACCTTTGGGACAACCACGATCTGGATGACTGAGAATTTCCATAGATACCACCTGTAATACACTTGAATGTGATGAGTAATAATGAGTTATTATGGTTTGTTCATAATAAACAATGGTTTATAATGTAATACCTTGTATGAAACCAATTTTGTCAAACCACCGTTAAGCAAACTATGTCTGAGAGCAACGTTTGGGTCTGAGTATTGCTTCTTAACTACAGCATACTTTGCTTTTCTTTGTGTGCATATTAATTTCACTTTTCCTTTTATTATTTTCCCTTTTGCTCCTTTTTCTTGGGAGAACTGTTTTAAAATGTATAATATAAACATAAAACAAATGACAGGAAACCAATAATTAACTCAACCTGCCTTCAGCCCCAATAAATAGAAGCTATGAAAGAAAGAATTATTTCACTATTAGTTCCTGTGATAGTCTGAACAGAAACAATAACTGTCAGAAGCATCCTTTTAAAATTCTAAGGTGTTTGCTCTAGTTGCTAGGTTAATAATAGCAATCGGGCTAGCATATGTCACACACACACAGAAACACACACTCTAACACACATTCTGTCTCTGCTCCCCCAATCTCCACTGGAAAAGCATTGGGAGGCAGCACAGAAAATCTTCAGCTGTAGTAATGAAGCGAGTAATAAAGTTCTCAATTAAGAGCGAGTGAAGAAAATATGGCAATGAGTGAAAAAGGGCACCAGAAGATAGCTTTGGGTGTGGTAGTTGATATAATTAGGAATCCATAGTTTATTTAAACAGTAGTTTTTAGTCCTTGTGATCGCAAGGATATAATTACCGGTAGACAAGTGGCGCCTTGGGAAATCTCAGAAGCTGGAGAGTTTCGTGAATAAAAATCCTGAGAGCTGGGAGAAGCATGAGCACACTTTTATTCAGATAATTAATAGAGAATCCAAATCAATCCAATGTCAAGGTCCCAAGCAATACCCCTGAGGCTTGAGTTTCCTCAAAGTTCCATTTTGTTAGAGATGTCATGTTGGCACATCTGGGAAAACCCGAATCTGAAAGCTTCCAGGTTTTCCCCACCCAAACGAAAGTCCAAGTCCCTGCCCAGCACCTACATGTCCATCACATGGCCCAATCAGGCACCGTCCCAACTGGAGATGCCTCCCAGTCACCCCACTCCAAGTGCAGGGTAAGAGGTCCTTGATTCTCTGAGAAGGGAATGCTATTTTGACTATATCTAGTACACTCCATATAATCCCCCTTCCCAATTTCCCACAGCATTAAATGTGGCAGGCTTGAAGGCCCAATGCAAGAGATGATTTCCAGGCCTGACAAATCTTTTTTTTAAAACAATTTTCATTTATTTTTGAACAAAGACAAACCAACATAAAAATAAAAAAGCCATCTTCCATTACAACTTGTAGAAAGTGTGTCAGTTGGTTACAGTATTTCCATGCATCTCTTCCATAGTCATCACCTGCTTTTCATATCAAATCAACCTTAACTTGACTATAATTGTTTTTACATCCTTTTATATATAATATTCAAAATCTAGAATAGGATTATATGATAACATTCTATTAAATCATCCTAAAATCATCCAATCGCAATACATCTTTATAACATATTCTAGATAAGGCTTTTAAACCTCCTCTCATATTCTCCATGTGTTGTTTATATAAAATTTCATATTATCAAACTAATATATCTATATGTATTGTTATCATTATTAATCATTATTTAACTATAGCTATTGTCACTTCATTTTATACATACTACTAGTAAACTAAATTTAGCTTAGTTTTTATTATACATTTTCATTGCATCAACCTGTATCTTTCCAGTAATAGTGCAGTCTTATATCTCTTGCCATTTGTAGCATTAATAGTCTAGTTACTTTCTTAATAAATCTTGCATGAACTTTTCTTCGCAACATGTTGTTCCTTTCGTATCTCATAAAAGCTTGAAACCCAGCATCTGCTTTTTCCATCAGCTTATCTTTGGTTATCACTGGTGCTTCTGTCAAGATTTCTCTCCTTATCTCCTTAAATGTTTCTCTCTTTTCTTCTTCTGTGCTTTGAAGTCTGGAGTAGAGTTCCAATCCATCTATCTCCCCTTTCCATATTCCTCTCTTGCCATTACCAACCACGCTCACTTTGTTGCAGGTATCCACATTTCTTATCTCTTTGCTCATTTTTTTCTTCCATTTTTTGAACTCTGTCCTCCACATCCTCAGTTTTTCCATCAAAATTTTCTGTTTTGTATTCCATATTCTCCAATCTCTTTTCAATTCTCTCTGTCACAACTAATAGATTCTGAATTTCAAACATAATCATTTGCAATGTTACAGTTTCTTTTTCCTGCTGCGCCATTGTTCCAATTTTACAGGCACTGCCACTATAGGATTCAAGGCTATTTTAATAAACTTCAAACAGGTTCATTTATTATCTTTCAAGTCAAAATGTTGTCTTCCCTCCAATAGCTAGTGATAGAACTCCCAAAAAGCACCTGTATAAACAACTTGTGCTCTTCCTACTATCACTCTCAGTAAACAAACTGAAAGAACTTTGAATCTCAAGTGATCAAAGAGAAAGAAGAAAAAACAATGTATCCAGCCTCCAGCCTCTAAGTGGCAGTGTAACTGCTTTTCCTCCTTTGTTACAACCCTCTTTATAATCCTTCTTATTATCTTCTTTATATTCCTAGCTTAAGAAAGAAAAAAAACCTTAAATGGAGTTCAAAAACAATCCAATCAATCCAATCAAGCATTATAAAAAAAGAAGGAAAAATTTAATCCATAGGTGTAAGCAAAAGTGAAAAAAGAAGAAGAAAAAATTAATCCATTCAGTTTAAAGGATAGGGAGCCTTTGCAAAAATTCCATCCATTAAAAAAAATAGAAACAGGATAACACATTAAGTTTAATGTAGCTTAATTTCACCGCTTACAGTCTTCTATCTTCAATTTTAATTTAACTTATTTTTTTGGGGGTAGTCTCTTTTGCTAATAATAAAATTTCCTCACCAATTCAACACACTTTCTCTTTTCTCTTTCTTCCCATTCCGGAGCTATCCCAACTTCAGCAGCTTCATTAGCTGTGTTTCTGTCGCCGGAAAAAAAGGCTATTCCTTGATCTTTCAGGGACTTTGTGGTGTCCCTGAGATCAGCAGGAGATGCCCTTCTCAATCACCATCTCTGCGGGACGGTTTAGGTCCAAATGGACCATCCAGTGGCAGAAATATTGACTGTGATCTTCGAGCACCAAGATCGCACGTTGTGCCATTACGACGTCAGCACCTTTTCTCCTGACATCCAAATCTTACGTGTGGCCATAGACCAAAATTCAATATAAAAATGAAACAACCAAACAGACAATAAAACCAAAAGATTAAAAGGTAAAATAATATGGAAACAATCCATCAGATCTTAATTATACCCAAAGCTTATTGAACTCATTTTGTCTTGGCCCAGAACAATGTCTTGGCACATCATTTTGAATATATGTCTTTAAAGCCCAGGAATAATTTTCTAATTAGTTTGATAAGAGGCATCCTTAGCTGCAGATGTCCATCTCACTACCTACTCCCCTACCCCCATCCCTGTTACGGTATGTATACCTTGGATCTATTGCGGGGGAAATTCCCACTTGAAATAAGGTGCTAAATCATTTGGTGGTAGATGCAATAAAGTCTCTTTTACTGCCACTTGCATAGTGATAGCTGCTGGGCTCCTGGCCACAGGAATGCCAAAGAGCCCCACATTAACCAAGGCTATGAGTGATATATTCCAAGAATTATTACAGAGGATTGGTTTAAAAAGCAATGTAAATCATATTGTGACCTTCACAGCCAGAGTGTAACTGTAATGGTATGGGATAATGACCTAAAGGGGACAGGAGGAAGAACCACAGTCTAAACAACTGTCATGGAAAAGGTTTCTTGGCCCACAGAAGGAATGAGAGTAGATAAAGTGTCTCAGAAGGCATCTCAAACTCCCTAGTTTTCTGGAAAGGAAAGGTAAAGTTGGGGAGAAGTTCTTTCAGATGTCCAAGGTATGTTACTGTAACCTTGCAATAAAGGTGGTGTCAGTAGACATGCTTTGTGCTTCTTGTCTGCATTGCCACAAAGGGCTGATAGTCACATCTGATAATATTATGACATACCCCTTTTTTGGTCTGCCCAATGCCTCTACATTACATATTACTAAAACCGAATCTGCCCCTTTCTACTGATGTTAGCACCTTCTTATGTCCTTGTAATGGACATTAGGCAGTGTCTCCTCTTAACACTACAGGAAAAATCAACAATCTGATTTTCGTTATCTGTCTTTTCCTTCCAAAGCCAGGTTGTCCCAATTCATCGGCTCTGGATAATATACATTTCAGAATCATAAGGAAAAAGCATATTAGTCCTCAATGTATGACCACAATTGAATCCAAAATTTACGTTGCTCAGTGAAAAATTTCATAAGTGAGTTTTGCTCCCTGTTATGACTTTTCTTGCCACATTTGCAGCTGTTAAATTAGCAACACGGCTGTTATGTGAATCTGTCTTCCCATTGACTTTGCTTGTCAGGAGGTTGCAAAAGAGAATCCCGTGTCTCCGTGATTCTGCAACCGTCATAAGTGTGAGGCAGATGTCAAGCAGCCAAATGTAAATCCTGTGACCATGGGAATGCTGCAATTGATCATAACTATGAAAAATGGTGATGAGTCACTTTTTCAGTGCCATTGTCACTTTGAAGGGTCACTAAGCAAACTGTTGTAAGTCGAGGACTACCTGCATTTGTCCCCTCAAAGATACTACCTCTCCGTCTGAGATAGTAACTCTCAAAATATAGGCTAATCCCATGCTCAGGATCCACATCCAAGTAGGCTGCAAAGACTGAACTAAATCAAAAGTTCCTCTGTTCCAGTGGTGGGTTCCTCCCGGATCGCACCGGATCGCGCGCGCTCCCTTTCAGCGCTCCACCTGGCTTGCGCGCTCCCTTTCAGCGCTCCACCTGGCTTGCGCGCTCCCTTTCAGCGCTCCACCTGGCCTCGCGCTCCCTTTCAGCGCTCCACCTGGCTTGCGCGCTCCCTTTCAGCGCTCCACCTGGCCTCGCGCTCCCTTTCAGCGCTCCACCTGGCCTCGCGCTCCCTTCCGGCGCTGAAACCGGAAGTACAGTTTTGCCCGGCCCTGGCGAAGCAATGACGCCTGTCTGCGCTCCACCAGCTCGGCTGGGAACGGAGATGTTTCCTCAGCGGAGCAGAGGCGCTCCGCTCCGCTGAGGAAACATCTCCGTTCCCAGCCGAGCTGGTGGAGCGCAGGCAGGCGTCATTGCTTCGCCAGGGGCGGGGCAAGACTGTACTTCCGGTTTCAGCACCGGAAGGGAGCGCGAGGCCAGGTGGAGCGCTGAAAGGGAGCGCGCAAGCCAGGTGGAGCGCTGAAAGGGAGCGCGCGCGATCCGGTGCGATCCAGCAGGAACCCACCACTGCTCTGTTCCCAAACACTTGTCTGAAGTGAAAGCTCCTCTCTCTTCCCCCCCACAATAACACTCAACTACCACCCATCCACACACCCACACAGACACCCACAAACAATTTTCTCTGTGTATGCTTCATAGTTATCTTTGTCAATTAAACTCTAGGGGAAATGGATTATTCCGCTTCCGATATGATTGGAATGTTGTTGTTAGTTGCAAAGATGTGTCAGACCCATCACAACCCCATGGATAACGTTCCTCCAGGCCTTCCTGTCCTCTACCAGTCCATTTAAGCTCATGTCTACTGCTTCAGTAACTCCATCCAGCCACCTCATTCTCTGTCATCCCGTTCTTCTTTTGCCCTCAATCTTTCCCAGCATTAGGCTCCAGTGAGTCGTTCCTTCTCCTTAGGTGGCCAAAGTATTTGAGATTCATCTTCAGGATCCGGCCTTCTAAAGAGCAGTCAGGGTTGATCTCCTCCAGGACTGACCAGTTTGATCAGCTTGCAGTCCAAGGGACTCGCAGGAATCTTCTCCAGCACCATAGTTCAAAGGCCTCAATTCTTTGGTGCTCAGCTTTTCAACGGTCTAACTTTCACAGCCATACATTGCAACTGGGAAAACCATAGTCTTGACTATACACACTTTATGCAATCCAATGTATAATTAGATAAATGATTGCAATTTCAGAGAACTTGCCATCTTTTTTTCAGGATGACTTTCTGCTTTAAAATGCCATTTTTAAAAATGAGAGACATCAAAATACAAGAAACCAACATACTGTCCTTTGAGAAACTTATTCTTATTTACACATTCAGTCAGATTTCTTCCTTTTGGATGCTGCCAGGTTCCAATTTTAATGGTAAATCTGTCTGCTTCGGTTAACTCAAAACTGGGAAAGTCTAACCCAGAGATGTGGCTATTGAGAGTAAACTGCATGATACATTAAAGATGTTGGTTGACAGCTGCTGTTACTATTTTACTTTTTACTACTAGGGGCAGTGAATGATGGCCTGGCCAGGATGAGGACTAATGTACGCTGGGGAAAGAGTACCATCCTTTTTCTCAACCGATCTGCAAAATGCATGCTCTTAGAAACATTAAATAATTACTTATTAATCTCTACATTCACTAGGGAGGAGGGTTACCTTTAGTGAAACAAATTGCCTGGAGGCAACGAAGCAGACAGTGATCTTAATCTACAATGGGCTCTTAATCTACAATGGGCTCTTTGTGTTTAAAGGTAAAGTTTCCTTCCAATCAAGGTCGGCTTGAGAGCCAATTTGGTGTAGCACTTAAGGCACTTCTGGTTTAGAAACCAGAAGAATGTGAATGCTGGTCCTCCCTTGTGCATAAAAGCTAGTTGGGTGACCTTGACCTGGTCACTTAACCCAGCAGGAATATTACATATAGCCCAGTGGTGGGTTTCAAAAATTTTAAGAATCTCTTCTGCAGGTGTGGCCTGCTTTGTGGGAGTGGCTTGCCAGCCATGTGACCGAGTGGGAGTGGCTAACTTGTAAAATGTGGTGAAACTCACTTAACAACGCTCTTGCTTAGCAACCAAAATGTTGGCTCAGAAACTCTGCCATTGAAGTGTGCAAGTCTTAAAGCTGTCAAGTTACAAGACCCTTGCACCCCTAACCCTTTAGAAAAAAAAACCCAGTGGTGTTCAAACATGACAGCTTTAAGACTTGTGGACTTCAACTCCCAGAATTCCTCCTCTCACTCTTCATCTTGATGATGTGTGGACAGGCGGGTGGAGGGAGCTGGAACTGGTTCTAAACAGCACTGTAGATTTGTGGAACCTCTTCTATAGAAGAGGTTAGGACTGGGAGGAACCAACCCCGATATAGCTCCATGGGACATACACATAAAGGTGGGATATAAATCTAATAATAAAATAAATAAACCCAGGTGAGTACATGCTGTATCTATGCAGTCTTCTAGAAGTGGTTTGCTGATGCTTTCCTCTTGCCTGTACAGGAATTTGCTAGCATCTCCCATCCAAACATCAACCAGAATTGGGCCTCAACTCTCTGGGAAAGTACAGTGATAGGAGGCATTCAGCGCTGGAAATGAGGAGTAGGACTCCATAAGGAGGAGAAAAACTTCACCCTGATCAGATGCAATTAATGGTCAATCAGAAATTCATCAGATACATTAATGATCAATGGGAAACTTTTATCTGGATCCCACTTTAGTGTGTTACATTTCATCCAAACCTCCATTGAGATCCAGGAGCACGAGTAGGGACATATCCATCAAGATGACCAAAATCATCCCCATGTTCGGTTCTTACAGCAGGTTCTTCTTGTTATAAATTCATTATGCTTGTATGAATGATCCATTACCTTAATATGTTCCATGTTCTGGCATGATCTGCAAAGTTCTTCCTACAATCCACAAAGGAAAGTTTTTTTCTCATATTTTTTTTAGTACCTCTATTCTCCATCAATTAATAGAGCTGCCTTCTTTTGAAATCTGCCAAACATGGAGAGAGAAATTATCATTTCTCTCTCCATGTATGGCTCTGCTCTTCTTTGCAAGATTTTAAGCAAAACTTAAGGAAAGAACATTTAGTGCAACGGTTGAGTAATTTGCTTAGTCTCTTGCTTCTTCATTATAAATATATGCATTTTTTTTCAATCTCAATCTTTTTATCTTGTTCCATATTTGTTTGGCACACAGTTCTAAACACTTTAACAGTTTCTTCCTGGAGATTTAAATAATAAATATGTCATCTGTGCTGGGTTCTTTCCAATTTGACAGCTAGCCTATTGCCTGTCATATCTCATGTCTAGTGGAGTGGAGTTTTGAATATACTGTCTCCCTACAAATGTTTTTTATCTTTCTGTAATTCCATTTGTCAAAAAGTTTCAGTTCATTCTTCCCATCTTTCCTTAAGCTCATTTGGCTCTGTCAAAACTCTTCTGTGATTACTCTTTTAGTATTCCTGCCTAAGCTGTACATTTTTTCAAGTGGTTTCTCTAACTTTCTTTTAAAAATCTCTCATTTTCCTTTTCTTTCTTATTCCTTTATTTGCTGATATCTTGACGTAAATATTTTCCCCTCTCCTTTCTTAGGTAAAGGTTCCCCTCACACATATGTGCTAGTCGTTCCTGACTCTAGGGGGCAGTGCTCATCTCCATTTCAAAGCTGAAGAGGCAGCGCTGTCCGAAGACATCCCCATGGTCATATGGCTAGCATGACTAAACACCAAAGGCGCACGGAATGCTGTTACCTTCTCACCAAAGATGGTTCCAGGTTTTCTACTTGCATTTTTACATGCTTTCGAATTGCTAGGTTGGTAGAAGCTGGGACAAGTAACGGGAGTGTAAAGTACCCTAATGATGCCTGCTTCATAATAAGCGACCCGATATTGTAATGCAAAAAACAGTGATTTATTAACAGCTTTATTAGGCATACTTCATTAGGCATTTCTTATTCGCAGCCATCTTTTTTGCTTTCTTTATCTGCTTTTGAACTTTGCCTGTGTTTCTGTCCTCCCTTCAGTCTGTCATAAATCACATTATCCAATAGCTTCATTCATCTCAACCCAGCTACTGTAATCTGAGATCTGGCTCCGCCGACGCTCTGCATGGAATGTCAACACAGAGGGTTGACAGGGAGCTCACTCCATTACACAGCACTAGGGATTTGAACTGCTGACCTTTCTGATCGACAAGCTCAGTGTTTTAGCCACTGAGCCACCACATCCCTTTCTCCTTTCTTAGCACTAGACATTTCTGTGTTTAGATGTCCTACTTGCCCAAGACTTCCATTTTCCATCTTTCCCAGGCTATCACAACAGCTTGTTCTGAAAACCACTTGATTGCAATTGAATGAGTCAGCAGTGTGATATGGCTACCAACAAGCAATTTTAGGCTGTCTCAAGAGAAATATAGTTTCTAAATCACAGAAGTAATTATTTTATTTTATTTGTGCCTTTAGGTCTATTTTAAATTTACTGTCTGTGTAGACCAGTCCCTGCTGTTTCTTGGCAAGATTGTGTAAGTGTTTTGTCTTCCTCCTAGGGCTGAGAGAAAGCCCAAGAACACGGAACTGGCTTTGTGCCTGGAGGCCGGGGGTTGGGGGATTAGAATGTATGGTTTCCTTGTTTGTAGGTTGATATTTTATCCATTACACCAAATGGCCTCTCACAGAATAATAATGTTAATCTGAGTTGGTCAGATCCTATTTTGAATATTTGCCCAGGTGGTACATTTTTGAAAGGTTGAGATCAGATGGAAGAGGCCCAGCAAGGAGCACTAAGGATTACCAGTAAATTATAAATCAAGGGCTGGGTGAAAAGATTGAAACCTGGGTAAAACAATAAGAACAATGGAGGGAATTGGCTGGAGCGCCACATACAGAGAATCCCACCCTGATAGTTATTTTATTTTATCTATTGTTAGAATCACAATGCACATATTATGCAGGAGCTCAAGGCAATACGAAATTCTCTTTCTGTGAAAGTATGGGCTGGGATGAATATTTTAAATAATTGAATGTGTACATATTTTTTTTTTCATTATAGTACCAAAATTAGATAATTAAAATACAATACAATACAATACAATAGTAGAGTTGGAAGGGACCTTGGAGGTCTTCTAGTCCAACCCCCTGCCTAGGCAGGAAACCCTATACCGTTTCAGACAAATAGCTATCCAACATCTTCTTAAAGACTTCCAGTGTTGGGGCATTCACAACTTCTGGAGGCAAGCTGTTCCACTGATTAATTGTTCTAACTGTCAGGAAATTTCTCCTCAGTTCTAAGTTGCTTCTCTCCTTGATTAGTTTCCACCCATTGCTTCTTGTCCCCTAGTCCTTCTTTCTCTTAAGCTTTCTCCAGTTCCTGCAACCGTTCTTCATATGTTTTAGTCTCCAGTCCCCTAATCATCTTTGTTGCTCTTCTCTGCACTCTTTCTAGAGTCTCCACATCTTTTTTACATCGTGGCGACCAGAACTGAATGCAGTATTCCAAGTGTGGCCTTACCAAGGCATTATAAAGTGGTATTAACACTTCATGTGATCTTGATTCTATCCCTCTGTTTATGCAGCCTAGAACTGTGTTGGCTTTTTTGGCAGCTGCTGCACACTGCTGGCTCATATTTAAATGGTTGTCCACTAGGACTCCAAGATCCCTTTCACCATTACTACTACTGAGCAAGGTATCATCTATACTGTATCTGTGCATTCCGTTTTTGTTGCCTAAATGTAGAACCTTACTCTTTTTACCATTGAATTTCATTTTATTAGATAGTGCCCAATGTTCAAGTTTGTCAAGATCCTTCTGTATCTTAAGCCTATCTTCTACAATGTTAAGACTTGTTTCAGAGCTTCAGATTCTCCATGGTCAGGCTATTGAGTTCAGTGGATTTTTTAAAATGCAGAACAAAATAAGATACCATGAAAAGAAAATGGCGGAGGAGGGACTGAACTACTTGGAATCATTAAAAGGCTGTAAGAGGTGAGGCACAGGGCATGTTTAGCCTTGAAGATGTGATGATTGACAGAATGAAAAGAATGCAACTTTAGTCTTCAGAGTCCTGAAAGTGTGACCTATCTACACAGAAGACTGCTCTATCATTCCAAACTGCAAAGCAAGGAATGATGGATTTAAGTTTCATGGAGACAGATTCTAATTGAATATTAGATTTATCTTCCAAATAGTAAGAAGAGTGTGACAGTGGAACCAATTATATAGAAAAGAGGTGACTCCCTTTCATTAAATCTGTTCAAACAGGGAATGGAGAGCTATTTAAGGGTAATGGCTTAATTTGAAGCTACAGGTTGGACTTTGTTAGATATTTGCATAAACTGCTGTAGTCTCCACTCAGGTCTGCCACTAGGGCGGGAACAAGGGGTTGTTCTGATTGGACGGGAGGTCTGCCAGATCCCTATAAAAGGGGAGCTGCACGACCCCGTAGCAAGCTGGATCACTACTACATAATAAATAAAGAGCTGTTTGTCACTATCGTCTGAAGTCTGTTCTCTCGTTGCCCGAATCTAACATTAGCGACGAGGATGGGATCGAGAGGCAGATAGGACGAAGATCTACCACCAGAATCTACAGATCCGATCCAGCCCCGGAATTCGGCAGAAATTCTGGCAGCCATCTCAGCGCGGCAAATTCGAACGCAGGACAAGATGGCGATGCACGCTCCACCGACTCCATACAACCCAATCACCGAGCATTGGGAATCCTACATGCTGAGATTCGAATGCTTCCTCGAGGCAAACGATCTCATGGGAGTACCGGACTCCCGGAAAAAGAATATGTTCCTGAGCTACTGCGGTCGAGAAGTCTTCGAGACGGCCAGGGATCTCTCGGAGCCAACCCCCATCCAGGCGGTAACATGGACGGCGCTACAGCAGACACTGCAGAAGCATTTCGCGCCAAAACCTTCCCACCACGTTCGCCGCCAGGAATTCAACATGCGGAACCAGAAGGCGGACGAATCCATCAACCAGTACGTTGCAGCACTTTGAAAGGCAGCAACGCATTGCGAGTTCAGGGACCTGGATGAGCAGATCCTAGCACGCCTCATATGCGGGTTAAAGGACATTTCGTTACAAAAACGATTGTTGGCCAAATCCAATTTAAACCTGCAGATTGCGCTAGATGAGGCAAGAGCTTCGGAATCAGCGGACAGATCTACGGAAACGCTACAACGCGGGTACAACGCAACCCAGTCCAGTGCCAGACAAACCCGGGTGCATCACGAGGCCACCGATCAAGAAACCGAGGACAGCGAGTGCGAAGACAGCCATCGCATGCTCAGCAGCCACACAAAACCAGCGCGAAAGTTCGAATTCCATTTGCCGCCCTGCGCAAGCTGCGGAGGGAATCACCCCCGGTCTACCTGCCGTTTCAGGAACGTTGTTTGCTCGCATTGCGACAAACTTGGGCACATTGCAAGGGTGTGTCGGAGCGAAGTCCCTGCCACAGAATGGCAGCCACCAACGTATTGCCGACAGAAGCCCACCCCATGGGCTTGGCGAAAAAACAAAGGGTGCCCAGAGAGAGACCCAAGGGAGTCAGCCGAGAGAGAGTATTCCCAGAGAGCCAAGAGAGAGTATGCCCAGAGAGAACCACTGAGAACCTATCTCACAATGATAGGGCAGGTCCGCACAAAGCGGCCTAAAAAGCTGAAACTCACTGTCCTCCTGGAGGACTCCCCTTGCGAGCTTGAAGTCGACACGGGATCATCCCTGACGATCATCTCGTGGTCAGCGATGAAAAAGGCGATTCCGAGCCTAAAGAAGCGCCAACTATGAACACCAGACATCCTGCTTCGAGACTACCAGGGGAACAGGGTCCCCATCGTGGGTCAGGGCACGTTTCGAGTCCAGTTCAAAAACATCACAGCCCAGCTGCCCGTGACCGTTGCCAGCGCACCATTACAGAGCCTCCTGGGATTGGATTGGTTCGAAGCCCTGGGGCTAGAAGTTACCGGAATCAACGCCATGGGTAACAGCAGCGCTGAATGGATTTTTAAGGAGTTCGAGGATGTGTTCAGCCCCGGCCTTGGTAAGTATGTGGGAAAGCCAATTTCATTCAATTTGGATCCAAATGTGGCGCCAATCCGGCTCAAACCTAGAAGAGTGCCTTTTGCGCTCCGTCCAAAAATTGATAAGGAAATCGATAAGCTCGTAGAGCAAGGGATCCTTAAACCAGTGGATCACGCTCGCTGGGGAACCCCAATCGTGACCCCCGTTAAGCCGGACGGGTCAGTCCGTATCTGCGTGGACTATAAATGCACAATTAATGTCGCCCTACAACAAAGCGCATGTCCTGTGTCCGTGGTTCAACACCTATTGCACTCGTTGGGGCCAGGAATTTTTTTTTTGCAAAATTAGACATGGCACAAGCGTATCAGCAGCTGCCAGTGGATAGCGCCACGGTGGAGGCCCAAACTATAGTGATGCACAGGGGTGCTTTTAAATTCAACCGTTTACAATTCGGCGTAAGCATCGCTCCGGGATTGTTCCAAAGCGTCATGGAACGGCTTTTGCAGGGCATACCAGGAGTCGTCCCTTATTTCGACGACATCTTGGTGTCGGCTGCAAACGAGGAGCAGTTATTGAAACGTGTTAGGACTGTTTTGGCTAGAATTCGAGAAAAGGGTCTCCGCCTAAAAATGGAAAAATGCCAAATTAACGTGCCCAGCGTAGAATTCCTGGGTTACAGAATTGATGGACTAGGAATACACCCAACATCGAAGAAAATTAAGGCCATCCAGGACACCCCCACACCACGAAATCAGACCGAGTTGCAGGCCTTCCTCAGACTTCTTAACTTCTACAGCGTCTTTCTCAGACAGAAAGCCACCATCACTGAGCCGTTACACCGACTTCTAGCCAAGAACGTGAAATGGACCTGGGGACGTTCCGAGGCAGCCGCCTTTGCCGCAATCAAGCGCCTGCTGACTACCGACTCTCTACTCATCCAGTACAGCCAAACCCTACCACTGGTACTGACCTGCGATGCATCACCTTTCGGCGTCGGCGCAGTACTCAGCCACAGAATGCCAAACGGGAACGAAGCCCCCATCGCATTCTACTCAAGAACTTTGTCTTCGGCGGAACGCAACTACAGCCAACTGGACAGGGAAGCGTTAGCCGCTGTGGCTGCAGTCAAGCGTTTCCACGAATACCTCTACGGCTGCGATTTCGAACTTATCACGGACCACAAACCATTGCTGGGTCTTCTGGCGGGAAACCGCCCCACACCGGTCTCTCTCTCCCCGTGCATGACCAGGTGGACTGTTTTCCTGGCTGCGTATTCCTACAAACTGGTACATCGACCGGGTTCCACATTGGGGCATGCAGACATGCTCAGCCGCTGCCCGCTACCGGAACTGTTAACTGACCCCACTCCAGAAGTACCAGTCCTTTTGATTGACTGTTTGGACACAGGGTCAGTTTCTTCCGTGGACGTTGCTAGGTTTTCGGCTAAGGACAACGTAATCAGACAAGTGCAAACTTGGGTATGGAGGGGGTGGCCCAAAGGGATTGTGGAACCCGAAATCAAACTGTTTTGGTCTAAGTGTGATGAACTGTCAGTTTTAAAAGGTTGTTTATTGTGGGGGGATCGAGTTGTTGTACCGTACAAACTGCGGAGAAATGTATTAGAGGCTTTGCGTGTTGGGCATCCAGGGATCGTAAGGATGAAAGCATTAGCTAGGAGTTACGTTTGGTGGCCTAACATGGATAAGGAGATAGAGGAATGGGTAGCCACTTGCAATCCGTGCCAGGAATCCAGACCAGCCCCCCCTGAAGCACCCGCTACGGAGTGGGACAAACCGAAAGCACCCTGGTCGCGAATAGACATAGATTTTGCAGGGCCAGTGCAAGGGCAAACGTTCTTAATAGTTGTGGACGCATACTCCAAATGGTTAGAAGTAGTCCTGATGACTTCGATCACGGCAGAGGCGGTCATCAAGGTACTACGGCGACTTTTTGCCACACACGGCCTGCCCAACCTCCTGGTCTCCGATAACAGGCCCCAGTTCACGGCCATGCAATTCGAAGCGTACTTAGCAAGTCAGGGAATTCGGCATGCCCTCGTCGCGCCATTCCATCCAGCATCGAATGGACAGGCGGAAAGAATGGTGCGCTCTGCAAAAGAGGCCCTCGCTAGGATGGGCCCGGGTGATTGGCAAACACGGATCGATCATTATCTTTTAATCCAACACATTACCCCTAGTGCCACGACGGGAAGGAGCCCCGCTGAACTCCTCATGGGTCGCCGATTAAGGTCTCACCTGGACCGATTACACCCAAATTACTCTGCCACATCGCCCCCAGACTCCACAAGCAAAATTCGGAATTTTAGCGTAGGGGATTCGGTATACGCCCACAACTATGCAGGGGGGACACTGTGGATTCCGGCAAAGGTAATAGGTATCACCGGTCCTCGTTCCTACTTGTTAGAATTGGAAGACGGCAGGAATTGGAAAAGACACATCGACCAACTCCGAGGTCGCCTAACGCACTCCAACCTACGATCATCGAGTGAAGAACTCATCACATCAGAAAGACTGCTGATTCAACAACCCGAATCTCCCAGCACAGACGACTACGGCACCGCAGAGCCAGGAGTGGAACCTGAGGCCAACGAAAGAGCGGAGCAGCCTCCCAGCGAAGGGAATCTACCATCCCCAGCCAGGGCAACGGAACAAAAGGGACACTCTGATCTCACGCCCGCTCCGGCACAACCCGAACTTTGCAGGTCCACCCGAGCTAGGCAGAAACCGGCATACTTACAGGACTTTGTCACTAACTGGAACGCTCCATCTAAGAGGGGAGGGGTGTTAGATATTTGCATAAACTGCTGTAGTCTCCACTCAGGTCCGCCACTAGGGCGGGAACAAAGGGTTGTTCTGATTGGACGGGAGGTCTGCCAGATCCCTATAAAAGGGGAGCTGCATGACCCCATAGCAAGCTGGATCACTACTACATAATAAATAAAGAGCTGTTTGTCACTATCGTCTGAAGTCTGTTCTCTCGTTGCCCGAATCTAACAGACTTGATGATCTACACGACTTTTTCTAGCTTTATAATTCTATCATTCTCGTTATGCCTCTAAGGCATCCATTTTGTGACTGGGCAAGCAGCCATTTTGCAAGAGTAACCCAGCCTGTCTTTTATATTCCAAATGTGTGGCTAAGAGTCCTGAAGGTTAAAATTATCCTCTTTTCTTTTTCTTTTCTTGTTTTCTGCACCATCCTAAATAGAAAGTTGTCATATACTAGAGGAAGTCAGCAGGACTGAGCTTATACAAAAAGTCTATTCATGGAACCATGCAGCTTCAAAGGTACCTTTCATGGAATGGAAAGGTAAGTAACTGGTGCTTGATTTTCTGGCACAAGTAACAAGTGTTTAGAAATCAACCAGCTTTGGGCCATTGCTAACTGCTATCTGGACAGAACACCTGGTCACCAACATTGCCAAGATGAATCAAAATTCCATCTGAATTGCATAGTGTCTTCTGCTTCTTAAGCTATTGAACCCTCCACTGGCGGAGCAGAATCTTCTTTGGCAGTCCTAGGCAATTGCTTGAAATCTCCTAACTCAAAGGCTCCCAGTTTTTCTATACAAGAAAAAGACACACACAGAGAGAGCTTGTACTGTAGGTTATCTAGTGAGAGCAAATCAGCACTTTCTGCTTGGTCCATCACTGATAACAGTTTTCTGAATGCAGAAACAGATGATGATGTTACTACTACTCCTTCCTCACTCCTCCCCTCCTTCCATCTTAATACAGAATTTCTGTTTTTGACCAAAGAACATGCCTCCACAGAGGATGGCCCTAGTGCTTTGCTTCACTCTAGTAGCAACTCAGTTCTGATTGTCCATAGTACTTGGTAGTTCCTCTCCTCTAGTAGCTGGTTGTTGGCTTGTGTACCATTTCAGGTTGGGTTGCTATGATCTCTGCTGGTCAGCAGTTGCTCATGTGATTACTAATCTCAGGGTTGTCCCAACAATGGCCCATTAAATCAATGAGCTATCCTCAGTCATAGAAGTTCAAGCTCCCTTCAACCTTTTCAAGTCACAGTAGGCAATTCTTGTTTCTACTCCAGTTTGATGAAGCATGTTAACTTTCTCTTTCCACCCCCTGCCAACAATATTGCAGAACTTTTCTTCCCTTCCCTTCCTTTCCTTTCCTTTCCTTTTCTTTATGTTGCAGTATACAAATATTGCTACTTTGTTATCATTTTTTTTCCAGCCACACAGTTCTCATGGTCCCTCCAGAAGAATGCAAGAAGAGAAGAACCTCCTATTTCTTGATGCCTTGATTATTGCGGCTTGACAGCAACTGTAATATCATAAGGATATCCATAACAAAAACATAACCAAATTTAAGCAAAAATGACTTACAACACAACCTGCAGCAAGACAAATACAAATATTTACAGCATGGATTTTAAAACGGTTTAAACGTAAGTATACTGCTGTAGGCATTTGGTCTGCTAATGTCCCCCTTCTCTGTGTTTGGACTGATTTGCAGCATATATAAACTTTATAAACACTGCAAATCCAAATACTGGGAAGGGAGACTTTAGCAGACCAAATGACTACAGGAGTACAAAGGAAAGGCAAATATACGTGACCCAGGATCCAAACTGGGTTGGTCCCCAGGACCAGAGTTTTAGTCTCTCAAGTTTTCAGACTTGTGCTAGAGCTCATCCCATTTTGGTGAGAGAGAAGTTCCCTGCGGATGAGCTCCAGCACAAGTCCGAAAGCTCAGAAGACTATACTGCTGGTCCCAGTGACCAACCCAGATTGGATTCTGCCCAGTGATGGGATTCAATTTTTTTTACTACCGGTTCTGTGGGCATGGCTTGGTGGGCATGGCAGGGGAAGGTTACTGCAAAATCCCCATTTCCTCCCGATCAGCTGGGACTCAGGAGGCAGAGAATAGATGGGGCGGGGCCAGTCAGAGGTCATATTTACCAGTTCTCCTAACAACTCAAAATTTCCGCTACCAGTTCTCCAGAACTGGTCAGAACCTGCTGAATGCCACCTCTGATCCTGCCCACAGCAGTGTTTCTAAAGTTTCCAAAGTTGAGAAACACTTCCCTGTAACATATACTTTTTCCAAACATACATTGCAATAAATGCAGTGGAGATTCTAGTTAGTACCAAGCTCAATGACCTAAACTTTTTTTTTCATATTACAAAATAATTTAATGTACTTTGCAACTTCTTATCAATAGTATAGTCATCATCATCCATACAATTTAATAGTTCAATGTTTTTGGCAATTTCTCGTCAAGGTTGTATTTAGCTATATAATTTAAACAGCTCTCTGTCCATTTACGTTCCGGGAATTATATTTGATATAAATTTTCTGTTTGGGAAGGTTTAATTTACCTTAATCATTACAGTGTTAATAGCTTCCAGTTTATGGTATTTAGCTATTATTTATATTCTATAATGTAATAAAATATTTTTAAAGTTAATAGCATAAAGAGCGGGGAGGGAGGGAGGCATCCTTGTGGCACAGGCACTAGTAAAGAGGGAACAGTCCCTAAAAGGAAAGGCAGGCGCTAGTCGAGCATATAGGATTCAGCCAGGGAAGTATCCTTTCCTGCTTTCTGGATGGAAAAGGACAGAAATAAGGAAAGGACCAATCAATTCTTGTGGGGCCATAGTTCTAACCCAGCAGCAGCCCAGCCCAGTTGCCAACCAAGTGTAATTCAGATTGGGATGTTTGAAGTTGGCCTAAGAGCACCATGGGAGACAATCAACTTAGTTCACAGGGCAGAATTGTCCTAATTGCTGAAGATAAGCAGTAAGCTCTGCCCGATTAGAAAGCTAAGTATGAAAATTACAAACATAGTTCTATTTCTCTTATCAAAACCTCTGAATCCAAAAAACCGTAGATGCTGCCAAAGAAATCAAGGAACAGATCTTTATTGTACAAATTAATTATTGCTGGTGATATATCATATTGTATCATATCGTATCATATCATATATCATATCACGAGTCAGCTTGGCGCACTGGTTAAGTCAGCAGCCTAGATACCAGGAGATTGTGAGTTCTAGTCCCACTTTATGCACAAAGCTAACTAGGTGACCTCGGTCATTGTCTCTCAGCTCTAGGAAGTTGGCCATGGCAAGCCACTTCTGAAATCTTGCCAAGAAAAGTGCAGGGACTTGTTCAGGCAGGAGTCAACATTGATTTGAACGTTCCAATATAATAATAATCAACATTTTTTTTGCAAATAATATAAATATCAAGAAGAATAAAACACCCAATAAACCTAGTGGTATCCCATGCTGTGATATGATATGAGCAACACACACACCCATAAAATGTTTTTAAATACTATTTGTACATTGTCAGGTTCATCTTGTGTGCTTAAATGCACAGAACAGTGTAAGCAAAATGGAGAGTGTGGGCACCACCTCTCTGAGCATTCTCATGAAAAATAATATGTGGCCAATGACTATATCTGGGGTGGATATTGGCATCATTTTCCAAGTGGTCTTCAGCCATTCAATCATGTCTGATGCTCTATGGATCAGCATTCTCCGTGCCTATTTGTTTTGAACCACCTTCTTCAGATCCGCCATGCCCATCCCAGTGTTATCCTTTATAGTGTTCTGCCAGTGGGTACTAGGGCAGCCCCTTCTACTTTTTCCACAGATCATTCCCAGCATGATTGACTTTTTGAGTGAGTGAGTCAGCTGTCATGACATGACCAAAGTATGACAGCCTCTATTTGTGATCTTGGCTTCAAGTGATATTTCTGCTGAAATATCTAGGACTTCTATGTTGTTTTTGCAGTCCATGGGACATGTAATAGTCTCCTCCAGCACCACAGTTCAAAGGAACCCACCATTCTCCTATCTACTCTCACAGAATGTCTCTAGTACTGTTCAACTGCAATTTGAAAAAGGGTACCTAGAGACATAACTGTAGATGTGCTATATCTGAACTGTAGAAAACCAGATGATCCTAGATGACGCCAAAATCAGAATTTTCTGTATCCCTTTGCTGTTTTGTTTTTTTTAGTGGATCTCTGAATTTTCTTCAACCCAAATATGACTGTGTAGTGGTGCAAAATGGCATGCATCTAATAGGTATATATAGGGACGTGCGGTCAGGGGAGGCAAGGGAGGCAGAGCCTCACCTCTCTTCATGACATAATAGTATATAATATTATATACTATATATAAGTATTTAACATATTTGTGTGTTCTCAAACAAAATAAAACCAGAACAACCTCCAAGAAGAGAGCAAAAGTAAAAGATGACAGCCTCAAATCATGAAAAGACTCCGTGGAAAAGCTCAGTATTTAAAGGCTCCTGTTCAATGTTTATTTACCATTTGCTTACAAAATTTCAACCTTTGGAAACATTTCTTCAGAATTTATGTGATGTTTCCTTGGCATCTGATTACCCAGATCTGGACTCCTATATCCTATTTCATCTACAGGCTGATATTTTAGGATCCCAGAAAGATCCTATACCTAACCAAGCACGAGGGGCAAATATCCCAAAAGTTTGTCCCTTGCCCAAAGACCAGAAAACATGCCAGAAGAATTTTTCCATGCCATGCAATGGCAAGTGAAACAGGACCTTTGGCAATGCAGAAAATGCAGCTGGGCTCATTTGGCTCTCAGAAATCGGAACGATGACTTTATCTGCAAGCATATGGCTTTGCTGACAATGAACCAGCATTCTTCTCTGTGTGAGTTCACTTCTCTCCCCCTTCCTCTTTCTTCCCCAACCTTAGAGACAGGGAGAGAAATAGCTCTATTCACATTAGGAAGCATTAAATGGAAACAAGTTGGATGCTTCATTGTCTCACATTTATCTTCCCCATTCTTGAGGAGCCAGGATAAGAATGGGGAGATAATCCTCCTTAATCCCATTATCTGCTCATAAGCAAGAGGAGAAGCTGAAATGGTACCAATGACTCTGTATTTTTGGTTCTATTTTTATTTAAAGGTGTCTTGTCATCTTGCTGGAAATCCAGATTGTGTTCATTGAATATTGGGGGTGGGGTGGGGAGAAAATGCAATTGTCCCAACCACATACAATGTTGTTTTGTTATTTTATTATCATTTGTGTCAGAAAAAAGCAAACAATAGAGAAAGCTTTTCCTGCGGTGCTGGGGATGAAGGCTACTACATTCCTTTCTTTGAGAATACCTCATTCCCCAAAACAGCATTCGGTTCATACAAATGTATTTATTTATTTGATTTATATAGCCACCCATCTCACATGTGTGACTCTGGGCAGCGCACCACCACTAAAAAAGCATATCAAAACAATAAATAAAATACAAATGAAAATACCAAACATGCAAAACCTTTATTACATAACCGTATTAAAACCATAAAACATAACAGCCACAGAGTAGAATCCATTGTTTGTTTGTTTGTTTGTTTAGAGGATTTATATTACCTCCCATCTCACACATCTTGACTATGGGCATCTTACAATATTAAAAACAATAAAAATAGATACAATACTATGAAACCCATAGCAGCTGAACAAAAAACCAGAAAGCCACGCTTCAACATAGCCAGGCAACAGCCTTCGAGCTCCAGGCTTGGGCATACAGCCATGTCTTCAGGGCCATATGAAAATTGAACAAGGACGGGGCTAATCTGATCTCTGAAGGGATGGCATTCCAGAGAGCAGGTGCCCCAACAACAAAAAATGTTCTCCTTTTTTTTTTAAAGATTTTTATTTTATTTTAATTGAACAAAAACACAAAGGAAGAATCATCCTTCAATACATCTTGTAGAAAGCGTGTCGATTGGTTACAAATAACTTTCGTGCATTTCTTCCATAGTCATTACTTGTAGTTCATCATAGATTATACACTTTAAATCAAAAATCTTTATATATCTTACCATCAATATATCACAATTCTCATTTGACTACAATTATTTGAACATACTTTTGCCTGAACTTATTCATACTTAAAAACACAACCACATAATGGCATTTGTTAGCTATTTCAAAAATCCTCCAATAACATTACACTTTTATGACATATTCTGAGTAAAAATCAATTAATAAAATTTCTAAGCTTTTTTTTTTGTTTCGCTGTTTAGAATATTATATCCAGGTTGCTTTTACCAATACCAGAGCATGTATATATTATTAAACAATATCCATTAACATTTCCTTGTTGTTATTATAATTAGCTAAAAGTCATTTACTATTTATATCCCAACGCCTCTCGTCAAACCCAAAAAAAAACACATTACACTTTTATGACAAAACCTAAATAGAAGTTTGTTGGTAAAATTTATAGGTCTTTTTCCCAGGTCACAATTTGCAATCTATATCCAAATTTCTTTTACTAGTTTAACAGTACATAGTATATATCATTAAGTTGTATCCATTATCATTCCATTATTGTTAATTATAGTTATTTAATTGTTGATGAATAAACATTTGATAACAATCTAAAACAATCTAAAAATTACTAAATTCCTACTTATTGCTCAACCAAGATTAACTAATTTTTTATTATTTTTTATTTTATTTTATTGATAATAAAAAAAGATTCTCCTGATGTCAGCCTAGTGTAATAATTCAGATAGGAAGCATGACTGATGGACTCATCCTGCTTTATTATAAGGTTACATTAAAGTAATCTTGCAAGTCTGAAATGTACAACATATGAACTAGGAAGGATTTCTTCTGAGATGTTTCTCACATTCACATTCCTTTTTTGCAGGCTAAACTGCCTCTTGTCTAATTGTTCCCCTGGCTGTGACTCTTCCCTCTGTCTCCCAAGGTCTTTCCTATGTTCCCATTATACCTGCTGTGCTCTGCTAAGTGAAACTCCTTAACTAAAGGGATGGAGAGCATGCTCCTCCTCTCGGAACAGATTGGAGAGATGTGGCCCAGTTTTATAACCCAGCCCTTGAACTAACAGGCTCTACACCACTGCCAGATCCACAAGTGCTATGGCAAAGTCACATCTTCAGAGCCTTCTGAAAGGTGAGTAGGGTCAGGATTCAAAGGGTTTGTGTCACATAGGAAGGGCCTGTCAGAAGACATGCCTTAGTAATAATAATAATAATAAATATTTATTTCTTAGCCGCACCCTCTCCCGAAGGACTCGGGGCGGCGTACAATAAAACATAGGAAATAAATATATAAACAAGCATACATATAACAAAAACGTATACCAAGACATATACATATACAAGGAGGAGGTGAGCTGATGAATAAAAAAAACACAATTAAAAACACAATGTTTAAAAACCCCTAAATAATTTAATACAATTAAAATACCCCAAATAAAAAAAGTAGTAGACAGTAGACAGAATCTATAACATGCCTCTGATGTTCTACCTGATAGGGCAGAAAGATGAAATTGTGGAGAAGTGATCTCTTAAACAATCTGTCCCATTGCATATATGATTTTATATGTCAACTAGCTGATAACGTGGCATTGCCTGGTTATTTATTTATAGGGGGAAAATGTCTGGACCAAACGTAATTTCTAATGTTGGATCTTCCCCCTTACCAGAGGGAGCCCCCTTGTGAAGTACTGTGAAGCCATTATCATGGCAACTCCACTGCACTGTACAGTAGAAGCCATTTATGGCAGTACTGTAGAAGCCATTTTAAGGCACAACAGTCTGTATCATAACAGAACACACACTGAGGGGCGTTAGGAGTGTCTTACCCACACAGTATTTATTTCCAAAGAGTAAGTCATCTGTGTACCAAGTTTGGTTGAAATTGCTCAAGGTGTTCCAGAATTATGCTGGAACACACACACACACACACACACACACACGTGTGTGGGTGTGTTTGTGTGTGGGTGTTCCAGGTTGCCTTTGTTACATTTGTGTTGCATTTGTGCTGATAAATAAATAAAGGGAGACTAGTATAGATCTATTTCAAGCTGTTTAGCTCTCATCAGCTAGCCATACCCTTACTGGGATCTATACTAGTCTCCATTTATTTATTTATCAGCACAAATGCAACACAAATGTAACAAAGGCAACATAAAAAATGGTTTTCTGCCTGGATGGCTCCTAGGGTGAGCCGAAAGACAGAAAAAAGGAAGCAGTATGCTCCCTCCCATATTTGTGCATGCCAGGGGTTGTGACACAATACATACCTATTTCCCTGGCTTAGCTGATAAAGGAGGAGAGCCCGTGGCTTAGTGGCTAATAGAACTGCCTGATATGTAATACAGTCCAGGTTCGATTCCCAGTAAGGGTATGGCTAGTTGATGAGAGCTAAATAGCTTGAAATAGATCTATACTAGTCTCCCTTTATTTATTTATCAGCACAAATTTTATACACACACACACACACACACACACACCCACACACACCCACACACACAGAGAGAGAGAGAGAGAGAGAGAGAGAGAGAGAGAGAGAGAGAGAGAGAGAATTTCTTTAACATACTGTAAAGTTTGTTCCAGTTACAGCCTTGGCTTTTTAGGTGTTTATTTAGAAAGTAAGCCTTTGTGTGTATTAGTAAGAGGTAGAGAACATGTGACATGACATGAAATTGAACTTGTTTTCAATTTGAGGGCTTACCTAACATATCACCAGGGTAGACCTTGGGGCCTTCTAGATATTAATGGATTATACACTCAATAGTTTCAATCAGCATGGCCAAAAATGTTGGTTATTCAGTTCTGTACATCAGCAGCATCTGAAAAATCAGAGGCTTCCATTCCCAGCATTTATGCACTGTTCTTGTGTCTATTATACATTGCTGATCATAATGTGACAGTCAGGTGGACAAGGAATAACGGATGGAAACTGAATAAAGAGAGATTCAACCTGAAATAAGGTCAGCTTATTTCCAAGTCAACATCAGATGCCAGCAATGGTGAGAAATACCATCACCACTGCTGTCAAGCCATGATATCCATCCATTGTTAAAAGATGAATGGCTAGAGTAGAGGTGGACCTGGCAAGATGGTTCATTTGAGGACTTCTAGACATAATGTTTAAGCTCTGTCTTTCTTCCCCTCTCGCTGTCTTCCATGCTCTCTCTTTCCATTCTTTCCCCCCATCCATTACTTACTTCTTCATTACCTTTTAAAACTGTTTGAGGGAAAATGCAGGGCACAGCCATAGTCCTACAAGGATGCTACAGAGAGAATACAGCAGCAGATGTCTGTTTCTTTTCTCTTTCCTAAATATGACCATGTGTTATTCAACAAATGAGATATCCTGCATGAGATTGTCCCATAATTGAAAATGAAGCACAGGCTGTACTAGATCACTGGAATGTAGCTACATGATTTTTATCTGCCTTTATTCTTTTTTTATAAATAAATCAAGGCTGAAAACCTGTCTAATACTCTTTCCCCACAGCAACTCTGTGAAGTGGGTTGGGCTGAGAGAAAATGACTGGCCCAAAGTCACCCAGCCTGCTTTCATGCTTAAATCAGGACTACAACTCCCAGTCTATAGGTTCCTAGGCCAGCACCTTAGCCACTATACCAAACTAACAATTTTATTAAAGAGTTTTAAAAAGGAAAATAAAGTCAAACTAATATAAGAGGTCAAAGGGAAAAGCTAGAAGTGCAAGAAAGGAGGAGGGAAGTAAAAGAAAAATAGAAAAAAAAGAAAAAAGATGCAAAGAAGTGTCCTCCAAATTTCTTTGCAGAAATTATAAATATAAATGTATCTCTTTTACTCTATGATTAGAACACAACTTTCTTTGTATAATCTATCCTGTCTAATCACCAAAAATATAAATCATAAGTATATTTTTTCTGTTCCACGCAAAAAGCTTATAAGGTGTTTCCAGTCAGATATTGTCTTTTCTCTGATCAAAGAAATAAATTTAGCCATCCCATCATATTCCCCAGCCATTCCTCCATGGTGGGTAGTGTCGAATCTTTCCATATTTGTGCACACAACAATCTTGCTGCTATTATCATGTAAAAAAACAAAGTTCCATGACTTTTTCCCAACTGTTTATCTATCCATCCCAAAACAAAAACCTCTGGTTTCAATGGCATATTAATTTTGAAATCCTCTAAATTAGTATTTATATTTGTATCCAAAATATATTTGGCTTTTTTTTACTGTCCACCGAACAAGGAATAAAATGTCCCTTCTTGTTCACATTTCCAATACAAATTTGTATTCTCATTCTAGACAATTTCTCTGGTGGCCTATACCAGGGGTTAGCAACCTGCAGCTCTGGAGCTGCATGTGGTTCTTTCATCCCTCTGCTGTGGCTCCCTGTCACTCAAAATATGCATCAAAACCGCCAATGTGTGATACCCACCAGCACACAATTTATTGAGCTTTTCGACTCCTAGTAGGTTTAGGTTTAGGTTTATTGGACTTATATGCCGCCCTTCTCCCAAAGGACTCAGGGCAGCGTACAACATAAAAACACATATTACAAAAGTTAAAAGAAAGATTAAATAGAATATCCAGAAAAAAACCCAATAGACATTTACAATGAGATTTAGAAATTAAATTAAAATTAACCATTAAAATTAATAATTTATTTTATTCAGGCCAGGCCAGCTTGCTGGAAAAGCCAACTTTTTAGGGCGTGACAGAAGGACCGGAGGTCAGGGATTATGCGAAGCTCCGGGGACAGCTCATTCCAAAGGGAAGCGCTCCCACAGAGAAGGCTCTCCCCTTGGGGATTGCCAGCCGACACTGCCTGGCCGACGGCACCCTCAGGAGGCCAAATCTGTGGGATCGTACTGGACGGTGGGAGGCTACTGGTGGCAGTAGGTGGTCTCGCAAGTAAGGGCCTAAGCCATGGAGCGCTTTAAAGATCATAATTAACACCTTGAATCGCACCCAGAAAACAACCGGCAACCAGTGCAGGCTGTCTAAAAGGGGTATAACATGGAGCACTTAGGTACCCCCATGACAACCCACGCAGCCGCATTCTATACCAGCTGAAGCCTCCGGGTGCTCTTCAAGGGCAGCTCCATGTAGAGAGCATTACAGTAGTCCAGGCGAGAAAGGATGAGGGTGTGAGTGACTGTGCACAGGGCATCCCGATCCAGGAAGAGGCACAACTGGCATACCAGCCAAACCTGGTAAAAGGCCCCCCTGGTCACGGCCATCAGGTGTTCTTCTAAACTAAGCTGCGTATCCAGGAGTACTCCCAGATTGCGGTCCCTCTCTGAGGGGGCTAAAATTTCTCCCCCATCATCAAAGATGGTACAAGATGCGCAAATCAGGATGACGGGAACCACAGCCACTCAGTCTTGGAGGGATTGATCTTGAGCCTGTTCGTCCCCATCCAGATCCGTACAGCTTCCAGGCATCGGAACATCACGTTGGGGGCATCATTTGGGTGGTTTGGGGTAGAGATGAAAAGTTGGGTATCATCAGCATATTGATGATACCGTACCCCAAAACCACGGATGATCTCGCCCAGTGGTTTCATGTATATGTTGAACAGGAGGGGTGAGAGAACCGACCCCTGGGGCATCCCACAAGTGAGGCGCCTCGGGGTCGATCCCAGCCCTCCAGTCAACACGAACTGCAATCGATCCGACAGGTAGGAGGAGAACCACTGCAAAACGGTGCCCCCCACTCCCAACCCCCTGAGTTGTCGCAGTAGGATACCATGGTCGATGGTATTGAAAGCCACCGAGAGGTCTAATAGGACCAGGACAGAGGAACAACCCCTGTCCCGGACCCGCCAGAGATCATCAACCAACACGACGAATGCCATCTCTGTGCTGTACCCAGGCCTGAAACCCAACTGAAATGGATCCAGATAGGCAGCTTCGTCCAGGTACTGGGAAAGCTGACGTGCTACCATGCTCTCAACAACCTTTGCTACAAAGTGAAGGTTGGAGACCAGACGATAGTTGGCTAAAGAGGCTGGGTCCAGGGCCGCAGTGGCTGCCCTATCCCAGGTTTCCACTAGGGTTTTGGTTGAACTGTGAGCAAGAGATTCAGGAAAAGTCCCAAGCTCCATCAGGAACCTTTCAGGGTCCATCAGGTGCCTGGGGTGGAACCATCTAATTGGCGAGGGGTGGCAGTATGGAAGTCAAGCCTAAAGAGGAAATGATCCGACCATGACAAGGGTTGGATAGAAATATCCCCTAAATCTAGATCATTCATCCACTGTCCAGAGACGAAAATCAGGTCGAGTGTGTGTCCCCTGTTATGAGTGGAGTCTTGAATTAACTGAGTTAGGTCCATAGCCATCATGGAAGCCAAGAACTCCCGAGCTGACTTGGATGTCCCGCTAATGGAAGGCAGATTGAAATCCCCCAGGACCATAAGCCTGGGGAAATCAACTGTCAATCTGGCTAACACATTCAGTAGCTCCAGCAGGGCCAATGAAACATAGCAGGGAGACAGGTACATAACAAAAGGCCCACCTGGACTCCAAGGCCCCACTTCACAAAAAGGGACTCACACCTGCCTATCTGAGGCACAGTGACCTCCTGAGGTCCAAGATTTTCCCTAATAACCGCTGCCACCTCCCTGCCCCTGTCCTGGGCTCTCAGCTGGTGAAACACCCGGAAGCCTGGTGGGCATAATTCAATGAGGGGCCCAACCAGGTCTCTGTAATGCACGCCAGGTCTGCTCTCCCCTCTTGTATTAGGTCATAAATGAGGGGAGTCTTATGTACCACGGACCTGGCATTAAGCAATACCAGCCGGAGACCCGGGTCCTGTAATCCTGAGCACCAGGGGTGCGAAAAAGGCAATGAGGGTTGGAGTGTGTGATCGCTCTTACACAGCAAACCCGCGTCCCCCGGACATAATTTGGCCCTAGGCCCCCACTGTATCTGCCCCTCCCACATACAGTAGAGATGGCAAACCTCCCACTGGATTGGTTTAATGTCTCCCCCGGAACCCCAACTCTTTCCAGCACTCCCGACCCGCACCCATTAGTTAGCTCTGGCCTGTGTCCTAGCACACTCCCCCCCCCCAAGTCTGTCTGAGCCATCCGAATCAAACCACCCCCCTTAAAATTTGATTTAAAAACCCCTGTAAAAAAAAACCTAAGGAGCCTCTTCTTTGCATGCCACCTCTCGGGATCCCAAGATCTGTCATTAAGGAAGCGCCTTGATAAGCAAGAAGGCCATCTCTGGGAAAGGGGGAGTTCCCGAAGGGAGTAAAGTTCTGTCACAGTGTAATATAGAGGAGAGTGTGGCATCAATCAAAACGGAGTGACATCACAGGGAGATGGAACGGGGAGATGACATATCCACGGGGGGGGGGGGGCAGCTGACAGTGTTCAAGGGGGTAGCGGGAGGCTTATGTCCATCATAGTCATGGTTGATATTGACGACAATATGTAAGGGTAATGGTCAGATATCAAAATCGCAGCAGATGATAAATGATAAATTGCGGGTTGGTGAAGCGGCCAATGATGGTAGTGGTGAGGACAGCGGCAGCAGCGACAGCTGCTCCAACAACTCCAACAACTGAGTTCCGTCCATGCCAGCCACACTCATATCCGTTGCCGGGGCCGCACTCCGTTAACTCAGTCCATAGTGTCACAAGGGGAGGGGCCAAATGGCCAAATGGCCAAATGGCACAGTACGGTGGCCCAGGCAACAGCAGTGATACTGGTGGGGGCCACAACACAGGAGCCCCTCCCCACTCCAACTGCGCCCACGCCAACTACCGAAGCCATCTTCGGCTGGCATCAATACCCATGCCAGCCGCCTCAGCCACTCCCCCGCTAATCCAGTCTTTCACATCCATAAGCAGGGGGGAGCTACCAGGATAATACGATGGTGTGGGCAGCGGCAGCGACGTCGGCAGAAACCCCAGGCAGGGAGCCCCGCTGCTGCCACCGTCCAAACCCACACTGGCAGCAGAAAAACGCTCTCCATTCTCCATTCACCGCCAACCGCCCCGTTTTACTCACAACGTTCCAGCTACAGGGCAGGAAATCGCAGCTCCAGGGTACCCCCCCCCCCGAGGTCCCAGGAAGTTCCCATAGCTGAACCTGGAACCGACGATGGGATAGGGTACCCCCTGCATACCCTGAGAAGGAAACTTCTCCTCAAACATGACAGGACACCATCTTGGGCATGCACAGAAATCTTCTTCTACTATGACTTGATCCTGCTGGTTTATCTGAACAATATTGGGATAAATGGATTAATTCCTTAACAATGTTGGTCAGAAAAAGAGCATTTCATGTCGACCAAGTAAGGAAGCCATGGATAAATCCAAGAAAAGAAAAGTTTTGGAAGAAAACAGAACATTTAATTCAACTACTTATTCTAGTTCTGTGGCTGCTCAGGAAATAGTCAGGCACCGGAAAGGTTTTGTGGCTCCCAGTATTTTCTTTTCTGTGGGAAATGGGTCCAAATGGCTCTTTGAGTGTTTAAGGTTGCCAACCCTTTGCCTATACCAATGATAAATCATTTTATTAAAAAATTCTGCAAGATTAAAACATAGTGTAATTTTCAATCCTGGTATGTGTGTGTGTGTTGCATTTGTGCTGATAAATAAATAAAAAGAGAGAATAATATAGATCTATTTCAAGCTATTTAGCTCTCATCAGCTAGCCATACCCTTACTGGGATTCAAACCTGGGCTGCTTTTACATGTTAGGCAATTGTATTAGCCTCTTAACCACAAGCTTTCATCGCTCATCAGCTGAGCCAAGGAAATAATTAAGTGTTATGTCAAAGCACCTGGTATGCCCAAATATGGGAGGAAGCATACTGCTTCCCTTTTGCCCTTCAGCTCTACCCTAGGAGCCTTCCAGGCAGAAAACCACTTTTGTATTGCATTTATGCTGATAAATAAATGGAGACTAGTATAGATCTATTTCAAGCTATTTAGCTCTCATCCCTCCCATATTTGGGCATACCAGGTGCTTTGACATAACACACACACACACACACACACACACACACACACGGATTGAAATTATGCTACATTTTAATGATAGAGATGATAGATAGATAGATAGATAGATAGATAGATAGATAGATAGATAGATAGATAGATAGATGATAGATGGATGGATGGATGGATGGATGGATGGATGGATGGATGGATGGATGCATGGATGCATGGATGGATGGATAGATGGATGGATATAGATATAGATAAAGAGATAAAGAGATGTTTTTGTGTTTGTTCGTGTGTGTGTATTCCTATTGTTCCATCTATCTATCTATCTATCTATCTATCTATCTATCTATCTATCTATCTATCTATCTATCTATATATATATATATATATATATATATATATATATCATAACCAACATTTTAGCCTACTTTCTCATACTTCTTTCATTTGTTCTTCTGTTTTAAATGTTAATAAATGTCAATAAAAGTTTATACATTTTAGCAATTACATGTTCCTCATTTGTACATAATTCCATTTGAAGCCTAATCTTACAATGCTAAAAGACCATAAATTCTTCTGTCTGCTTTAGATCTTTCTAATAATTGTAAATAAGAGAACAACTGCCACCAGTGCTTTTCTTGATTTTATTTCACACTCCCCTTGGCAAAATTCTAGTATCACATGATAAGTTAAATATTTGTGTTTGCTTATTTCTCATCTATAAAATGATTGTTGTGCTGAGATTCACAAAGGTATTTTGGTGCACATCCTGGGTTTGTATCTATTCAATATTCTCAATATGACACATATAACACAATGAATTTTAAAATCCACATTAACCTCAACTCGATTGTGATACCAATATCAATGCCATTCAAATCCCAGTCCTATCCTTCTAACTCCAAAAGCCTTCTATTTCTCAGCAACACACATTCTTTCATCCACACCAAACAACTAGCTACAAAATGTAATTTCAAATCAGGTAACCGAATCCTCCTGTTTTCTTTACATCTTGTAACACCTTATATTTAACTTGTGCTCTCTTTTTTTAACTTTGCTCCACAAATTTAGATGTATCCTCCTGCCACTGATTAAATGCTGCATCAGTGGTCAAAACATGTATTGTCTGAAACACAAACATCGTTCTACGAAAGACATTCATTTTTATCACAGAAATTCTCCCCAGCAATGACAGTTGTAATTTCTTCTGTGTTAACATATCTTTTTAAAAACTTCATTCTATTTCTTAACAGTTATTTTAAAATAACATACTATTACCATAATATTTGCCATAGTGATTGCCAGATATTTGCCATCTTAAAACTTATTTTATTCATCAATTCTGTTTGAGTTCCTATTTTTACATTTCTTTTTTCTTAGCATCTTCAGCTTCCGTTTATTATTCTTTAAACCTGCTCGTGCACCAAATCATTTTAATTTGCCCATTAATATTTTAATTCCCTTTAAAGAATCTTCCAGAACCAAACACCAAGTCATCTGCAAAAAACATTGACTTACAGGTTTCTTCTTTAATCTTCATTCCCATGATCCTATTATCTTGTCTTATGTCTCTATTCAGTGTTTCAAGAACCAAAATAAACAATAAACCTGATCTTGTTCTTTTTGTATCTCACAGGGTTTTCTTACATCTCCATTAACAATTATTTTTACTTTCTGTGAAGTATAGAGCAAGCTTACTCATTTTTATGGTCACTGGATGCACTCAAAGATGGCAGGAGAATCCTATGTTGGTGCCAAGAGAGAACAAATTCAGACATAACACACAAACGAAAACAATATTTGGAAAGGTTTTAGCCTTCATAGAAGAGGGATGCTCCAGCATTGTTAGTACAAAAATGTTAAAAATATGAAAGATCAGTATGTTTCTTTTGGCAGGTTTATATATCTTATATTACCCCTTTCCCACCAAAGTCTAGCATGTAAGATGAAGGTAAATCAACATTTCTTTATCCACTGCTCTCCAAATAGAAGTAGTCCTTGATTTATGATCACAATTAAGCCCAAAATTTCTATTGCTAAGTGAGAGAGTTCTTAAGTGAATTTTTTATCGATTTTACAACCTTTCTTGCCACAGTTGTTGAGTGAACTACTGCAATTCTTAAGTTAAGTACAATTCTGCAGTTATATGAATCTGGCTTCCCCATTGATTTTGGTGGTCAGTAGATCCCAAAAGGGGAACATCTGGGACATTAAAACCATCATAAATACATGCCAATTGCCAGGCATGTGAATTCTGATCATGTGACCACGGGGATACTGCAATGGTTGTAAGTGTGGAAAACGGTCATAAGCCACTTTTTTCACTGACATTGTAACTTCGAACGGTAATTAAATGAACTGTTGTAAGTCAAAGATTATGTGTATGTTGGACTATTCCAAGGCTCCGGAGGCAGACCATCTAAAGGACGCTGCTTGGAGAAAGCTGACTTTAGTCTTTGTGCAATGGACCTCTTAGGCAACAAGGAAGGGATAATCCAGGTAGACTATGCCCTGCATTAAGAGATCAGTTGCTGTCTCTACTACAAACATGCCATATCCCCTCTGATCTTGCCTGTCTCTGCCTGCATCTGGTCCTCATTTTTCCTAGCCAGTCTATGCTGAAGATACTTCTGAGGGTCGATTGGGAAAGTGGTGATCTAAGGCCCAATTTACCATCCTACCTGAGTTCCCACATAGATGGACTTCCTCTATCTGTGCCTAATGGTGAAGGTTTATCCAGAGACACGGTATGAATATGGAGGATCTACCATTATTTTGTGTCTGATTGGAGACTGTGCTAAATACTGGTCGAAGGATCTATGCAGGTACATCCCTTTTGTACCAGTTTCTCCGCCATGGCTTTCCCCAAGAAATCCTGGGAAATATCATTGGCTGCAATAATGCTCTTTTGAGATGCTTGAGTTTTCGTTGTTTGTGCTTGCCCCGAAAAGAACTATGGAACCAAATCAAGGCTGCAGGGTATGCCTGGCCAGAATTTTTAACAAGGCAAGAAACACTTTATTGTGGAGCTGACTGGGGAGGAGATAAGATCTGCTGAGAATCTAGATTTATTAATTCTTTAGTTATGGAATATATGCTCCCAGATACATAATTTTGTAAAGATTTACAGCCCCGTATGTAGGGTGGCCAGATGCAAAAGAGGACGTGTCTTCTGCCAGTTTGAAAGCTGAACAGAAGAGGGAATTTTAGCAGAAACTATTTGCATAACAGAGCTGTCCTTGCTAGCTTCCTGTTCTGTGGTTCCGGGGATGGGGAGAATGAGGCAGGAGCCCCATCCTTTTTTTGCATTCTCAGTGCATAAACACTGATTGCCATTAGAAACTCTGCATGGGACAGAGGAAGAGGTGGTTGGGCCGAGAGCAAATAAGATAAAAATACCAAATCATCATCCTCACCATCTTTGTCTCTGTCTAAAATAGACACATCAAACTGTTTCATTGCTTGGCTAACTAATAGGAGTGCCTCCTGGTGTGTTCACACCAGAGAATAGCAATATGAATTTAAAATGGCAGTAGCTGATTATAATGGCGGATAGAGCAAAGCATACCAAAAAATAAAACTATTATAAATAAAGCCTAGAGATAGAAGTGGTTTCTCTGGGAATGAAAGAAATTGCCATGGTCATTCTGAATAGAAAAAGCAGGAGAAGGATCAGAAATGTAAACCAAGTTCCTTGACACAGCACTTTCCAGAACATTCTATTTCCACCACAAGAATTGCTTGGCTGCCTGATTCTGGGAAGAGAGAGCTAACATATCAAGAAAGGGTCCAGTTAGGGAAAAAAACTGAATACCAATTTTTCAGAAGCAAACCATGACTGTTATCGGACTTACTTAAAGTATAGAAGTGCCTTGTTAAATGATCTGAAAGCTATCAATCGGGGGCACTCAGTGAAGAAGGTCTTTACACAGGATTGGTCTCCAGCTGGATAGCTGGATTTTAATCAAAAGTGGAAGTGACCATCAGATTGCATTGGCACCAAGGCCTCTGGAGACATTAATTAATTTTCCAAATTAATTCACAGGATATTCCCGTGAACTAAGAAGATTATCTGCTGAGATTCTGGCAGTTCTCTCTGTTTAATACTTGTAACCAGCGGAAAAGGGGGTGAAGCTACTTGGGACATTTTGAACTGGAGTATTGCAGAAAATGACAGACTTAGACTTCTCAGGATACAGGAAGAGTTTATTTGGCAGCCAGGTTCAGAAAGCTAACAAGTAGCTAGCATTGCAAGTTCTGAACAACCTTTATTATCGAAGCACGCATTCTTATACATTCTCAAAGGCAGCATAACATGGAAACACTTAACTCATTTCTTATTGATTACTTGAGGAAAAAGCCTTATAAGGAGATGGGGTCTTACTTCTCCTTTTTTCTTGGGCCATAGGTACTGACTATGTGTCTTTATGTGAACTTTAATTGAACCTTGTGGTTTGGGGCTTTTGACATAAGGACATATACTGGAACATTTTGTGGTTAGAAGGCTGATGACATTTCCCTGTCCCTTTAAGCAAGCTTCTAACTGTCCCTTTTGCCACGTCTCCATTTTAATATTTTTAATCCATATTTTATTCTACTTTAGGGGCATCTTAGGAATTAGAACTCTATGCAATTTCACCTCAGCATGCTCCCATAACATTTAGAGTTTTCTTACTGGCATAAGAGTAAGGAACTGGGCATAGTAGCCAAGGACAGAGATTTAGATATCTCACTTCAGGCAAGCTGCCAATAGCTTTCCCCCTCAGCTGCATTTTTCTAATTCTGGCCCGGTTCCCAAATTGCACATATGGCTCTTTTTCTCTTCTTTCATCAAGCAGGAAAAGGTGCTGGTCTGCTCTAAGACCTAAATAGAGCATCCTGTAGATTGGTTTGTTCTTTTGCACAGAGTATTGATTGAAGTGAACATAGAAGTCAGGTTAAAATAGTTTCATACCTTTGTATAATAGGATTGTGACCAATGGAAACATTTCATTTCTGTTGTGATAGCCCATGGCATTGACTAGTGCCTCTGCTTCACTGAAGAGTGGAGGGGAGAAGCCATGCTCCAATTGGAGGACTTGAGCACTGGAGAGAGATGCTCCGCTTGATTTCCAGGCAGCTGCAACCTAAGATGATCAAGTAGCAGCTTAAAAGGCAGCATAAAGTTTCTGTGATACAAATCTTAGAGAACTACTCTGAGTCTGGGACAGTTTAACTACTGTGTCTATAAATGTCTTACACTCAGGTTTCTCTTAAGAGAGTGAGCCCTTTGTCATTTTTACTGAGATCAGGGTACCAAGAAGTGAGGATTTCCTTTCTCCTTCTCAGCCATCCTATCAACAACCCCATGCGTGTATGTAACTATCCACATGCATAGTGTGATATGATTAATTATAGAGAAAAAGGGGTCTCCATTAAGGACATACTAATAATTATTTTTGAGGGACGCGGTGGCTCAGGGGCTAAGATGCTGAGCTTGTTGATCAGAAAGGTTGGCAGTTCGGGGGTTCGAATCTCTAGCGCTGCGTAACATAGTGAGCTCCTGTTACTTGTCCCAGCTTCTGCCAACCTAGCAGTTCAGAAGCATGTAAAATGCAAGTAGAAAAAATAGGAACCAACTTTGGTGAGAAGGTAACAACGTTTTATGTGCCTTCGACGTTTAGCTGGCCATGTGACCATGGAGACATCTTCGGACAGCACTGGCTCTTTGGCTTTGAAACAAAGATGAGCACTGCCCCTTAGAGTTGGGAACGACTAGCACATATGTGCGAGAGGAACCTTTACCTAGGTCCCTAGTTTGGTGGGGAACATAGAAATGCACCCACCAATTGAGATATTCTAAGAATCCCTCAGCACTGTCCACACTGCTTGGAGTTGTAGCTCTCCAGCATCTGGCTATCCAGAGATCTCCTACTCATATTTTAGGAGCCATTCCTCATCCTGCTGTCTGCAGTGTAGGAGAAAAGATCCACCAGCTGCATTTGTGCCCATTTGCCAGTAGCTAGAAGAGCAAAGAGCCATGCCAGAAGAAGGAAGATAAAAACAGTCTGCGGCCTGAATCCTTCTCTCTTCTGCATACTTCACAGATCCCCAAAGAGAGGACAGTATAGTCATTGGTTTCACAGCAGGCAACAACTCTAGCAAATGTCTCACTTCATGGCTCTAGTGATTTTTGTCCTCCATGTTAGTAGAGGTATAATTAAGCTCAAGCTGAGATTTTAATTAGTTGCCCCTGGAAAATGATGTGCAATGGCTAGCAAAATCACAGCTTCCTTTTTGTTATAGTACCCAGACAGATCTTCTCTATGTTGCAGGCGGCCATCCAGCCTACACATACAATCGCATTCAGGCTTATCAATGAAATCCTATAATTTGGCTTTTTTGTTCTTTCCAGTCTCTTCTATTGGAGAGACAAAAAAAGTGCAATATCTGTTGTCTTGCATTTGGTTGGAAATTATGTGTTTACTTTATAATCTAGATGACTGCAGCTTAATAGCTTCAACAGCAAGGCTGTCAGTCATCTATCAGCCTGATCTGATTAGTAAACAGACACTTGGTACAAAGACAGGGAATCAGTGGTGGGATTAAAAAAAATTTTACGACTGGTTCTGTGGGCGTGGCTTGGTGGGCATGGCAGGGGAAGGATACTGTAAAATCTCCATTCCCTCCCTATTCCAGGGGAAGGTTACTGCAAAATCCCCATTTCCTCCTGATCAGCTGGGATTCAGGAGGTAGAGAATAGATGGGGCCAGTCAGAGGTGGTATTTACCGATTCTCCAAACTACTTCAAATTTCCGTTACCAATTCTCCAGAACTGGTCAGAACCTGCTGAATATCACCTCTGCAGGAAATGCCTTAAATCTCCTGGAGCAGAAATGCACAACCTACATTGTTTCTTTCATTCTATTTTTTAAGTCTCTTCTACTATCTACTCCTTTTAAATTCTGTTAGGTTATGTCTACCGATATACTTTTTGTGTTGTCTCCATTTTGAAGTGATTGCTGAGGAACAGGTTTTGCTGTGGGTAAGTTACACAGCAAACAGTAGGCTTCAAGCTTCCCCTGGGATCTAATAGGCTTTGCCTTCTACTTGCTTTGGTATATGGTACAGCGAATACCAGAACAGAGATAAAGCCATGAGACAAAGTTTGCTTTTTAGTGAGAATTTAATCAAAAGTGTAAGCACTCCAAGAAACAGTATGAATTGATATTGATATTCATGGCTGTAGCAAGGCCAATTCCCTGCGCTGTTCTCAAAGGAAGACTCCCTGTTGTGCTTCGTGTCTAAGTCAGGGTTTTGCCCATTAAGAGTTTTCCATCAGAGAACACCACAGGAATTGTAGTATGCAAAGCTAGGCTTCCTTTAGCTTTCCTTTTCCTGGGAAGCTAGAATGCTGTATTTCTGAATTTGTCAATCCCAAGTCATAATGTTCCATATGCCATGGTCATCACCAGATGGAACCCCAGATCTTGACCTCTACAATCCATCATGGCTTTGGGCAAAGGAGGCTTTCACCAAATGCTTTTTGGTAAGATAAACAATTAGGTTACTAGCTTTCATTGTACTTGTGCTACAAACAGCATTCCCTGAGTAGTACCAGTCAGGTTTGGCAAATATTGACCAGGGTGATACAGGCATAACCAAAGTCCAATTTTGCCCCAGTACTGTTCATAATATTCTTTACTGGCTAGCATCCCTTATCTAGAGGCTATGTTGCAAAGCAACATACTATTGCTTGCAAGTCATCAATTTGGAGTGATATTCTTTAATGTATTCATGATGCCAAGTGGATGTTCACTCAAAAAAGAATTATACCATTTTCTCCTAGAGAGATATATTACTCTCAAACCATGAAGTTGCTAGATAACATATTGCAATTTTAACCCCATCTTGATGTCATGTTTTCTAGAAAGCTTTTCTTCAGTTTTGTTGCATTTAAGTACAATGACAATAAAGATTATACTTAATACTTAATTCTCCCCCTTCCTTTTTTTGTGGAGTGTGTGTGTGTATCAGTTGATACCTACAAAATCATTTTTGACTTGGACAACTGCCTGGACCAGAGCCTGCAGTTTTCTTGGCAAGATTTTGGATGTGGTTTGCCCTTGCCTGTTTCCTGAGCTGTGAGAGGGTATGACTGGCCCAAGGTCACTCAGCTGGCTTTGTGTCTTTGTGTCACCAACTCCCAGTTTGCAGCCCCATGCCTTAACTAGTACATCAAACTGGCTCTCTTTTCTTCTATTTACTCATTATAAAAACAGCTATGAGACTTTGAGAACTGTTTTTCCTCCACTTTTCTCTGAATTGCTACTTAGATTGTGACCTTTTAGATTGGACCAGTCTTGGTTTTATGATGTCATGTGAGTTTCACTGAAGGCTATCAGACTGAAAACTATGATGAAAAGTATTGTTTTTAATATTCTGTTTCTCATTTTTATTGAACACCTCAGCAGGTGTTTAAAAAGGGTCATCTATCTGACTAGATATGGAAGCAGTGTAATATATTTGAAAGAATTCCGATACAAATGATTTCAGCTCCCCCTAAGGTTTTGGCTCAAAATAATGCTGAAAGGCATTAATTCAATGTTGAATTTTATCCCAGCAATGTGGAATGTATTGCTTTAGGAAGAACTTGTAGATGAAAAGTAACTGTTCACTGTTGGGAAGAAATGATCCTTTTCGGCCTTTAAACTGCCTCTCTACAACTGTAATGGGAAGGCTGAGCAGTATGATTCCGTAGAGACTGAATTTCCTTTATTTATATTGATCTGTTCTGTCGAACCTTCCATCTGTTTTTATATCTAGTGTTCTGTACAATTATAGGAGAGGTTGTTTTTATCTGTATAACAATGCAAATACATTTTTTTTTTACTTTAAAAGTTGCTTTTAACTTATGCATAAAGACATGAGACTTCCCTAACTACTTGCAGGCAATAATACAGATTAAAAAATAACATGCTTCCTTGGTCCTTAAGATTGAGGTATATCAATGACCTGAGTCAGGGGTGGGATTCAATTTTTTTTACTATCAGTTGTGTGGGCATGGCTTGGTGGGTGTGGCTTGGTGGGTGTGGCAGAGGAAGGATACTGTAAAATCCCCATTTCCACCCCATCCAACTAACCTGCTTTCCAGCTCCGTTCTCCTGTGCAGAGCAACAGAAGAAGACTCAGCCAATCAGCCGGGACTCGGGAGGCAGCAAATAGATGGGGTGGGGGCCAGCCAGAGGTGGTATTTGCTGGTTCTCCGAACTACTCAAATTTTCTGCTAACGGTTCGCTAGAACCAGTCAGAACTGGCTGAATACCAACTCTGACCTGAGTTTTCTTTATGTTCACTAAAGTTATAATTGTGAGTGTGTGCATGTAAAATTAAAGAAGTCCTCCCAAAATTTAGGTAGCATACTTTTGAATACTAAGTAGGAATGAAAAGCATGTAAAGACTTTTTCATCAGTAGTCTCTGAGGAGCTACACTAAAGGAAAAAGATTCAAAAATACATGGACCTGTACTTTGATCCCGTAAAATCATTTTGTTCTTGCTGCTGTATCAGACAATAGTATACATGAGCCACCCTAATTTTCTCAAAGTTTGAGATTGGCATTTTCTAATCATCTTTTTATGTAGGCATCCCTCCTTTTGAGCATCATTTTCTGGCATTAAAACAGGAGGATTCTTCATTTACTGTCTGTTATTCATTTCCCTACCCATGCATGGGTGGCAAAAATTGATTGCATCATGTGTATGGGGGTGGGGGGGAATGCATATTTTGTGAAGGAATGAGACAATGGAGAGGGAAGCAACTGACAAAGCTTCAAGATAAAAAATGGCCCAAATATAACTATACTACAGAAAAATTCCTGGCCACCTAATAGTTCAAAAGCATGCAAACGCAAGTAGATAAATAGGTACCACTTTGGTGGGAAGGTAACAGCATTCCATGCACCTTGAGATATACTATATTTTCCGGAGTATAAAATGCACCTTTTTCCCCCCAAAAAGAGGGAGAAAGTCTGGGTCAGTCTTATACACTGAATATAGCATTTCTGGCCTCCTGAAACCCCGCCCCTTCACAAAAATGGATGTGCAGAGGGTTTGAGGGGCTTGGAAAATGCTCCTGGGGGTTGGGGAGGGCAAAAATGAGTGAAAAATGGGTTATTTTTTGCTTGCTTTTGCCCCCCCCCAACCCCCAGGAGCACTCTACAAGCCTCCCAAAGCCTATTTATACCCTGTTTTTTTTGCAAAAAAACAAGCCCATTTTTAGGTTTAGGTTTAGGTTTATTTGGATTTATATGCCGCCCTTCTCCAATGGACTCAGGGCGGCGTACAACATTAAAAACACATATCACAAAAGTTAAAAAAAGATTAAACCCAATTCCAAAAAGACCAAACTGATTTTAAAAAGAAGAAGAAGAAACAGTACATTTAAAATAAATTAAAATTAACATTAATATTAACAGGCCAGGCCGGCTTGCTGGAAAAGCCAACTTTTTAGGGCGCGTCGGAAGGACCGGAGGTCAGGGATTATGCGGAGCTCCGGGGGCAGCTCATTCCAGAGGGAAGGCGCTCCCATAGAGAAGGCTCTCCCCCTGGGGGTCACCAGCCGACACTGCTTGGCCAACAGCACCCTGAGGAGGCCAACTCTGTGGGATCGTACTGGATGGTGGGAGGCTACTGGTGGCAGTAGGTGGTCTCGCAGGTACCCTGGGCCTAAGCCATGGAGTGCTTTAAAGGTCATAATCAATACCTTGAATCGCACCCGGAAAACAACCGGCAACCAGTGCAGGCCGCCTAAAAGGGGTGTGACATGGGAGCACCTAGGTACCCCCATGACATCCCGCGTGGCCGCATTCTGGACCAGCTGAAGCCTCCGGGTGCTCTTCAAGGGCAGCCCCATGTAGAGAGCATTGCAGTAGTCCAGGCGAGAAAGGACGAGGGCATGAGTGACTGTGCACAAAGCATCCCGATCCAAGAAGGGGCGCAACTGGCATACCAGACGAACCTGGTAAAAGGTCCCCCTGGTCACGGCCGTCAGGTGTTCTTCTAAACTAAGCCGTGTATCCAGGATGACTCCCAGATTGCGAGCCTTCTCTGAGGGGGCTAAAATTTCTCCCCCTATCATCAAAGATGGAACAAGATGTACAAATCGGGATGCCGGGAACCACAGCCACTCAGTCTTGGAGGGATTGAGCTTGAGTCTGTTCCTCCCCATCCAGATCCGCACAGCCTCCAGGCATCGGGACATCACGTTGAGGGCATCATTTGGGTGGTTTGGGGTAGAGATGAAAAGTTGGGTATCATCAGCATATTGATGATACCGTACTCCAAAACCATGGATGATCTCGCCCAGCGGTTTCATGTATATGTTGAACAGGAGGGGTGAGAGAACCGACCCCTGGGGCACCCCACAAGTGACGCGCCTGGGGGTCGATCTCTGCCCTCCAGTCAACACAAACTGCGACCGATCCGACAGGTAGGAGGAGAACCACCGTAAAACGGTGCCCCCCACTCCCAACCCCCCGAGTCGTCGCAGTAGGATACCATGGTCGATGGTATCGAAAGCCGCCGAGAGGTCTAATAGGACCAGGACAGAGAAACAGCCCCTGAAGCTCAAGACTATGGCTATCCTGTGACCAGATTGATCGCTCCTCTGATTCTTGCTCTTTCCATCTGTGTTAGGAAGACAAATTTCAATAGCTGTCTCCCTATGTGAACCACTCTGCCTTTTTCTTTTAGTAATTGTTCCTTTCTTGCTGATCCTGGTGCCTTTTCTTTGCTTTTCCAGATGTTTGCCCACAAGGCTTCCACAAAGTTCTTCTCACATTCTTTACTTTGACACTAATATAGACATTTTCTTTTCCCTCCTTGATGATATTATTGTTGCTCTGATGCTACAGTAATCAAAGCTACAGAGATCTGTTCTTTCATCCCAACATTCCTTAATAGGTTCATGGCAAACTTATAGCAAGGAAGAGCTCATAATTCAACTTCATTGAAACAAAGAAGTTCCAACTTTGCACCTCTCCTTTAAAAAGGAAAGGAGTCATTTGCAGTACTATGAGTGTGGGGTGGGAAAGCATGAAGACATGCTTCAAATCAGGGCTGGGTTGCTGCTGATTTTACTACTGTTTTACAACCCCCGTGCGCACCAGATGCACTGCGCGCGCATACAGTATTCAGTGTAAATTGTCCTTCATGCATGTACAGAACAATTTACAGTGAACTGCACACGCGCAGTCACTAAAAAACAAAATGGTGGTGGCCAGCAGCAGTGAGGGAACCAGTTCAGGGGTGTGGCAGGCCTGGGTCACTGCCAGTTCTGCAACCCAGGCCTGAATTCCACTATTGGTTTGGCCGAACCAGGCCGAACTGAGAGCAACCCACCTCTGCTTCAAATGGACTGGGCAGAAGCAGAAAGGATGCCTCCAGAAGATGTAAGGGTTGAACAGAACTGAATGGTGGTAAACAGTAGTCTGGCAACCCAAGACATAATGGCTCAAAGAGCAGCAGCCAACCACTGGAGTGGAGAGACCTGCCTGGTACTGCAGCTAATCAGAGTTGGGCTGCTACTAGAAAGGAGAAAAGCACTGGAGACCATTTTCTCTGAAGGGCTTAAGATGCTTGGATCAAAAAAATACCGTTCTGATTTAAAGCTGGAAAACCCAAGTTGTGGGGTGGATGCATTTGTAATAGGCTGGGGATGAGAGGAAAAGGGTGTTAGCTGTTCCTGCACTCAGGATGTGGTGAGTGTCCCATACTATTCATGAGCTAAGCAGAAAGCCTGGATCTGTCCTTTGACTTGTCAAAATAGAACTCAAAATAGACAGTCAACAGACAAAAGCTCCTGAACAGATTCATCTACAATGGGATAAGGGAATGCATATTCTCCTGGAATGGCAACTGTTTGAAAAGGAGGAATGGTAGAGTTAACACAGAGAGTAGGATCAATTGTAATTGTTCTAACCCAACACGTCTTTGTGCATTGGAGAGATTTGCAGAGTGTGCATCCAAGGATTGGTGTTGGGACTAATGTTTTTAAAAAGTATGTGTAGCCCAGGGGTGGGTTCCTGCCAGTTCTAACCTCTTCTATAGAAGAGATTCCACAAATCTACCGTGCCGTTTAGAACTGGTTCCAGCTCCCACCCCCGCCCATCCGCACACTTGCCACACCCGCTGCTCACTGATTGGCTGGCTCACCAATCACCCCACCTGCCTCTAAGAGTCCTATCTAAACCTTAAACTCTTAAAGCTGTCAAGTTGAACACCCCTGGGGTTTTTTTTCTAAAGGGTTAGGGGTGCAAGGGTCTTGTAACTTGACAGCTTTAAGACTTGCACACTTCAATGCCAGAGTTCCTGCGCCAACATGACTGGAGGAGGAATTCTGGGAGTTGAAGTCCACAAGTCTTAAAGCTGTCAAGTTTGAACACCCCTGGAGTTTTTTTTTCTAAAGGATTAGGGATGCAAGGGTCTTGTAACTTGACAGCTTTAAGACTTGCGTGCTTCAAATGCCAGAGTTTCTGAGCCAAAATTTTGGCTGCTAAGCAAGAGCGGTGTTAAGTGAGATTCACCACATTTTACAAGTTGGTCACACCCACCCGGTCACATGACTGCCAAGCCACTCCCACTCAGTCACATGGCTGACAAACCACTCCCACCCGGTCACATGGCCAGCAAGCCACTCCCACAAAGCAGGCCACACCTACAGAAGAGGTTCTAAAAAAAATTGAAACCCACCACTGGTGTAGAACCTATGTGAACCTGTGATTTATAGGTTTGATGATTAGAAAGAGTAGACTATAAAGAGAAGGAAATTGTGGTGTAACCTTAGAGAGAGAGGATAAAATGTAAATGTAGTTGTAACTCAGAGGTGGTACTCAGCAGGTTCTGACCAGTTCTGGAGAACTGATAGTGGAAATTTTGAGTAGTTCGGAGAACTGGTAAATGCCACCCCTGACTGGCCCCGCCCACATCTATTCTCTGCCTCCCGAGTCCCAGCTGATCAGGAGGGAATGGGGATTTTGCAGTAACCTTCCCCTGCCATGCCCACCAAGCCACATCCACCAAGCCACGCCCATGCCAGTAGTAAAAAAATTTCAATCCCACCACTGTTGTAACTGCTGTTAAGAAGAGCAGAAGCTCATTCTATATAACTTTTCTTTTTCCCTTCCCTTCCCATTCCAATCCATTCCATTTTTTTCTTCGTACTTTTTCCATTGATTTAATTTATATAATGCTTTTATTACCACTAACTCAAGGTGGCAAACATATCCAGCATACCTTTTCCTCCTATTTTTCTCGCCACAACAACAAGCCCCACAAGGAGGGTTTTATGGCTAAGGCAGAACTTGAACTCATGGTCTCCTGCTTTCTAGCTCTCTGGCTCTCCAGTTTGTTATTACTTTTCTTTATTTTTCTTACTTCTTTGAAACGTTGCATGGTTTTTATTTTAAAAAGTTATTTAACACAAATAATACAGTGCATGTAGTACCTGAAGTTAGGATAAATGCTGAAATAGTTCGTGTTGATAACATCAATAAGAGATTGTAAGAAGTCCCCAAAGAACCATTCCAACCTGGGTGAACCAGCTTCACAATTGTGAATGTAGTTTAACATAAGTAAGTACAACCTGGTGTGTGTTGGCTTTCACAATCCACATTTCATTAATGTGAGCTGGCAGTTATTGACCAGGAATGCGAGTCGAGAGTCATGGTGGACTGTTTAATGCAAATGTCAACCCAGTGGGCAGCTGCCATCAGGAAGACAAATTCCATGCTCAGAATCATTAGGAAGCAAATTGAAAATAGAACTACCCATATGATAATGCCTTTGTACTCATCTAAGGTGAAAAATGCACCTTAGGATTCTGCATAGATGTAATTGCACCATGGGAAGGAATTTATAGTGTTGGAAATGGTGCAAGGAAATTGTAGGTGGCTAAAATTATTATGGGGTTAGAGCAGCTTCTCTAGGAAGAAAGGCTACAAATGTGGGGGTTTTCATCTAGGAAAGAAGAAAGATGAGAGGTGGCATGATAGGGGTACATAAAAGCATGCATGGCACCCAGAAGTTGCTTTTCTTTCTCATACACAGCATTAAAACTCAGCCACAGACATTGAAATGAAATGAAGGGAGAATCCGAAATGGCAGAAGAAAGCACTTTCTCGCATTGCGTACTTAAATTTTTGCACATTGCACACGGTTGCGCGCTCTGCAATTACAGCCAGCTGTGTTTTGTATCACATAATGGACCAGTCCAGCGTGAGTCTCTCATGTTTTCACTTATTTACTGGTTCCTCAGTTGAGAATTTTGAGTGTAATAGTCCAGCACATCTGGAGAATGTCAGGTTGCGGGGGGGGGGGGATGCCATTCTCCTGTGATATTTTACCCTGCAGTGGGTACAACAACCTGCAATCTAAGCAAAGGGGAATGTATTTTTCTTGAACAGAAGATTACATGCTGAGAGACAGAGAGATTTTCATCCAGGGATTTCTGCAACACCTGATTGTCTGGGAAGAACATCTGGGAGTGATTTTACCTGATCAGTTTTGTATGATCCAGGATGCTGTTGGGGATCATGTATACCTTTCACTTTTTTTTAACCCTGTAATGAGATCAGTGGGAATTACAACCATGATGGTACCATACAGAAATCCGTTGGCACAGAGGGTGCAAACTGGAGGGTGCTTATTGTCTGTTTGTACCGTGTTGCAAAGTGTTTTACATGCCTCCTCAAAATTGTTCTTGTGAAAAAAATTAAAAGAATTATTTATTTATTTATTATTTTTATTTATTTATTGTGAAATTTATTTGCAGACCCATCTCATTTCAAAGCGACTCTGGGTGGATTAACTGTGGAGTACTGAAGTTCCCTGCCATTGACTTACATTACTAGTTCCTGATTGGCTGAGACGCGAGCAGCCTGCTGGCGGGAGATTCCAGCTACCTGATTGGCTAAGCGTCTGACAGCTCTAGTATAAAAGAGCTGTCAGCTGTCCTTTGCTTTGCTGTTTGCCGGTTCGAGGTTTGCCGTACATATGAGCTGTTTGTCACTGTTAATAAAGGTTGTGTTAGCTTCAACATGCCTTGCCGCAGTCCCTGTCTGCCTCGTTCTCCCTACAGAACAATTACAATATAAAAACATTAAAGTCATCAACAATCTAAACAGAGCCAATAAAATCACAATGCAAACGGAATAAAATCATTGACATAAGATAGAGAAGGTGGTAGCCAGATCCACTGGGGGGGGGGTGGAGGGTGGAGGGGTGAGCTCTTATTTAATCAACCAGCTCCAGTTTGAAGCTCTCCCACTGGGACCCCAGGCCATCTGACAGAGCCAGGTCTTAAGGGTCTTACAAAGAGTCACAAGGGTGGGAGCCGATCTCATCTCAGGCGATACAAGAGCCACAGCAGAGAAGATTGCTGGCTATTCAACAACTCTCTTTTTTGACAGGTTAAAGATAATGAGTCTGAAGACTCCAAATCCAAGTCAGATTCCCTATTTTAACAATTGGTTCATGCTGATGGAGCATGGATAATTATCAGCAGGAAAGGGCCAAACCAAAAAAGCAAGCTTGTGCTGAATGGCAATTTCTTGCAAGGAAAGTGGCCAGCCTATCAAATACTGGGTGGCAGCATCTGTGTAATCTGAAAATCAGAGCATTTGGGATAGATATGTTTAAAGCTGTATTTGGTGGGGTGCCAAAATTGAAGGAGGAAGGGGCATGTTGTTGACAAAACCTGCAAGACCTAGATTTTTGTGGCGTCACCGGGTCTCATTAATCATTTTTCACTTAATGAGCTTCCCTGAGTCCCACCTCCCTTAAGTGCCAAGAAGGGAATTTAAACTGAGTGAGAGCACAGATTGTAAATCATGGTTCATTTATATTGAAATGCATGGAGCACTTGCTGAGTCATTTAGATACAAAGTCAATGGAGTTGTATTAGATTCGTGGCAGCCCGTTATGCCCAGACTCACAGCAGAGGGGCTGGGGGGAGGGGGAGAGGAGACGCAGGGATACATACATTTGCAGATATTCTAATCCCGTTCCAATGTTCCCAAACTCCAGTTTGGCAGCATCCCACTTTCTGCCCTCTGCCTTCTGTTTCCTCTGATCTCCTATTTTGTTACACATCCTTAATATGTTCATTGAAAATACTTTATCTAAGAGGATGGGGAAGGAAAACATTTCAGTCCAAGATTCTAGCTGCTACTGTTGACATGATGGGTTACTGCAGCAAAACACTCTAGTTTATGCCATCCAAATGAGCGGTTGAGTTTCTGTCAGGATGTAGAGGGTAGATGTTAAGATCTACTGGTACATTACTGGGTGATCTACAACAGGGGATTCTGCATTGTTGCAGTTTAACAATAGCAGATATGGTGCAAGAGCGATTGAAGAACTAATTGCTGGAGAGCTTTTAACTAAGTACTGTGGGACATGCACACACACCCCGGAAGAATATTTGGGGATATTAAAAACAGGATAGAATATTTCCTCTAAAGGACAAATGGAAAATAATTTTTTAAAAAACTTTAAGGAAGGCAGAAACCAGCCCCAGTTTCCATCCCCAAGCAGAAACTGAGGAGGTCAGCTTTTAGAAATTTGGCAATCCATTCAGAAAGACTGGGTGAAGACAAAAACTTAGATAAGCAACAACAAAAGGTTGACAAAATTAGCTCAGACAAACACCTAGGATTTGCATTTTCCCTTTTGCCTATAAAGCCAGCCATGACACCTACATGGCCCCATAGGAATCCCAGGAGGTATAAAAACCTAGTCACTCTAAACTCCATTTTGTCAGGTGTCCCAGAATCACATGTGGTTGGTGGTTCTGCTTCATCTATAAATGGATCCTCTTTCCAATCAGTCTCCAGCCTCCATTTTATTTCCAGCACCTTTCTCCCAGCTTGGAACTGGACCAGATGGATTTTCCTTCCAACAGTATGGCAGGAGAAGGTGAATTGGCAGCTGATACAAGTGTGAATGGAAAAAACTGAAGCAGGTGAATTTGCTGTACAATTGTACAGAGAAGTCAGCCTAGGAAATGGATTTATGGGATGGGGCAATTGGTTGAAAAAGTTTTATTGGGAGAATCGGTGTGCTAGATTAGACCTTCTCTTATGTTTTTTTAATAGCATAAATAGCTCATAGTAAGAAAAGATAGGAATCTAATGGCAGCCTTATGAGGCTGTCATCCTTTTGATGTGCCTCCTAGGATTTCAGAGGACGAAGCATTCCAAAAAATGTGGAGGGAGGGTTGACGTCCCAAAGACATCAGTCTGCTATGATCTTCAAATATGAATGGAAATGATAGGGCTATATTAATGTTAGTGCTAGCCAAACATTGTAATAATGGTTTTTATTACAAATTACAACTTCAACAGTAGTGCTAGCCAAACTTTTTGAAAGAATGAGATTTCCAGAAAAGAAGGCATAATTATTTCTCATGTGGGTGGTGCTGGTATAGAAACAGGACTCAATGAAAAAAAATGTCTGCCATCAATCAGTATGAAGAGTGATATTGCTTTGCTGTGCAAATGAGCAAAAGTGAGTCAGCAGCACATTTTAAATGAATTATCCCCAGCATCATTCACAAAGTAGCAACATGATCTAGTCCTAGCAAGAGAGTGAATGGCTATGAGATCAAAACAAGAGTATTTGTTGGGAAGGATTTTCCTTAGCAATGTTTACTGGAACTTACTCACTGGAACTTACTGGAACTTACAAGTGGAGCACTGCTGGGCCAGCAAAAATGCCAAAGACCTATGCATTTAACCATAGGTCATGACTTTCATCGTAGGAATTTAGCTTAATAGCACACACACCCCTGCCTGCAAAGCATTGGCCTTGTAAAACGTTTCATGCAACACCCTCTTGAAATTCTAGGTGTTATGGAAATGTTTATAGGTATTTTCATGGTCATGAAACCAAAGGAATCTGAACCACAAAATAGTCTGTAAATAAATCAGGAAATGCACAGCTCTTCAGTTTTATTTCTAATCTTCACACTTGACTATGCAGCACAGACAAATTTACATAAAAACATAACGAAGCACTTCAAACTGAATCCGATAAGGGAATTAGAATCCAATAGAGAATATGTAGCAAAGGAGACAAGGGAACAAAGTGAGGTGGGAGGGTGGGAAGAGAAGAAAGATATGTGGAGCAGATATCAGAGTGAATCCTTCCAGACAAACAGCTCCTCATTCTAAAGGCTTGGGAGAGGCTTTTCCATCTTTTTTTTCCTTTGATGGATTTTGTGGAAGTGGAAGATATAATGGGGAAATTTGGGAAACATTCATCAAAGGAATTTGGGAAACATCCATCAAAGGAAAATGATGACATCTGTCCCTTCTGTCACATGTCATAAATGAACGGGGACAATTGCATGAGAAGAATTAGAAGAAAAGTAATAAGAATAGGAATAGGAGGGGGAGGAAGAGGAACTTTACTTTACTTTACTTTATTTCGTATTTCTAGACCGCCCCCTCTCCCAAAAGGGACTCGGGGCGGTGTACAGTCAGGCTAAAACACAAATAGGATGCATATAAATAAATACATAAATACATAAATGGAGGAGGCTATATAAAACTGTACCTTCAAGTAAAGCATTAAAAGCAGTATTTAAAAACAACCCCTAAAAATACCCCAAAAAATTGAATTTAAAATAATTACTCATGAAATTCCCCAATTAAAATATCTGCCAGGAGGTAAGATAAAACTATGAGTGGGCCAGGCCGGCTAATCGAAACAGGTGAGTCTTTAGTTTTTGTCAGAAGGAGCTGAAGTCGGTGGTAGTTCTGATGTCAGGGGGGAGGTCATTCCAGAGGGTTGGGCCCATCACAGAGAAGGCTCTACTCCTGGGTGCCGCCCGTTGGCATTGCTTGGTGGACGGCACCCGGAGGAGTCCCTCCCTGTGAGAGCGAATTGGTCGCAGGGATGTGTGCGGTAGGATGCGATCCCGCAGGTAACTAGGTCCTGTGCCATGGAGCGCTTTAAAGATGGTGATCAACACCTTGAAACGCACCCGAAAAGGAAGAGAATTAACACAACAATATTGCAAAGATAGAACATGTGTTAAAATCAGCTGAGTTAAATACACGTTTAAAAAAGCCAACAAAGTGAATGTCAACATTTTATACCTCTGTAGAAAAGAACAAATAGAATTACTTTCTGGAGAAAAGAAAAGAAAAGAAAAGAAAAGAAAAGAAAAGAAAAGAAAAGAAAAGAAGAAAGTAATCAGTGCAGGAGGAGGGAGGACTAATCAACAGCTCAACTGTAGATGAATTCAATTCAAGATTATGAACCAGTTAGAAAAAAAAGTTGCAAACAGACACGGAAGAGAATTGGTGAAGACAGATGGAAGAAAACAAAGTAGGACTCAAAAGCAATGTAAAAATGTTAGCAGTGAATAACTAGATCAAGAAATGAGAAATATTGTGTGTGGGATAAGGTTCAAGACAGACATTGTGCTGGAGGAAGGGGGAGAGAAAAAATAGAAACATTAACATGAAATAATATAAAAGAGAAAAAAACTGTCTCAGGGAAGCAGTGAGGCCAAACATCCAACAAAATCCTGAAAACATAACAAAAGCAGATTTATAGCAAGAAGAGAGAAATTGGAGCATGCAATAATGAATAAAAAAGGGACAATACAGTTTAGAATGAATGATGGAATATGATCAAGCTTATTAGAGTCAAATCGCATGCAACAAGGTCATCAAGAGATGGCAGTAAACATGGTGAAACCTGAGGAAAAGGCACCAGAGAAGATAATTCCAAAAGTTAAAAGAAGAGACTTGCTTGGCAAGTGGTAAAGTAAGGGAAATGTAAAAAGTTAAAAGTTTGCAAGTAAGATCAGAAAAAAGTTGAGCTATATATGTAACTGAAATAACAAGAAAAAGAAGGGGGAAAAAAGAAAAAAAGGAAGGGAAAGGAAAGAAAAGATTAAAGTTGGTCAACCCTGGGAGCCGATTAGATGGATTAAAAAACTGAGTGCTGATGATAAAATGAAATAAAATTTAAAAAACAGATCAACAGCAATCAGGAAAACATGATGGTTAAATAGAGTTTAAGTGGAGAGGAATGCAAAATAATAAAGAATCCTCATAAACCAATGATCATTTTAAAAAAAAACAGAAAATAAAGAAAAAAACTCTGTTAACAGAAAGAAAAGCAATAGCTGAAAAAATTGTGATATAGCCATCTGGGGGAGGTTGGGAGTTGATTGAGAGGGGAAATGATAATGTTGGAAAGATGGAAGAGTTCTAAGATGAAAAGATGAAAATTGAGGACAAGATGAAGTGGGCAAGATTTGATTGAAATGAATATTGGCATCAGCTGCAATAGTAAACCAAACTATTAATAAGGTACTGTAAGATCCTTATAAGAACCAGGTACAATGACTTGAAGAAGGTGCAAGCATTAAGCATTGGGATCTCCTGAATCCTTCCTCCTCTTCTTAAAGCAAAATTGAAATCTCCATGGTCTTACAATGTTTCTTGTTTATCCTTCACAGAGTTTTCATTTCTCAATTGGTTTGAGAATTTGCTAGGGAGCAGGCTCAAACTATTAGATGAAGCGATGCAAACGTCTGTCTATTAATAAATAGCAATAGCACTCAGACCTATATACCACTTTACAGTGCTTTACAGCCCTCTCTAAACGGTTTACAGAGTCAGCCTATTGCCCATAACAATCTGGATCCTTATTTTACCCACTTCGGAAGGATGGACGGCTGAGTCAACTTTGGTGAGATTTGAACTGCCAAATTGCAGTCAGCCGGCAGTCAGCAGAAGTAGCCTGCAGTAGTGCATTCTAACTTCTGCGCCACCATGGGTCATTAATAATTTTGACAGAGGTGAAAAATCAACAGGCGGTGTCAGCCAATTATCAAGCTATGCTGATAAGGAGACTTCTCAAGAGCTGTCTCAACTCTTGATTAAAAAAACAGGACGTACCTATCCCATCTTTGACCACTTAGTTTCTTTTTTTCCCCTCTGAGAGGGAAGAGAAGAAAGAGGCAGAGAGAGGCATACAAGAGGGATCCAAGGCAAAGCAGTATTGACAGGACTGATGGATGAAGGGAGGAGGTTGCCCAATGAAAGCCTCTGTGGAAGCATGTGGGGAAGCGGTATTAACCTGTTTCAGAAAAACCAAAGTTTTACTAAGTGAAGGAAAGAGAAGGAAGGAAGAACTTTCCTCAATCAGTTGCTGAGTTGAATGCAGTTTACATAGTGACTAGATAACATGGAACATGTAATCCAACACATGGAGTGGCTGTCAGGTTCAGAAATATTATGGAATAAACTTCATAATGGTGGTGATGGGATTTCCTATCCTTTGTGTCAGGGTTCCAAATAGAATCCAAAATTAAATCAGAGTCCAAGGCAAAGTATTGCTCAAAGTTCCCATTTATTAAGAGAGCCATGTTGGCACATCTGGGAAAACCCGAATCTGAAAGTTTCGCAATTTTCCCCACCAAGTTGAAAGTTTAAGATCCTGCCCCCACACCCACAAATCCATCACATGGTCCAATCTTCAACTGCCATGCTGGCAGTTTCCCCCCATCCAGTCCCGGGGAGGTGCAGAGGTGCAGAGACAAAGGATGACCTTGGCTTTCTAGAAAGGAATTTTATTATAGCATTTAACTCTATAGCATTCCCCCCTCCCATTTTCCCACAATAGATACGGCATAGTACAGTGGTTTTCAACCTTCCTAATGCTGCGACCCTTTAATACAGTTCCTCATGTTGTGGTGACCCCCAACCATAATTTTTTTGTTGCTACTCTATAACTGTACTTTTGCTACTGTTATGAATCGTGATGTAGATATTGATATTGGAAGACTGCTATCATATCACCCTTAAGTCCTTCTTTTCATTCAATCAGACATACCCAGTTCCTGCAACTGTTCTTCATATGAGCTTGGCTCTTGATGACAGGTCTGGTTGTGGATTTAGATATAGTTACAAGTACCTGGCAGCGGCATGGAAAACATAGCCACGCATACGCCACGCACAATTACAACCTGGAGCAGGACCTAAGCCCCTTCCTCCCTCGCAGGAACACTTTCCCTCCTTTACAAAGTCTCTGAGGCTAATTGTATGGGGTGTGCGCACGCACCTATGTTTTTTACGGAGTGGAGCCATGGCGATGCTCTGTGCGGCTATTCCGGAGCCCATCCGTGGGGATTTCAAGGAAAGCGGGGTGGAGTCTAAACTTTAGAGTTGCGCTGATCTCAGCGACCCCAAAAGGGGTCATGACCCACAGGTTGAGAACCATTGGCATAGTAGAACAATAGAAAGTGTGGCAGGCCAAAGATCCAAAAGGAATATGGCTGCAGACCTGACACTTTGTTTATCTCCCTGCCTTCTTACTAGCAGTAGTTGATATGCTGACCTTAATAAGTCCTTCTCTCCCCACCTCCGATTTCTGGCTTCAGTCTTCTATTATAAGATCAAGCCAGGCTGGCCAAGCCAGCTATCACAACCAAGCCTGTGGTTTGAGCAATGGGGTGAAGAAGAGGAACTGGGGGGCTAGCTCAGTGCACATCTCCTCCTGATATGAGTAGCTCTTTGGAGCTACCTCTGTTTTCCTCCCCTGCAGGTGGCTTTGGCATGGAGGAAGTTTAATTTTCTGGCAGGGAAGCTGCATGGGCTGGAACTGGCAGAAACTGAAGACCATCATCTGGCTATTCATTTGAGGGGGGCTTTCTCTGCCCCCACAACAGTCATTCTGCATTTTCTATGCAAGAAGCAGGCAGGCAGGCAGGCAGGCAGGCGACTAATTGGGGAAATGACTTCTGCCTGTATCATTTCTGTCCCCATCTGTGCAAAACAAATAAAACCCGCATCCCTCCATTCCCTTCTGAATGGACTCAAGAGACAGAAATAAACAATTCCCATAGGAGCCACTCCTCCGCTTTTCTTAAATTGCAGCTTTTTAAATGGATTTTTCCCTTTATCCAGAAAACATGCCTTTTTTGCTGATCAGAATAGCAAGAAGAAAAATGTCTAGGGAGATTCTCAGTCATCCAAGTCAGTTCTCTTCAGCTCTGAAGCTTCTTGGATGAGAAGTGAAATGTCTTCAAAGAAAAGCAAGTAAGTCCAGTTGCCTCTTGAAAAAAAGCACTTTTGGAACAATAAGAAGAATCTCAGCACCAAGAACAGCTCAGCATATACAGTATAGAGTCCAAACATGGTTCCTTGACTCAGTCCTCATCATCCTTGTCCATTCACTATACTGAATTAGGATGAAGAGAGTGACTACCCCATGGAGTCAGGATGACCACTCTACATTAATCTTCCCCAAACTAGCATCCCTATCAGTTATGTTGAACACCATTCCCATAGTTCTAAGAAGCACAGCTTAGGATAATGAATGATGGGGATTTGATCTCACACGTCTGGAAAGCACCAGTTTGGGGAAGCCTAGTTTAGTTTGCTGAAGGAAGCACTTTGGTATTATTTCACACACATAGGCCGTAAGCAGCATTCAATCAACCTGAGATTATTTCAAGTCATTTGCCTCTTAGCCTACTCTAATTCATATTATGGTTTCCCACCAGTTGTATTGGAAATCAAAGGGATACATCATTAAATGCACGATTTGCCTAGGAGACCTGTTCGAAAGAGGAGTATAAACTCTAGAATAAATGCAACAAAAAGCTCAGTTCAAAAAGATGCATCATACACATGCCAGAGAGACAATCCAGGGGAGAGTTGTGAAGACAAAGTAAACATTTAGAAGCTTGATATTCAGGAGTTCCATGGTTTCTATCCCAATGGTGACCTGAAAGGCACTGCTTTAACCTCTTGATGTGCAGTGACAATAAAGGCTATATATACTACGCTATTTGTTCCAGTGAGGAAAAACAATACACTGCCAAATACTCGTTTAAGTCCTCTTTTGTAAAAAAAAAAATCCTGATATTTGATGACATTCAGTTTTCAAATTTATTGATATGTTCATATGTTCATATCCATATAAACAGGAGCAATAAAATAAACATGGGGAATTTGTGCAGTTGGCTGGAGAATGACGAGAGTTGAAGTCTTAAATATCTAGTGGAAGGCTAGCCTACACATTTTGCTCCGTTTTGAGAATGCTGGGCCCAAATGGTGAAGATGCTGTCAGGGACAGTCAAATGAATATCCATTAGGGGCATAATAATTTTAGATACATATATGTTTCCTATTTTACCAAAACATTTGTGCCCATCTATGGATTTCTTCACATTTCTGACCTAGGGGGGGTTTTTTGAATTTTTTTTATTGTTTTAATTAAACAAAACACACACAAAAAATCATTCTTCATTACATCTTCCAGAAAGCATGTCGATTGGTTACAAATAAATTTTGTGCGTTACTACCACAATCATTCTTTATACTTCATTCATATTGGATTGTACATTTTAAATCAAAGATCTTTACGTATTTTACCATCAATGTACCATCATTCTCATTTAACTATAATTGTTTAAACGTGCTTTTATCTAGAATCATTTATATTTAAAGACACAACCACCTACTGGCATTCATTAGCTGTTTCTGTAAACCTCAGGCTTATACCCAATTGCTTTCACCAATGCCAACACAGATAAAATCATTAAACATTATCCATTAACATTTCGTTATTGTTATTGTAGTTATCTAACATCTTTATAATAAATCTAAACAAAAATTTATTAGTAGAATTTATAAGTACCCAGGAGAGATTACATCTTTGTAACAAAATCCAAACAAAAAATATTAGTAAAATTAATAAATCTTTTTCTCAGGTCCCAATTTACGGTTTATATCCAAATTGTTTTCACTAATTAAAGTTATTATTTCACTATTATTATCATAATGGATTATCTGTTAACGAATAAACATTTTAAAAACAAAAACATTCTATAAGCATCTACAAAATCCTACTTATTAATCACCAAAGATTAACTAAGTTTTTAATTATCAGCATTCATTGTCAACCTGTGCCTTTCCAGTAATAAAACAATCTTATCTCTTTAGCCAGTTGTTGCGTCAATTCTCTTATTAGCTTCTTTATAGAGTTCTTAAAAACTTCTCTCCGCACCTTTTTGCTCAGAAGATCTCTCATAGTCTCGTTGCCCTTCAGCAGATATTAAAATTAACATGTCTTTGATTATCAGACGTCTTTCTAAAGCTGTTTCTCTTCTTAATTCCATCATCAAATCCATATCTTGACAAGAGAGGTAGAGCTCCAGATAGTCAAATTCACCTTTCAATATCTTTTCACTTTCACTCATGGGTGTTTCATTAGTAGGTTCATCTGTTGTCTTGCCTTTATCTTCTATATCTTCTATATCTTCATTCTCTTCTTTAGTTTTTGGAGCTTCAACCCCTTCATCTTTTGCTACGCATAACAATATGGGTAGAACAAGAAGCAATGGGTGGAAACTAATCAAGGAGAGAAGCAACCTAGAACTGAGGAGAAATTTCCTGACAGTTAGAACAATTAATCAGTGGAACAGATTGCCTCCAGAAGTTGTGAATGCCCCAACACTGGAAGTCTTTAAGAAGATGTTGGATAGCTATTTGTCTGAAACGGTATAGGGTTTCCTGCCTAGGCAGGGTGTTGGACTAGAAGACCTCCAAGGTCCCTTCCAACTCTACTATTGTATTGTATTGTATTGTATTAATAATTTATCCAACTTCTTATCAAATGTCTTGGATCCTTCCAATAAATTTTGAAGTCCATCCAAAACATCTTGGAGACTTAAGGCTTCTTCATCTGTATATAGATACATATTTCCGGAAAAAGAAAAAAAAAAGATCTAAACTCCACTGCCACTCTCGCCTTCAATATCTCTTTGATGTATAAAAATACTTTTATTTTGAATTCACTTGTGCACAAGTTTCTTCTAATGTTTTCAGAGATGGAGGGTTCTATCTTTTCTTTTCCTTCCCTTGCCCCAAATATTTCTCACAGACACCTGCAAAGGAACAGTCCATGTCCTTTGAGATTTTATCAGTCCACAAACAAGCTGCAAACCCTCCAACCAGTAAAATCAAGGAAATTAGAACAAAGGATACATTGTTTCAAAAGAAAAAGAAAAACCAAGTTCTGGCTTCCGAATGGCAGATTCAACTTTCTCTTATTCGTTACAGGCTTTTTTAAAAAAAAGCAAAAGTCTCTAAGTATCTTTAATAAAATTTAATAAAAAGTAGGAGGAAGGATTGTTAAAATAAAAAAGAGGTTTTAGTTCAGCCCAAAAATAAGGTAACAGGGAATAGAAGAAAAAATCAATTCATTCACTTAAGAGGAGAAACGGGAAGCGTTACAATCACTTTAATCCACAAAACGTTGTTACATAGAAAAAAAGGGGGGGAAAACTTTCTAAGGCAGTCCAATAGAGATAAATTTCGCAGCTTTATTCTTAGCTTAAAGGGCTAATTTATCCTAGAAAAAAAAGTTTCTTTGGGAGATCATTCTCAAAGAAAAAAAATCTCACCAAATAGACTCACTTTCACTTTCACTGCCTTTCCTCTGGAGCCGTCTCTGACTTTGTCAGCCTGGGGGGCTGTCTATTTACCGCCGCTTTGGAGAGCTTCCCTTGGGTCAAACAGGGACTTTGCGATGTCCCTGTGACCAGCAAGGATTTGTCTCCCTTACACCGTCTCTCCGGAACGGCTTAGGTCCATATGGACCATTACAGCAGTAAAAGAATCAACGGCGGTCTCGGACTGTCGAGACCGCACATTGTGTCGTCGCGACATCTGGCTTTCGTCTCCATTGCTGACCTAGTTTTATGGAAGGTGTTGTTTCCCCATTCAATGGTTCAAATCACACCATACTTTTGAAATCCAGAAGTACAATTTTGGATTTCCTTCTTGGAACCTGGAGGATGATCAGAGCTTTATCAAGTTCATCGTTATTCTGAGCTACTGAGGAAATGGGCCTGAAATAAGATTTCCTGTACCAATAAAGGAGAATATTGGTAGCTCAAGGTTGAAATGAGGAGTCCTTGGTGCTCTCTGAGCTTGATTGTTTTCTTGCAGATGTTTCATTTCCCAAACTAGCTAACATCATCATGTTAAGAGCTAACAATGCTAACAGTGTTAAGACTCCCTAGTCAACCTAGATTCGGACATAGTTCCTCTGAAAAGAAAATATATGAAACATTATAAAATAGTTGGCATTATACGTTATATCCAAGCATGGATATATTTTTAAAGAAAATATACATTTTCTTTAAAAAATATATCCATGCTTGTTCCTAGGAAACCAGATGTCACCAGATAGTTGATTAATAAGTAAAGTCCAGCTCAACTTCCTGGCTTAATAATTATGCTACCAAAGGCAATTGTGAAAAAAAGAAAAACAAGTTCAACCCAGTAACCTCTGCTTTGTGCCTTCAATAAGCAGCAATGTTTGACCTGTTTGAAATGCTGGTCCACCTAAGGAAGGGAAGGATAACATTTGCCTCTTGGTCTCAAAACGGACTTGAAATACCAGGACTACAAATGAGGTCAGATCGTACCTATTGCTCGTGGCTCTCTCTCTCTCTCTCTCTCTCTCTCATTCAGGATTTAAATTATTCATCCTAGAAATACAAATGTCCTGTCTCTATCAGGAACTATTTCCTTGCTATAGGAAAGGTGATGGCGAACGTATGTCGTGCGTGCCACAGGTGGCATGTAGAGCCATCTCTGCAGGAATGTGAACCATCGCCCAGGTCACTTCCACTGCACATGTGTGCGCGCCTCCCGCAGGCCAGCTTATTTTCTGCTACTCTCATGCACTCGTGGGGGGGCTCACGCATGCATGCATGGTGGTAGGAGAGATGCGGCAGTTTCCAGGAGGTTTCAGGGAGGCCTGCTAGCACCGAAACAGGGGTCACCCACGTATGTGCGGGGGGGAGTGGTGAGGGCTGTTGCACGCGTATGTGCGGGAGCATGGCCTGCGGGTGAGGGCATTGGATTATGAGTGTCGGCACTCATGGGTGCGCTATTGCGTGGGTGCATGTGCTTTTGGCCCCCAAAGAAAAAAAGGTTCACCATCACTACTATAGGCTTAAGTAAGGCATGGCTCTCATGGCAGCAATATCCTGCACAACATGGCAATGGCTGGTACCTTAGGAAACTTCACAGTTAATTTTGATCACCCTCTCACACCAGCCTTACCAGGCAGTTTGGAACTATTGTTTCCTAACAACCTGGAGGATACGTTGCTGAAAGCAGAAGCGTTGATGATCTAAGCAAGCCTGTGCAAAACAGTCTGAGCTTTGGGTAGTGTGCCTGAGCCTTCCATAATTCAGATACACCCGCTGACAGGCTGTAACATTAAAACAAGTCTTGGCATACAATTCTGGGATGCCATTTGGCAGAAGGAGCCTGAGATCCTTCAAACATGTGAAAGAATAGCATTCCCAATTCAGTCTTGCAAGAATGCCATTCTGAACAAAGAGGTTTCCCTTACAACTAAGGGAGCACTATGGGAGCACTATGTTCTAACTGGAACTTTTCAAAAATCCTGATAGATCAAATCAAGGACTCCTCTTGTCCAGCATTCTGGTGACACACCGGCCGAACGTATCAGTGATACACCTGAGAAATTTGGAATTTATGTTGCTAATATTTATTAATTCCCCCTCTGCACCTTCCAGATTTTGTTATGCCCTCAAAAGCGTGCAGAATATGCTTTTCTCTTAAATATTTACCATCTGATACAGTGATTTGAGCCTTAAAGTGGGAAAGGAGGACTTCACAGTACTTCACTTACTGGTGACCTGTTGCATCAATACAATAATACAATACAATAGCAGAGTTGGAAGGGACCTTGGAGGTCTTCTAGTCCAACCCCCTGCCTAGGCAGGAAACCCTATACCATTTCAGACAAATGGCTATCCAACATCTTCTTAAAGACTTCCAGTGTTGGGGCATTCACAACTTCTGGAGGCAAGCTGTTCCACTGATTAATTGTTCTAACTGTCAGGAAATTTCTCCTCATTTCTAAGTTGCTTCTCTCCTTGATTAGTTTCCACCCATTGCTTCTTGTTCTACCCTCAGGTGCCTTGGAGAATAGTTTGACTCCCTCTTCTTTGTGGCAACCCCTGAGATATTGGAACACTGCTATCATGTCTCCCCTAGTCCTTCTTTCTATTAAACTAGACATACCCAGTTCCTGCCACCGTTCCTCATATGTTTTAGTCTCCAGTCTCCTAATCATCTTTGTTGCTCTTCTCTGCACTCTTCCTAGAGTCTCCACATCTTTTCTACATCGTGGCAACCAAAACTGAATGCAGTATTCCAAGTGTGGCCTTACCAAGGCATTATAAAGTGGTATTAACACTTCGCATGATCTTGATTCTATCCCTCTGTTGATGCAGCCTAGAACTGTGCTGGCTTTTTTGGCAGCTGCTGCACACTGCTGGCTCATATTTAAATGGTTGTCCACTAGGATTCCAAGATCCCTCTCCATCAGTTGCAATTTCTGCCTTAGTGAGCTGCTGTAAGGGGAAAATGAAAACAATGACTAGGCATGATATTTTTAATTCCCTGGGGGGGGGGGGGAAAGAAAAGCTAGAAATATAGCAAACCAATGAATAATTCATGGACATGAATTAAGTGGGGATAGCTGGCAGTCTAATGGTGGGTTTATGACAGTTGATAGAGTTGGTCTTTTTGCAACTCTTGCATATCCCTCTGCTCACAGTTGCAATAAGTCTCTCCCCCCCCTCCCCACAAACCTCCACTGGAAATGGGAAACCCAATGAGAACTACAGTAGAACTCCTAACAAAGAAATATGACAGCCTTGTGAAGTAGTCCAGACAGAAAACACACCCCAAATGAATTAACTCTAAGGTTATATTAATAGAATCTTGCAAATCTGAGAGTACCTTTCTCCCTCATTGCCTTTATAGCTCAAGAAACTAGGTAGGATTCCTTCTGAGTCATTTTCCATGCCCCGATTCTTCTGTGGACTAAGCTGCCTCTTATCTGACTGTTTCCCTGGCTGTGATTCTTCCATTGTCTCTCAAGGTCATTCCCACATTCCCCACCCTGCCCCCATACTCATGGAAGATGTTACCTCTGGATCCACCTGTTTTCATTTTTATAGAATGAGTCAAGATGACCCTTCTCCATTGGTTTGGATTTCATTGTCTTTTTTCAGAACTATTGATAAAGTAAGAAAAATACTACTAGGAGTAATGCCAATAAGAGAATAAAATAAGAAGAAGATACAATTGCAATAGTGATGGTGATAACCGTGATGATAATGACAATGTATGACATGGCTGTACAAAAGCTATGAGTGTTGCAAAGAGCCACAGAAAGATACATGCTTGGCAACATAAGACAAGATATTAAGTTCCACACATGGATTAGAGAACAAGCAAAAATATACGATGCCATGAAAAGAGTAAAAGAATTGAAATGGAAAAGCCTGGTTACATAGCAAGAAGAACTGATGGCAGGTGAACCAAGGCAGTCATAGAATGGATCCCACTTGATAAAACGCATCTACAAAACAGATCTAAGACATGCTGGAGCAATAACATCAGCAAGTATTGCAAGCCCAACTGGCAAAGGAAAGCCCAAGACCGTATTGGTTGAAAACATGCAGAAAAGGTCTTCATTCCGCAGTAGATAGACAATGGCTAAAATGATAGTGATGTTTCGGCACTTTTACAGTCTCAGTTATCCCATGCAGGTTAAAAGTTTGGTCCCTTTAATACCAAATTGCTTCCTATTTCTGGTTTAGGAAAAAGAGACCAAACTTCAGATTAATCGGAACTTGTTATTGGAACTACAAATCGAATTTTGCATTCGTATACTAAATTCATGTACTAAACATTTGACTCAGCCTCACCCTTTTGTCTGAAGAATCCCTGGTCCCTGGATTCATTTTTACTTATTCTAATATAATTTTAATAATACTGGGAAAGGCCAGCAGGTTGAAAATGCCGTTAGAAAAACATCTATTGCTTCTTCTTTTTTTTCTATTTTACCCACGTACATTATAGCGATGATACTTTGTAAATTCAGTTCTGCTGTGGTCCAAGTTATGTGTGCCAATTTCATCCCTATCACCCTTTCATTCCAGGCATGCATTCTCTCATTCTTGAGCAAGCAGATTTGCATCGAAACCTGAATTTGTTTCAGGTCTGAATTTGTAGTCATGCAATAGCAATTTGCAACCGTTCTCTGCCAAGATAAGAATCTGTGATGATGTGCCATGAACATTTTCACACATATTGATGTTGAATACATTGATTTCATAAGATACTGGATGGGCGCTTCCTGAGTACAAGTGAAGGTTCCCAGTGAAACCTTCTGGAAAATAGACCTTTGCACAGCAGTAGGGCACTTTGCAATATGCAGATAAATAAATTCTCCTATTCCTTAAGGCATTTTATATCACCTCAAAGCTTTATTTGAATGTAGGAGCAAAATACCCAAAACCTTCTGGGACGAGTTGCACATGGCCAGAATTCTCTTGCAGTGTTTCCAATAGTTAGCTGGTGTCCATGTTCATGATACTTTTCTGACAACTACAACTGCTCCACAATGAGATTAGAGCAAAGCAAAGTGAAGCAAAGCAAGTATCTCACTTTACTTTTAGAAATGGGACTGGATGGATGGATGGATGGATGGATGGATGGATGGATGGATGGATGGATGGTGTTCTGACCTCCCTCTTCCCCCGCAATCACAGACACACTCCGAGCCAAAGATACTTCACGAGGTTTATTGCACAGACAGACAGATCCTTGGCAGCAATCCAACACAACTCAACCTTCAGAACCCTCCGGCACTGATACGCAATAGCAGCTATCCAGCCTGCCACGCTCACAAGACTGTACTCCCACAATAGTTCCTGCGTTGACTTCTGCAAAAAGGCGTGTGCACAAGCAGTCCTTTTATAGTCTGGAGAGGAGTCTAATTATCATCAGCTGAGCGCAATTACCTCCGGTAACTGCGCAATTGCTCCTGACGCCGCTTAGCATGCCGGTAACGAGCATTTAATAACTCACTGCTGATGTCTGACTCACTGTCCCATGACTCCTCCCCACTGCTCCAAGGCATGACATCAGGAGCACCCTCCCTTTGGCTTTCACCACTGCGCCATGCCTCAGGCACCTCCTGGTGGCCGACCAGCCTCTCTGATCCCTGCTCGGAGTCAGAACCCTGCCCAGGGTCCTCCACATCCTCCACAGCTGACTCATAGGGACCCTCGCTGTCGGAGTCTGGTGGCAGCTCCAACGGCTCCCACTGGGCCACAACAGATGGATGGATGGATGGATGGATGGATGGATGGATGGACAGGCAGACAGACAGACAGGCAGTTTCAGAGAGGGGCATTGCTTTGAAGCTTTGCACAGTCCTACTACAGAAGGAGCTGCAGCACATGGTTTGCATGCAAAAACCCAGGGTCATTTCTGATTTTTCCAGGGAAGATTGGACAAAAGAAAAAAAACTAGACTGGAGAGTCATTGCCAGTCTCAGTGACACTGAGTTCAATGACCAGGCATTTCCCAAGGTGTACAAGATGTGTTGATTTAGCACCCCCCTAGAAAAAGGGGCAAACTAATCAACATTTTATATTTGTGGTTTGTAAACATGTGCTACAGTGGTGGGATTCAAACATTTTTACTACCTGTCCCATGGGCGTGGCTTGGTGGGCGTGGCAGGGGGAGGATACTGTAAAATCCCCATTCCCTCCCAATCAGCTGGGACTCGGGAGGCAGAGAATAGATGGGGGCAGAGCCAGTCAGAGGTGGTATTTACCGGTTCTCCAAACTGCTGAAAGTTGCCACTACTGGTTCTCCAGAACTGGTCAGAACCTGCTGAATATCACCTCTGAGTGCTATAAGTCAGTTGACTGTGACATCTGGATGACTAGGAGTCTTGTGTATGCATTGTCATATTGAGCCTGGAAGAATTTGATATCCAGATTAATAACCTACATATCGTTTAAATTCTTCCTTTCAAAAGCACCTTCCAATTTCCCAATTTTAGGATCAATAATCTATCTTTATCCTAACCCTGCAATCTGGACTGACTTTTACATGTGTAGTTTTTCTCTTTCTGTTCACACACACTTTTATTTTCATTCCAGCTTCAGTTCTTACTCCTTGCCTTAAAAACAAAATCATAAGTAAGTAAATCATATGGAATCACTAGTGGTGAAGGAATCTACTTTAAATTAGGATGAAATACGGTTATAATGACTCATTATATCTAACAACTGAAGCATAAATGTTCTACGGTGTTACAGATACATGAAGGCAGAATGCATGCAACAAAATCTGACAGCCAGATGTTGGAAGCAATGAATAGGGTTGAGCCAAGAGGGTTGCCCTCTACCTTCTAGTTATCATCTTACAAGTCAAATAATTGAATGGAAGGGAATGCCAAGCTAATTGGATTCCAGTTTAATTCAATCAGTAAACTCTTTCAGTCTCAGTTGAATCACCATTGCCAACTGTGTTACATTAGACTGGCAATACTTCCAGATGTTTTGGACTACAAGGACTACAGCTCTCATCATCTAGTCACTGGTTCCAAAATTGATGAGAGTTGGAATTCAACAAAGATATTGGGGGAGAGGGGGTGATTGGCTGAAGATGCTACCATCCAAAAGCAAACATTCAAAAGAAATGTTCCTTTAGGAAAGTGATCCACCACTACATTTAAGAGATCCAAAATTCACAACCGAAGACTAATTAATCCTTTTTGTATTTTTCAGGCAGCCTCATCTCCACTACTTGAATTATGCCATCAAAGCTCGCTAGCTGTATATGATATTTGCAGCCAAGTCTTGCTCACAGTCCAACCATATCCCTCTGATGTTCATTTTTGTCTTTTAATTGGTAACATGGACCCAGATAATATCTCAATAGGGAGAAGACCCCAAGAACAGAAAACAGCTGATCTCTATGGTAGACACTTTTTACATTTTGCTTTAGGGTTTGAGCTGGTTCACACTTCTCCTTACAGAAAACCAAGACTGGAGGTAAATCTCAAATGCTGTATAATATGTGCAAATTCTCCTTCCTGATCTCTCCTTTTTCCATACTCCCTTATTGGCAAATATTGGATGAAGGTTTGGGACCTCTAACGAGATCAGTGTAATAGCATTCTGAAAGAAGAGCTTGTAAGAAGGTTACCATAGAAACTACAAAAGGAACAGATAAAACTGACACTTTAATGGTTAGTCTAATTCAATGGGGGCCTGCTTGTTCCAGGTAGCTTCAGCCATGGCATAGAGATGTCTCATTTTGCCGGAGTTCATGGCTTCATGAAGAAACATAGGAAACTGCTTCTTCATTTCAGGATAGATATACACATTTTGTAAGAATGTTCCAAATAAGAGATCATTGCCTGATGTATATATGTTTCGTTGAATCCTGCACTGCACACTGGATTAGACTAAAGGGGCATCTAAAATCCCTTCCAACTTTGATGCTATATTATGATTTTCTTTTCTCCTTGGATCTTTGAGGACATCAAGTAAGCACTGTATTAAAATTCTACACAATCTGAATTCTGCCACCTGGCAAATGATATCTTATTAGCATACTTTATTTTGCTTTGCAAGAAAAAAATGGGAAAAATTAATTTTTAAAGGGGCAGAGAAGGAAATTGCATCCAGTATCATGTTCTGAAAGTCACTCTGCTACTGTTTTGCAAGAGAGAGAGAGAGAGAGAGAGAGAGAGAGAGAAGAAGAAGGGGAGGAGAGGGAAGAGAAGAGAAGGGAAGGGAAATCATTTACTTATTAATGGCAGTATAGAAACTAAATATTATGATACCAGTGCACTCATCTTCCAGCTCTAGGGGAATCCAGGTTATGAATCAACACCATCTTTCTGTTACTTGCTGAAGCCAAAAGTGGCAAATCTTCCATCAACCTCTTTTATTAGTTATCATGGTTACCATCAGGGAAAATGGCAGATGTACTCCAATCCTTCTTGGAAGACTACAGATCATACATCTTTAATTAAAGCAGGATTTTGACAGTGACTGCATGCATTTCTCTTCTGTATTAATCCTGGAGGCACAGCACAGACCAAAGCCCATCCTAAAAAAGCTTCACTTTTAGAGAGTGTGGCTCCCTTTTTACATGAGTACGGTGTATCTCTTGATTAGAATATCCACAACAATCTAGAGCTCCTTCAGAAACACTAGATGTAGTTTCTTCTGACAGCACATTCTTCTCCTATACATTTGAATTAGGAATCACCAAGTGCCTTGATATGAAAATGGGGCAGAATAATTGTCCACTAGAAAAGGTACACAGCAGCTGTAAATGAAGCTTAGAGAGATACAATAAGCAATAGGCTTCTATGGGAAAATATTGATGCTTTCTTGAAAGAAGACAATCCTTTCTCTCGTCTACCTATTCACCTTTGGCTCTTGATAGAGGGGAAAAATTGGCAGATAAGTTGTCATTCCAGAAGCACTCAAAAACAGATCTTCCTGGATCTGAAAACTAAAATCAAAAGCCTTTTTGTTATTGCTTGAAAACTGGCTTGGAGCAGCTAAGTTAGTAGCCTATCAGCTGCTCTGCCAATTTCAGGAACAAAGAAGGGTTGTTGTGATTTGCTCCAGACATTTTCTGGGGCTTGTTCAGTGTGTATTCAGCTGCCATCAATGCGATCAACACTTTGGCATCAGCCCCAAGAAATATTTTTTTTATTGCACATAAATAACAAAAATCAATTCCTTTCTCAGATCTATGTTTATAGAGTATGCAAGATGCTCTGTCCATGGAAAAAGGTGGCCAGAAGGAGAACCAAAGTATCAACCATCAACCTACTATTCCATTGTTAGAGGGCCATATCCAGTGGCACTTACTTTCAACTAACTTGCTCTATTGCTCACAAGGGGACAGTAAGGGGCAAATAAAATTAAGATTGTGTCCTCCCTTTCTCTATCCCTCTGCCTGTTGTGGCCCACCAGCAGCCAGTGGAGCTGGCAGCAGATTCGGACAGTGAGGAGGTTGGAGAAGAACATGGGCCAGTCCTGGATTCTGGAGAAGGCTCTGATGAGGGCTCTGTGTCGGAAGCAGAGATGGGGCCAGGGTCGTTTGACAGTTATCAGCTGCCTTTGGAGTCAGACATCAGTGAGGCAGACAAACAGCTGGAGCCTGTTCCTTCTGTGTGCATGCGCAGGGTTGCCAGACGACGTTCATTCCTGCATTCTTGCCAAGTATTGTGGCATCTGAAAGATATGAGCCTGGCCTCTCTCCAAGCCTGATAAAGGTCAGTAATTGTGAACTATCTTGAAAGTCTTGGGGGCGGGACTTTGCTGGAGAGCAATTCACTGTAAATTAAATAAAAGGGGTTTATTGGGATGAGGACCTGGCTTCATGCTGCTGAGGAAACCTAAGTCAGAACACTCCTTTGAGATATTGATAATCTAATGTTATTTCTGCCTTTCTTTCCCAGGCACCTAAACATAAAGCACATGTTCTTGAATTGTTCTTCTTATCGGCGACAGCTAGTGAAACAACAAGCTTTGCCCATATCTATATTTCCTACAGAGAAATCTCTCTTCTGTAATGGCTTCTTTAATCCTCACTCATATCATATATTTCAATTTGAGGAATTGATAACCACACAGGCCATTTCAACCTCCAACACGTGCAAAAGTTTCAGGAATCATTGTTACCAAAATATTAAAGCATCTCGAAAGTTCACCAGCAATATTATCCCGAGTCTGTTTTCTCAGACAGAAACTCCACTGGGTTCCACTTCAGTGGTGCTCAATCTCCCGGGCAAGTGGTAGACAGGAATGCAATTTCACTGTATAAAATGACTATAACCGAAAACTCCCTATGGTGAGGAGTTTCTGCTTCGTTTTCATTTTTTTGGGTGACAGTCTGCCCTGGAGTATTTAGCACCCAGAAAAGTGGTGCCTATTTGCAAAGGGGCATCAGGGAAGTTGGATGAATTCTGCTAACAAGTGTGGCAGGGATCCTCTTTTGAAGCTCCCTCCTTCAGTGAGGTCCCCTTCTCTATACGCCCCCCCCAGCACATGCCTTTTGCCTGCCACCTGTGAAACCACACCCACATTCTGTTCTTTAGAAGCTCATGTGGATTCTCTTATCAGTGCCCACTAGCTATTCAAAGCCATTGACAAAACTTCTTTAACATATTAATTTTTTTTAAAAAACCCTCAGGTGACTTTATTAACTCAAAAGGTTTATGTGCTATCATCCATGGATAAATCACTTCCCCATACACAGAAATGTTGGGCAGCAAGTACCAATCTACTTCAGCCCTACATTCAAGATTACAAGTCGGTATGGGTCACTTCAGGTTTCCTTTCAACTGGAAATTTGGGGGCTGCACTCAGGATCCCAATCCCTAATGATGTTCAACTGATATTCAACTCCATTGAATTGCTCATCCAGCCAAATGCATTGCCAAGCCTGCCCAAGGTAAGATTTAGGCCAGCTCATTGTGCCCCATGACAATGTGTCCCAAAGCTTTCTGCCACAAGGGTCAGCAAATGTCATGTTAGGAATGCACCGTGTTCATACAGTCTTTCTCTCCTTCTTTCTAAGTAATGGAGCAAATAGCCACTTTCAATTGCCCCATTGGAACAAAGGCAAGCAAAATTGTTAGAGGACTCTCATAAATGCACCACTTTTCCAAGCAGTGAATAAGATGGCTCAGATCTTCTAATTCATCGCAGGGTGGTGCTGACTTTTTTTGGGGGGGGGACACAAAATGAAGTCTATCTTGTGGCCCTCAATTTGTACAACACGAACTGTCCAGGAAATCATAATTTATTGTAAGGAATCCAGATTCTGTGGCACAAAGAAAAACATTAGTGATATTCTTAGAGCATTATCATGGCCCCCAATGCTTTTCGTCCCATCTGTTGAAAACTAGCCACAATCTTGTTTATTCCGCATCCCATCATCCATTTCTCCCAAATCAGTGGTGGGTTCCCGATCCCATTGCAACTGGTACAGTTGCAACGGGGCCCAGGGTCCACCCCATGAATGTGCACAGCATACACTCACATGCGCAAAGCATGTGCATGCATCCTTACCACTTCCGATGCCTCTGTAAGCCTCCACGATGCTCCAGCTGCTCGGCGGAGCATTGCGCAGGCCCTGTGTCCTCCGTGCACGTGCACAGAAGTGTCGAAGAGCTCAAATACAGGTAAGGAGCTCGGGTGGGCGGGTAGGCCCTCTGGAGCACTGTACCGGAATCGTACCCGGTGTTCCGGGCAGGTACTGGTATGCCCATATCAGAGCGTACTGCCTGCAACCCACCACTGTCCCAAATATCATATAGTAGCTCAGAAGATGCTACTATCATCATTCCCTGGAAATTCTCTTGCTCTCTGAGAAAGGCTCTTATCCTCACTCCCCTTCTGTTTAGAACTTCTTCCAACTTTTCTCTTCCTTCAAACTAAACCACTAGCTCAGGAGCAAACCTGAATATGGGACTGCAAAAGAGAGCTTCAGGCGCAACTTTCAAATACTGAGGTCTATCCTATGAGAAGGGATGAAAGGTTTGTTCAAATAGCACTTTCATGTGAAGAGTTTTAATCTGTTAGAGTCTACGTATGGTCCCCTAAGCTTGTGCCCTGTCTCTAAATCTTCTCAGTGTTAATCCAAAAATGTTCATTCCTCCCCACCCCCACCCCCTTTCTTTTAAACAAAAGAAGCACAATCCTTATGTTCATTATGATAGACAGTATATCAAAAAGAGAGGAAGCATAGAGTTTGGAAACATAGATTTTTCTTTGGAGCATTTTGTATACCCCCAAGCTCACCTCTTCCCCTCCTGAGTCACTTGCCTATTAGTCTCCCAGATATCTTCTTTCACCCTTCTTCTTTAATGTTGCAGTGGGGGGAATGGAATATCTCCAGCAAAGGGGGGTATTGAGATTTCAGATGAACTATCACTTTTGCTGATGCTGCAAAGGAGTGTATGACTAATAAATCAAATTTGATTCAATTCTTAGTGCCAATAATCCAATATCATTTACATAAGTGGTATAATATGCATAATGCATTTTTTGTCTCCCTATGAATGTTCAAAATCCAAGAGGTTGGAATGTGAGGATCTGAAGCTGCAGTAAATCAATGTAGTCTAAGTACAACATCGCAAATTTCTTTAGCACCAAACAACACATACATGCAAATTAAGCCCATAATTACAATCTTCACTGACATGCATAGTTCATCCAAAACTTCCCACAATTTTAGATTTGAATCCTGTCTTTCTATATTTCTATCAAGTGAGATCCTTAGCCTAGTGAAATGATGGCAACTAGCCAACCTTAGCTATCTCAAAAAAAAAAAAAAAGCTAAGCAGAGTAAGACCAGCTTTGTAATTGAATGGGAGCCTACCAAGACATCTCAGGGCTGTAAACAAGACTGTAATACTGAAACTGAATTTTAGAAGGTGGCAGTGGCCAACCACATTAGCACTGTGGCAAGAAACTTTCACGAGTATGTACCTAAAGTCTCCATAATTGGGGCTCAACTTGAAGGAGGCTTTCCTTGCACATTCAGCCTGGCCCTTGGAGATTTATGGGGATTACGCATTGCTCCCTTGGACAATCATATTATTAACTGCAGAACTAGTAGAGAAAACATTATTGTCTTCTTTCCTTCCATGTAGAGTGAAGAGAAGCAAAGAAGAGCAACAGCAATAGCACTTATGAACCACTTTATAGCACTCTCTAAGCAGGTTGCAGAGTCAGCATATTGCCCCCAACAATTTGGATCCTCATTTTACTGACCTCGGAAGGATGGAAGCCTGAGTCAACCTTGAGTCAGTCAGAATCAAACTCCAGGCAGTGGGAGTTAGCCTGCAATACTGCATTCTAACCACTGCATCACCAGGACTGCAATTTGTTTATTATCAGGATGTGGGGTTGTACTATGGCTATAGGTGATGGTGTGAACACACAAGGGTTCTCCAAATTATTTCTGTCTTCTGTCCTACAACCTAATTACTCCTCCCTCCCTCCCTCCCTCCCTCCCTCCCTCCCTCCCTCCCTCCCTTCCTTCCTTCCTTCCTTCCTTCCTTCCTCCCTCCCTCCCTCTCCAATAAGTGGAAGAAGGGACAATTTCTTTCTACAGAAATCAGAATGGTCACCAATACTTGCTCTCAAGGACTGCAGATGGGACAGTCCATATAGTATAATGGTTAAAATGTTGGCTAGAAATAGGACACCCAGCTTCAAAGCATGCATGCTCACCAGACAACTCTGGAAATTTGTTGTTATGTAAAATAATGGGAGGGAAAAAAAGGTGGGACATAACATTAATTAAGAATAAAAATAAATGGGAATCTAATGTGCTGGCCAGATGGCTATAAATGAAAACTAGATGAATTGATTGAGATTCTGTTATGGATGATGAATTTTAATCTCTATGTTTAGACTACAACTTGACTGAAAATGTAAGCCAAATTTTATTTATATGTAAATAAATGATAGAACAAGAGAGAAAGATAGAACAAGAAGCAGTAGCAAAGATGCTACTGAGCAAGGTATTTGGGGGGTGTTTTTCTCACTTGCAAAGTTGTTAATTGAAATTTGAGTTGCAGGAGGCCGGTTCAAATGAATCTTTACTTCAACCTTGAATTGCCCTTCTTATGTCCTTTTTCCTTGCTTATACCCAAAGACGTGAGAATGCCTGCTGGCAATTTATAGATAAAGCAGAACTAAAAATGAGTTGCCCATATTGAGGTCAACTCTCTAAAGCTGGATGGAGGTGAGAAGTGGAGGTGGGGCAATGTTCTTAAATGAAATACTGTATGTATTTAAATGTAATATCTGGAAAGATACAGGGAAATCAAAATATAATACGATGGGTCAAGTTAAGTCAATGCACTAAAGAATGATGAATTCAAAGGTTGCAGTGATCTTTTAATTAAATTTGAAATTAAAATATGCAGTAGATCCCCATATCTGAAAGTTTCTGCCATTCTGATTGGTTTTTCCAACTTCTGAGTGATAACATTCTTCTTCAGTCCTTGAATTGACAGAAAAACTTGCTATCCCCATTGCTGAGCTCCATTCTGCCATTATTCCCTCGGTTCCCAATCGTTGTCACTAACCTTAGTCGCCCTCCAAGGAAGCAGTTGACAAAAACAGATTTTATCTACAGCTTGCGCATGGCAGAGTCAGAATCATGGAGTGAGGGGACTATAATGACAGAACAGGTAAGGATGTCTTAAGCCTTTCTCAACTGAGGGCTAAGAAGAGATGAAAAGAGATGAAAACTGCTGTGACTGCTGTTGACTGCTATGGCCCAGAGGTGGAGTTCTCGATCCTAGGTAGAGGCAGATGTAGGGTCTCCTGCTTGGGCAGGGGGTTGGACTAGATGACCTGCAAGGTCCCTTCCAACTCTGTTAAATCTGTTAAAAAAACACCAAGTGCTGCAGCAGGAAAAAAAAAACTGTTACCAGGATATTTTGTATCATGGTAAGGTGCAAGTGGGGGGGGGGGGGGAACCAGCCTGAGTATTTAGAAAGACAATTATGGCAAAGGATGGATGTGGACAAGGAAGCCCTGAACCTGACATTTTGTATTTGTGGAAGATAAAATCAGTCACAGTCTAAGTTTGAGTATTTTGTTAATATACAATCAAATGGGTTCCTTTGACCACAGATCAACTAGAAAACATCTTTGTGTTCCATATGAATCATACCAGGAGTTGAGGAGAAATAGCAGTTGTTAATGTAGTATTTCTGCCTGTGTACTCAAATGAAGACAATAGCTATGCTCTACTTAGAAATTAAACCTACAATCATCCTAAGGTTTTGGGATGATGGAATGAATCTGGAATGAAGAAAGACACTTCTAGTAGATAACTATAACTTAAAATAAGTTTTAATTGAAATAGATTCCATTAGCTTCTGCTGCAAAATAAATTGCAATAGGACACAATAAATACTGTTGTTTTTTTTACAAATATATATTTGAAAACAAATTTGGTTGTCTTTTAAGTGCATCAAAATTCTTTCTTACTCTTAAAATGCCAGCCAAATTCTCTTCCCCTCTAGCAATAAAATAAGGCTCATAATTCTTTGAAGACCTTAAGACTGCGAAACTCTTGCAGACTGGTGAGCCTTTGGGGTTTACTTCTTCAGCCCCTTTTTTTGATTCAGTGGATTGTTTCCATCACATCTTCAGGATGAAGAAATTTGTTCAGAGATTCACAACAGCCCAGAGAGAGATTTAAAATGCTAATTTAGGCATCCAGCCAACTCTGCTACACCAGAACCTTGTGCCTTTTGAAGGTTATAGTGAAGCTGTAGTAGACCAATTTCATGAGAGATTTTACTATCTGGATCGATGGCACTATATTTCAGCCAAAATCAATCCAGGAATTTGGAAAGTTACAAAATTAGAACATTACCCATCTGAGTCTTTCCACAAAAGAAAGAGAGAAAAAGAGAGAAAATACTTCTTCAAACTAAGTTGAGAAGAGCATTGTAAAAGTATCTGTGCAATGGCCTTGAAGAGGTAGAGGCTGTGTCCATGTGTGTGTTTAGTGTGCATGGAATCCTTATAGTGACTAGAGCTATCCATTGATTAAATAATGTCTACCTAATAAATTATCTCCCCTTTCACATATTATTGGCTTACTCAGTTATACAACCTGTGCTAGAGCTGAAATTTTTAGATTGCAAAAATCCAGAAAACTGCAAGATGTCTACAGAGTTACAGATTCTTATATCTTTTTGCCGCTATCTTGCTGACCTCTAGATCTTTGCATCCCAGATATGCTATCCTTAAAACATGCATCAAAGTCTACTATGGAAAAAAAAGTGTAAACTTCAAGAACCAACGCATATTCACTGAAAATCAATTCTATGCTGTGTGAACCTTCCTAGCTGAAATCTTTGCCAAGTTCTGCATCTTTTTTAATCTCTGAAAGGGCACCTGTTTGGTTAGCAGAAAATGAAATTAATTCTGTTAAATGTTATTTTACTTTATTCTGTGTTGCAGGACCAGTTGGATTCAAAACAGCTTGAAAAGTAAGCAAGGGCAATGTTAATGATCGTTTTCATCAATCAAAATGTTCCTTCCTCATCAATTACAATGTGGCATCATTCATTAATCAACTAAAGCTTTATGTGATTAATTGAGCCACAAAGGTAAAGGTTGCCATTCTGATAATAATGCTTACCAAGGGAGCTCCTGGATTGCTTGCACTATAATTTTCTAAATATATGATGACTGGCCATGCTAACTAAGGCCATGCAGTGAAACACCCATAAGACATTAAGCTGCCTATCAATGGCTAAAGAGTAATAAGAAACGTTTAGAGACTTGAAGTTCTGGGTTGCCTTCTCATGAAGAGATGAAGATCTTTTTACTTTACACATTTAATATAAAGACTTCAGCATGGTGTTTTGCTAATGTAATCATCAGCATTTGCTGGACATCACCATTGCCCCACTTAAAAATAAATTAACAATATGTTTATGATGGCACCACATTTCCTGGAATTTTCTGCCAGCCTGCCCACACTGACCAGGATTTTCAGGATATGTTGTTCTCATCCATCTAATTCTGGTAGAGGCAACACTCACAATTATATTTCTCTTCCCAAACTTTATCATAGGTGGGTGAGGCAAGGGCAAAGACAAAAAGAGGGCAATGAAAATTGAGAGACAGTTACAGGCAGTGCCAACAAGAACAAAGAGGAAAAAGCCATTGGACTAGTAATGGACTCCATGCTAGGCTGCAACCCTGGAAAGTGTCCAAAACTGCAACTACCAGATCTTAATCCTGATGCATCACTTGATTACATAATGCTTGGTAATTCCTAGCTAAACAAATGATGTACTGAAATCCTTGTGCTTGTCCTGTGACTTCTACCTGGCCTATAGCTCTTACGTTCACAAGTGCAGGAAGCTGCCACATAGAGTAGAATAACAGAATTTGAAGGGACCTTGGCGGTCTTCTAGTCCAACCCCCTGGTCAGGCAGGAAACCCTATACCTGTGATGGTGAACCTATGACACGAGTGCCACAGGTGGCACGTGGAGCTGTTTCTGAGGGCATGCAAGGCATTGCCCTGTCAGCTCCAGCCAGCTGATTTTTGGGCTTGATTTTTGGCCGTTTTTCGCCCTCCGGAGAAGGGAGAAAAACAGCCCAATGGACAATTCGGAAATCCGTTCCTGAACTTCCAGTTTGCATGTTGGGCTGTTGGGCCTCTGAAGCCTGGGGAGGGTGAAAAATGGACTCACCGGGCTGACCGGAAGTCAGAAAACGGGCTGTTTCTGGCCTCCGGGGTGGGGCAGGGGAGGCAGTTTCTGTCCTCCTCAGGCTCCAAGAAAGCTGTGCATGCATGTGCAGGGCAGTGGTGGTGGTGGGGTGTCACATGCACATGCTCAGGGGTCACGGTGCAGGATGGGCATTACATTATGGGGATCGGCACGCGATATCACACACTTTTGGCACCCGAGAAAGGTTCGCCATCACTGCCCTATACCGTTTCAGACAAATGGTTGTCCAATCTCATCTTCAAAACTGCCAGTGTTGGAGAATTCACAACTTCTGGAGGCAAATCGTTCCACTGATTAATTATTCTAACTGTCAGGAAATAGAAGGAGGAATGTGCCAGTGTTTCTTCCAGGGGAGCCCAAACGCAGAGAAGAACATCATCATCGAATGCATAAAGCCAATCTAGGATAAACAGATCAGTAGTCAGAAAGCAATAATTAAACATCAAAAGGATTGCAATTTAGATGTACAACAATAGATAGATAACCTTTATTGCCACTTTTTTTTTCTCCTGTGGGCATACTGGCACGCAGTAAAAATAAAATTCTGTTTCCTGTTCTCAAAACTGTACACATACATAACACACATATAGATATGCCACACACACACACACACACCCTAATATATATAAACCTTGATCATTGTCCATCTTGAATACATAGCGAAAAAAGAAAGTTTGAGAGTTCACAAGGTTGATACTGTATGGAATAAAACCATGGCTAAATTTGGATGTTCTGCTTCAGATACCACGCAGCCTCCTCCCAGAAGGTAACAAGGAGAACAGGTGATGATGAGGATGTGTAGCAATAAAAGCATGCATTAAATTAAAATATATTTATTCAGTTGAATATCTAAATGCAATCTATTCTTGGGTCAACTGACCCCAGAAAATGCCCTGGCAAACCAGAAAATCTTAAGCTGTCATCTAAAATAGGAGCAGGACATATCGCCTTATGCAGGAGTGGAGAAGTTCATAAAGGCCGTGCCACCACCAAGAAGGTCCTCTTCTAAACCATCACAGTGAGAACCAGATCCACAGGAGGGGCCCCGGGACAACCCTCCCTTGTTGATCTTAGCAAACGGTATGACTGGTTGTCTTTCTAAGCCCAGCTGCTAAAATTCCTTCCAGTTTTCTAAATTAGAGTCAACCGTTTTATTTCAACATGGAGGTTTAGCAAGAGACACTGCAGCTCTGAAATGACATAGCAAGCAACCAGTGATGGGTTTCAAATTGTTTTAGAACCTCTTCTGTATGTATGGCCTGCTTTGTGGGAGTGGCTTGCCAGCCATGTGACCGGGTGGGAGTGGCTTGGCAACCATGTGACTGGGTGGGCGTGGCCAACTTGTAAAATGTGGTGAAACTCACTTAAACAATGCTCTTGCTTAGCAACCAAAATGTTGGCTCAGAAACTCTGGCATTTGAAGCACGCAAGTCTTAAAGCTGTCAAGTTACAAGACCCTTGCACACCTAACCCTTTAGAAAAAAAATCCCAGGGGTGTTCAAACTTGACAGCTTTAAGACTTGTGGACTTCAACTCCCAGAATTCCTCGTCCAGTCATGTTGGCGCAGGAACTCTCGCATTGAAGCATGCAAGTCTTAAAGCTGTCAAGTTACAAGACCCTTGCACCCCTAACCCTTTAGAAAAAAACCCCAGAGGTGTTCAAACTTTACAGCTTTAAGACTTTAAGGTTTAGATAGGACTCTTAGAGGCAGGTGGAGTGATTGGTGAGCCAGCCAATCAGTGAGCGGCGGGTGGGGCAAGCGTGGTGTGGACGGGTGGGGGGAGGGAGATGGAACCAGTTCTAAATGGCACTGTAGATTTGTGGAACCTCTTCTATAGAAGAGGTTCGAACTGGCAGGAACCCACCCCTGCAAGCAACCCTGTGGAACTACAGTATTTGGCATCTGCATTCTGCACTGAGTTTCTGACCTGTCTAAAAAGAATAGCCTCATATAGAACCCATCTCAGACTGCTGAGGGAACCACCATAGGAATGTTTCTTTTTTCTTTTTTTTTATGACCTCAGAAATACGCCTTCTCTACTGGCCTTGGTATTGAAACTGTGCCTCATACGCTTCATGATGCAGAGCTCCAAATGATGACTAGGAGAATACTAATCATCTAAGGGAAAACCGTCCTTCCCAGCCATCCTTAAGAACTCTTTGTTTAGGTTTCCCCATGGCCAGATACCGACAAGGGTATGAGCAGCTACAGCCACTCCTTGCCTGCTGCAGTATTTGTTTCCTCTCTCACCAATCAATACGGATGTAATTGAAATTCTCCCTAATCAAAGTCCCATCTCTTGTTATCAGCTACTGGTGGGACATGCTACCCCCCCCCCAACTGCAGTGCGGCTCTGAAATTTTCTCTCTTCTCTTCTCTTCTCCTCTCCTCCTCTTCTCTTCTCCCTTCCCTTTCCTTCCTTTCCCTCCTCTTTTTTCTTTTTCTTTTTCTTGGTAAGAAATAGAACAAAGCATGTTGCCTTTCTGAGAGCAAAGAAAGCAAGTAACTGTGGGAATGGAAAGAAAGGAAGGGTCGTGCTGTGGGAATTTAACTACATAGATCAAGGTGCTGTTATCAGGGCTTAATTACACATGCAATTAAATGCCTGCTCTTATGGCTGGGTGTTTTCAAAGCAAGCAAGACTCGGTAAAAACGACACCAGGAATTTCCAGAGGTGACTGTTTGTCATCAGCGCTACACCTCTGCCTTTCTCCCAAAAGATATTAAAAGTGTGTAGTTGCATCTTTTGCATCTTGATTTTTTTTTCTTGGAAACTTCATGACTAGTACAGGTTGGCACTTCTAATTTCCAAAGTGGTCTGACATTCCAAAGCTAAGTAATGAGATGTTTTGTAAGCTGCCCAGACTCACAAATGTCAGATGATTGTCTATGTAAAAGGAAGGAAGGAAAGAAGGAAGGAAGGAAGGAAGGCTGCCTCCTTTGAAAAGTTTTCTTTAGGTCATTATCAGCACTGAAACCACTAAACAAATATCAGGAGCTTGACCCAACTAATGAATATAGTTTCACCATGTCACCCTTAATTGTCTGTCTTTGAACGTCTGAAAAACTATACATTTTCTCGATTACTTTTTTTTTCAGTCATTCAGCTTTGAATAGTCTAAACCAGAATGAATCGATTACTTGGATTTCTTTTTCATGTCCTTTTAAAAACTAATTGCGAAAAAGAGGGGTGCATGAGGTAATGCCTCTGTCACTGTCATGTCACAGTATATTTTCTGAATTACAGCATCTTAAGACACGCTTCAGAAAATGCTTGGGTGATTGACAGCATACGTCTTCCCTTCATCCCCATTCTATGCATTCTGTGATGGCATTTGCTAGACGAATTGTGCAATGGGACACCAGAGTCCTCAGCATTTCCATTGTCCCAGCAAGGGAATCAAACAGGGGAGAAAAGACTTTCATTTTATTCTCCATCCAGCTCTGATCCTATTGATTATCAGTTCTGCTCTTCTACTTTCTCTCACTGATGCAACTGGTATTTAAATCCAATAATATCTGCCTTCTGGATGCAGAGATATATTGAAAGTTACACATGTGGCTTGACTTTCATCTCTTGAGGATCTCATGCCAAGCATGGGACCAGGCCTATGGATGGATGGATGGATGGATGGATGGATGGATGGATGGATGAATGGATGGATGGATGGATGGCTTTCCCCCCCACCTTTACATTTAAGGGTGAGATAGTCAATTCTTTCTAGTATTTTTCTCCCATGAGTGCATACCAGAGGTGGTATTCAGCAGGTTCTGACCATTTCTGGAGAACCAGTAGCAGAAATTTGAGTAGTTCAGAGAACTGGTAAATACCATCTCTGACTGGTCCCACCCCCATTTATCCTCTGCCTCCCGAGTCCCAGCTGATCAGGAAGAAATTGGGATTTTGCAGTAACCTTCCCCTGGAGTGGGGAGGGATTGGAGATTTTACAGTATCCTTTCCCTGCCATGCCCATCACACCATGCCCACCAAACCACCCCACGTCCACAGAACATTAGTAAAAAATGTTGAATCCCACCATTGGTGCATACAAAAGAAACACAAAAGCAGCAAAAGTGCAAAGAGATGGAGCCAAAATGGGTGATTTGCAATGACAGAGACTGCTGAGTGCAGCCTTTGAAGTCCAGATTGCAACTTTATTCAGGAGTGAATTAGTGTTTTGAGGATCCAGCAGACTGTTTGAGATGTGACTTTCAAGCTCTTACCAAAACCAACCTACCCTATATTAACACACACTCAAATGTTCCATTGCTCCCCTTAGCTATTGTCTGGGGTGGGGAGATGTGATGGTTCAGCAGTTGAAGATGCTAAGCTTGTCAGCTGAAAAGCTGATAGCCTGGGTATGAGACCCGAGCACCATGCAATGAGGTGAGTTCCCATTCCTGTCCCAGCTCCTGCCCACCTAGCTGTTCAATAGCATGGGAATGCAAGTAGATTAATAGGTACCACTTTGGTGGGAAGCTAACAGTGTTCCATGCATCTTTGGTGTATAGCCATGCTGGCCATATGACCACAAAAATGTATTTGGATAATACTGGCCCCCTCAGCCAAGAAACACCAGAGATGAGCACCACACCCCAGAGTCAGACATGACTAGACAGGGAAACCTGTACCTTTTGTTGTCCTTGGGGGGAACTACTAGCACTGCCCCAGGGAATTTTTTTCTCTGTACTCCACTAACTTTATTATGCACTTCTAGCTGTCCAAGAGCAACTAAAACCATTTGTTAAAATGCTATTATGGTAAAGCACCAACTCAAAGTCCACCTAAGCCGAATGGCTGAGCCTGCTTTGACCACTTCATGTGATCTACTCAGCTCATCTATAGTGGAGATGAATTGGTAGCCTTCACTATGTCATTAGGAAGCTGCATTTACCTTCGCTGTTTGGGATGGAACTGCTTTGGCTGATACGCCCAAGCCTGATAAATTGCAACCCTTGAGTGATTCTTTCTTGACACATCCTCTTAATCTTCTCCTTGACTAATTTTTTTTAGTTGGGGATGGTGGTAATGAAAGTCTTAATGACTCTGGCAAGTTTTTCTGCTTCCATCAAAGTCAGTTAAAATGTTGGCAATGTGATTAAAATCCTTCCGACGTTCTTTACACAGCTTGCTTGAATTGTATGCAAATTAAATCACTTTTAAAATAATATGTTTATCAAGACTGCCTGCTCCAAAAAGATTTATAGTTATATGTGGGGCATTAGGTAGTTGTGCCCACAATTATAGCTATATGTGGGGCAACCTGTAGTGATGTCTACAATAGAGTCTAGAGAATAAATTTGTAGGATGTCTATGGATGAAGCTTAGATCCTCATTGTAAATCATGTTTTGACCCTTAGACTGGGCCAGATACTTTGACAGGATTGAAAAGCTGCCCTCATTTGAAATCTGAAGTCTAATGGCCGGCTCATGTCAAATTGGGAAGGCTGCCCCCAAGGGATGGTCCAAAAGCTTTACGATAGAGAGAGAGAGACAGAGAGAGACAGAGAGAGAAAGACACATACACACACACACACAGAAAGAAAGACAGACAGACAGAGAGGGAGAGGGAGAGGGAGAAGGAATTGAACTGACTTTTAGGCAGCTGAGCTGCACCAACCATGAAAAAATCTTCCTGGGTAGAATGTGAAGACATCCAAACAGTTCTTGACAATGGCTATGGATGGAGGAAAGTAGTTGCTGCGGAAAGGCCATTTCCAAGGGAAAAAGCAAAAGAAGAAAGGAAGGAAGGAAGGAAGGAAGGAAGGAAGGAAGGAAGGAAGGAAGGAAGGGACAAGGATTGCTGGTTGAGGAGCAAAGAACAGACCTATTTTGAAAGTGAAAACAACATGGATTTTAAGAGAAGGGAATCCATCGCACTACAACAGACAGATGAAACTGAGAATCCGAAGAGGAATTATAGAAGGAAGTGTATAAAGGAAGACTATCAAAGGAACATGAAGTGAATGATTCAGTGAAGTAAAGGGGATTTAGTATTGTCAACCCTAACCTGTAAATTTACAACTTACAGTTCCCATCATCTTTAGCCAGCATGGTGTAAAGGAGCCAAAACTGACTTTGGGGGAGATAGGTGGCAACCATTATTAAAAGACAAGCTTTGCTCAAGAAGTGTGAATAAGAAGCAAAATATTTCCCCATCTTGTGGTATATGAAGAACAGAACAGAAAAGACTGACAGAATTTCAAGTTTCTGCTATTATAACTTACCTCAATCAAGTGCTGGCATTTCTTGTGGTTATCTCGGTGGACATGTGGTCATGGCAGCTCCAGAATAGGATACTGTAGTCCACTGTGACATAATCAAATTGTAAATAATATTTTCAATAGAACTTTAGAAATAGACCTTGATCTTGGCCATGTCTCACTGTAATGGCATTTTTAGAATTTGAGGGAAACAGTTTTCAGATCATGGCAGAGAAGAAACACATGGATATTTTGGGCTTAAGTAAGGCACCAGTCCATCCATTAGAAAACCTGTGGCAAAGAGGATCAGACATTCTGCCTTAATAACTCAGTAATGACTGTGGATCAAAATATATGCAAGTAATTTCCAAGATTCTGCAACCTAACCCTTTTCCCCTGCTATTAAATCTAATTTATGAGACTTGTGAATTGTGCTCCCTTGGTTGCACACCGCTGTAGAGGTCTGATATTTTGCTTCCTCTGTAATGAGAACGGGAAAAAATGGGGTATATCTCCCATTTATGTAATCTATTTAGAAACCCAGTGGATATGTCCTAGGTCTAGGAGGATGGATAGATGGACGCTGACCAAATTCAAGACAACAGTGAAATGAAGCAGATGATAGCTTTGACATTTTAAGCTCTAAACTGGGGCCAGAAATATTTCAGAATTTTCAGCTACAGACGTGAAGCTGCCAAACATTTTATTCCATTCCTGAGGTTTACCATGGGTGTTGTTGGCAAATTTATAATCTACAGGTTGGGAGCCAAAGAAGGTACACAGAGGAGAAGACACCAGGATAATTATAATTAATAATAAGGATTTATTAATGAAAACCCAGCACTTGCAACATTTGAGAGATTCCTCCCCCAACTTCCACAGTGAGCCAAGGTGACAGGGAGGGAATTGCAATGAATTGATCCCAAGACAGAATCCCAATTCTATCCCACAGGATGCAAAACAGGCATTTTTAACCAATTTATTTCAATGGGTCTTTTGAGAGCCATATTTTATTGTCACTTTAAGCCATGGCTTATTTTAAATGGCTGCTGATTTTGCTTGTAGGGGGTTTGCCTTTTAGACTGGGTTTTTGTGGTATGTTGTATCTGATTGATTTTATATAAGCCAACCTTATGCTCTTTTTTTGTCAAAAGCATGGGTATAAATAAAATTAACTGTGCCAATGACAACACAGCTGACTTTTCACTGCCCTTTTCTCTTCTTGACTTTTATGCTCCTATATCCATTCTGCCAACTCCTTTGGAAATTGACTTTTTTATATGAAGGCCTGTTTTCTTTCAGTTCTCCGCAAAAGATTTGAGTTTTGATTAGCCGCTGTATAGGAAAAGGTGGGAAATGGCTGTATTTTTCAGGAAGGAAAAGCCACAATGTAAGTATTTATTTTAAAGTAACATAGAATCTATGTTAACCTCTGCTTTAGTTCAATGTATTCCAGTATATCGCGCTCAGAAAAGAAAAAGAAAGGAAGACACTTTTCCTTGCTTAAAGTGAAATTGACTATGAACTGAAACCCTAAAAGAAGATTGTCAAGATTCTGGATAAAATAGGGTCTTAAAGATTTGTATAGTTGTTATTTATTATTATATACTAGAAGTTTTAAGTGTATATATACTGAGTGCTTTTATTTGTTCTGCTCGCTGGTCTAAGACTGTAATAATAAATTGTTGATTTGTATAATGGGAAGAGTTTGGAAGGGTCATCACAGAGAGGAGGGGGGTCAACCTATTCTCCTAAGTACCTGAGGGCAAGACAAGAAGTAAGAGTTGGACATTTAACAAAGGAAGATCCAACTTACAATTAAGGAGAACTTTCCTGTTGATGAGAACAATTAATCAGTGGAACAACTTTCCTCCAGAACTTGTGGTTTTTAAGAAGATATTGGACAGCCATTTATTTGTCTGAAAGGACGTGGGGTGAGGGTTTGTTCTCTGAGTTGGTGGATTGGTTTCCAAACATTTCATTACCAGGCTAGGTAACATCTTCAGCAGATTCAGTCTTCTTGTTTATAAGGGCTTTGTGTGGCCAGTAGGTCTTGTGATGATTTAGGTGTGGATGTGTCAAGTGAGGGGCTTGTGATGGGTCTTGTGATAGGGAGGTTACATCAAGTGAGGGTCATTGGAAGGTGAAGTGCTGGTTGGGGGGGTTGCAGATATATATATATAGATAGATAGATAGATGATAGATAGATAGATAGATAGATAGATAGATAGATAGATAGATAGATAGATAGATGATAGATAGATAGATAGATAGATATAGATATATGGATATGGATATGGATATAGATATATATAGATATATAGATAGATAGATAGATAGATAGATAGATAGATAGATAGATAGATAGATAGATAGATATAGATATAGATATAGATATAGATATAGATATAGATAGATAGATAGATAGATAGATAGATGATAGATAGATAGATAGATAGATAGATAGATAGATAGATAGATAGGAAACAGACACAGAGAGAAAGACAGAGAGAGAGAGAAAGAGAGAGAAAGAGAGAGAGAGTGACAGACAGAGAGAAAGAGACAGAGAGAGAGACAGAGAAAGAGAGAGAAAGAAAGAGAGAAAGAAAGAGAGAGAGTGACAGACAGAGACACAGAGACAGACAGAGACACAGAAAGAGAGAGAGGGAGAGAGGGGGAGAGAGAGAGGGAGGGAGAGAGAGAAGGAGAGAGAGAGAGAGAGACAGAGAGAGAGAGACAGAGAGAGAGAGACAGAGAGACAGAGAAAGGTGAACAACACACCCGAGGCCAGGTGTGGCAAGAGGTGGCTGGGAGGGGAGAGGGGAGGCAGGGCCAGGTGGGGCAAATAATTTAACAGCTGGTTCTCTGCCCTAATGACTGGCTGGGTAGGTGTGACTGGGAGGTCATGTGAAATGGGTGGGAGAGAGTGATGTCAAGTTGGCCATGCCCACCCAGTCACACTGGTTGCTAAATTATTGGCTCCCAGTGTTTTCTTTTCTGTGCCCAAATGGCTCTGAGCATTTAAGGTTGCAGACCCCTGTCCTAGGCAAACATGAACTGATGAAGGAGAAATGAAGGGAAAACAAGCCATGGATTGGCTTGAGCTTTTTCTTTAAGAGCCGCATTCAATTTCAGGGATGCTGGAGCATCAGGTGCTCTGAAACCAAGTACCTTGAAATCATTTTTTATTTCTATGCGTGGCTGAATATTTGCGGGAGGGGAAGAAGGTAAACAGCTCCATATACATGGCGGCATAGAACAACTATATTTCAGGGAGCAATGAGGTGCATACGGATCATAACACTGAAACTAGAAACAATTTCCCAACGGATATGAAACCAGAAAAACAAAATATGTGATCTTCACAAGTAATGAGATTTTTTTTTTTTTACAGGATGCTTGGTTGTGCACTCCAAGAAGATAAACAACTGCTGGAAAAAATGAATTTGCAAGCACCTGAGGGCCTTGATTGTTACCTGTGTCATTTGTAAATAATGATAAAGCAATGATAAATCTAGATAAAAAGGTAAGGCTTAGAGTAACTATTTTGAATGACAGTTTGCAAGGAATTTTGGGTAATTAAGCTCTAACCCTCAAATGATATTCAAGTGCTTGAAATCATTGAACAATTGAGTATAACCATGGCATTATTTTTTTTAAAAAAAAACATGTCTGCTTGCTTCTGCCTTGACAAACCACACTTAGAAATCCATGTGCAAACCAGTAATATTTTACACTACTCTTCCCTGGAGAATTCTGGGGCTTTGAAGTCCACAAATTTTGGTTAAAGTTGCCAAAATTGGACACCCCTGTTCTACATTCAAGACAACTCAGCCTGCATGGTTCCCTTTACTAACATCCCTACCCAGCTTGCAAACTCATTGAATTAGGGGTGGGTTGCTCCCGGGTCGGCCCGGATCGAGTGAACCGGTAGTAGCGGTGGCAGGAGGCTCCGAACTGGTAGTAAAAAAATTGGCAACCCACCACTGCATTGAATCCAGGGGTTTTTTGGTTTGTTTTTTTGCAAAATCATGTATCACTAAATGAATGGCTTTTAAAAAGAGATTGGACAGCCACAAGGGCAGAAGTGGCTTGCTCCTGGTTTGGCCCAGTTTAGCCGAACCGGTAGTGGCGGCAGCAGGAGGCTCCGCCCACCCACTCAGACATTTCTGTGCATGTGCAGAAACATGGTGCGCATGCGAGAGCATGCCCGCACGAGCGAACCATTAGTAAAACCGATACAAACCGACCACTGGACAAGGGTCTCCTGCTTGAGCAGGGGGTTGGACTAGAAGACCTCCAAGGTCCCTTTCAACTTTGTCATTCTATGATTCACTTCACTAAAGTAAATCTATTCTGGCTGCAATCAGCTACATTTGATTTCCCCCCCTTTTCCTTTCCTTTCTGTTCCTTCCCTTCCCTTTCCCTTCCCTTTCCTTTTTTCTCTCTTCTCTTCTCTTCTTTGCCTTAAGTGTTTTTTTTTCCTGCTGCTGGAATATTTTTCTCTTACTTATTAACCCACCACACCTACTATTATAAGCTCCAACACAAAGTGAAACTGGCTTTTCTTTCCAACTTTTGAAATATACCAACAATCAGTCCCCCGTTGCAATACCACAGTAGAGCTGCGTAAGCAGATCAAATGACTGCAATAGCCTTTCATGAAGCTTGGAAAGTGTGGAATGGATGAAAGTATAATCCTCCATCCAGGTAGTTCCTAATTCCAGACATTTCAAATGTTAAGTTCTCCAGATCTGTTCCAAGGTGACTTTCCAGGAGTCTCCCGGCTCTCTAAATTCAGGCCCCACAGCAGCTGTGTATGTTCTAGAGGCAGGCGTGTTGAGACTTTCGTGTTTTTCACTCCTCAAGTCCTCAAAGGCAGTTTGAAGGCAGTCCATGATTTCTTCATTTTTGCCAGTTTGAAAAGCTGAGGATAAGGAGCGAAAAACATTGCACTCCCTGGAGCTGCTGCAGAACCCATAGCAACAAAAATTCCTTTACCTAAGCCAGGGGTGTCAAACTCAAGACCTGGGGGGGGGGGTGGATCCACCTGCAGGGTATTTCGATCTTGCCCACAGGACTGCCATGGAAACAGCCCTACGAATCAGCCCATGGTACTTCTGCCAGCAAAAACAGAGCTCAGGAGGGTTGCATGTGGCCCTCCCCAGCTCAATTTTTGCTGGCAGAGGGATGCAGGAGGCCGTGGCAGTTGAAGACAGAGATTGGGAGCCTGTTTTTGATGGCAGAGCTCTTGGGCCACCACAGACACCCCCAAAATGTGTGATGTCGAACTGGCCATGCCCATCCTGGCCATGCCCACGCCAGCCCCCTGAGGTCAAACACAACCCTGATGCAGCCCTCAATGAAATCGAGTTTGACACCCCTGACCTAACCCAAATCTGGCTGCAAAGTCTGGACAACCACTAGATGGCAAGAAAGAGATACCAGAAGGTAACTGTTTGCTGCCATCTAGTGGTCTTCCAAATGCTTGTAGCTGACATCTGAGAGCTTTCCCCAGTGTTTATCAACTTTGGCAATTTTAAGTTATGTAGATTTCAACTCCTAGGACTCCCCAGCCAGTCATGAAGTCCAGTTGTGTTATAGTTGCTAAGGTTGAAAAACACTGGCCTACCTTATGTACCATCCCGATCAAAAGGGGGGGGGGAGGAAAAAAGGGAGGGGGAATTCCAATGCCTCCCATAGTGGTGGAGAATTTTTTTTAAATTTTTTCCCCCAATCTTCTTGTTTTTCTTCTCTTTTATATTTTCTGTAGTGCGTTTTAGCTTTTAGCTTTACATTTGTAAACTTTAATGCTATGAAAAAAGAGAAGGGAACTGTTGAAAATGTCATATCAATTTCACCCATGTTTGCGACTTGAATTGCTAGAATTTCTTTGCTGGAGCTAAAGCTCAGATGCCAAGAGGAAGAATGAAGCAAGAGTTCCCTACAATGGAGGAAGAGCACTACAGCATCTTAAAAGGAAAACTAGCTCCACCAAAGATTCATACTCTGTCCTGTTCATGTTATAGGAAAATAGAGTTTCAGAACTGCTCTCAGTTTGGTACTAAAGTCCTGTGTGGAAATGCCATGTGGCTACATGCTCCCCAAAATGAAAGGAGAGGGGTTATTTTAAATAAAATAAAATAAATATAAATACAACAGAATGGTCCATTAACTAAGGCAGAGCCATCAAACTCCCGGCCCATGGGCTGGATGTGTCACACACTTGCCACGCCCACGCCCGGTTTAGTGAAGGGGAAAAAAGGCCACGATACGTCACGTGATGCAGCTGTGATGACATGAGTTTGACACCTCTGAACTAAGGAATTTGCTAAGATTAGGGAGACCTAGGTTAAAATCCACTCACAACCATGAACATTGTCTAATTACTCTTTAGCCCAATGTGTATTGATGTGGATACAAAACAGAGAGAGAAAGAGAAAGAGGTGGGGAAGGAAGGGGAGGGTTCCCGGTGGAAGCCATCTTTAGCTCCTGTAGGAAAAGTGAAATGTAAATCAATCAAATATAAGTATTAAAAAAAGATTTTACATGTGATAATAGGAATTTTGAGACTTGATGAGAAGTATGTTGAGATAGGCTATCTTAATGGAGGGATTATAGATACGAACTTCAGGAATGATTGCTATAATGCAAACAAAAATGTATCCAACTAATCTGTATCCATTGGCTGTGCAGGTACTGGACTTTGGCAGCTATCTCTGCTTTCTCTTCTTAATTATTTTTACCTTTCTTAAATCAGATCCAGATTTTTTTTTGATCCAGTGTAAAATAGGGCATGTAGCCTACACTTATCCAAAGAGAGTAGAGTTATCATGTCACTTTTGCTGGTTAGGTATCATGGAAGATCATGTCCAAAAACATTTAGAGGGCGTCATGTTGGTGAAAACTGACTGAAATAATGCACGTACATTCAGTTTGGGAATTGTGGAAGGTGGAAAGAGTTTCTGAGAATAACCTGCTACATGAACAACTGCCACATGAGCTAGATAAAAATATGTATCATCATATCCTGTATAGTTCTTAGCTGCCAGGATGCTTCTCATTCCCATTGGTTGAGCAGTGCTGATGTCACAATGAAGTTAAAAGCAGAGGGCCATCATCTAAACAACATATCACAAACAGGCCTCCGGGGGATATCAGGAAAGACAAGGGAAAAGGTGAACTAGGCTGGGAAGTCAGAGAGAGAAGAAGCAGAAAGCCAAAGAAAAAGTAAATGGAAGAGGCTGCTGTATAAAATTTTAAGAGGAGGTCATTTAAGAAAGAATGAATAGAGGACATGGGGACGAGATGAACAACCAGCGAGAAAGGCACTGGGTCATTGAAAAGATGTAAGTTCTCTGAATATAGATTTTTTTTTGAAAGACTCCAGAGAGTCAGATGCTGGAGTCAATGATAGTAGGCTTGTTGGATAAGAAATAATAAAATAAAAATAAAATAAATAAAAAATAAAATAAAAAATAAAATAAAAAATAAAATAATAAAAAATAAAATAATAAAAAATAAAATAAAAAATAAAATACAAAATAAAATACAAAATAAAATACAAAATAAAATACAAAATAAAATACAAAATAAAATACAAAATAAAATACAAAATAAAATACAAAATAAAATACAAAATAAAATACAAAATAAAATACAAAATAAAATACAAAATAAAATAAAAAATAAAATAAAAAATAAAATAAAAAATAAAAAATAATAATAAACTGATTGTGCTGATCTTAGAGGTGAAAAAACCTAGGAAGAACTTCATGGCCAAAAAATGATCGACAAGATCTTAATGACCCCTGATTTCATTTATATCCCACCTTCTTTTCATGCCGAACCCAGCATTGCACACTTGATGAAAGTATTTATTTATTTCATTAGATTTAGATGCCACCAAACTTCCTAGTAAACTTCAAAAAACTCACTGATCAGATTTAACTCAACCAACTTCAACAAGAGGGCATCCTTCAGTGATATTTTGAGAAGGCAGTTTTCTAATGTGACTGTTGATGAGGCCATAACTTTTAGCAGGCAGCCAAAGGAGCACAATACTAGTTCATTTGAGGTATTGATTGAATCTCTATCCTATTACCATTCTCTCTCCTCCACTTTCTTTCTTTTGCTCTGTCTCTCATTAGCTCCTGTCTCTCCCTGCTATAAATAGCTTTTAATTGCTGGCTTTGGTGCCCTCTCTTTCCTCATCTCTCATCTGTCTCTTCTATAGGGGCTTTGTCAGCAAGAAGGAATTTGAGATAGAATCATTCAAAGCTTGGCATTTGGTACAAGAATAAAGGCCCATCCTTTGGTGAAAAGCTGATTTTTTTTTTTAAAAAAAGAACATTTAAAAACAATATACTATGTGTATATAGAAAGAAGAAAAAGGGGGAAATATAAAAATGAAGCCTAATAAATAATACATTTACCAGTGTGATGAAGTAATTTTTTTTATATTCATACATGATTAATGATACCTGAATATGTTTGACCTCAAATAGCACCAAACATCTACACAGAATACAAATAACAGAAAAACAAATAATACCTAATAATTCATATAGTAAAATTATGCCGCTGTAAATTGCAATGAATTCCATGGTAGTGTAGGTTGCTACGACGCATACAGAAGACCATGGGGGTTTTCTATCACTTTAGCGGATAGAGGTCAACAGTGATGTAGATGCAGAGTGGAGAGATGAAAACAAGACTCAAAACTTGATGCTGTTCATGAATGTGGGTTCAGTGATTCAATGCTCAATGCTATTCATTAAATTTGTTCACCAATAGGAATTGGAGATATGGGTCTGGAGGACTTTGAGCATGTTCTCCCATTGCATTCTCCATCATTAGAAGAAACATTAAGATCTTATTTGGCTTTCCCTTGGGGAATTCAGTAAACCTTCAGACCTTTAAGCAAAGGTATAGTATATTTGTGGGCTGGTTAGCATGTGATAAAAGAGCCATATGCAAGGTTTCCAACTCCATGGTGAACCACAGTATGGACTGAGGTCCCATTGATGATTTTACAGTTGATCAATAATTGTTCCCATGATCATATTTTTCTGATACTCGGAATGCCCCATCTGCATTGGCAGATATATTGTCTAAAATGAGTTTAGGTGAGCAAGTTCCAAGAAGCCAATATGGAGAAATGAATCTGTGGTGAATCCAATCTTGATACCAAAGAATAGCTCCTTTATGGGAATGAGGTTGCTTTCAAAGACAGAAATACTTAACTGACCTATTAAAAACCATTGTTTGACATCATCTCTCCAGTTTCGTTCTTCACCTCCATTCAAGTCCCCTGCTAAGCTCTCCATAGAGAACCAATGTTCTTTTATCTTCCCTTTATTGGGATTCTCAAAATGGGGATAGCTTTGTTTTTCATATCTGAGGGCAAAATGGGGAATAGAGCCAGACCTTAATGTCCCTCTTGGTTCACGAAGCTCTAATTGAGGGTGAAATGCTAGTTCAGTGCTGGGGCATTTGCTTTGCATGCATTCAGTTGGTGATATCTCTAGGAATGATTAGCATATGATTCTGCAAATCAGTGGCTAGACTCATATATTGCCCTAACCATATTTATTTAACCACAACTTATTGGAAAAAACCACAGTTGTTTGGGATCACTACAGCAATCCAGGCCCTAGAGTCTACAAAATGGATAAGAGTCACACCAAGTGCTGAACAAAATTAAATCACATTGTGGTTTGATTGTACAAGTAATTTCTGAACTCACAACCACCTTTGGAACTGGAGCTTCCATTGCTAAGTGATGCAGTTTGTCAAATGACTTGCACCCAATTTTTATGACACTTTTCGCCATGGTCTTTTAACAAATCACATGGTCGGTAAGCAAATTTGGCTTCCTCCATTGGCTTTATTTGTCAGAAGCCTGGGAAGCTTGTGAACGGCAATCACATTATTATGGGACACTGCAACAGTCGTAAACACATGCCAGTGGCTAAGTGTCCAACTTTTGATCCTGTGGCTGCAGGGATGCTGCAATGGTTTTAAGCGTGAGGACCAGTCATAAGTCTCTTTTTTCAGTAGTGGCTTAATTTCAAAGAGTTGTTAAATAATCAAAAGTAAAGGACCATCTGCATTCAATACCGAGTAAAGGACAACCTGTATTCAATATCGAGCCATTACAGTGTTAGGGGCACCCTCTATAGCAGGGGTATCAAGCTCAATTTCATTGAGGGCTACATTAGGTTACACGAGACTGGCTCCTGGACCTAGTGAACGCCTCGCTGAGCGAGGGGTCTCTCCCGGCCGCCTTGAAAGAGGCGGTGGTGAGACCCTTGCTCAAGAAGCCTTCCCTGGATCCTTTGGAGCTGGCCAATTATCGTCCTGTCTCCAACCTTCCCTTTTTGGCGAAGGTTGTAGAGAGTGTGGTGGCCTACCAGTTTCCACGGCATCTGGAGGAAAATGATTATCTAGACCCGCGCCAGTCCGGCTTCCGCCCCGGTCACAACACGGAGACGGCCTTGGTCGCGTTGGTGGATGATCTCTGGAGGGCCAGAGATAGAGGTTGTTCCTCTATCCTGGTCCTATTAGACCTCTCGGCGGCTTTTGATACCATCGACCATGGTATCCTGCTGCGCCGGCTGGAGGGGTTGGGGGTCCGGGGCACCGTTTTGCGGTGGTTCGGCTCCTACCTTTCTGGCCGGACGCAGCGTGTGTTGGCAGGGGAGGAGAGGTCGACCCTACGCCCCCTTACTTGTGGGGTGCCACAGGGGTCGGTCCTCTCGCCACTCCTGTTCAACACATATATGAAGCCGCTGGGTGAGATCATCCGTGGTTTCGGGGTGGGATACCATCTGTACGCTGATGATACTCAGCTGTATTTTTCCACCCCGAACCACCCCAACGAGGCCATCGAAGTGATGTCCCGGTGTGTGGAAGCCGTACGGATCTGGATGGATGACAACCGACTCAAACTCAACCCCTCCAAGACGGAGTGGCTATGGGTACCGGCTCCCCGGTTCAGCCAATTAATTCCATCATTGGCCATCGGGGGCATTCAACTTGCCCCCGTGGAGCGGGCGCGCAATTTGGGCGTCCTCCTGGATGCCTGGCTGTCCATGGATGACCATGTGACAGCCGTGGCAAGGGGGGCGTTCCACCAGGTTCGCCTGGTGCGCCAATTGCGCCCCCTACTGGACCGGGACGCCTTACGCACAGTCACTCATGCGCTGGTGACGTCTCGCTTGGACTACTGTAACGCTCTCTACATGGGGCTTCCCTTGAAATGCACCCGGAGGCTACAGTTGGTCCAGAACGCAGCCGCGCGGGTAATTATGGGGAGTACTAGGTACTCCCATGTGACACCATTCCTGCGCGAGCTGCACTGGCTTCCTGTGGTCTATCGGGTGCGTTTCAAGGTTTTGATAACAATCTTTAAAGCGCTCCATGGCTTAGGACCTAGTTACTTGCGGGATCGTATTCTGCCCCATACATCCCTGCGACCAATCCGCTCGCACAGAGAGGGCCTCCTCCAGGTGCCGTCCACCAGACAGTGTCGAGGGGCGGCGCCTAGGAGTAGAGCCTTCTCTGTGGCGGGCCCAGCCCTGTGGAATGACCTCCCCCCGGATATTAGGAATACCTCTGACCTCCGCTCCTTTCGTGTAAAGCTCAAGACCCACCTTTTTCAAGTTGCTGGCCTGGCTCAACTTTGATCCAACTATATCGCTCCTGACGGGTTTTTTATTTGGGGTATTTTAATTGCATTCAATTTATTTAGGGGTTTTTAAACATTGTGTTTTTACTTGTTTTTATCTATCAGTTCACCTCCTCCTTGTATATGTCGTATATATGTCTTGGTATATGTTTTGTTATATGTATGTCGATATATTTATTTCCTATGTTTTGTTGTACGCCGCCCCGAGTCCTTCGGGAGAGGGTGCGGCTAAGAAATAAATATTTATTATTATTATTATTATTATTATTATTATTATTATTATTATTATTATTATTATTATTATTATTAGGGTTGTGGTTGATCTTGGGGTCCGGATATGCATGGCCAGGGTTGGTGTGGCCAACTCAATGTCACTCATGTCAGGGTCGCCTGTGGCAGCCTGGGTGGGGCAGGGGAAAACCATTTTCTCCAGCAGAGGAAGGCGAGACCAAGGAGAGCACCAAACCCTTGCCCTCCAGAGTAGCCTCCCCATTACTCTCAGGTCAGGCGGCACTGTCTGGAGGACCACCAGACAGTGGCGCAGGCTGTCCAGAGCCCTAGATAGCGGAGGGCAAGCACCCACCCCAGCACCCACCCCAGCCCTCAAGCTCCCAGGGCACCAGGACCCCACAGTCCCGAGCTCTGTTTTTGGCCCACAATGGCCTCTTGCAGTGGTGTGCCAGCGGAAACATGTGCACAGCCCTCCTGAGCTCCGTTTCTGCTAGCAGACTGCTGCAGGAGGCCATCACAGCCCAAAATGAAACTCAGGAGGGCTGTGTGCGGCCTTCCCGAGCTCCGTTTCACTGATAGAGGGACTGCGGGCTGGTCCTTCAATGTTTCCAGGATGGCCCGGTGGCCCAGATCTGTGGACTGGATCTGGCCCATGGGCCTTGAGTTTGACACCCTTGTTCAATCTATAGTGTCAAGTTACAAAAATAGACAAGTGCATTACACAGAAACAGAGAATTCCTTAATCCAATCCCTGCCTAAGAGACATCATCATTTTGAGCTGGAACATGCAAGCCTATTGCTATAAATTTTAAAATTAACAAGGCTGGCCGAAAATGTATTTTCTTTTAATTCACATTACCATGTGTTTTTTCTTGCTACGATATCTTAATAAACCTGATATAAGCTTTAATAACCTTAAATCTATTCTTATTCATGCTTTGAAAGTAAAATCATTATGGTCTTTTCACAGTATTGGATAAAAGTGCAAGTTTAAAAGTGGAGTCTCAGGAGATCAAATCTGTTTCAGAGTCCAATTGCCTGGCAGGCTGAACTCTGGGGCTATTTGTGATGATGCTGGCAACCTGATAGGTTATTATTGCTGGAGCTGAAATAAACACTTAGCCATTTTAATTTTCGAAAAGGAAACATCTCAAACATTTTTCCATTTCCTTGAAATCCTTAATTACCTCCCCGAGTCATTTGATTTATTTTATGTGCTGCTTCACTATCTTTCTCCTTGGTTATGACTTCTTCCAAGGTAATTTCAACTGAATATAAGAATGCCAGGACGTTATAAAGCACAAGCGTGCTCAGATCAGAAGATACGGTTTGAGCAGCCTTTTTCATCTTGAACTGATGCCTTTTCCTGCAGTTCAACTCAGGCTGCCTCTGAATCTTAAGTGTCACCCATTGACGAACAGTAGCGATGAAGAAACGGCAATAACTTTTTTTGGGGGTTATTTTGATTGGAAGCAATTTCCAAGAACTGTGACCGTTTATGAGAAGCTCACATTTCTGATAAATGGTTATCACGATTCTTGTGTTAGGCAACTTTAGATATTCATTTGTTTCTAAAGACCGATAACTATTTCCTGGCACACTTGGATGAAATCTGCAAGCAGTGTGTTCCTCCTTGAGCGGCTAAAGATTGTCAATTTTCAGATTATTACATTTGGGGTCTCTGTGGGCCATTGTTATACAAAATGATAGAAACGTGACCCCAGCCAAGATGCCTACATCAGATCAGAGTAAATACAGTGATTTAATGAGGGTGTCTAAATTTTGGGAGGACTGTTATTTGCTTCCATCGTCTTTCATGTTTCTGAAGAGGCAGGTTCTATTAAAATAACATATTCCCCCTAATTCCCACTTGAAACACTTCACAAGGAAAAGTAGAGGAGCAATGGGGTTATGAAGAAAGAAGCAGTTACATTTCTGGTGTCTTAAGCTCACTTTGGCCCAACTGCAATCGGACTGGATGACAGGAATGAAATGAACAATGGCAAAGGCCAAACAAGACAACTATCTAAGCACTTTCCAAGCAGCAATTTAATGCTCAGCACAGGTTATATAGATCTTACCAAGGAAGTGAGCAGTCTTGCCCAGTCTATTCCTACAATAAAATACTCTAACATAATATCCCCCAACCTTTCCCACTTTGTGGAGCGGGGGGTGGGTGGGAGGAAGAGAGGATGGTTTCATGCAAGTGGCAGGGGAGTTTATTTATTTTATTTTATTTATTTATTTATTTTATTCGATTTATCAGTTGCGCCCTCTCTGCGAAGGGACTCGGGGCGACGTACAATCAAATATATAGGCGTGTGGCATGGAGGAGGTAAATACATCAACATTTAACAACTCAAATAGAAATAAAAGCCACAAAGTTAAGATAAATAACAGTAAAATTACAACAATTAAAACAGTTAAAATACCCAAAAGATTTAAATTACAGTTAAAAATTGCCAGGGAGGTTAGAGAGTTCTAATTAAGCCAGGCCAGGTAGTTGGAACAGGTGGGTCTTGAGTTTTGTGCGGAAGGAGCGGAGATCAGTCGTTGTCCTAATATCTGGGGGGAGGTCGTTCCAGAGGGCTGGGCCCATCACAGAGAAGGCCCTACTCCTGGGTGCCGCCCTCTGGCACTGCCTAGTGGACGGCACCCGGAGGAGTTCCTCTCTATGAGAGCGGATTGGTCGCAAGTGTGCGCAATCAGCTCCATTAGCACCAGAACTGGGCACAGGTGACCATTGCTCACACAGGTGGAGCTGTGTGCAAGTTTACCCACCACTTCTGTGGCCCAAATGGGTGGGCGCCCAATACTAAGGCCCCTGCCTGAGGGTATGGGATCCCTGCTCTCACAGCCTTTTCACAAAGAGGATATTGAAATATTCCCACACAAGAAATCTGCAGTTCATCAAACTCTTGCATGAAATGGATTCTAGCCTTTAAAAGCATATGCAACAGAAAGAGGCTATACAGTTTTATTATTTATATGAATACCTCAGTTACATCTCTTGAATTTAGCCTGTATAAAAATCATAAGCTTGGAAAACAATATCTGGAGAACAGGGGATACAAAATGTTCTACAAAGTACACTCTACTGAATTGTGGCTTCATTGGGATGTTTTTCCATTGACTTTATTTAGATTTCAACTTAGCATGCCTTTTTGCCCCTAGAGACTGTAGAAACTGTCGTTCCAGTTCTACTCCCAAAACAGCTTGTTTCCTAGATGGACACAATTCTACATTTGGGTGACTGGATTCATTTGGACAGAAAATCATTATTTGGCAAGGCTGCCACTAAGCTATTGAAACTGTTGGACTCTACAATGATAGATTTTTACATCAGTCCTTGTGTCAAATTCACCAGTGGCCCTTTTGCTAATTCCTTGTTTTTGCAATGAACTGATCCTTAGTATCGCCATATTCAGTTTGAAGCAGAGGTTGTGAAACTGGGTACCTATCCCATACATTTCTAATTATTCATTATACCTAACTATTATACTTTTTTCCCACCTTGACCTAGTCATTATTTTACATGACAAAAGCTGTTGTAATACAGAGCTTCCCTGCTGCAGTTTTATCAAGAAACACTACTTTAATATTAAATAAGTAAGCTTGAAACAAGCTCCTTTTACTGATCTTGGGCTAGGCAAGGTTATCCTGGGATATCTAAGCTGAATTAGTCAGTATAGAGTACTGTAGACAGTATTCTACAGTCTTGGTATGTAGAATAAATTTTATTGGGTTGTAGAATAGGTTTTAGCAACAAATAACAACTTTTTTTGTTAGGGCCCTTTCATTGCCTCCTCCCTAAAATGGTATTATTCCTTCTATCACCCTGCAGTTCTATTATCTTCTTCTGCAAATATGCATCAAAGGAGAGACTCTTCTTACTGAGTTGAATAGGAATCAACACCATCGCCACCACAACCTACTGATTGATTTGAATGATTTGAATTGTCCTGCTAGCTTTACATTTCCCCTGAGAACCCGGATAAACTAAGCTCAAAATCATATGTATGAGTTCTGCAGCAAAAAATCCCACCAAAGCAAGTAACCTGGTAGAGAAGACAGCCTGAATTTGTAGATTCTCTCTCTCTCTCTCTCTCCCTCTCTCTCTCTCTCTCTCTCTCTTCTGTCCATCCATCCATCCATCTATTTATCATCAAACAAATGTATATGACCACCCATCTCACAGAAATGACTAGATGGTGTATAACAAGCCAACGAGGTTAGATTGAACAAAGGTGTTCAAATCTCAGCACTGTAGAACTTGGTTTCTATATTAAATGTATATGGAAACCCACATGAAAATCAGTTTCGTAGTAAAAAATTGACAGATAGTAATGGTCATCAGCAAGCAGGATCATTAGAATGAAATGCAAAGAAGATAATCTTTTTTCTAACTCAGGTAACTATTAAGGATGTTCACAACCAAATATGCAATAAGTGTGTGTGTCTGTCTGTCTGTCTGTCTGTGTGTGTGTGTGTGAACTTAATGTTAGCCCAAATCAATTCATTGCAGGAGGAAGGCCTCTTCATTGAAGGTTATAGATCATAATCTATCTTGCTGGTCTAGTGTAATTAAAGTATTGTTTTGTTTTCCAATCTGATTCTAAGAGACAATGCTGTCGCAAAGTATTTTGTACGTAAGACTGGACTAAAACCTGAGTCTCCCTATCTCTGGTACAACACCTTAACTATACCTTACTATGTTGGCTGTATATATGTTCAACATTGCATTACTAATTTAGTGAGTAATAAGGAATAAATTAATACTCAGAGAAAGCTGGTATGAGATGTTTTATAGTTGTTATATTACTCCACTAAAATGGATAGCTCATTCTTTTTTTAAAAAATTGAAATATAATGATCAAGTAGTATCATTCTTTCATTTTTGAAAAGCAATGTTGGTATATGAGATTGAACCTGGGAGACAAGAGGAAAAGCCGCAGACTGGACAACTAGAATGTGAAAGATATCTTGCTCCACAAAAGCTGTGGAAAACATCTCAGAAGGGACCTTGCCGGGTTTTCCAGAGAATAAAGGGAAAGACAGGAGAAATAGCTTCAGTCTTGCAAGATTCTGTTAAACAAAATAAAATAAAAGTTAAATAAAATAGAGTTAATCCTCGTGGTTGTTCTTCTTGTCTGGACTACCTCAAAGGGCTAACAGCAATCTCGCAAGACTCCAAGTATTTTTGCCTGTGGCTCTCACTCCAGACTCCCAGGATCTCCCAAGGATATTCCCATATATACCATTATACCTGAATACGATATCCGCTCCAAGGATATCCATTGCTTTATATTGGAAAGGATCCCTTCTATAGATGAATACAGTATTGGGTGTGTTTCGATGTCCTAAATAAATTCATCTTAACGGTAAATCTGAGAAAGAGGTTAATTCAATTTGGAAATCATTTCTAAATTACAACATTATTCCCGCAGAGGACATCTTTTAATGGGGCATGAACAGGGATGATGTAAGCCTTGGGGAAGCCAAAAGCAAACAAATGGTAAGTAATCACTCTAGATCTTTCTTTCTTTCTTTCTTTTTCTTTTTCTTTCTTTCTTCCTTTCCTTCTTTTTTCTTTCCTTCTTTTTTCTTCTCTTTTCTTTCTTTCTCAAACAACAAGCCACAAGGAAGGAACAGAGATTTTTTTTATATATAGCTGAACTGATCTCCTGTAGTAGGGGATTGAAAAATAAGCCAAAAGCCACGTTAGTCCAAGCAGTGCTATAAGCTGTCGTGCTGTTTAGTTCTTTCATCTGCTTTAAAGCCTGTATCTTGGCTGATCACTTAAATCTCCAGTTAGAGAGGAAGACTTTGAGCCTTGTTTATTTTTTTTTAAGAAGTGTTCAACCCTGTGATTCATCTTAGCCATCTGCAGTCTCAAATGGCCTCACCCAGGAATATGTTTATAAGTGATCAAAGCTTTGCCATCATTTCATTTGGCACATTATGGATGGTATTATCTTAAGTACCTAATCAGAATATTCCCATTATTAAATAATCAAGGAGAAAGATTGCATTATGCAATCCTGCTATAGAACTGGACTGGGAAATCTGTGTAGTTGTCAACCGTATGAAATCCACAAATCTCTTTTTAGAGTTGCCAGAGGCCTGGAGATTGCATCACCAGAATCTGATAGCAAATTGTTGAAAAACTCTGCGGCTCTAAGACTTAAGACAGGTTTAATTCATCTTAAAACTTTACCTTCTGCCCCCTACCATCCCAGTACACAATGAAACAAAAAAATGGAGAGAAGGCAAATTCTGCCTCTCCGCACTCTAGTGAGGTCAAAAGGTATTATTGCATACAGTATCTTCTTGGTCTTGTAATAAAGTGTTGGCACCGCAGTGCCCAATCACTGTCATTCATTTTTATTCTAGTGGCGGCATGTTCAACAGAGTTTGAGCGATTTGCTGAAGAAATTGTACCACAGTGAAAAGTACAGGCTAACACCACAGAGCAGTAGGGTTAAAGAAGAGAGGCAGTCCTGCCTTTTAAAATGACTGTTGCTCAGCTATTCATTTAAATCCATGAATGTATTTATGCATGCATGCATGTATGTATTTGTTGATTAACTAGCTATTTAATTGGTTAGCTACCTATTCAACCAATAAGCAGAGAAAAATGCCATACTTGACATTTATGCCATGGTGGCACAGTGGTTAGAGTGCAGTACTGCAGCCTGCTTCTGCTGAGTGCCGGCTGACTGCAATTCGGCAGTCCAAATCTCACCAGGCTCAAGGTTGACTCTAATTGTTGGGGGCAATAGGCTGAGTGAAGCAGTATATAAATCTAAGTGCTATTGCTATTGCTACTTCTATCACTGCCTCTTGCCTTCTATCCTATCCTTTAGCCTCCTTTCTCAGTGATGCTGAAGCAGCAATAAACTGTATTTTTAGCAGATGGTTCACTACTTGCCACAATATTAGATGCCCATAAAAATTATAAACTGATGGCGGTCTTGAGTGTAAGTCTTTCATTTCTGCGTGTAGCAATCCAGTTATGGAATTGTTTCTCCATAACAAACGGTGGAATGAGATGGAGATATTTTAATAATCCTCCTTTAAAAGTAAACTGTTTCAAATTCTATGCATAAACCCAAGGCCACTTCAAACATTAAAATCACATACACAGTGCCATAAAGCAATAATAAAACTCACTGCCTTCAAACAGAAGAGACAAGTTGTCATAATAAAATTCAATATAATTAATTTAGGTGAACCCATGGAAGTATCATGAAAAGATTACTTTGGCATTCTTTTGATCATGAAAAAGAAAGTGCATGTTTTTAAAAAAAAAATGGCTTTGGGTCAATATAATTTATGTCCTTGTGCTATGACCTCTGTCATTATCAAAATGTGACATTAGCAAGAGTATGTTATGATTGTAGCTTGCATCCCACACCGTGGATGTTAATTCACAATCTATATCCACACAAGTGAGAAATGGCTCTCTGTCACGCACCCTCTTTTTTTGTTTCAGGAGGCTTCAGGGAGGCCTGCTAGGCCCAAAATGGGCCATGGGAAGTGCGCCTCCCCCATTGCCCATTTTTTGTTCCTGGAGGCTTCGGGGAGGCCTGCTAGGCCCAAAATGGGGCAAAGGACTGAGACACACACACACACACACACACACACACACACGGCACATCTTTGGTCCCAGGAGGCTTCTGGGAGGTCTGCTAGGCCCAAAATGGGGCAGGGGGTTGTGCACATCCATGGGGGGAGCATGGGAGGTCGTGCGCACATGCGCAGGGGAGTGGGGCTCATTGCATTATGGATGTGGGCATGCCTGTGTGCGCTGTCGCACGTGGGCAATTTTGGCATACAAGGAGAAAAGGGTTAGCCATCGCTGCCCTAATCCAATAGAGCTCATTTTAAAAATTTAGGATTATTTAGATGCACTTTTGGTTCTGAAATCATAGAAGTAAGCTTGAGATTCAACTTTTGCATTGGCTCTGCAAAATTTGGATTTCATGGCATCAGTAAAGCTTTTCTTTGGAAGGAGCTGTCCACTATGCGGGTACTAAAAGTAATAACTAACATAGAGCAAGCACATTTGATGTTTCAACTGTGTTGATTTCAGAGATGAGGGCATTTTAGGTTAGGGGTCTCCAACTTTAGCAACTTTAAAACCTGGGGACTTCAACTCTCAGAATTCCCCAGGCAGCCATTTTGGCTGTGAAATTCTAGGAGTTGAAGTTTTTTTTTAAAATATTTTTTTTATTTTCAGACAAACACAAACACACAACCCATATAACATAAAAGCCTCTTCAACTACACACAGTGTAGTCAATTGGTTACTAGGTCTGTGTCCTTTCCATAGTCATCATTTGAATTTTATCAAAATTCATATATTGACAATCAAGATACGTATCTTTGTATACATTGTTATTATGCTTCCTCCTATTCTAAGTCATTCTATTATTTTAGTATTGATAACATTCTCTAATAATTTTCAATTCCATGTTTTTTTCCATTATTAGTATCATTAATCTAATATACATGTATACAAATTGTTATAATTATTAAACATCCATTAAGCCCAGCTATTATTACATCCTTTCAACATAAGGCATATTAAATTTGAAGTAAATTTATATTATGACATTTTATTACATCATCATGAAATCATCCAATGATATTACATCTTTATATTTTATATAGAATTGTTTATCTTTTATAAAAAGGCTGTTCAACATCATCTCCATGATCCTCACTTACAGTTTGTATAAGATTTCATATTATCAATCTAGTATATATAAATGCTTTGTTATTGTTATTAATCATTTATTTGACCATAGCTATTATTACGTTGTACATAGCACTCAAAATTTAACTATATTTAACTAAAATTTATTGTGACATCATTCTATTATTTTAGCATTGATAACATTCTCTAATAATTTTCAATTCCATGTTTTTCCCATTATTAGTATCATCAATCTAATATATTTGTATATAAATTGATATAATTATTAAACATCCATTAAGCCTAGCTATTATTAAACATCCATTAAGCCTAGCTATTATCCTGTCAACATAAGGCATATTAAAATAAAAGTAAATGTATATTGTGACATTTTATTACATCATCCTGAAATCATTCAATGATATTACATCTTTATATTCTATTCTATATAAAATTGTTTATCTTTTATAAAAAGGCTTTTCAACATCATCTCCATAATCCTCACTTACAGTATTGCATAAAATTTCATATTATCAATCTAGTATATATAAATGCTTTGTTATTAATCATTTATTTGACTAGAGCTATTATTCCGTTGTACATAGCACTCAAAATTTAACTACATTTAACTAAAATGTATTGTGACATTTCATTTCATCATCCTGTATCCTTCCAGAGATAGTGTAGTCAAATATCTCTTGCCATTTGTAAAATATTCTAAGTGTTTTCTTGATAAGTCTTATGTGGACTTCTCTTAAGAACTTGTTGTTCATTGCATGTCTTATAAGAATTTGAAACCCTCTATCTGCTCCTTTTATCAGCTTAACTTTTGTTATCATTAGTGCTTCTGCCGAGATTACTCTCATTATTTCTGCCAAATTTTCTCTCCTTTCTTCATCTATTTTCTGACATCTGGAATAAAGTTCCGGTTCATCGATTTCTCCTTTCCATATTTCACACTTGTCATTTCCCTTCACTCTCAGTTTGCTGTCATTGTCAACAATTTTCTTATCACTTTCATATGCGCTGTTTTTTTTCATCTCTGTCCTCAAACTTCCTCACTGTCCCCGTACTTTCTGTATTTTGATTTATAATTTCAAGTCTCTTTTCAATTTTCTCTGTAATTATTAAAACCTTTTGGTTTCTAAGAAAATTATTTGCAAAGTTGGTACCTTTTCTTCTTCACGTTGTGCTATTTTCCAGGTTATAAACACTGCCAAAACATATGAGGCTTTTAAAGTTTTAAACAAATTCAGTGGAGTTTTTCAAATCAAAGCTTTCTCTTTCCTTCAAAGGAACACCTGTATAAACAAAACGTTTTCCACTGAACCTTTCAGTAAACAAAGCTTATAGCTTTATCAGATATTGCCAAGCCTCTAGCCACTAGATGGCAGTGTTACCTCTTTTCCATCTGTTTCTGCCTCTCTCTGTAAACATCAAGTTCCGAGAGGGGTAAAAAAATGTTTAAAAAGTACGCTCCGTCCAAGCCTTACGAGAAAAGAAGCTTTTAATCCATGAGTACAAAAAATGGAAAAAGTATAGAGGAAGAAGGAAAAAAAGAGTGCAGTTTAAAAGAGGCATTTGAAAAAAAGTCCATCCATAAAAAACAAACAAAGTTAAGGTAGAAAAGATAACACGATAGTCTTAAACCAGGGTTAATTCGCCGCTCATTTTCTTCTGTCTTCAATTTTATTTTAAATTCCAATTCTTTTGGGTTTTCCCTTCTCTAATAATAAACATTTTTTCTCACCATTTCGTCACACTCCTGTACTGCTTCTGTTTCAGAGGCTTGTCCCAACCTTCTGCAGACATTTTGGTTGGTTCTCTTGTAGCTGGCAAAAAGAGCTTTCTCCTGGATAAAACAGGGGCTTTGCAATGCCCCTGAGATCAGCAGGACATGCTCTTCTCTATCACTGTTCCTTCAGAACAGTTTAGGTCCAAAAGGACCGTCCAGGAACAGAGATATTGACAGCAATCCTGGAGCCCCAAGATTGCATGTCATGTCGTTGCGATGTCAAGCCCCGCCTTCGAAGTCCACAAGTCTTAAAACACCTAAAACAGATTTCCTGTTCAACATGTTTTTTCCCCCCTGAATATTTTGGGTTGTTTGCTTTCTCTTCAAAATCAAAGGGCTGATCACCCTGATTTATAAAAGCTTGAAATTAGACATTAGTAGGCTATCATATTTTAAAATCCATTAAATAACAGGGGTTGGGTCCAATATCCTTCCTATCCAAAAACAGAACGAGAGTTTTCATTGTCTACATTTCTCTTTTTCAATTTGACTTTTTCAATTGGACCTTTGAGTCACTAGAAAACAACACAAGGTGTGTCAGCCCCATTAGGTAGAGCAGATTAGGAAATCAACTCCAAAGGAAGGCTAAAATTACTTGTATTGAAATTGACTATAACAACAGAATCTTGCAAGTCTGATTAGGTTATGTCTCCTCCTCCTTTTCCTATGCAGAGACAGAGCCACTTCCAAATGTTACCTGGATGTTTGAGACTTCAAAAATCCTTTAGTCCCTTTTGCCTAGGCAACAGCTTCTCTGAATCTCTCTTGAGGTCATCTTCCTTTTCTCTCTACTGGGAATGAAAGCCAGGACTCTCAAAGATGCTTTTTCCAAAGGCGACTGAACTGTTTTTTCCTTGCAGAAGAAGAAGAAAACATTTTGCTTCTCATGAGAAGCGAAATGTTGTCATCTTCCTTAAGGGGAAAAAAACAATCCAGTTGCCTTTTGAAGAAAAAAAAACACCTTTGAGGCAACTATGACCTGAAGAATCTCCACAGACATCAAGCCAAGACTCTCTTTCACATTATAGCTAGGAGAACTGAACCCAGAAGATAGGAATGACATTACAAAATTAACCCCAAAATCAAGATGTAGGATGGAGGTGTGAAGGCCCCTTGCTTTACTGGGGGCAGGGGAGAGTTTGGGACCTCCAGACACCCATCCTGCAAGTCTCTACATTCACTACAAACTGATATTAGATTTGGGACAAAGGTCCTGCTGACACATCATTCAGAGCTTGTTCCTTAAGATGGGAAACTGTCCTAACCAAATGTGTCAGATTTGGAAAGTGTTGTGCTAAGCAATGTTTCATAGAATCATAGAATCTTAATGTTTACTGCAAAAAGACTAGTAAAAGACAGATGATGAAGACTTATGACAAAAGAGATCTCACCAACATCCTCAGTACAGTAGGACTGCTGGTCACGAACTCTTCTGACCACGACCAAATTGGGTTCCGACCAAAAAATTCACAACTCTCCTCCCCCTCCCCCCCCCCGGCCAATTTTCCCTTCTGCACATTTTTTTCCCGTAAGCGCCAAATTTCCAAAATTAGGTTCGGGTCATGACCAAATCGATTTATGACCAAAGTTATGGGACAAATTATGGTTGTGACCAGAAGTTCTACTGTAATTGGTTCCACTGTCAAAGTTCTCTTACTATTAAGAAGGTTTTCCTATTATTCCACCGGAATTTGCTGTCCTATAACTTGAGAGCATAAGTCAATGTCTTGTACACTAAGATGATATTGTTTTATCTTTTATGTGATCCCCTTCCTATATTTTATTTTTAAAAAATACTGTTCCATTTGTTCTAAGTGAAAGTCCTTTATACAATTTGTCTCTTAAAGTGCTATTAAATTGCCTTTAGTTATTTTTAGCCCATTTCTCTGCTTGAAATGATTTTGAATTTTGCTCCCGTCTTCTAGACTATTAGCAATTCTATCATATATTGTGTAATCTGCAAATTTGATAAGCATTTCCTCCCATTTTTATCCAAGTCATTAATGAAAATGTTGATGAGATCTGGGCTCATAACCCATTCCCGTGGGACTCTATTTGATACCACCTCCAGTTTGATGAAAATACATGAGGATGCTCTGAGTAAGATTTTCACATAAGAGACATGTCAACTAGACTAGAATATTAATAAGAATGTGATGGGCTAATTTCTCAGGGGCTTTACTGAAATCAAGATATATTATATCCACAACATTCTTACAACCCACTGAAAAACTTGCAGAAAAAATAAGAATAGTCTAACAAGACTTTTTCCTGAGAAATCAATGCTAATTTTGAACAATTACTGTATTTCTCCCAAGGTTACAGATTAATCCATGATATCCTTTAAAGTGTTCCTGGTTATTCATGTCAAACTGATCGGACTACAGTTTCTTATTTTCTTACTTTAGGATATTTGCCTACCGCCTATCATATAATCCATCCTCTTGGCCTTCATCTAATCTGAGCTCATGAAAGGTAAAGTGGTTTTCCCTACTATATTTCTTAGTAATCTTATCAATGAAAAATCAGTTCTGATTTTTCAACTGTTTCTTTGCAACTGCTCACTGGAACAAATCTACTCTTCTCAGCAGAGGATAGCCCAAGTAGAAAATGAATACTCTAGTTCATTCTTTTGTTGTTCTTGTGCCCTTTTCAAGATGGGAGCAGTATCTTGTGTTGTTTTGTACATTATTACTTGGGAGCAAGCTACTAAATTTAGTAGGATTTATGTTTGTTTATTAATTTGCTCTATGACCCAGTCAACTTTCTGCTCCGGCAAGCATTTGAGGAGCAGTTCCAAGCAAATGAGTGTGGCACTGTGCCCTTCATGATCTTCCCCGGGGATCTCATATCCTTGATTACTCTTTAGATACAAGGCTCCCACACAGAACCATGACAAATGGAGTGTGCAATTACCCCAAAATGGAATGCCCTGATATCAATAGCAATTTCTATATATCTAATTAAAGAAGTGTGGAGGAGGCCTGATGGATACAACTATATTTTGGCAGTCCTTGCAGCATGCTCATCTGCTATCTGGCTTCATGCCCCAGTGAATCGTAATTCCGTTCATCTCACCTTATGAGCCATAGTAAATTATCCAAAGGCATCAGTAGTCATCAATGGCTCTGCAGTGGCTCTGTTGGAAAATGCAGGGCAAAATGCCAGTCCCGAAGCAAAGTGCTTCACTATTTAGAAAAAAAGGAAGGGAAAGTGACTAGTAGAACAGCCAACGTGATCGCTAAGAAATGACATTACTCTAGAAATAGCATTTCCAATATTAAAAATTCAAAATGACTTTGGTCAAGCACTGAGGGAGATCAAGAGGAATTGATGAATTTAATCAACCATACCTTTCATTAAGTCTTAAGTATTTGGTTAACAATCCAGTGCTCCCTTTCTCCCCATTCATGCCTGCTCTGCTTTTATGATGTTCCTCAGAATATGCTCTGTATGTCATATTAATGTCTCAACCAACTGCAGGATTTGATTCAATTCTTGCAGATTCAGAAAAGGATCTAAAATGCCATGATCAGTTCAGAGGCCACCTGATTTCATCACAGGCTCCAATGCAAATATTTGCACTTCCTATCTCAGAAAATCCACAAATGACTTCAACTTGCTTGCTTGCTTATTTTGTAGAATACGATGAGGCTTGTAAGAGCAAGCAACCTTTTGGTAAAATGAAGAGACCTACTATATTTCTAAAAGCTGCAAGGATTTTTGATATGTGTTGATTCTGTTTAAACGGCAAAAATGTACATAACATTTATTTCGCGACAGAATTGGACACTAATTGCAAAGAAAGTTGTATGTCATTCTGTTAGTTTATTTCATTTATTAAATGTATATATCTCCCATCTCACTCTACAAAGCAAGTCTGGGCAGCTTAGTTAAAACCACAAATATTAAAGTATTAAAAACAATAAATACAAAAGTAAAAAACTGAAGGCAGGGACAGTACAAAAGTGGCACCTTTCCTATTAGTCCAGCCACCTCCAATATAGAGGGCCCCCAATCCATCCAACAGAGCCAGGTTTAATGCTTCTCTAGATGGCTAAAAAGAAAATTGTTGTGGCCCACCAGCAGAGCTGGCTGCAGACTCGGACAATGAGTAGGGTGGGGTGGAACTTGGGCCAGTTCTGAAGTCTGGGGAAGGCTCTGAGGGATGCTCTGCATTGGATGCAGAGATAGAGCTAGGGCCATCCAACATTTCCAAGCCACTGGAGAGGCAGCTGCCTTTGGAGGCTGATATGAGTGAGGAGAAAGAACAGTTGGGGCCTGTTCTAGATGCACGTATCCACAGAACAGTTAGGAGAGGGGAACAACAGAAGACAAGGAGTCAACTCAGGAAGCAAAGCACATGTGGATACTGAATAGCTCCTCCCTGGCTGGGGAATAAATAGAAGGAAAGGGAAGTGGTTGTCTTAGGAGACAACAGTTCGTATTGCTGAAGATTTTGCTCATTGTGTTTTGTGCCACAAAGACTGCTTGCCAGAACTTAATTTGAAGTATTTTCATCTGGGAGCTCATGGCCTTGCAATTATCACAAGAAACTGATAAGGTCTGTTACTGCAATTAACTCCTTGAAGGACTATTGCCTGGACTTTTTGGTAGGTGAATGCAATTAATTCACATGAGGTAAATAAAGAGAGTTTTTTCGTGGCAAGGAGTCTGTTTCTTGCTTCTGCTAAGGCTGGGTCAGAACAAAACTAGAGTATGCTTCAGCCAGTGTGGAAACCCAGAAGGGGGTCTATTGGGAGACGTAAGGATGGGATCAAAGTACATTAGTAAAAGAGAAGAAAAACAAGAGGACTACTGCACTCCATGGCCTTTATGGACCATCATTGGAACAACCAGAAGAAAACAAATCAGGAAGCTGCTGATCAGCTGAGAACATATCAGCTTAGCAGTCCAAGATAAAATGACCATATAGGACATTGACCAGATGTAAAGGACTGGACCCCATATGCGGGGAGGAACATGGGATGTTCTGCAGCAAATTGGACCTGGGAATGTTTGTAGAGTAAAATGAAGCATAGTTAGACTTAGCATGACTTAAGTCAGGCTAGAAAATAGTAGTTTTGAAGCAGAACTTCAAAACATAGATAGGAGTAGTATTTGCAGTGGGTTCTGACTGGTTGAAGGATAATGTTGTCTACTCCTGCCCTGAGGAAATGATGGCTAGCCTGTACTGATGATGGGGCAAGAAGGTAGTGCTGATCTAATCTTTAATTTTCTATTTGTGAAGTTTCCAAAGTGATTCCCATATTATTTTGAAGAATAGTTATAAAATAGAAAGCATGGACATGGATATTTTAAGAATGTGGATACCTTTCCCAGTACAAATACTGGTGTTGGTGGACAGAAAATAATCAAAAGTGGAGGATGGGAATTATATGTACTTGGAAGATATTTTGCATGAGAATATCTTAAAGACTAAGCATATCCACTAAGCAGTGCCAGAGGGTGGCGCCCAGGAGTAGGGCCTTCTCTGTGATGGGCCCAGCCCTCTGGAATGACCTCCCCCCAGATATTAGGATTACCACCGACCTCTGCTCCTTCCGTTCAAAACTCAAGACCCACCTTTTTCAACTAGCAGGCCTGGCTCAACCATAGCTCCATTTTATTCCTCCTGGCAATTTTTAAACTTGTAATTTCCATTGGGGTTTTAATCTAACTTATTTTAATATTTCTATGTTATCATAATATTGTATTGTGTTTTATACCTCCTCCGTACAATGTGCAATTTTATAATATGTGTTTTATTTATTGTACGCCGCCCCGAGTCCCTTTGTGGAGAGGGAGCGGCTAACAAATTTAATAAAATAAATAAATAAATAATAAATCCCTAATCCATAACTCAAAATATTGAGACAAGAAATTCAATGACTAAAAAGTTACTGTCAACAAAAAATAGTGTAAGCCATTGTGATTGCTTATATTCTGCTGAGAAGGTGTGATAGAACAACTACCATATTCTTCCCAGGCTAAGTCTAACTGGACATCCTCCGGTAGTCTCCAAACAAAGTACTTACCAAGTCTGAATTGCTGTGGTATTTTTCTTTTAACATCAGCATGTATTGGGTAAATTTTATCACCTAAGCTGGGCATATGATGTTTAAGTAGTTGTTGCATTGCTGTTTATTTTATTTAAATCTCCCCATTCTATTAAGGTAGTCGTGCATGTTGCAATGAAAACAACAAAGAATCTTGTAGCACTTTAAAGACTAGCAAAATCAATGTGCTTTCCGGGATAACAGCCTACTGCAACAGATGCTGCCGCCCACAAAATGTTATGCCATAATAGAGCCATTAGCATTTAAGATGCCATAAGACCCCGTTGTGTAGTTTACACTTATTGCATTTATATGATTATTAGCCACTTTGAGCACCATGTGGTGGAAAGCAGGGATCAAATTTAACAAAGCATATTTACTCAGAGGTAACTCCTGTCAATTTTCATGAGATTTAAGGTAAAATCCCCTTAAGTCATCTTTGACTACATAGACAAAATTTCTATTTGAATAATGTGGAAGGATTTCCCACTGCAGCCTTCCTGGATGCTTTATTAATTTCCCAATCTAGCCTACACCCTTGGCAGTAACAAGTGGTCTCCCATCTAATACCAAGAGACCCAATCTTGCTAAAAAAAAATGAGATTAATCAAGACTGGCTGAATATTAATGAAATTTGATTCGTTCATTAGGTTCCATCCAGTATTCAATTATTCTATTCTATTCTATTCTATTCTATTCTATTCTATTCTGACAGCGTTAACTTGAAATTGCCACATACATAGACTTTTCCAGAATAATCTGTTGCCTTCAAGTCTTCATAGTCCCTATAATTGCATTATCTATCTTGCTTCTGTTATCCTCTTTCCTTCTACCATTCCCACAATTTCAGCTTCTCCAGAGAACATGGTCTTCATAAATGTCGCCAAAATATTATAATTTAAGCCTAGTAATTTGTGGTCTCAAATGAGAATTCTGGATTGATTTGTTCTATGAACTTTGCTAACCATGGCATTCTCAAGAGTTTTCTCCAACACCAATGTTCAAAAACATGGTTATTCTTTCTATCCCATTTCTTCAAAATCCAATTTTTTGCTTCCAATCTATTGGACATTGTGACATTCTTCAGATATCCTGGCATAGTTTTGTTAGAACTTTACAGATTTTTCCCTGTTTCTATCTGTATTCCATCAACTCCTCTAGCTTTCCAATTTAACAACTTTGTCTTCTAGTGATGCTTTTAATTTCTACAATTAGCAATTCTTATACATAGGGAATATCTCTTAAGGTATCTTGGATGTTGACAACTACTATCGACAGTATTTACTAAGGCAGGGACGTGCGGTCAGGGGAGGCAGGGGAGGCAGAGCCTCACCTCTCTTCATGAAATAATAGTATATAATAATAATATATATTTCGTCCCATCCCTTTTACACGGCTCCCTCTAAGTTCCGGTAAGGAGAAGAGCTTTTGGGGAGTGAAGAGGAAGAGGAGGGAGGAGGAGGAGGTGCGCACGCGGGGCGGTACCAGCTGGGCAACCGGCGGAGGCAGGAGGGTTCTCAGAAGCGCCAATAACCTTCCTGCCTCCGCTGTACTTTGCACGCTCCTCGCGACTGCAATAGATGTCCAGAAGTGACAGGGACTGTTGGGCTGGATTTTGTGGGCTTCCAGCCCAACAGCCCCTGCCACTTCTGGACGTCTATTGCAGCGCACAAAGTCCAGCAGAGGCAGGAAGGTTCTCGTCGTTCCCCAGTCGCTTTCGAGGACTGCGGAGCACGAACCGGCAGAGCACGCTCAAGAAGGCGGGCAATGGGATTACGTGTGCTGCCTTCCTGATGACGTCACCAGCCTCACCAGCCATAAACCTCACCGCACGTCACTGTAAGGAGATTTGCAATTTAAACATATGTCCAAGAAGTTATCTAGAGCTTGCTATGCATTGTGATGCCTTCTCCTTTAATCTAGAGTGGAAAATTCTAATACCATTTTCTTTTATAGAAGCAGAGATGCTTCCAATATTATGCAAAAGAACTGGGGAGTGGGGGGGGGAAGTGAAATTTTCAGGAGAGTTGGGAATGAGCCTGGCTCAGGGTCACCCTGTCTTGTTCAATTGTTAATATATTTCTACCCTGCTGATCCATTTTTTTTACTGGCTGTCCTTGGTGAATCTCATGTAACAAGATTAAGCAGATCCAATAAACTTCCATTCTTCTCCTCCCAGTCACAAATAAGCAAAAATATCTCCCTGCTGCCTAGAAAATCATAGACAAAAAAGTATTATACTGTACATTAGTGGTACTGCCTGCCTTCACTCTTCACCATGACCCTCAAAATTAATCAGAGCAGTCAATTCAATTCATGGCCTCAGATCAGTTTCCAAGGTCTGCTTTCTTGCAACCTATTGGCATTACTTCTTTTTGGCATTACCCGAGTAAAGACTCAGAGTCAATATGGATCAATAGAAATTTCCATAGATCTCTGCCCAGCTGAGCAACATATATCATCTCCAATTATGGTTTTAAGCACCACAGAACATCCAGCCCATCATGGCCAAAATAACCCTCAAGGAAAAGACAAAACAAGGCCTTTCATCTGTGCTTTGGCAAAGTAGCAGTTTCCTAACTACTTCTGCAGATGTGTATGTGGCAAACTGCTCCTTACGTTCTCTGGGAATGTGATAAAAATGATATAGAGAAGGTGAGTGAAAGGAGAATAAAAAAAGATTAAAACAGAGATGTTGAGAATAATTACCCGAAGACACTTAATTTAGGTGAAAGTTAATAAAAAATTTAATCCAGCCCAATAAGAATTCAAGTTAAATCACTTTTATTAAGCAAAAACTTTAATAATAAAGGTGCTTCATTTAAATTCTGTGTTTTCTGATAAACTTCTTCCAGCTAACTTTGAAAGCAAACTCATAAAGATATGCCATTTTAATATTGTTAGTACATGATAAAGCACTGATTGCCCATTTGAAGGTCATCCAGGATGCATACATTTCTGGAAACCTAATTTCACTGGGATGGCCTTTAGCAATCTGGAAGACATCTGGGACTGCAACCTCCAGCATTGCAGATAAGTAGGTCTGCTTGCTGGGGTTGATGAGAGCTGGATTTTAAAATCTCAGGAGCTTGCCTTGTTGAGAAAGACTGCTTATGATCCAGGAACAAGAGAACCCATGGATGCTTCTTGGCTCCATTCTCCTCCTTTCTACTCAAATCAATGGTCAAAACTTTTTGTGTGAGGTAGGAGATAGATGATAGATAGGTAGGAAGGTAGGTAGGTAGGTAGGTAGATAGGCAGATGTGTAGACAGGTTGATAGGTAGGTAGACAGGTAGGTAGGTTGATAGGTAGGTAGGTAGGTAGGTAGGTAGGTAGGTAGGAAAGAAGGTTGATAAGTAGATAGGTAAATAGCTAGATAGCTAAATGAGAGGCAGAGAGAGATAGGAAGTTGGGGAAGAATGTTCTGGTGTCTGGTTTGACTGTTACTGCATTGGTCTGTTGGGGAAAAATGAAGACAGAGAATGAGTCGAAAGATAGATGTGGGAGATTCATCACCTTGACAGAATGGCTACTGTCAACAGAGATAAACCATCATTTCTAATCATAAAAGAGATGAGGGCTTAAAGTCTTTGATAGTCATTCTTTGACCCAGGCCAGGTTTTAGAATGACCTAGGTATATTCATAAATTAATTCATAAAATAATTTATACTAAACTAGCAGAGTGAGGGGGATTCCAGAAGGAAGACCAGGGTAGAATCTGGCTTGTGCTGAATGAAATGAAGAAGCCATACATAACAGTTTCAAAGAACCAGTTTGAGTCTAATCGTCATGCAGTTTGCCTTAAGCGTTTTGTACCTCTGAAGAATTGACTCAACTGAAATGCAGAAAACGAGAAAGCAAGAGACATTTGCAGGTATATTCATACAGATAAATCCCAGAATAACAGCTTTCCTCAGCTTTGGCTCATCCAGTGTAATTGGAGTACAATATCTCTAAATCCAGGACAGTGGCTTGAAAGGATGGAGATGCGAGTCCAATCACATCTGAGTACACAAGACTGGTTAAAGGCTACATGCCCAAGTCGAACATCAAACATTCTCACCCTCCCAATTGCACTGTGCCATGGGGAAAATCATTCCCAGCCCCAATAACTGAGCAAACAAGAAGGATGGAATATAGACGGGAAAACCGTTGGGTCAACAAGCACATTATTTCTTTCATGGAAGACATGAGAAGATGATCAAATTGCCACATTTTGTTCAAGGCTAGAAAATGAAAAGAAGGAAATGGTCTTTGCTTATCATGGGAAATAAAAGGAAATGATCTTTATTTATTTATAATGCTTATTTTTCCCAAAGCATTTCAAAGAAGGATCGTTTCCCCTTATTTCTCATGATAAGTAAAAGCCATTTCTCAGTCATCTTCTTTTTTTTTCTTGCCTAAGGGACAAACCCTAAATTACGGCAGAAGTGCTTCTGTTGCAGAGAGCTCAGAAGATGTTGAAGACCCCTGTCACATACAGTCCAGCTGGGTGGAAATGGACCGAATGAGATGAGGGCCTTTAAAAGTCTTTCTCTCCTTGCTCAGCTTCTGGCACAGTACATTTGAGGGCTGAATAAGTACACCAAAGGGAGGACCGGCCCTACCATTACACATAGTCAAAGAGCCACTTAAAGCAGCTGTCTGGACAGTAGTATGGATGTGTTGTCCCAAGTGGATCTTCAGGCAGAATGAAAGATTTTGAACAGCTGGCCTGCTAGCCAGCTTGGCACTGTTGCTACTGGCAAAACAGGTCTGTAGGTGGAAATATGCAAAGGAAGCCAATGCAACAGGAGGGGTGGCAGAAACCTTCATTTGGCTCAAACAACGGTTGTCTTGCAGCACCTCTTTGGATTACTTTATTAACACCCAGGCAGCTGCAGAGATCACATCTCTTCAAGCCCAAGGTCTCATTTGTAACCTTGGAAGGGATGATATGAGGAATCGTAGAACTGCAGGAATCCTATCCCAAGAGTCAAAGCATTATGATGCAACTTGCAAACAATATGGAAGTTTTAATCAGTAAACTGCTGAGTGATTGCTTCTCATTGAAAGTTATGGACTGTAATCTATCATAGTGATGAAATAGAGGTTCATGAATAGATTACATTATAAGCTGTTCTGAGAGTGGTATGGGTGGCCATATAAATTTAATAGATGGATGGATGGATGGATGGATGGATGGATGGATGGATGGATGGATGGATGGACGGACAGACGGACAGACAGACGGATGATAGGAGCCATGGTGGCATAGTGGTTAGAGTGTAGTACTGCAAGCTACTTCTGCTGACTGCCGACTGACTGTAATTTGGCAGTTCAAATCTCACCAGGCTCAAGGTTGACTCAACCTTCCATCCTTCCAAGGTGGGTAAAATGAGGACCCAAATTGTTGAGGGCAATATGCTGACTCTGTAAACCACTTAGAGAGGGAGGGAGGGGTGGATGGATGGATGGATGGATGGATGGATGGATGGATGGATGGATGGATGGATGATAGTTTTCAATTTCTCTGTCTAGTGATGAGGGAGAATAATTTACTCAATGTTATCCAGTATCCAGTTTCCATTCCCAAAGAAGGATTAAAATCTGGGTTTTCCCACTCGCAGGCTAGCATTTTAATATTATGCCATACTGACAGTGTTCTTTCATTAAAGTAAATTGATCACATGATTATTATTAGGATGAAGTTTGTTTTTGTATTAATGAGCTTCATTCTACACCTAATTATTTTAATTATTGTTTTTAATTATGGATTTAATTTTTAACATATGGGAATGTGGGGATGTATTTCTGTTTCATGATAGCCATATTTATATCAACCTGCATACAGATACTGGATCTAAAGCTACTTTTTAGTATTATACACATAAATATGCAGCTTGACCAATTTAAGAAATAAATAAAACAAAGGGGAGAATTGTGTAACGGGTGAGAGTAGGGCTTCAACAGTCCCAGAGTCATCTAGTCATTTTAATAGAATTGCTGGGCAGCATTTATTATCAATGGATTCTTTATAACAACATCTGTTGCCCTGCTGTATCCCATTATTGACCAATGTTATCCTTATGTTTCATAATTTCATGGTTGTCAGTAGCAGCATGTATTTTTCTCCGTGACCTTCCTTGGTTTCATTTCATCAGCTTTTTTATTAACGTATCTGGACAAGTATTCTGCATAGGATGCATCTTATAAATAAATTATAAAGATGAACACATTTTACTGGATATCATGCAAGGACCCTGGGGATTTGAACCGAAGAGCAGTAAAAATGTTATCAGTAACTAATTCATCAAACAAGCCAGGTTATTTTAAAACCGTACTCTTGTGGAGAGTTAACGCCACAATTTTCAACATCTCTCCTCTCTCCATCTCCATTTCTCACTCTTCTCTGTAAAAACAGAGCTTCTCTTTTTCCCCCTCTAGCAATGTATTTGAATTACATTTTAACTAAAAGCAAGTCTGAAGGATGGAAGCATTGGGTGAAGAGATGGGTCAAGGACTGTGCCTTGGTGTTTGGAGATCCCAGATGACAGTAGACAACCTGCAGGCCTCAAACCACCCATGGGCCTTGGCCTAATTGCAAAAGTCTTTGCAAGGGATCAGTTCATCCCGGTGACAAAAGAAATGGCTTCTTCTTTCCCTACCAATGTTCAGTGGGAATCAACACAGAGGGAAAAAAGAACAAAACAAGACAACATTGTACCTACCTGAGCCGCGGTGGCACAGTGGTTAGAGTGCAGTACTGCAGGCTACTTCTGCTCGCTGCTGGCTACCTGAAATTTGGCAGTTCAAATCCCACCAGGCTGAAGGTTGACTCAGCCATCCTTCCAAGGTGGGTAAAATGAGGACCCAGATTGTTGGGGGCAATAGGTTGACTCTGTCAACCGCTTAGAGAGGGCTGTACTGTAAAGCGGTATATACGTAAGTCTAAGTGCTAGTGCTATTGCTATTTAAAAAAGAATAGAGAAAAAAGTGGCCCTCGTTCATTCTCAGTTCCAAACCTGGCCAATTCTTGCTCCACTTCTACCACCTCTGATCATCCCTAGTGCATGCATTGCCCTGTTGTAGTGTCTAAAATATTTATCAGAGAGTTCCACTCCACAATCCTATTTTTTCCATAAATTCATTAGTGGAAGGGAGAGGAAGACCCTCTCTTCTTCCAAGACTCCCTACATGCATTCTGTGTCACACCCAAGGGCAAGTTGTGGGTACTGGAGTCCAAGCAACATGGAGACATCAAATTCCTGCAAAATGATACAGGTAAGTCCTCAACTTAAGACAGTTCATTTAGTGACCGAAGTTACAACCTCACTGAAAAAAGGGACCTATCACCGTTTTTCACACTTCTGACCAGTACAGCATCCCCATAGTCATGTGATCAAAATTCAGACGCTTGATCACTGATTCATAGTTAGCATGGTTGCCGTGCCCCAGGGTCACATTATCCTCTTTTGCAACATTTACTGACAAGCAAAGTCAGTGGGGAATCCGCTTCGTTTAACAACCATTAATTTACAACAACTGCTACTTTAACAAGGGCAGTGATTGACTGAATAACTGTGGCGAGAAAGGTCGTAAGATGGGGCAAAACTCACTTAACCAACATCTCACTTAGCCACAGAAATGTTGGGCTCAATTGTGGTCGTTAAGTCAAGGACTGCCTGTAATGGATACAGAGTGTGGCCACCTGCGAGGAAACTCAGGGACTCTTCTGTTGCTCTGCCCCATTTCAGAAAAAACTGCCCTCTTTCCCCATCAACAACGAAAAATGCCAGAGCTCCATCGGATAGACCTGACAGGGTTTTTGCCTTCCGCATCCAGGTTTTCCTATTTCTCCAAATTTCTCTCTTCCCTCACCTCCCTCCCTCCCATCTCACTCCAGGACACAGAACAAATTGTCAATTCTCCTCCTGCTTTCTTGGCTTCTTTGCACGCATTCTAATGAGTCAGAAACAAGGCTCTTTATGCCGAACAAGCAGTCAGAGGAGCAGGCAAGGGACAGCAAACATCTTCCAGCTGACTTTTTTTTAAAAAACACATGTACAATTGCTTGGCTACCTTGTTCCTTTTTGTCTCAAAAGCCTAATATAATCAATAGAAAGGGGAAGGAGAAGGGAGGGAGCGCTCCAGCCCTGCATTTTTGAGACCTGGGCAAACTGGTACTGCACTGCACCATTTGCTGTCACTGTATTCTGACTGCACAGACGTTCACCTCCTTGTACTTTATGGTGGGTGGCATCTCTTACTACAACAGGGGGTTCATTTCTGCTCTCATTGTGGCATGACTACATTATTTGGGGAGAGAGTGAATTTTGAATGAGGTCCAGAAATGGGCAGCATCCCCTGTGTTTATCTTCTTCTCCCTATCTTCTAGATTTCTTCCATTCCCTGGGATTGTTTGGCTTTCAGCTGGTGAAAAATACTTTATCTGCTTAGGAGATGGCACGTAGATGTTTGATCACTGAGACACTGGGGACATCCCTGGTGGGCTACACATTCAACTATTCATAGACCTAGGATTTGAAGGGACTTCACAGTCATCTAGACCAACCCCTGCCCAGTGCATGATTTGCTGAAGCATTTTCAACCTCTTTGAAGACCTCTAATGAATGGAACAGTGCCAATTCATGAGGCAGCTTATTCTCAAAGGTAAAGTTTCCCCTCACACATATGTGCTAGTCATTCCCGACTTTAGGGGGCAGTGCTCATCTCAGTTTCTAAGCTGAAGAGCCAGCACTATCCAAAGATGTCTCCATGGTCATGTGGCCAGCATGACACAACACCAAAGGTGCACAGAGCGCTGTTACCTTCCCACCAAAGTGGTTCCTATTTTTCTACTTGCATTTTTACATGCTTTTGAACTGCTAGGTTGGCAGAAGCTGGGACAAGTAACGGGAGCTCACTCCATTAGGCGGCACTAGGGATTAGAACCACCTAATTGCCGACCTTCTGATCAACAAGCTCAGCGTCTTAGCCACCAAGCCACCACGTCTCATAGCTTATTCTTACCATCTGGCATTTCCTTGTACTATCTTACCTCTGCTCTGTAGTTTCATCTCACTGGTTCTGGTTTGAATAAGGCCGTTCTCTCTCCTTTATACAGTAAACCTTTTATATATTTGAAGATGCCCTTCAGGCTTTATTCCATACCTGAAATAAAAGTAGGCTAAAGAGTTCTTGGGCGTGAATAAATATTTGTTGATAATAGCATGAACATGAATGCCATAGAGACATCATGTGTCAAGGGAGTGAAGCACTATAATATTTTAAACATGCCCCCTTCAAAAGCATTTTAGGTTCTGCTGAGAAAGGTCTGTTTTTGTAGCTGACAAGTTAGATAAAGTCTGAGAAATAAGGGCATGCTACTTGACTTTAGGAGAATTAAGGCTTCTTAACAGATTGAGCTGCCATTGTTCAACATTATTACCCAAACTTGGGGCACTGGGATGTATTACAAGGCATCCAGATTGCTTGCCTTCCCTTGGGAACAGATAGATAAGGTTCCATGGAGCTTAAGGGAGCAGGGGTCAGTCCTGGATCTCTTATGGCTGCACAGTGATTCAAGGCTAATCCTCCACTTGAGTCTCCTCCCTCCCTCCCTGGTCTTTTCCCAACAGGAAGTAATTGTGAAAGCATATATTAGAGTTCGCTTGATTGGAATGAGAAGCTGTCGGAGATGGGTGTGGATAGAATCAAGCCATAAGAAAGTGGTCATCACCTCTTTTTGAGACTGCAACTTAAGGTTGAGCAGCTCATATAACCAAAATCAGTGTGCACTGGTCCCCAATAGAATTTTGTGACCCAAAGTTTCTCCTGTTATATGGAGCCACCAGAAAGGTTCCAAGTCATGGTCCTAATTTACATTGTTTCCTGTTTACAGATGGAGACTGAGAAGGGGGAGAGAGAAAGACAGAGGCGGAGAGAAAGAGACAGAGAGACAGATACAAAGACAGGCAGAGAGAGACAGAGGCAGAGAAAGAGACAGAGGCAGAGAGACAGAGACAGAGACAGAGACAGAAAGGCAGAGAGACAGAGAGACAGAGAAAGAAACTGACAGAGACAGGGAGACAGAGACAGAGAGAGGCAGAAGCAGAAGCAGAGATGGAGAGAGGCAGAGGCAGAGAGGCAGAGGCAGAGAGAAAGAGACAGAGAGAGACACAGAGAGAGACACAGAGAGACAGAGGCAGAGACAGAGAGACAGAGGCAGAGACAGAGGCATAAAGATAGAGGCTGAGACAGAGACAGAGAGGCAGAGAGACAGAGATAGAGAGGCAGAGAAAGAAACAGACAGAGACACAGAGAGAGAGACAGAGAGAGAGGCAGAGAGGGAGAGAGGCAGAGGCAGAGAGGCAAAGACAGAGGCAGAGACAGAGAGACAGATGTAGAAAGGCAGAGAGACAGAGAAAGAGACAGAAGCAGAGATGCAAAGACAGAGGCACAGAGGCAGAGACAGAAAAAGAGATAGAGACACAAAGGCAGAGAGACAGAGAAACAGAGAGGCAGAGGCAGAGAGGCAGAGTGACAGACAGACAGAGAACAAGACAGAAAGACAGAGAGAGAGAGAGAGAGAGAGACAGAGAAAGAGACAGACAGAAACACACAGAGAGACAGAGAGAAAGGAAGAGAGAGAGAGAAGGGATGGGGAAAATGCTAATTACTGGGTTTAAAGAGTGGAATGGAACAACTTACCACACTGCAGCATATTTTAATGTTTGTCATTCACATTTCATTTTGTCCCTCCTTTTGCATCCTTTCTTTAATGATTCTATTGCACCATTTCTTTCATCTTAGTGTAACTCTTGTCCTGTGGTGAGTTGGCCATGGCAAGTTGTCCCACAGTCAGTTGGCCACGGTAAATTGGCTGTGGCAAGTTGGCCATGGCGAATTGTCATAGACCCTTCACAGAGATGCCACTTGAGCTTCTTTATTGAGCTAAGTGCACAGCTGGCTGGCTATACTGCATCATTACACAAGTAAATCTTCCTTTGAAATGGCCAGTCTTGCCATACAGCACAGCTGGAATTCTTAGTCCAGAAGTGGGAAGGGGCAAGAATTTTAGTTTGATTCTTTTATAGAAACTTATCAACATGTGATTATAAACAAAACAAGAACAACTTTGGAAACAAATCCCACCATCCTGTCAGAACTGTTGAAGCTTCTTGGATGAGAAGTAAAACAATAATACAATAATAATAATACAATAGTAGAGTTGGAAGGGACCTTGGAGGTCTTCTAGTCCAACCCCCTGCCTAGGCAGGAAACCCTATACCATTTCAGACAAATAGCTATCCAACATCTTCTTAAAGACTTCCAGTGTTGGGGCATTCACAACTTCTGGAGGCAAAAGTCACCATCTTCAATGAAAAAACATTTACACAGTCCAGTTGCCATTTGGAAAGAAAAGCGCTTTTGAGACAACCATGATCTGGATGACTGAGAATCTCCATAGACATTTGGAAACAAATAAGTAACTGAAGTACAAAAACCTGATGAATTCCTCCATCTAGATGGAAAATACTAAGCTCTTAAAAGTCTAGATTTGTATCCCTTCATATTCAACGATGCCTGTGATGCTGAATGCAGTTTACCACCCCCAAAAGTCAGAATGCAAATCAGTATTCATATTTATACTTATTTCTCCTGTGACACATAATAGTCATATTCTATTCTATATACACATATTCCTATAAGTACATTTCCCCAATATCATTGTCAAAACCAATATAGCCAGCCAACATCAAGGAAGCAAAAATTGTACAGCTTTCGGTCAAGGATAATACAGAACTTTGGAATCCATCATATGCATTTTCCGATCCCATTTATAGTAGTAAGGGGGGGGATCTATTTGGTTTGGTTTGGTTTGGTTTATTTGGATTTATATGCCGCCCTTCTCCAAAAGGATTTGGCAAAAAAGATAGTTAAATGAGATAAGCAGTCCATGTATCCATCCTCTTTGCCTTGATTGTTTATATCTAGACTCTTTTACATTTCTTTCACAGCCTTCTCACAATCTCTTGCAATACAGATAGTCCTCGTCTTACAGCTGCAACTGGGACCAGAATTTCCATTGTTTAAACAAGATGGTTGTTAAGGAAGTCATGCCCAGTTTTGCCATCTTTTTTTTGCCATGGTTATTAAATAAATCAGTAGTTAAATAAAAGCTATTCTTAAGCGATTCCAGCTTCCCCCATTGACTTTACCCGTTACCTGCTCGCTAGGAAGGTTACAAATGGCAATCATATGACCCCAGAATGCTGCTGCTACCATCATATATACATGCCTGTTGCCAAGTGCCCAAATTTTGATTATATGATTGTGGAGATGCTGCAGTAGTCATAAGTGTGAGGACTGGTGGTAAGTCACTTGTTTTCAGTGCTGTTGTAACTTCAAACATTTGCTAAATGAATGAATGTAGGCCTCCTTTAACGCTAGTTTTATTAGTTTATCAAAATGTAAAACACAAAGAGAAATTCAAAAAGTAATAGGAAACTAGGAGGAAGGAGAGGGAAAAAGAAAAAATATATGGTGTAAAGAGGGAAATGGAAAGAAAGAGGCTTCCAAGTCTCTTTAGCAAAGTAGAAGATAACAACATTACAATGCCAACCTTTTACTTTTACCCAACAGTATATACTAGCCATTTCTACAACAACAAATCTATCTAATTAGCAAAAACGAAATCCGGAAGCAATTTTCAAATAAAAACAAAGTTAAATATAGCTTCTTCTTTGGCTAAAAGAATCAATTTGACCGTCTCTGCTTCTCATTGCTGTGTGGAATAATATATGCTTCTGTTAACCCATTAATCTTTGTCATAATTTATATTAGGAGAATTCCCTATATTATTTCCATTTTTTCAACCCTAATGGGAGAAAACACATTAGAAGGAAAGTTCTAATGTAGTTTTATGCTTTGGGTTCTGGACTTAAAATGAAGGGTTCCCTCCTCCCCCTTTATATATAATATTTGAGTAATTTTTAAAGTTTGTAAAATATCAAAAGTAGAAAAAGAATGGTTGTAAGTCACTTTCTGTGATAAATATTTCAACTTCGTTCTAATACCAGAACCTGTATTTTTGTGTCTCATCTCTCCTTTGACATAAGTCCTTCTACATGTGTTTTTTAAGTGATGAGCCAGATGATAGCATACAAGACAGGGGTGGGTTACAGCAGGCACTACTACCGGTTTGCTCATGGGGTGCGCTGTGTGGGCGCACATGCTGCGCACGCACGACCGTGCAGTTAGCATTGTTCTGCGAATGCGCAAGGGGTTGCTGCCAGTTCAAGCTGGTCTGAAGCAGTAGGAACCCACCACTGATACAAGAGGGTTTTTGGCCAAAGATGAATCTTTTCCTCTGTGAAGTCCTGCCCATCCCTAACTACGCAGGAAGTTGATTTCCATTATTGGACCAAATTCAAAGCTCTCTCCCTGACCGTTCCACTCACAGAATTCAGGGGTCAAAACCCCCGTAGATATTAGTGTAGGAGCAATTGCCCGGCTCTAACGTTCAGCCGTATTGTGTGCTTCAACACCTACATGAGAAGCCCACCAACCTTTCTTGGGAAGCTAGAAAAGAACACAAACCGTTGGTTGCCAGGGATGCTGAAATTAAGCATCTGCTGTGCTACGGTACTCATCAGCCCAACATTAACAGACAATAAAGGGGGATATAAGAGAAAAAGAGAGCTCACAAGAAGCCGGTGCAGTAGGACTATAGCACATCTGGCTCTTTCATAGTTTCAACTGAAATGGCAGAAATACTGGTTTAGCCAGGAGGATTGCTTCTCTTCTAACGCTCCAAGTTAATGGACCAGTCACACACAGACACACACACATGTAGAAACACATATAAGTGTGAGTGTACATGTGTGGATCAGTGGTGGGTTCCGTCAGCCGCTACTGCAGGTTCACTCAGGGATGCACTACATGTCCACGTGCTTGATGCACGGTGCGTGCGCATTGCTCTGTGCATGCGCAGAAGCCAAAAACAAGATGGCAGCACCTACAGCGCCACCGGGAGAACCGGTTTGGGGGTGTGGCAAACCTGGGTTTCTGCCGGTTCCAGCCACCCACACCGCCAAGCTACTACCGGTTCAGCTGAAGCGGTCCGAACCGGTAGGAACACTGGTATGGATGTATTATATATACATGTATATATGTGAGTATGTATGTGTGTGCTATACATGCACAGGTGAACAGATAACTGTATTTTGAGTAAAGACCTTGTTTATAATCATATCTAAATAATATACCTAAGTATAAATATATTTATTTAAAAGATTTTAATGGCTTAAACCAAATTCTTGATGGCTGTAAGTCTTGTAAGATAGTCTAGACAACAAGGAGATCCAGGAGTACTAGCTGCGTTTTTATTATAAAATTGCATTAACAGAATCTTGCAAGTCTGAAATTGCCCCTCACTTTTACTCTTCCCAAACCTTCCCAGGGTCTCTTCTGAGATGCTTTCACCATCCTCTCTCAGGCTTTTATTGCAATTATCAAACCATTGTCTATGCTGCAACTCTTCTTCCTCCCTCCCAAGATCATTCCCACCTACCATTCCATCAGCTCACAGCCCAAGAATAAAAACAATACATACAAACAATGAAATAAAGACAGTAAACCCAGAAACAAAAAGACCTGGTGCTGAACTTCTGGTGCATCCCACCACACATTCATCCCATGTTAATCTCCCTCTATCCCATAACTAAGTCTGAAGTGCTGTTTGGAAGCTTAAAGTTAGGGGAGTCCAGACCTCAGGGAGAAGCGTGCTCCATAGGGCAGGGACTGCCATAGTAAAGATGTGTTTCCAAGGACTCGCAAGATGGCAACATTGAAGAAAAGACACTTGGAATGTGCCTACCTTGTCCGATCTGTTGGGACAGGTGTTCTTTTGGACAGAAGAACACCTGTTGTATTTGGTCACACAAATAATCTGGGCTTTAAAAGTCATAACCAGCATCTTGAATTGCACCTGGAAGAAACTTATACCAGCGGACTCTATTTAAAACTTATATATATGTGTGTGTGTTTGTGTTGGTTAGGCAGTGGTTGGTCAGATCTAGGATGTGCTTAGGGGAGTTGTACTTGTTTTGGATAGCTGTCAAGGCTTCTTTAATAGGCACTTGGGTGAAGAGGGATATGGCATCAAAGTTCACGAGTAGGTCGCTGGGTTGTAGGTTATGTTTCTTTATTGTTTCTATGACATGGAGTGAATTTTGTACGTGTGAGGTGATGGATTCTGTGTAGGGCTGAAGTTGTTTGGCAAGAAATTTGGCAAGATTCTGTAGAGGTGAGCCTATGGAGCTGACTATGGGTCTGAGTGATGTTACAATGCAGCCAACCTCCCAGGATGTTGCAGCACAGGACTCAGGATATCACTACAGTAGAGCTCAGGATGTCATCATACAGCCCATTACCCAGGTCATTACAACACAAAAGACTAATGGGCACACAGCTAGTACTTCAGTCACACAGGATGTTATGAAACAGCCGACTAATCTGCATACATCAACTCCATCAACTAATCAAGATGTAACAACACAGTCAACCAACCCGCTTACAACAACAAAGCCAGCACTCCATATCCCCCCCCAATATTTATAGAAAGACGGCAGCTCCGATCACGCTTTGCTCACACAAGCACGAAGCCGAAGGCACCAGCCTGAAGATGGCGAGTGGGACCTTGTCGAAACATCGCCAAGATACTCTCAATCTTACACAGGAAAAGACCCGAATACACCAAGACCTGCATATCTGTACCTGTGAAAATCTATGAATACATACATACATACATACATACATACATACATACATACATACATATATGTATGTATTTATGCTGATAAATAAAATAAAGGGAGACTAGTATAGATCTATTTCAAGCTATTTAGCTCTCATCAGCTAGCCATACCCTTACTGGGATTTGAACCTGGGCTGTATTACATATTAGGCAGATGTATTAGCCACTAAGCCACAGGCTCTCCTCCTTATCAGCTGAGCCAGGGAAAAAGGTATGTATTTGTGTTACAACCCCTGGTATGGCCAAATATGGGAGGGAGCTCACTACTCCCCCTTTCTGTCATTCGGCTCATTACAGAAGACCATCCAGGGAGAAAACCATATTTTTATTTTTAATGTTGCCTTTGCTATGTTTGTGTTGTATTTGTGCTGATAAATAAATAAAGGGAGACTAGTATAGATCTATTTCAAGCTATTTAGCTCTCATCAGCTAGCCATACCCTTACTGGCTCAGCTGATAAGGAGGAGAGCCTGTGGCGTAGTGGCTAATACATCTGCCTAATATGTAATACAGCCCAGGTTCTAATCCCAGTAAGGGTATGGCTAGCTGATGTATATATATATATATATATACACACACATACATACATACATACAACATATATATATGGAGGATAATTATGGAAGCTATCGAAATAGAGAAACACCCCCCACAACATGAATAAACGTGACGATACCTCCCACCTACCAGACATCTGGAAACCAGCCCTAGTCAACAAACGAGCCCCACCCACCATCTAGGCCATTACAACACGAAACAACAATAGACACACACAGCCAGCACCAATCAGCACCAATCTACCAATCATGATACAACCACACAACCAATCATTCCACTTACTGAAACAAAGCCAGCACTCCACACACCCCCACCAAGATTTATAGAAAGACAGCAGCTCCGATCACACTTTAAACCCAAAACCCAGCCTGAAGATGGCGAGTGAGACCTCGCTGAAACGTTGCCAAGACAATCTGTGTGTGTGTGTGTGTGTGTGTGTGTGTGTGTGTGTACGTTCCAGCATAACTCTAGAACACCTCGAGCAATTTCAACCAAATTTGGTACACAGATGACATACTCTCTAAAAAAATACTGTGGGGGTAAGACACCCCTAACATCTCTTGGGGTGTGTGTTCTGTTAAGATACAGCCTGTTGTGCCATACTGCCATACTGGCTTCTACTGTACGGTGCAGTGGAGTTGCCATGGTAACAGCTTCACAGTACTCCACAAAGGGGCTCCCTCTGGTAAGGGGGGAAATCCAACATTAGAAATTATGTTTGGTCCAGAAATTTTCCCCTGTAAATAAATAAATAAATACCCGGGCAATGCTGGGTTACTGGCTAGTTATAACTAAAGGTTAAAACTAGTTAAGTAGTTAAGTGGTGATGATGTCATAAAATTAATCACGTGACATCTAAAAACATGTGCTGAGTCTATAGTTTTGTAAAGCAATGTATAGTAATGTAGTGAATCAAAACAAAATTCTGTACTCTAAAATCTACCGATACCATACGCACATACACATACATGTGATCATGTGCAGTGTAAGCTGACTTAATTGCCATTAAACTGCACTGCACAAGATTTCAGAATGTTCTGTTTAGAACTCTCAGCGTAACAGAAAGTTCAAGACTGGATGTCCAAGATGTGGGTACCATTTTTATTTCCTATTTTCTTCTATTTAACTAGATAGGTGCTCATTATTATACCATCCCCTAGTACATGTGGGAGGATTATTGAAGTCTGTTAGAAAGTACAATATATATTCAAATACTTTAGGCATTTCTTGTACAACATATTCTTTTTTTTAAAATCAGGTTTGTTTTAAAGAAAAATCATACTTTTAATTCTAAAGGTTTGCCATTTGGCTCTCTATAGAATGATCTCCCAACAAGCCTTGTATAAAATAGGTATATTATACCTGTGAACGTTGCCAAACATTTCTAAGACCGTGTAAAAGTTACCAATTTTATTCCTCAATGCATCTCAGATCAATAGAATATTGAAATGCTGAAAGCATCAGTAGAGTATCCCACTTATCCCCTGAGAGCACAAATCCTGTTTATGGTGAAGGATTATTATGCTGTTTGCAACCAGCCACTGCTTTGTCCATGGCCCACCAGGGAACTTAACTTTCCCCAAAAGTGGAACCTTGGTAGTAATTGAGGGTTATTTATAACAAGAAGGTGGTTAAAGAGTTTCCTGGATCAGCCAGCTTTTAAAATAGAACCAAATGACACACAAAAAACCACATCTGGAGGAGACCAGCTTGCCAATGCTAGTAAAAAAAACCTTGGCAAAATCCATCATTCTAACTGTCTGCAGAATGACCTTGGCTGGCTTATAGCATCCTTCCTTTGTTTCTGGTACTGTTCCATGAATTTTTTTTGGTTTTTTAATAAGCCTTTACAACTCAGCATCCAAAAGCTTTGGGACAACAAGTCCTAGAAGTTTGTGGGTGTTTCAACACTTCTGGGAAGGCCATGCTAGGTTAGGGAAAGCTGATAAAGACTGGATAAAGCTATTCTCCAATCACAGGAGAGTGGGATCCCTATTTATTCTGTGATCCTGTAATGAACAAGGGATTTGCACATGGGTCTTTCCAGTGGTGGATTGCTCTTACCGTCGCTACTGGTACACTGATCACGTTCGGTTCGCGCATGCGCCCAACTTGCACTGCGCACGGATGCGCAATCTACCGCCCCTGCGACAACCAGCTGATTGTTGGGGCTCACACAGATACCGTACCAGTACGCTCTCAGCTGGTCCGGGCCACTACCGGTACGGCCATACCGATCCGAACCAGCAGCAAACCCACCACTGGGTCATTCCAGTCGAAGCCAAACAACTTAATCACTGTACTACACTGCCTTTCCTTGCCCTGAAATCTGGCGGGGAGGGGGCTATCAGAAGCTGGTCTAATATTAGAACTCGAAACCCAGGGGGTGGGCACAGGAATTATTTTAATTCCTCACTGTGCCTGGAGTGGTAGTAAGGCTTTTATAGGAAATTAAAACAGGCAAATTCAGCTGCCTGATGCGATCACAATCCTGCTTGTTGTCTCTTAGGGCTTCACACAGGAAAGACTGTTAATCTGTTTCTAATCTCAGTGATTCCAGAATGGTAAAGCATTATGATGTTATGAGACAAGTTCTTTCTGAAGTGCTGTACAAATACACAAGAGGGGGTGTTTTGAGGGTTCAACAGTATGCCCCACTATAACAGAACCATAATATCTGTCAGGTTAAGGCTTACCTTGAATGCATCCTATCTATTCTGTCTCTCTTCCATCTACCTACCTACTATATGCTTTCTATTTCTTTGTCATAAATACATTTACCTGCCTTTCTAATTATACAAGCACTCAGGAGGCTTATATTTAAAATGAAAATACAAAAATTAAATGTAACAAGAAACAAAGGCATGAAAAACAAATCCATTACAAGTTAAATGTTTGATGAAAATCATGTACGTTTGCCATTTTCCAAAATACTGGGAGAATGGAGCCAAATGCATCTCTCTAGAACAGGGGTGTTAAACTCACGGGCCATGGGCCGGATGGGTCATGCACTGGCCATACCCATGCCTGGTTTAGTGAAGGGGGAAAAGTCACAATACATCACGTATTGTACATCACGTACAGCCGCCATAACCATGTGAGTTTGACACCACTGCTCTAGAAGCATCTTCCAGAACCTGAGAGTTATATTAGATAAGACTCTGATGTCCAAATGGCCACCTCCTGTTGACTTAACATTATTATTTTATGGTTCATCACATAGTCAGCCAGATGTTTCAATTGGTGTTGGCATTTATAAGCATTGGGTTTTTCCCAAGGGCCTAAGATGTTTTAATTAGGCAATTAAACAAGAAAGAAAGAAAAACCAAATGGTATAGAATAAGGAGTACCTCTTTCATTAGCAGTACCTACAAGAAGGATCTAGGAGTCCTAGTAGATAATCACCTAAATATGAGCCAGCAGTGTGCTGCAGCTGCCAAAAGAGCCAACATAGTCCCATGCTGTTAGTTAACCGAGGTATAGAATCAAGGTCACATGAAGCATTAGTATTACTTTATAATGCCTTGATAAGACCACACTTGGAATGTTGCATCCGGTTTTGGTTGCCACAATGTAAAAAAGATGTTGAGACTCTGGAAAGAGTGCACAGAAGAGCAGCAAAATAATTAGGGGACTGGAAGCTAAAACATACAAAGAATGTTTGCAAGAATTGGGTATGTCTCATTTAATGAAAAAGAAGGACTAGGAGTGACATGATAGCACTGTTCCATTATCAAAGGGGCTGCCACAGAGAAGAGAGGTCAAACTATTCTTCAAAACACCTGAAGGCAGGACAAGAAGCAATGGGTGGAAACTAATCAAGGAGAAATCCAATCTAGAAATAAGGAGAAATTTCCTGACAGAACAATCAATCAATGAAACGGCTTGCCTTCAGAAGTTGTGGATACTCCATCACTGGAGGTTTTTAAAAAGAGATTGGACAACCATTTGTCTGAAACAGTATATGATCTCTTGCTTGAACAGGGTGTTGGACTAAAAGACTTCCAAAGCCTCTTCCAATATTGTTACTCTATTAATGTATCAGTGTAATATGTGCAGATCCAAGCAGTGTTGCCTTTTGCAATTGACAGGTGGAATTTTTTTTAATGTGCAGATTTTCTAAGTAGCATCCATGATTTTTGGGTTTGGCATCCAGTGTCCTGGAAATCACCAGGATCACCATGGCTGGTTTATGCCATAATCTTCCAATTTTGATTTTCAGATCTTGATATTGTGTGTTTGCCAATTCTTTGTCCTATATTCTAATACCCTGTTCTGTCCCAAGCCTCGAATGTATACTGACGCCGGCTTGGCTGTCTGCCATGACTAAGGAAGGAGATAAGCCACCCCTTGGCTAGGAGCCCAGAAAACCAACTCTACGAAAACAAGGCCTGATCTCACGGACCTCTTGAAGCTTTCGCTACACCTAGATTATTAGACTGTTGTTTCCTGCAAAATTCCCCTCCCATTGCCCCACCTATAAGCTCTCTGGAAGGGGCCAATCTGTCCTATTTCCTTCTGCGAGCCTGTTTCCACAGCTGCTGCCTCCTCCTATCAGCCCTCCGCATCCGTATGTCAGGGACAACCTCCCTCTGTTCCTCCTCACTGCTCCCTGATTCAGATGCCACTTGGTGACCAACAGGCCTCTCTAGTCCCTGCTCTGACTCCGAACACCCCCCCCTCCAGAGTCTTCCTCAGCCTCAGGGCAGTCCCATAGTGTTCATCGCTGTCAGATTCCACCAACAGCTCAGCTGGCCGTTGCTGGGCCACAACATGTCCCCTGGTGTTGCCACATCAGTTATCTACACTTTCTTCTTTTCAATCACCATTATGTCTGGTGCATTATGAGGCAAAATTTTATCAATCTTTATTCAGAAACCCCACAATAAATATTTTCTGCTTCTTTGCCAAATCTGCAGTTTGACTCATTTGATAGTTTTTTTAAAAAAAATCTAGCCTTCACTGCATTTGTTGTTGAATAGCTTGCCTTTGAGGAACCAAAATCAAGTCTTTTACTGTTCTAGTTGTAAGCTATTGTCAGGATTTATCTTTATCCACTTTCCCCTCAATCTTTTGTAGAAATTGAAATGATTATTATGTATTGGTAATCTATACTGTAGTTAGATTCACATTCTAAGTCTGGTTGAAACTTAATAATTCAAGTCCTACCCAAGTATCTAAGAATTATTAAGGTCGTGTCTGAAAATATAGACAGTTCCCTGCTTGGTGTCTTTTTAAAAAAAAATTAGGGTGTTCAGGTCTGATAAATTCGATACTTTCAATATCACGCAAGTATCGTTCTGAGGTCTCCAATCACAACTGGTATAATAATGGATTTCAACTTTGATCTATAAGCACCAGCTGACTTTTTACCTAAGGCAGGACTAGAATTCACAGTCTCCTGATCAGGGGTGCAATCCTACCAGTTTAACAACCTGTTCGTTAGTGTGTGCTTCGAAAAACATTTTGAATGGGATTTTTTTAAAAATTCATTTCGTTCCATTTCATTGAGGGGGAAAAAAATCTCTCCTTGGCCAAAATGCAAACAGAAAAAATGTATTTTCTTCTTAGAGCAATGGAGAAATGGGGGAAAAGTGAAAACATACTAGAACTAAATAAAATTGGTCTTGTCAAAGGTGATTTACAGGGAGCCACCCATATGCTGGCAAACATGTATTACGCATCAATATCCAAACTGCAGCACATCCCATCATGCTTCCAGAGTTCACCCAAATACTACTATCGGTTCTCATCATTTAGAGTGAGAGTAGCAGGGCAGGCTCCTTCTGAATGCTTCAGGTTGGGGGTTTATTCAGCTATTTTCAAGGGCAATCCCCTATAGATCACATTACAATATAGTGAAACCTTGATTTAATGCATTTCAATTTTAAAAGCTTCATATGTAACAAAAAAATATATGATGATTTACATCATTTGTTTAATGGCATCATTTATATCACCATTGCACAAAATCATCAGGAAAATGATGCGAAAGTTATCACAGTTATCAAAGTTATGTGATAACTTTCTCACTACTGTATTTTTCGGAGTATAAGACACACCTGAGTATAAGACGCAGCAAGGTTTTGAAGAGGGGAAAAAAGTTTTTGAACTCTGTTAACCTCCCCAAAATAGCCAGTTTTTCACAAAACGGCCCTGTTTCTCCCCCCAAAAAGGAATGAATAGCCTTTAGGGAACTTGCAGAGTGCCCTGGGAGGGGGGGACCCCCCAAATGGCCCATTTTTCATGAAAACAGGCCCTTTTTTTGCTTATTTCTGCCTTCCCCAGCCCCCAGGAGCTCTCTAAAAGCTTCCTAAAGGCTATGCACGGCCATTTTGGTGAGGGGGGGGGGTTGTTGGGAGGCAAAAAAATGTGGTGTTCAGTGTATAAGACGCACCCAAATTTCCAGCCTCTTTTTTTTAGGGAAAAAGGTTCATCTTATATTCCGAAAAATACGGTAATTCAATGGGCATCTATGAATAATGGATATCCTTCCTCCGTAGTCAGTCCAATAAAACAAGTTTCACTGTAATCTTACCTAGGATTTTTACTAAAGGTCTCCAAATGGTAGTGATAATACTGAGAGCCAATTGCCAACCACCCGGATTCCTTAGAACATTACCTGGTCTGTTCCCCTCAAGCTGTACAACTGATCCTAAATGTTAACTTGATAACAAATCCTCTATCTCCTGACAGTATTTTACCAGCTCCTGCCCATGCCTCTTGCCACTGTCAAATCCCACAAATAATTCCTCTACTGAAACTATCAGAAGAATAAACTACAGTAATGAAGCTACAAATGACAGCTGGGAACTCAGTCATAGGTTTTAAATAGTGTAGAAAGTCAGCACCCACCCTTCCTAGAAAAACAAAATATTTTAGGAAATATTAAAAAGGCAGAATATTATATTTCCCCAAGAAGAGAAATAGAAATCTTAAGGGAGTCAGAAACTCAGAGCTTCAGCTGCTAGCCACCAGAAGATATTTGGTGTACATTGAAATGGACTGGGCCAGCCTATCTACAAAACAAAAGACCTTCAGATCCAGGGTGATGGCATTAAGACATGACCCTCTGGACATAATATGATTATCTAGCAGCAGAGCTCACTGCATTGCAAAATCACCTGGGGACATTGCATCACCTTCCAGGCTTCGACCAAACTTGATTCAGTCAAACTGACCCCACATGGCCCCATGGGAACCTGATTACAGCCAATAGAATACATTTCTTGCACAGGAACAGGAAGCTCAAGGGCAAAGCCCAAGAGAGAGCATAAATAACCCTCACTCTCCACTCCAGGTGGTCAGCTGCCCAGGACCTCAAACCCATGTTGTCCTGTCCATCAATAAACTATCTTTCCAATCAGCCTCCATGATTCCAGTATCTTTCTCCCCACTTGGAACGGAACCAGATGGATATTTCTTCCAACAATAATAAAATGTAGGTCAACCCCTGATGCATTGCAGTCATTTACAGTATTGTTCCAGATTCATTGGACTACAATTCCCAATATCCCTCAACTTCCACAGCTAATGTCCACACCAGCTGGGCTAATAGGAGCCCAAGAACCATAATGGTTTGGGGACAATGGGAGCTGTTGTCCAAACATTATGGTCTAATCTCCCAGAGAAGTCAAATTAGCAAAGGCTGGTTCAGAAGTTGAGGCGTTTAGATCAAATACCGACTGATGTAATGTGATCACCAGGTTTCTCACTTAAGTTATTTGGGTTTAGGACATTCAGGGTCCAATTCACTGCAGTATTTTTTGGCTGCAAGACCAAGACTTTCCCTTGAGCCCACAAGCCACTCATCCCGACACCACATAGCCTGTCACAGCAGTAAATTGCAAAAGAAAATGAAACCATGGCTGCTTTATTCCCGGGCCTTATTGTCTGCCTTTCTACCCCATCTGTACCTTGATTATTTTGCCCAGAGTTCAGGGACCCCTGTCTATTCAGCATTCAATCCCTGTCGTGGATTGTCAGATGCAAGGGAAAGTTGTGGTGGACAAGTTATAAATCGAATGCATTTCAATTGGCGGATGAAAGAAAGCAATAGCGAAAGCCTCCAGAGAACAAGAATTAGGGCCAGTAAGCACATGTTGCAATATATGGTTACCAGAAGGTCTAACTATCTCTATTATTAAAGTGACCAGGTTGATTTTCCTTGGATTTCCCCTGTGAAAACAGATATTGTTCTCTTCTGTTTGACACTTGCGTGCAGTAGCTCCTGAAAAGGCAAACAAGGGTAATTGGGATGGGGGTAGGACATATATCTGTATGCCTGTTCTTCCTCATGAAGCTTCTGGCACAGTGAAAAGCAGGCTCACTCCCTTGTTATACTTCTCTGCAAGTACCGTACTTTGATTCAGGATTGCTTCTGGCACTGGCCAAGAATCATAAGTTGGATGCCCTGGCAGATTTAACTGGGCAGAGAAACAGCTAGTTTGGGGAAGCGGTCAATCTTGAAACACATAATGGCCTTCCTCGTTTATTCTCTGTCCTTTCCGAGCTATGTACAGCCTCAAATATAAGCGCGTCTCTCTCTTTTTAAAAAGCAGAGGATCATTCTGGTGCATGGGCATTTTACAATTTTGAGTGGCAGGTCAAGAAATAGGCAGTGCCTTGTGAGAGGTTTTACATCAAATATATCTTTTATTCTTTATACCGTTTCCATCTTCCCTTAAAACATTAGCAGAATCCAAATGGAAGGAGAATCAGCAACGCCACCAGATAATTGACAGTCAAGCTGAAACTAATCATGTAAAAATAGCAAACAGGGGGAGGGATCTTTTATTCAAACTTCCTCAAAACCCCAAATAAGGTACCCAGACTTAATCGACATATCAAAGGGATAAGGTCTGGGAACATAAATAGAGTTAATTAAATTAGGTCTCCTAGTGGAACTCCATATTCACAAGAATAAGCATCATAAGTGACCTACACATACACACACACACACCTCAAGTGTCACCCTAGAATCAGCACGTAGACCAAAGGTGTCAAGCTGGCGGCCCGTGGGCTGGATGTGTCACATGCAGGCCACGCCTACCCCAGCTCAGCGAATGGGAAAAACATCTCAAAACATCACGTGACAGCAACGTGACACTGCGAGTTTGACACTGTGATGTAGACATTTCCACACCCAGGACAAACTCCCTGTTTAAACCTCCCTTTGTTACTGTGCCCCATTTCTCTGTAGCAGCTGTGCCTAAAAGTAAACTCCTTGCTTTTAGGAATAAATAATATTTCTTCCTGCACAGCTGTCTGAATCAAATTTTTATTTATCCTAGTCAGGGGTGGTATTCACTTACCTTCCCTACCAGTTTGCAAATGTGAGCATGTGCCCTATCCGTGCATACGCTCAGCCTTTCATGCATGCTCTTTAGGTGGGGTTTGTTTTCAGATTTGAAATTAGGATTTGGGCTTGAGTTCAATTAGCTTTTAGTCTCTTTCCAGCGTGGAACAGTCTCAGGCCAAGTCTCCTACAATGAGAATCATTTTCTTATAGAGAAAAAAAAAAAAGCATTGGCTTTATGTGTTCATATGTGTTCAGTTTTATTCTTGGCCTCCAATAGATATGTCAGGAATTAATTACCGTATTTTTCAGAGTATAAGACGTACCTTTTTTCCTCAAAAAAGAGGCTGAAAATCTGGGTGCGTCTTATACACTGAAGACAACATTATTTTGCCTCGTGAAACCCCACCCCCTTCACCAAAATGGCCATGCATAGCTTTTAGGAGGCTTTCAGAGAGCTCCTGGGGGCTGGGGACAGCAGAAATGGGCAAAGAACAGCCCCCAGCCCCCAGGAACACACTATAAGCTTCCTAATGCCCTTTTTTTGACAAAAAATGGGCCCATTTTTGCAAAAAAGGGTCATTTTTTGCTTGTTTTTGCCCCCCCCTTCCCCCGGAACACACTACAAGCCTCCTAAGGGCTATTCATGCCCTTTTTTGAAAAAAAAAACAGGCCCATTTTCACAAAAAACAGGCCATTTTGGGGAGGGTTTCAGAGTGCAAAAACTTTTTTTTTAATTTGCCTCTTCAAAACCTTGGTGCGACTTATACTCTGGTGCGTCTTATTCTCCAAAAAATACGGTAATACAATATTGTGGACTGCTGATTTCAGGTAACAAAGGAGGAAGCCAGATTAGGAGAATGGGTTAAGTACCATATTTTTTGGACTATAAGACGCACCAGAGTACCATGATTTTGAAGAGGTAATTTTTTTTAAAAAAAAATTTGCACTCTGCAGGCCTCCCAAACCCTTGGCACACCTCATTTTTTGTAAAAAAAAAAAAAAAGGGGGGGGGTGCAGAGCTTTGGGAGGCTTGTAGAGTGCTCCCATGGGGCTGGGGGGGGGGCAAAAACGAGCAAAAAACAGGCCATTGTTTTGCAAAAAAAAAGGGCATGCAGAGGCTTTGGGAGCCTTGTAGAGTGATCCTGGGGCCTGGAAGGGCGAAAACAGCCCATTTTTTGCTCTTTTTTACCCTCCTGAGCCCTCAGGAACACTTTGCAAGCCTCCAAAACCCTCTGCACGTCCATTTTGCTAAAAATGCTGTATTCAGTGTATAAGACGCACCCAGATTTTCACCCTCTTGTGAGGGAAAAAGGTGCATCTTATATTCTGAAAAATATGGTAGTTTGTTTCTGTCCTCCAGTTTTCCAAATATTCTAGACATTTGGACTCAAAATTAAAACTTTGTCAGTACACTGTCTTTCTTGAAAGACAGATCAAGTCTCTCTATTGAATTAGATGTTTGTAATACAGCTGCCACAGTTATGACCCAGAAGATTACTAGGCATATTAATATATGGTGTCAATTCAGGTCAGGTGAATGCGACATATGAAGTATACACAGTTTGCATATGAGTAGAGATATGCTTTATTTATTGCAACACTAAAGAACCAGGGGGCAGCCAGACAAATGAAGTGTTTTTTTTTCTTACATTAGTGGATCATCTTGCAATTTCTTCCCTAGGTTTTAGCAAATCCAAAAGTTGGAGTTAGCCTTACACTTGATAGAAGTCATTAAAGCAGTGGTTCATAGGAGCAAGATAAGCTCTCATCACTTCAAGAAGACAACACTATTCAAACCATTCGCTTTCTCTTCCTATGCATTTGTCCTTCTTCTATAGCCGAAGGCAGGGGTGTCCAAACTTTTTGCAAGGAGGGCCAGATTTGGTGATGTGAAAATGTGTGGGGCCGATCATTCAGCCTGACATTCTTTGAACCCTTAACGTTAAATGCGAATTAACTACTGTATTTTTCGGAGTATAAGACGCACCAAGATTTTGAAGAGGCAAATTAAAAAAAAAGTTTTTGCACTCTCCCAAAAATGGCCCATTTTTCACGAAAATGGGCCTTTTTTTTTAAAGGGCATGAATAGCCTTTAAGAGGCTTCTAGAGTGCTCCTGGGGGCTAGGTGGGGCAAAGTTGAGCAAAAAATGGCCCGTTTTTTGCTCATTTATGCCCTCCACAGCCCCCAGGATCACTCTGAAAACCTCCTAAAGGCTATGCACAGCCATTTTGGTGAAGGGGGCAGAGTTTTGGGAGGCAAAAATTGCTGTATTCAATGTATAAGGTGCACCCAGATTTTTAGCCTCTTTTTTGAGGGGAAAAAGATGCATCTTTATACTTTGAAAAATACGGTATTTTATGAAAGACTAAACAAATAACTCCAGTGGGGAGAAGAGGCTGCGGGCCGCTTGAAATTTGAAAAAGGGCCACATTTGGCCCCCCGGTCCGCACTTTGGACATGCCTGGCCTAAGGTGACCTCTCTCCTCTGCTGGTTTGTTTTGCAGTTGATTAAGAATGTTTACAATGAACTAAGGATGTTCATTTATAACACTGGTGTTACATTGCCAAAATTGAGATTGCCCTGGCTAAGATTCTCTCTGGAGTTCTTCACATACATTCTTGAGCATTTTGCCACCAAAGTTTTTCTCTCCACCATCCTCCTCTTTCTTCACTGGATTACCTGTAGATCTGGCATTTTCTCTTTATTCTTGAACTGCAGCACTAACTCCACCTTTGGAAAAGGACCTACATCTGCCTGGATGGTTAGATTACTCTTTGGCCTGCTGAGTCCTGTCAAGGGTACCCTTCCAGAAGAAGGAGACCAGGGGGCATCCATCTGTTCATTGGTTTTCATTATGCATTGTGGCTTGCTTGCACGGCTGTTTATCTTATCGGAGAGTGCTGGAGAAGTCCATAATTTATTTTGCCTTTCCTATTGAGCCCTCAAGGAGCCTCCAATGGAAATGGAGAAGGGACTTCTTGGCAGTGACCTAGTAACACCACTTCTGCATGAATTGCAATGAATACTAATAGAACAGGATAGAATAGAATAGAATAGAATAGAATAGAATAGAATAGAATAGAATAGAATAGAATAGAATAGAATAGAATAGAATAGAATAGAATAGAATAGAATAGAATAGAATTCTTTATTGGCCAAGTGTGATTGGACACACAAGGAATTTGTTTTTGGTGTACATAAAAAGACAAGATACATTCATCAAAAATCATAAGGTACAACACTTAATGATAGTCATCAGGTACAAATAAGCAATCAGGAAACAATCAATATCAATATAAATCATAAGGATACAAGCAACAAAGTTACAGTCCTGCAGCCATAAGTGGGAGGAGATGGGTGATAGGAACGATGAGAAGACTAATAATAATAGTAATGCAGCCTTAGTGAATGGTTTAGGTTTCCAGATGCAATTTAGGGTATTGGTAATCATGGTTGAAGCCCTTCATGGCCCAAGAACATCTGTCTGCCCCACACAAGGAAGAAATGCCCCAGGCTCCTTCTTTAAAGTCTTGCCATCTTATGGGATCTAGGAAGAGTACCTTTTGTATGGTTACCTCTGCTCTCTGAAACAATCCCCCCTCCATCCATCCCCATCCTCTGATGTAGCACAGACCCCAACTTATCTTGTCTTTAGGAAAGCCCTTAAGACCTGGCTACTCCTCCAGGCCTCATGGGTAGGTCGAATGGGAGTTCCCCTGCTTCCAATAACATAAAGAGAGTTGGTAAACTCAGGATTCTTTCAATGAAACGGTGATGTTTCTTTTCTATTGCAATCCTGCCCTATGGACCAGCAACCCTCCCCTCCCAAAATCTGGATCGCCCCAACCTTGCTGTCCTTTAGAACAGCCCTGACTCTAACTCCTAGGCGTTTGCCAGAATTTTATGCAAGCCTGTTTTAATATGCAAGAAGTATGTTACTGGCCTCTGGCAACTGGGTGGCCATATACGCAGAATAAAGAAATCAAATAAAAATAAAACCTAGTGACCTCTATTCTGTATTTTGAGGGGTCCTTTGAGTAGAATTTCAGATCAGTACAGAATTGGAGGATGCTGTTATACAGCAGGGAGATGTCTAAAATGACAAATGCTCCTGATTTTATATCAGTTTCCTTTTGAGAGAATTCATGCAGACAAACACATAGCTTACCACAAGCAGTGTCAAAACGCGCGCTCACATTTGCGAACCGGTAGGGAAGCTAAGTGAATATCACCCATGGATGTGGCATAAAGTGACGTGTATAGGATGATTATAAAAGTATGCTTTTACTTTTTTTGGATGTGGTCTCTTGCTTCTGTGTGTATTGAGATCCACCAGCCATTGCAAACACTTCAACAATGTTGAGTTGGAGTTTTACTCCTCACAGATGAAACTGGCATGTCAGAGATATCTATCCAAGGTAGAGCAGATGTTGGACCAGTGTCTCAATATTGTAATGGTTGGATGAAGGCCAGGTGACTGAAACTGAATCCCAGCAAATCAGAGCTACTGTAATTCATAAGACCAGAAGCTGGATTCTAATTCTGAATAAATTGTACATATACTAGAAGGAGGAATTTGTTTTATTTAAAACTACCACAACAATGCTAACATATATTTGCATTTAGGGATTTCGCGAGGCCTCAAGAGTTTGGGATTTTTAAAGGGTGGGAAGGAATAACAACAGTTTCAGACAATCAATTGACATTCTGGCAACTGAACAACTTTATGGTCTCATAGTAAAAATAGAGTCACTATAAGAATTTGAATTTATATTTTCAAAATGTAATGTTTTCATTCTATCTATGAATAAATGTGAGTTCTTAGGGTCTTATCTTTCTTATGATTACAAAACTACATTCAATGTTATTATCTTTTGCATTCAAATTCCAAGTCTCTTACTTCCCTTTAGGCCTTTACTAAATCACTTTGCTTTGTTAGACTAACTCCCTTCAAAGATAATTTGGGTTTAATTTTTGTTTTCTGCTGTCCTAGCCTTTTCTAAAGCAAAGGTGGGGGGGAAGAAGAGGGAATAACACTTCTTAAACTCTCTTGGAAAGCTAGTTCCTGGATTATGTTTCTCAGCAACTTTACAACTGCCAAGCTATCCTCTTCACATGGATGCTTCCCCCCCCCCCCGTTTAGTCCATTCATTGGCCACTTTGCTCACATGTCCTTCCTCCAGATGCTGCTGGGAACTGGATACATCTATTCTCCCACTCTCCAGCTCCACTGTTTTCTTTTAGTTCTTCAGTGTCTTTAGTCAGCCTACATCCTCGATACATGGACCACTTTTCCAGTAGACCACAAAGAAACCAAAATCTTGCCAAATATGCTCTTTATAAATCTTGCAGCAGAGAACAGATGTGCCTACCCTAGAGTTATTCTACGGAAATCAGGAATATCACAACTGCCTACATGATATCCTGCATCTAAGAGACAAACAAGAAAATTTTGAGACAAGAAAAAAATTTTACAGTCTCAGTCATGAAAGCTTATCATACCACAAAGATTATAGATTTCTGCTCAATCCTACTCCTGGGCATTGGCAATGTTCAACTATTTTTGCATCTCTCTCTCTCTTTCTCTCTCTCTCTCTCTCTCTCTCTCTCTCTCTCTCTCCCTCCTTCCCTCCCTCCCTCCCTCCCTCCCTCCCTCTCCTCCCCCCCTCTCATTTTTAACAATTTTATGGCAAGTAGTGGATAGGACTTACATTTCTCAGGCTTGTGAAAAGCTGTACCTATGTGACAAGTGCAAATGAGTGCAGCATGCTTTGAAAAAATATAGATAGTGGCCAAAATTTTCAAATTTCTTTGTAAACAAAATAGATTGGAATTAAAGACTTAAATTGTGGGAGAATGTAGATATTATACATCTATTCTTCCCTATTTAGACAGAAGTTTGCACATATTTTGACTTCAGTAGAATTGTCAACCATTTCAGAGTTCCAGCATATATGAGCTAGAAAAAGCTGGTTTGCTTATAGATTTGAGGGTGGGGGTAGGGCATTGAATCAGTCCGGAATGGAATGGAATGGAATAACAGAGTTGGAAGGGACCTTGGAGGTCTTCTAGTCCAACCCCCTGCTTAGGCAGGAAACCCTACACCATTTCAGACAGATGGCTATCCAACATCTTCTTAAAGACTTCCAGTGTTGGAACATTCACAACTTCTGGAGGCAAGTTGTTCCACTGATTGATTGTTCTGCCAGGAAATTTCTCCTCAGTTCTAAGTTGCTTCTCTCCTTGATTAGTTTCCACCCATTGCTTCTTTTCCTGCCCTCAAGTGCTTTGGAGAATCACTTGACTCCCTCTTCTTTGTGGCAACCCCTGAGATATTGGAACATAAATAAATGTATATTTTACATATACATATATAACTGTATATATGTATGTATGTGTGTGTATACACACACACACACACACACACACACACACAAAGATAGAGACTTTATTGGTTATACTCCTTCCCTTCATCTCCTCTTCCTCCCCTCCCCTCCCTCTACAGATTCTATGGGGATTCATGAAGTAAAGTAAAATAATTTCAAGAAGCAACCCAACTTTATTTTGGAAGGAGCAGAAAATGAGCAGGAGGAGTATCAGCTCTTCCCAGCTTCCTTATCACTTGCAGCTCAATTCTCCGAAATAAAAACTAAATATGAAATGGCAAAAAACTAATATAAAAGACGGCTCCCAGAAGAGCAAGCTTCACAAACTCGGTGCCACAAACATCGAGAAAGCCCTGCCTCAGCATCATTGCTGTTCTTGAGATCTCAGTTGGAAGGTAAAGACGAACAGCACAGATTACTTTAAGCGTTATGGGACATTCCTACGAAGGAAAAAAGCGTCTGAGTCCCAAATCATTTTCCACGAGAGCTATTGATAGGGAGTCCCATAACAGAGCATAGACAGAGATTTACATTTTTAAAAATTGCTGTGGGCCCCCACCCTCACTTCCCATCCTCCGCAGGGGTAGTACTAGAAGATTGCTTTGAAACGAGGAGTAGATTGGAAGTGAGCGGCTCAATTCCCTGGTGGAGGCAGCTCATGATTAAAGGGGCTTGATTAGCATAGATCAATGGCAGCGACCCAGGGAGAAAATGGGAATGGAGAGGAGAAGAAGAAGAAAAAAAGGGCGGGGGGAGAAATGATGTGGTAGGGCTGAAGAGAGGGGGAGAGAATCATTTCCCACAGTCATTTCTTCCTTGTGTTTTTCACCCTGGAAATCTCAGGGGAGACTGAACTGAAGGTGAAAGCCAAGTTAGAGCTGATTGCTACCGAGTAGCAACATGTTTTAGATCATAACAGATTCCTAGCATATCTGTGTCATGTCTCAATTTAGTTCAGTACCGTGAAAATTTATTGCACCGTAAGGTCCCTGCCTTGCCAAATTGCAAAATGGAAAACATGGCCAAAAAAAAAAAGAAGAAGAAGAAGCTTCATATGCTTACCCGTAAAGGCAGTTTCATCTGCTGGGCATAAATGTAGAAACCTTTAGTCCATTTTCCTCCCCTGTATGATTCAAAAGTCTGACATTTATAGCTCCTTTAAGACCTCAACCTAGCTATCCTATCAGGGGTTCTCTAAGTTTGGCTCTGGATGAAAATAGGAAATGTTCTTCTCCCAAGGGGAACACTTTGAAAACCTAAGAGAGGAAGAGGATCTGGCCAGAGATGGATTTCTTGTTAGTTCCTTGTCAAGATTGAATGGTGAGGATGAGGATGTTGATATTACCAGAGGAGGAAAAATCCCCCTCCTTTTTATATTTTATACTTTAGAGTATAAAAGTGGATTCCTTTAAAAAAAAAGAAATTTATAAAGTAAAATAGATGTATAACATGTAAATTTAGATAAATTTTGGTCTAATGGTTAAAGCACCAGGCTAGAAACTAGGAGACTGTGAGTTCTAGCCCTGTTTTAGGCATGAAAGCCGGCTGGGCGACTTTGGGTCAGTCACTTTCTCTCTCAGCCCAACTCATCTCACATTGTTGTTATTGTGAGAAAAATGGGAGGAGGGAATATCAAGTATATTTGTCACCTTGAGTTATTCGTATGAATAATAAAGGTGGAATAAAAATAAATGAATTAATACTTTTGTTTTCTTTTGCTCTGAGTAATCTTCTCCAAAGTGTCTATGGAGATTCTCATCCAAATCATGGTATAGCCCAAAGGTGCTTTTTCAAGAAGCTCCTTGGATGAGAAGTGAAATGTCTTCAAAGAAAAACCAGAAAGTCCAGTTGAAAAAGCACCTTTGGGGTGTACTCCAAAGTGTGCCAGTTAGTTTCATAGATTTCTTCAGTGTGTTTGGAGCTTCCCAAAAATTGGGTTGGGACTGCAGCGTGGCCACTGGTGACAAATTTCTCCCATCTGCACTATTTCCTAAATTAAAGATGCTCTTGTCTATGAAGTCTACATATATGGCAGCTACTAACCATATTTGGATGATCCCAAAAAATGTTCAGTGTTAGCCATGATTAGTACTTAACCCTTTGGGAAGAATCACCAAAACTGGGACGTTGAAAAATCATTTCAGAATAAGGCAATGGCAAATCTTTTGTATCATGTCAAAAATACTACTCACATTCATATAAGTCACCAGGCACCAAGTACAACTGTGAGACCTTTCTTTTCCTAATTTCCTCCTTCAAAGCTGCCATTAGCGGTAGAGAAGGAACAATGCAAGCACTCTGATTGTATCTCTTTCCTAATACAAATAAGCACTAATACATCCTTAATAACATTTTGCACATCTTGCGAGTGGATTAAATCCAAAATGCATAGGCCAATTGGCTTTTATTTTTCAATATTCAGATATTCTATGAAGCCAAGAGTGTCACTGAATTGGTGGCAGTTTTGGAATTGTTTCATTCATTCTGTCATTTTTTGTTAGTGAGAGTGAGAGAGCAGATCTTCCAGAAACATGTTTTTGTTAAGCATTTGAATTTGTTTCCATCACTGACTATGAGCGATGGGTTGTCACCTGCCTGGGCCCTTTCTACTCCTTTCTACACTGACTGGAAGTCAAACACCATGATCCCAAATCCTTAATCTCTACCTATACTGATACCAAATGTCACCAGTTTGATTGAAGCAACACAAAATTCATTGGCCACGCTACCACCCACCATACTCTTGAGTTCATCGAAGCCTGGCACTCCACAAGCAATTCCATCAACAGACACATTGACCTACAACCAGCCTAAAAACCCCTGGAACTCCAGAGTCCAAATCAACCACACAGCCAACCAGAAACAGCACTGACCCTCAAACAACCCCACAACCCCCCCACACACACACCAGCAGTTCACCTCCCAAAGACCCTGACCTGATGTAATCTCCTTTTCAAAAGACCCATCACAAGACCCTCTCTTGACACACCCACACCTGAAGCCCTTATAAACAGAACAATGACACTGACATCCCCTAAACTCTGCTAAAGATGTTACCTAGTCTGGTGGTAAAGCCACCCACAAGCTCAGAGGATGAACCCTCACCCTCTTTCTACACCTTTCCATCAAAGACTGCAGTCTGTTTTCATCATCCAAACCAACTGGAGAAGCCAGTTGCAGTAACAGTATCTTTAGCAAGCTATTGAGTAATGGCTGTTCATCTGTGTATGTATTTCTGTGCATCTGCAGACTCGCAGGAAGATTCTAACTCCTTGCACAAAGAAACCTAGTTATATGTTTGTGCAGAATATGTTTGCCAAAAAGTTGTATGTTTGCCAAAAAGGCATTAAGAGTTCTTAACCTAATTTTGCGAAGCTTCTTCTCTGGTAATCTTGTACTACAAATTAGAGCATACAAAACTTTTGCCAGACCAATTCTCGAATATAGCTCATCTGCCTGGAATCCACACTGTATATCGGACATGAATACAATCGAGCAAGTCCAGAGGTATTTCACAAGAAGAGTACTCCACTCCTCTGCTCACAATAGAATACCTTATGCCACCAGGTTTGAAATTTTGGGCTTGGAGAACCTAGAACTACGCTGATTAAGGTCTGACCTACGCATAGTACACAAAATTGTCTGCTACAATGTCCTACCTGTCAATGACTACTTCAGCTTTAACTGCAATAATACAAAGGCAAACAATAGATACAAACTCAAGGTAAACCGCTCCAAACTTGATTGCAGAAAATATGACTTCAGCAACAGAGTGGTCAATGCCTGGAATGCACTACCCAACTCTGCTGTTACATCCTCAAACCCACATAACTTTCACCTTAAACTGTCTGGCGTGGACCTCACCCCTTTCCTAAGAGGTCTGTAAGGTGGCGTGCACAAGGGCACCAGCGTGCCTACCCTCCCTGTCTTACTGTCCCCATTTATTCATACCCATTTCCTGTGTTCATGTCCAGGTTTATACTTATACCTGTTATCTCATACCTGTTTGACTAGATAGGTAGGTTGGTAGGTAGGTAGGTAGGTAGGTAGGTAGGTAGGTAGGTAGGTAGGTAGATGATAGATAGATGATAGATAGATAGATAGATAGATAGATAGAGATAGAGATAGATAGATAGATAGATAGATAGATAGATAGATAGATAGATAGAGAGATAGAGAGATAGAGAGATAGAGAGATAGAGAGATAGAGAGATAGAGAGATAGAGAGATAGAGAGATAGAGAGATAGAGAGATAGATAGATAGATAGATAGATAGATAGATAGATAGATAGATAGATAGATAGAATAAAGTTTTCAGCATGGCATTCCCCAGGATCTGATACATTCTACTTACAATCTAAATTGCTATTCCCAAGGTTGGCATTCCTTCATATGATTGCCCACCAACAATTGGAAAAGGGATAACTTTGTTGGAATCAGTACAGAAACTAATTTAGGAAGAACCCATCCTTAGATTTCAGACCAATGCTACTTTTGAATTGACCCTGCCTGAGTGTTCTTCCCTTTCCTCTAATTTGCTGCTCAGTTTATACTTTTATAATGGATTCAATGTTGTAAATCTCCAGTACAAAGAAAAAAGTATCCCATCTAGTAGGGCTACTGACTGGAAGAGACATCCACAAGGCTCACTCTCAAGTATGTGCATGCTCCTTCATTCAATAGTATACAGAGTAGATATTAAAAAAAAATCAAGAGACAGATGATAAATCACCAATCTCATAAAACAGCCCAGGTAGGGAGAAATCTACAGAGTTGTTCAAATCATTCAATGAAATTTTGCCTTAATTTACTCATTACAGGTAGTCCTCAACCACATTTGAGCCTGAAATTTATGTTGCTAAGTAAGAAATCTGTTAAATGAGCTTTGCCCCATTTTATGACCTTTTTTGCCACATTTGTTAAGGGAATCACTGCAATTGTAAAATTAGTAACATGATTGTTAAGCAAATCTGGTTTCCTTATTGACTCTGCTTGTCAATAAGGTTGCAAAAGGGGATTACATGGCCTCGGGACACTGCAACCATCATAAATGTGAATCAGTTGTCAAGCCTCCGAATGTAAGTCACATGGGGATGCTGCAATGGTCATAAGTGTGAAAAAATGGTCGTAAGTCATTTTTTTCCAGTGCTGTTGTAACTTCGAACAGTCACTAAATGAACTAAAAGAGTCTCGGAAACTCCTCTTACAGTTTCTGAGACAGTTTTTACTCCAAATTAGCCTTAAAAAATGCCTTGATTGAAATCTATACGGTTCTTTTTGCTTCGATCTTGTATGCTGCTTGACATAGGCAATTTACACATCCATCAGTGGCTGCAGAATGAGAAAGGGTTGCTTTATTTCTAACAATGTTCTCTCCAGACAAAGTCCAGATGCTTTTGAATTATCTCAAGCTTGGTAGAATCTGGCAGGAGCAGAGCTGTGCAGAAATCCCTTGGATGGTCCTGTGTTGTTACATTGCCCTTCTCATACAACGGCAAATGATGAGGTCATCCAAAGACTTCAGGAATCTTAATTTCTTCTGAGAATCGATAAGACCAGGATAAATAATAATAAAAGGTAAAACTAACACAAAAGGAATATATAAAATAAAATAATGTCGAAATGGGAAAGAAAAAGAGGGAAAGAAAGGATTTGGCAACTACGATTTATAACCTCGTCTCCATCAAACCGGTCCAGAAACTCATCTGTATGCAGCACCGATTTCCCCCCTCTGGGCCCTCACAGAACAAATTTCAGCTGAAACCCATAAATAAGCTCTCTCTCTCTCTCTCTCCCTGCACCAGTTAAAGTTTTATTCATTGCTCATTTTGTGATATGCTGGATTTTTTTTTAAAAAAAAATCCCTGCAGATTTATTTTTTATCTGAAATGTTAAAGATTAAAGCTTCAAATCACCAGCCCACCACAAGAATAAATAAAACTGGGGGCTTAATCTCAGACAGGGTTTCTTGGGGATCTGTTCTGGAACCATGTCTGGGCTCTACATTAGAGAGTTTGCTGTTAATGAATTTATATTATTGATATTCACAGTCAAAGCACTCCCTTTGTCCCTCTTGACTCGTGAATTTTGCTTCTTCACTCCGGCTCTTGCAGGAGGCAGCAAGTTAAATCGTCAACTTTCTTATAAAGAAAGTGATGGAGACAGGAGGATTTTGTGGTGGTTGTTATAAGGTAAAGGTTGAAGGTTCCCCTCCCACATATGCGCTAGTCATTCCCGACTCTAGGGGGCGATGCTCATCTCTGTTTCAAAGCCAAAGAGCCAGCACTGTCCGAAGACATCTCCATGGTCATGTGGCCAGCATGACTAAACACCGAAGGCGCATGGAGTGCTGTTACTTTCCCACCAAAGGTGGTCCCTATTTTTCTACTTGCATTTTTACATGCTTTCAAACTGCTAGGTTGGCAGAAGCTGGCACAAGTAACGGGAGCTCACTCTGTTATGCAGCACTAGGGATTCGAACTGCCAAACTGCTGATCTTTCTGATCAAGAAGCTCAGCCTCTTAGCCACTGAGCCACCGAGTGCCTAAGGTTATTGTTATCAGTGACGTGTGGTGAGGTTTATGGTTGGTGAGGCACTATTTAATTCGGAATGGAGGAAGAGGAGGAGAGATGAAAGGCAAGGGGGGAGGAGGAATTCCTACTCTTTATCCCAGTGTATCCCTCAGCAACAGTATGCATAAAGCCCTCAATGGCAGGTAGGGGTGGGTAGAAATTAGAAAACAATGAAGAATAAACATGTTCCTCCTGGAGCTTATGGGGAGGGAGCAACCATCCCTGTCTGTTACCAAAGGAACCTCAGGTGGTTAAAAGGGAATAAGTGTGGCCTTAGCTCAGCAGAAATGACTGGATTCTATTATTAGCTCACCTCGGATAATAAAAAGCGCTATTGCCAATTTGCATCCATGCTCCAGGAGGCGGGGGGGCAACTTCCAACAAAACGCAGCAACCGGAGAAAAGCAGCGAGGGGCGAGGAAGCTCATCGGGGAGAGCCACATGCTGTTTTCACCTTAGATTCCTCTCCTCTGCGCGCGCACCTTTCCTCCTAGGCTCTCTCCTGGCAACCTCACCAGCTGCTTCTTTTGCCATGACGTTTCCCAGCATGGCAAAATACTTTTTTCCCCTTCGCCTTCCAGCCCACCAAGAAGCGCCAGATCTGAGCCGCAGCCGACAATCGATCATTTGCAGCTTGGCCCGGACCACGGGGGAAAGCTCGCTAGGGAAAGCACTTTATTTCACCCGTGGCAGAGCTCAGGCATTCTCTCCTCTCCTCCGACACCCCACTGACTAACCCACCTATTTGTCGGAAGCTTTGGTAGGTTCGCATTCCCCCCCCCTCCCCAATCTTCTTCCCTTTGCAATTCATGCAAGGTTAACTCAACAGAGACGACTCAATCCAAATGGCAACTGGCATTGCATTTATTAAAGAAAAAAAAAGGAAATTTGAAGGAAAAGAGGGAGCGTGGGGTGGGGGTGGGGGGCATCAGAAACAGAGAAAGAGAGGGGGAAGGGCGCTGCAGCTTTAAACAGAATGACAGAATTGAAGCCTCTAAAAAAGCGCCCTCTACTATGAGGCAGGAGAACTGCGTGCCTCAACTACCTTGGGATTTTTTAGGCTTTTAACCCTCGCTTAACTCTGCTCGAGCGATCATAAAACACCTAAAAAGTCAGACTAGGTGAGACATGCAGTTCTCCTGCCTCATAGTAGAGGGCGCTTTTTAAGAGGCTTTTTTAAACAGGCAGTCATTCATGTTGAGGCAGCAGCTAGCTAGCCTCGCCTCAGCACTCGCCTTTTCCCGTTTACATTTTCTTTTCTTTTCATGATGACAGTGGTGAGGCTGTGCCTCCCCTGCCTCCCCTGACTGCACGTCACTGGTTGTTATAGGCATTAGCAAATTTATAAAGAAGGCAAATGGGGCAATGGGAGGCTGAAGCAATGTGGCCTAGCCTGATATTCCTGAGCCATCCACAGTTCTCAAAAAGACCGAATGTAGCCCCCACTGCTCCTTCAAGAACTGGCCTAGTAATTGTAATGCTTAATTTGGCAGAGGAAGAAAACCTACTATTTATTCTTTTTATTGTAGTTGAATGCACTTAAATTTCAGCAGGTGACAGCACTTGGTTCACCTAGCCTGATCTCAGAAAAGCAGAATAATGTTCTACTGATCTCATTAGGCCATCTCAGTGCTGTAAAAAAAAAGTAAAAACTTGGAAGAAGAGAGTGGCAAAACACTGGCATATTATTTCTAAGGAACCATGATGCCACCACTAGCTAAACATGGACTCAAGAGAGACTTAATTTTAGCTACAGTTGATAAGAAAGGATCAGGATCAGGAGGGAGAGAAAGAGGAAGGAAGGAAGGAAGGAAGGAAGGAAGGAAGGAAGGAAGGAAGGAAGGAAGGAAGGAAGGAAGGAAGGAGAGAGAGAGAGAGAGAAAGAAAGAGAGAGAGAGAAAAAGGAAGGAAGGAAGAAGGGAGGGAGGGAAGCAGGGGTGAGCTGCTGTTGTTTTGCACAGGCTCAGGAGAACCTCTATTTATTTATTTATTTATTTATTTATTTATTAGCGCTTATAGACCGCCCCCTCTCCCGAAAGGGACTCGGGGCGGTGTACAGTCCGTATCAGAAATACAACAAATTAAAATTATTAAATAAATAGATACAAATATATGTATATGAGAGGAGGATAAAAAGATATGCAAAACTGTACAGCTAAGTAAATAAATCAGAATATACAAAATTTAAAACCCTAATATCCTGTAAGATTAACTTTAAAAGAGACAATCCCTCTAAAAACCAGTAAAAAATATGTATGCCAGGAGGTAGACGTTGTAAATTATGCCAGGCCAGCCAGTCGGAACAGGTGTGTCTTCAATTTCTGTCGGAAGGAGCGGAGGTCAGTAGTGGTTCTAATGTCGGGGGGGAGCTAACAATCTACCCAGTTTGGAGAACCCGCAAATCCCACCACTGGCTGGCCCCGCCCACCCTACCCTGCCCCTCTCAGGAGTCCCCACAAAGCCCGTTTGGGTTGCCATGTAAGTACATGGCCCACGCTGAGGGAGGGTGAAAAACGGGCCTCCCAGAAGTTCCAGAAGGCACAGGCCCATTTCCAGCCTCTAGAGGGCCTCCGGAGCCCGGAGGAGGCCATTTCCCCCCCCCCCCCGAGACTCAAGGAAAGCCTCCAGAGCCCAGGGTGGGTGGAAATGCCCCCCCCCATGGTGGAGAGCCATCTAGGCTACAAGGGAAGGGAAGGGAAGGGAGTCAAAAGCAAAAGATATTCTCAATTTGGAGGTCAAAAATAATTTTCAGGCCCTTGCAGGTAAAACAGGCTCCTGCGTTCAGAGCAAGAAAAGAGACAAGTAGGAGAAATGTTGGTGGTTTTACGAAGGCAAAGAGTAGTGTCATTGTGTTTGGCGAGTTCCTACCCTGGGGAACTGAAACAAGCATATGCTGATTGGACTTATCTGCTTCCGAAATATGCTGCCTGCCAAGAGCAAAGCTATGACAGAAGTTGTTCAGAGACTTATCAGGTCCACTGACAATTATCCTGTTTTTTGTAATACACGTGAAGACAAATGAAACGGAACGCCACAATTATAGCATCACAGATTGTGAAAATCACAGAAGGAAGCTCAAGATCCTGCCCAATCAGATACGCATAAGAGATTCTGCTGAAGCTGAAAGAGAAAAGGAGTATTCCCCCAGTCACAAGCAATTAGCAGGTGGGAGAGTCCATGAAAGGTTTATCAAATAAACTCATCATGCAAATGTTCCGGGAGAAAAGAGATTCAAAAGTCCCAGCAGCAGCTACTTTAATAAAAGATGGCTGCAGGGTTCCTATCACAAGTCTCCAGATTCTGTACTCTAAGTGCTAATTCTTAGCATTAACACCCTTCTTAAAAATCTGTGTGAATCTGGCTTCCTTCATCATGCTGTGCACCTCGCAGGCTTGACAGGTGGCATTTTCATCCATCCCTCCACTTCAAGACGAGAAGGGGGGGGGGAAATCTCCAAGTTAATGATTGGCCATGTAAGCAGTATTAATGAGAAACATGGCTCTCTGGAATCATAGTCTCAATTGTTTAGGTAGTAACAGGATAAATTTAACAGGGACGAGTGCAAGGGTTTTCACCTAGGAAACAAAAAGTGATGTATCTCTCAGGTTATAAATTAATTAAATTCAAATGTGTGTAAGAATGTTAGGATTTTGCTGGTCAAATGTGAGGGGCACATGACATGGATTTTGTAACCTGCTAATTAACATAGTTCCCTTGTATTTTAATTTGATTTATTTTCTGTCTTTTAAAATGATGTTCAGGCTTATTAATTTTTAACATTCCTAAAACTGATCAACAGGCTGGAGACTAGCTCCAGGTTAAGAAAAGGTTTGTTAGCAGAAATTGGGATCGGGTTTATCTCTTTCGTGAACTTCAAACAACCTTTTTTCCTTACAATTTACACCCCTTCTGACATCAGACCTTTTTTTAATGAACATGTGCAATATTATGGGATGCATGTTTGACTACGTGTAACTGATTTCCTATGCAAAGGGGAGGTTACTTTTATCCTGGCCAATCAACTTTCCTCTTGCGTTTTCTTTGCTGTGTTAACCATAAAAAGGAATGTAACATGAGGCTCAAGGGTCTCTCTCTCCTTTTTCATAGAGAGATCCCACTTTATCAGAGTACCCTAATAAACTGCTTTTAAACCAATTTCGTTGTATTTAAGTACAATGACAATAAAGATTATATTTAAATGATCTCCTGACTCGGTTGTTTATTGGGAAAGTAAACTGAGGCAGGACCTACAGCCAGATTTGGCTATGAAATGTCCATAAAGCTGCACAGTGATTAAGGGGAATTTATAAATCCCTCAGCTCCCAAACTATTCCAGTATTGATCAAACACCCGAAACTTAATGTCAATGTTGAAATGGATCAGGCCCGCCACAGCCATTTTTCCGTTTGTCTGCCACACAGTAGGGGAGGGGGGAAGTCTGGAATTTCAGGCCCAGATGACAACCGATCATCTCGTGGGAATCAAGGTTATCTCAACAGGTGCTGGCTAGAGACTGAGGGGACTTGCCAAGGAGATGCCATATTTTTCAGAGTATAAGATGCACCGGAGTATAAGACGCACCAAGATTTTGAAGAGGTAAATTTAAAAAAACGGTTTTGCACTCTGCAGACCTCCCAAACCCTCTGCATGCCTCATTCTTTGTGAAAAACAGAGCATGCAGAGAGTTTGAGAGGCCTGCGAAGTGTTCCTGGGGGCTGGGGGGCCAAAAACAAGTAAAAATGGCCCATTTTTCGCAAAAACAGGCCTGGTTTTTTTGCCAAAAAAGGGGGCCTGCATAACCTTTAGGAGGCTTGTAGAGTGCTCCTGGGAGCTGGGAGGAGCAAAAATGAGCCCAAAATTGCCCATTTTTCACTCGTTTTTGCCCTCCCCAGCCCCCAGGAGCACTTTGCAGGCCTCCCAAACCCTCTGCACATCCATTTTTATGAAGGGGAGGAGTATCAGGAGGTCAAAAATGCTGCATTCAGTATATAAGGTACACCCAAATTTTCACCCTCTTTTGGGGGGAAAAAGGTGTGTCTTATAATCCAAACAATATGGTAATTGGACAATGTGATCTGGGACCATGAGGAAGGGGGTTATCTTTTTCTTTAATTATACTGAATCCGTGGGAAATATTTAGAGCAGGTTTTATTTTAATTCATGCCAAAATGATGTACTCAATAAAACAGTCCTTTGAGAAAGCTGAAAGTCTCTGAGAGCTGAATTGCTTGGTTTCATGATTTGGGACCTTGACATTTCATTCCTGTGGTCTCCTTGTGAGGAGCAGCTCTAATATATCTTATTTACTAGCTGGATACCCGTGCTTTGCGATGAAACTATGTGATTGGGCTATGCAGGAGAAATTCAGTTCACAATCCATTGGCTCAGTGGTGGTCGGTGATTGAAACACATAAGGGAATATCGCTCTTGCCGCCTTGAGTCCAGAAACAGTTCCATTGATGAAAGGTATAGACATTTTGGTGAGGTACGACGGTTTAGTACTATAAGGAGCCCCAGACCACTCCTGAGTGGAGTGGAACATCTGCCAGTTTGAACTGAGGCAATGCAATGAGAGGCAACTAGTAGTTGGAACAGAGTTCTTTTCAGGTGGGGAGGGGGAGTAGAACTCCTTAGCATCAGAGCATGTTAAATACTGTATAAGAAATACTAATGATCTGATGGTCATTTTGAAAAATCCTTTCTTAGCAAGCACTTAGAAGCCAAGAGGAATATACGTTCCAAATTTCAAGTTTGTAGGCTTTACGGTTCTGGAGATTTTGTGATGATGCATGAGTGGTATTTTGGTTTTATATATATAGATTATAATAATTTATATATATAAAACCAAAATATCACTCATAAATTGTATTATTTATATAATATTTGATATGTATTAAATAAGTGCAAACTGCACATGAACCAATAGTGTGATGTGGCTTCCAAAAGGCCCATGAAATTTTAGACTGTATCAGTGCTTTCTAAATCACAGGAAATCATTATTCTGTTTGAGTCCCCTTTTCTTGTAACCCACCCTGTCCAAATCGGGACCCCACGCTTTATGAAGCATTCAGTGAAATTGAAATAGATTCAGAACGAGGATGATCAGAAGAGAAGAAGCTAGAACATAAGGAGAAATTAAGGAGATAAGTATGTTCAGCCTTGAGAAAAGACAACTGAGCAGATATATGATAGCCTTCAAATATCTTGAATGGAAGGATATCATCACATAGAAAAGATCAAGACCCATTTTCTCTTATTCCAAATGGTAGACTATATAATGATGTCTTTTAAGCTGCAGAAAGGCAGGTTCGAGCTGAGCATTCGAAAAATCTTCCTATCAAGATGAGCCCTTCCAGAGCAAAACCAATTTCCCAGAGAGGTGATAGACTTTTCTTTCATTGGATGTATTCAAGTGGAAATTAGACAGTCATCTGTCTGAATGCTTTAATTTGGATTTCTACAGTGAATAGGAAACTGGACTTGATAGTCTAAATGACATCTTTAATTCTGTGATTCTGTTACAAATATTAAATCAAACCTTTTTTTTGTCCCAGTTCTACCTATTTCCACCCGAAAACTTTGTTTGAAGGTTTGTTTATTTACTATACTTACAAAAGTACAGTGTCCAGTCCAAATTCATTTAGCCCAGCTCTAAAACAATAATTCCCCAAAATAGTGACATGCTCTTAGAGTTCCTGCTCTCAATAACTCATCATTTCTATCTTCCAACCCAACAACCCAACTACCAAAACTTCAGATTATTTTCTTTGATTCTTATATGTCAAATGGTCCAAATTTTCCCCTTTTAGTCCCACTTAATAATGTAGGTGGTTTGTAAGCTGATACCCTTTCTTCCCACCAACACCCATGCAGTAGCACTGGAAAAGAGCATTAAAAAAAACCCAGCCACAATATTGCCCCCAAAGACAGCTGTCCTTTCAATATACATATAATACAGGCTTACAGGTAATCCTTGAAATTGTAATGGGATTGGAATGAGGCTTTTATGGCCCATAAAGCATTTCTGACCATCATAAACTCTTGTGCCCCTCCCCCATACACACACGATCACATGACTGCATTTTGGGTGGTTAGCAACCAGCTCACATTTACAACTGATTGTAGCATCCCACAGTCACATGACTGCAATTTGCAATGTTTACTGGTTTCAAGAAAAAATGCCCATTCATAAGAACTTACAAATGCAGAGTTCACTTAATAACCATAGATTTGCTTAATGACTGCAATGATTCACTTAACAGCTGCTGCAAAAATGTCTTAAAATTGGGTCCTGTCCAGTAAGTGCCTCAACGTATGACTCTAATGACTTATGACCCTGAAACCAGGTCCCAGTTGCTGGTGTAACTTCAGGATTACTTGCACTTAATCTCATCACTGACTGGGACAAGCTCAGATATAAATAAATATATAATTAAGAGACCCCAAGAACACTAGAAGTGGTTTTGAACACAGATATCATGAAATTGCTTGTTCTAAAACAGCAATAGATAATAACCAGTTTTATTTGATTAATTTTTTTTTATCATATTTCTATAGCCACCTATCTCACTTGAAAATGACCCTGGCAGCGCATAACACTTAATTAAAAAACAATACATTAAAAAGGAGTCATAATTAAAAAGTAACTATTAAAAAAATCATAGATCTGGAGGATGATAATTACTCCTAGTAAGGGAGCCATAGTTTATAAAGAACCAATATTCATGGTTAGAATAACTGGCATACTGCTTTCTTATAAATTTTTGGGAAATTCATTGGAATCCTAAACTTAAGGACCTTAGTGTACTTGGAGGACTTTTTCTCTAAACATAGTGGGATTTACTTCTGAATAGGCCAAGCATATGATCTGGGAATATAGTAAACGTCTTTGTAACGATTTGTTTATACCGAAAAAAATTCTATCACACAGAGACCACAATCATTGGATCTAAATTTAATTGCACTGAAAAACAGGAACAAAACTTCCCCTAGCTATTGTATGATAGATTAAATCCTGTTAATTTCAAAGGATCTACTCCACAATTAGATCAAATATATGAGGAATATATCTATTTGGGGAATTGTCTTGTACCAATTTCATTGTACCATCCAACCTGGTCAGGGAGGGAGAGCCTGTTGTGTGTCCCGTCAATTAAAGAATTTTGACTGGTGGGATCCAGAAAAAAGGTCCTTCTCTTCTGCTGCTTCCCACACCCCTTGGGGACATCCTAACCCCAGAGGTGAGGCAACTCCCCACCCCCATCTTCTAACTTTCTGAAAACCTGGCTCCTACAATTGGCATGAGGTTCAAGGGTGGGATGTGACCCTGTGGGTGGTTGTGTTGTGAGATACTTTCTCTGCCTTTTTATCTTTTAATATCTTTAACTTGACCTTTTAAATTCTGTTTTTAACTTTGTTCTTATTTATCTCTTAATTACGTTTTATACTATGGGATGTTTCTTATATTGTAAAGCACTTAGGGTCACTTAGTGAGATGAGTGGGGTAGAAATGTGATGAATAGATCGAATAAATATAAATATATGTGTGTGCATGACTCAGTGGCTAAGGTAGGTAGGTAGGTAGGTAGGTAGGTAGGTAGGTAGGTAGGTAGATAGATAGATAGATAGATAGATAGATGATAGATAGATAGATAGATAGATAGATAGATGATAGATAGATAGATACAGATAGATGATAGATGATAGATAGATAGATAGATAGATAGATAGATAGATAGATAGATAGATAGATAGATAGATAGATAGATCGATCGATCTATGATTCTAAAATAAGTATACCTCCATGGATATCCTACCTGGGAGAACTCTACTTATTCTTCAAGAGGCTGCTTTAGGTACAAATTGCTATATATGACAGGCAAAGCAATTGGCTGTGTGTCACCTTAACTCTAAGGAATAGAAATGCATAGTCAAGGCCATCTCTACGTTGAGTTGTTCCTGTTTGTGACAAATCTATTAGGTGGAAAGACACCCATGTTTTGCCCTTCTTGTTTTCCCTTAGGAAATTTTTTGGATGATCTCTGGTCTCTGAGGCAGAATCTTGGCAGCCCAACTTTACATTGCAGTTATAAACTGGGTGAAGCCATTGTGCTCTGAATAAGGATTTTGTGATTGCTAAAAGCAAATCATGACCGATAGGGAAAATAGATAGAGGAGACAAGATTAGGCTAGAAGTTGGAAGAGATGCATGAGCCACATAGTAGATGCTACTAACAGTGGTTAGAATCCTAGTTTTGTCATTGGATTTGACTTGGTGGTCTCTTAACAACCCAAATTCATTCTGGAGCAACATGCTTAACTAATTGCCAAGATGAAGCAGGAGCAATGTTACCTGAATTACCTAAGGGAAAACAAGAATATACTGATACATGTGTTTTAGTTTTAGAGAACCAATGCCAAAATGTGGCTAAATTTAGCCATTGTTGCCTGGTAGTAGATCCCTTGCCCACCAGTTAGTGTCCCAGGTGCTCCATAGACAATGAGGAGTTCATTATTGATTACTAACTTGGTAGAACGATTATTTTCCTTAAGATAAGTCTTTCCTTGCTGTTTTTTTCCCAGTCTGCTACTTAAGAGGCATTGAAATTTTATATTAACAGATGTGCAATATTCAGACCCTAAGCAGGAATGATGCCTTGGATCTGGTGTAGAGAGAGTACATTCGCACTGGATCGGAAGCGTTTTTCTCATGTATGGGGAAGTTAGTGGGAAATCCCACTTAATGGGAATATTGCACACTTCTTCACCCACCACCAATCCACCAGAGTGTTCCTCCCATTTCCAGCAGCCTGGTAAAGGTTAGTGGTGAGGGATAAGTGCTGTCCCCAAAATACTATTTCATTCTGAGTCATGTTCTAAGCCGGTGTTACTCTACCTTGAAAACTTGAACATCTGTCGAATTCTTGACTGCCTGGGGAATCTTGGGAGCTAAAGTCCACAGGTCATAAAATTGCCATGGTTGAGCAACACTTCTCTAAGTCAATTTCTGATTCACCTGTGTTCACATCTCCCGTGGATGAAACTCCTGAATAAGATTCCTCATAATTCTCACTCTCTCTATCAGTCTCTGAGTAACATTTCTGAATGTGTTACATCATACATCACACAACCTCTAAAGAGGGAGAATGTCTTCTCTGTAACTTTCCAATCTTTTATTCAGGCTTTCCTTGTTGTTTGACTTGGCTTTCACTAATATACCCCAATAATTGTAGATTGGTAAACTGCTGGGAATTCTCAGATAACTACTACTTTCTTTACCTCAGATAAAGTTGAAATATCCCAAGAAGAGGGAATGACAATTAGACTTGTTATAACAATTGCATTTCATAATATTTTGTCATTTGTGTCAACGGCCAATTGCTCGTTCCTAACTGCCTTTTTTCTCCTTGCTGCCTTATACAGGGAAGTCCTCTACTTATTACCGTAATTGAGCCCAGAATTACAGTCATACATTGTGCCAGTCAATAAGTGGATCATCACATGACCATGCCCGATTTTACCTTTTTATGGTGGTCGTTATGCAAATGCTGCGATTGTTAAGTGAATGCCAAGGTTGTTACACAAACCCGTTTTAGACAATAGGCAGCTTTGGCTGAAAATCAGATATAAACACCAGTTTCGGGGGAGGGGGGCATCACAAATTGCAGTCACATGACTGCAGGATGTGTGCAAGTGGCTGTAAATGGGGGGTTGTTGCCAAGAACCCAAAACATGATCATGTGACAGTGGTCCGTTTCTGTTGCTCCCCTCTGGGAGGAAGTTTTGAAGTATTTCTAGCAGGACTACCAGACTCTGTAACAGCTTTGTTCCCTATGCCACCCATCTGGTAAACTCACAAGATTCGTTTTTCTCGCCATATACAAGTACACATCCAAACTAGACTGTGTTGTTTCTCCATGTCATATAATATATGTGGATATATGCATAATTAATTAATTTTATTTTGTCATGTTTATTTAGGGCATATTGGTGGTGGTGACCCTCTGAGACAGTGGTGGGTTCTGGGCGGTATGGCACGGTACGGTAGGAGTGTACCGGTGGTAGCTGGGAGCAGTGGCCACCGTACCGGAATGGTGGCTCATTTGGCCCACCTGCCCGCCCGGGCTTCTTACCACTTTTTGATGCAAATGGGCCAACTGTGTATGCACGCACAGTGTGCAGCGCCTGAGCAACCTCTGCCGAGCAGCTGAGTGTCCCTGTGTGGTGCTGTGCACGCACATGCCTGACGAGCACGCCCAGCCCCATCACAGTGTACCAGTTGTGATGGGATCCAGAACCCACTACTGCTCTGAGAGCTGTTTGCAGTGCAATTTCATTTTAATGTATGCCGATTAGCATACATTCAAAGTGACAATAGTTATAATTCTATTCTATTCCATTCCATTCCATTCCTGCTGTTGTAACTTTGGAACTAAGTCATAAGTAGCTCTGGAGACATCTCTCATAATTTCTGCTAAACAACCCATTAGAACTCAAGGACTATCAGTAGGTTTTTGTCCCCCCCCCCCCCCCCAAAAAAAAAACAACAACCTAGGAGATACTTCCTGCTTGGGCAGTAAGGGCAAAGCTTATATTGGACTTAGGTTTAATCTGCCACATAATTAAAAGTTTCCTCTGATGCTGTCTCTCCTTGATACACTCCTCCCTGCTAATAGAGATCCATTTCTCTTTCATCTTTATTTAATCAGGCCTGCTAATGAAACCATTGGTACATTTCTATGCAGACCTGAGACTCCCGTGTAAGGCTTGGTTATCATGGTAATATTTGGAAATTAAGCTATTAAATAATAGATGCTCATTCTTAATGAACCAATTTAAAACAGGGGGAAGAAGCTTGAAAATGGGAAGGGGGAGGAAACGTTTTGTTCATGAAAGCAATTAAGACCCACTCTTATACAGAATTAAGGTGGCAAATAATCAATTTGTTTTATTAGCAAACTTGAGAGGAACACATAATATTTATTGGTTTATTGTTCAGAGATCAGAATTCCACTTCTCCCCCTACTTCTGGGAGCCTCCCCTATGCAACCAACTCAGTTTCAAGAACAAAATTTATTAAGGGCATAAATTTGTAATGGGCCAAGTCGCTACACAGATGGAATATATATTGCTAATGTAATTTTCCAAACCAGTGACGAGCACATCTCCTGGAGATTTTTATGGCTAAGTAATACAGTCTCATATATCGCCAAACAGCAAAATATATTAAATATGTATATGAAACACACCAGAAAAAAAAAGGATGACAGATTGTCCTTTCACTCCGTTATATATGGTAGGATGGGGGCAGGAATGGAACTGCTGAAGCCGTCAAAGCGAAAGCTGCTTAGTTCGGATGTTTGGATGTGAAACAATCATCTCCGTCATCAGATAGGCATTGCCAAGCTCTGTCCTTTCGGAAGTCACAGCTTCTATGTTGCACTTCCGCACTTTGATAAGAATTTGATGAGATGACAAAGCAAATTCCTTAAGAGCTTTTGTTTTCCAGTGTGGCTAAACATGGCATGAACTTTTTAACAAGAGACGTCCCGCAAATCTGGGGTGGAGGAAAGGCATGCCACAATGCCCGCTGTTTTGACAAGGCAAAGCCATGTGTAAGCTCTGTGTAAGCGTAAGCTCTAGAGAAGCAGCCAACTCTGCCCTAAAGCAATGAGAAGGTTGGGTTTGAATGACCTCTGGCATCACCCTGATGACACCACAGAGCAGGGGTGAAATTCAACAGGTTCTGACGGGTTCTGGAGAACCAGTAGCAGAAATTTTGAGTAGTTTGGAGAACTAGCAAATGCCACCTCTGGCTGGCCCCAGAGTGGGGTGGGAATGGAGATTATGCAGTAACCTTCCCCTGCCACGTCCACCAAGCCATCCCCACAGAACCAGTAGCAAAAAAAAAATGAATTTCACCACTGCCACAGAGGAACCTTAGGGAGAGTTCAGGAAAAGTCCTTTTCATAGGATTGTCTGCTGGGTAGTTTAAAAAAAAAAATCAAGATGGCAGCCGCAAAATTGTGATCAATACTCTGTCTATTTTTCTGTATGCGACACATATGAAGCAGAGCTTTGATGCATTACACTCTGATGCCCCCTTCCCACCTTGACTTTGTTAACCATCTCCTGGGGATGCCTGCAGCTTTTACCTTCCTTCAGAAGAAGCTCGTGATGACCAGACAGGAGAGATGAATCTCCGAAAAATGGCCCCTCTTTGGAGGGCTGGAAGAGTTTGAAAGGCTTGAGCCAAAGTCCTGAATATAGCAATATATTTCTTCAGCTTTTGGCCACTTCCCTTCAGCTTCTTTCCTTCTCTCCTCAACCAGCCTTTCCCAGTAAGGGGCTTTGAAGCTTTTAGGCAACAGAGTTTGAGAATACTTATTCCCCAAGGATTAAGCATCGTTGGATTTACCCCATGTTTTCTTTCACCACCCCGGTAGGAGGTATTTTTTAGAATAAACAGACAAGAAAGAAATTGAGAAATCCTCCTTCCCATTCTGGTTTACTACTTCGTGAAGCAGCTAAACTGTTATTTTTGTCCTAGAGCTGTGGGGTTTTTTTAAAGTCCAAAAGAAAAATAATACAGAAAGACAATGTTTTTAGTCATGCTTCAGCTTTCTTGTCTAATTTACTTTCATTCCTATAAATTCTGTAAGCTGAGGCAGCAAAAGTAAAAGGAGAAAACAAAAACACCGCCATCATTGCTACTATGCAGTGAAAATCTACCTTCTGTCTTATGGGCCTCAATTAAATGCATAAATTAATTAAACGAAGAGTTATGGACGTTGCATCGACTGTCATTTTAGATCACTGCATAATCTGTTTTTATAAGCCCAATCAATAAAGACCAGTTTTCTGCTCAAGGTTTGCTGCTCTTGCTTTTGTTTTTCATCTCATAGTCATCAATATGCCATCAAATTAGTCATAATTGAGATATAGCTACAGTTGCCAGTTTTTGAAATACAGTATGCTGGCAGCAGAATTTTCTTTCTTTCAGCCAGTTCACTGTGCCTTGTTCTGGATTCCAGGACTGGTACTCAAAAATGTTCCAGAGCTGTTGTGTGGATTAATCATTAGTTAGGTTTCTGGGTGGTTTAAACTGGATTATAAGTACAGAGCACTCAACAATCTCTCCCTGACCTGGCTGGGGCTATTGGAGTGAGCAATACTTGTAGCAGGGGTAAGCTGCTGGGGGTTTGCAGGGGTTCAGGAGAACTTCTAGCTGAGATTCTGTGCAGTTCGGAGAACCCCCAAATCCCACTCCTGGCTGGCCCTGCCCCCCCCCTGCCCCTCCCCTCCCAGGAGTCCCCACGCTGCCTGTTTTGGATGCAGGTAAGTGCAGGGCACACACAGAAGCTCGGTGGGGCAAAGAACGGGCCTACCAGAAGTTTGGGAACTCCAGAGGGCCTCCCGACCCTGGGGAGGCCATTTTCGCTCTCCCGGAGGCTCGAACAAAGCCTTCAGAGTCCAGTGAGAGCAAAAATGCCCCCCACCCCACCGTAGTGCAGGAGGCCAACTAGGCCACGCCTACCATGGCCACGCCTACCCAGAAACCAGGCAGAGAACCCCTTGCAAAAAAATTTGAAGCCCACCCCTGCTTGTAGGGCTTCAAATCCTTTACCTTTGCCCAATTCAAAGTATGTACAATCTCACTCCAACTAAAGTTGGAACAGTAGTTTTCCCCTGCTCTGTATATTTTTCTATATGATGTAAACTTCCAGATATTAAAACATATCACTCACCACAACAGAGGGGAAAAAGCAAAAAAAAGATATTAAGATAAACACTGAAATACACAATGAAATGTGTGCTTACAAATCTGGAGTAAGAGAAGCATAGAAGTTCCTTGAATCAATTTCCCAAGCAAATTGAGATCCGGTCCTCTGTAATGCTTAAGTTGCTGGTCTATGAAGCAGGATGCTGTGAGTTCGAGTCCCATTTTAGGCATGGAGGCTGGCTGGATGAATTTGGCCCGGTCACTCTCTTCTCAGCCCAAATAATTATAACAATAGATTATAAATAATGATATAACTCAATTGCCAGAATGATTCAATGGTACATATGTAAAAATTATAATGTGCCAGTAATGAAAAAGTGGTGGGAACATATAGTTGGAAATGAGCAGGTTAAATATTGTGGGATTTTGGAACACAAGCAAAATCTTGGTTCAAACTATATCAGATTTAAATATGGCTGAAAATAAGAAAGTATGGATAACTGATCTGGCAATACCAGGGGTGGTAATCTAGAACAAGGGTCACCAACCTTTCGGACCTCAGGGACCACTAAATTCATAATTTTAAATCCCGCGGACCACTAATATGATTTTTTAAAAAAGATAAATAGTATTTAGTGCAATATAAAAAATGTAAATAATTTTTCTGCGGACCACTAACATTTTGTCACAGACCATCAGTGCTCCGCGGACCACTGGCTGGTGACCACTGGTCTAGAAGACAGATTGGAGAAGATCACACAGTATCAAGATCTGAAAATCAAAATTGAAAGATTACGGCATAAACTGGCCATGGTGGTTCCAGTGGTCACTGGTACACTGGGCACCATATCAAAAAATGTTGGACGCCACTTTAAAAAATCTGCATATTGAAAAAATTTCCCTTCTGTCAATTGCAAAAGGTCACATTGCAATTGTATATCTCCACATATACTACTACATTGATACATTACAACATCCTAGGTTCCTAGGAGGAATGTGATATGTGTGAAGGCCAACACCAGCGAAGAACTGGCAGCCGTGAGTTCACATCTCATGTGTATAATAATGTAGATTCTTCATCTCTAAATCCAGAGAGCACACCATTCAAAAGTAAGTGTCTCTGTCAGATACTTTTTAATGGGCTTTGATCTACAAGTACCTGGAAGGAATCCCTTGCCCTGCACTTCCATGGGGTCAGACTGTGTGGATATTGAACTTGATTCATGGCTTGTTTACTCTGGAATAGCTTCAGAAGACAAAGAAAGCACTCGGGAGGGAGGCTTGAAATAAATGGGCAGGTATGTGCCAAAACGAAGCTACAGGGGCTGTCGCCATAGCTTTGTCATCTATTTTAGCAATATTACATCTTCCTGACCAAAATTGTATGTCTTAGGCATCCAACTGACAGTCGGAAATCTATTAGCTGCAGTTTTCCACTTAACATCAAAGAGTAGGGAAGTGGAGATCACATCATCATTAAAATCAAGGAACCCAGCTAGGAAAATAAATATAGGGGACCTTAGCTGTGCCCCCAACCTTCAATTAAAATGACTCTTCGTTGCAGCAGGATTAAGAACTCTGCTTCAAACAGAACCCCGAGGCTTTGACAAATGAAGCTTTAGCATCCGGCAATGAAATTTAAAAACTTAGCCAAACTAAGGAGAAGACAAGACATATCCAGAAGTTAATGTCCTTCCGTCTCCTTTATCCACAAATACGCAGAGAGATAGCGAGTCCCATCCTCCCATCCTTCTTGTCAGTCTGGGGCAATTGTATAATATTGATTCTAAGATGTGTCAAGCCTAACAAAGATGATAAGATGCAGCACGAAAAGACAGGACAAGACAAAAGGCTCCCATCTTTAACTAACAAGCTTCCTCTATTCTTATGAAGAGAATCACATTCTATATTTTGGAAGAAACTGTTAAAAGTGTCCTCAGCTACAACAGGTTAAGAGCCAATCAGTTATGGTTTATAGGGGAGTCAATAATGAATTTTGAAAGCAAATCCATTCGTTAATGGACAGACGTGGGAGAGAGAAAAATGCCTTCGTAGATTTATGGAAGGAAACCAAAACCAGGATCAAGAGAAGATGCTTTTCATTTGCAGAAAGCATCATTTAATATAAAACAGGGAGGCTCCAACAGAAAGGGATAGGCTTACAATAACAGAAGAGTGAGGTGCTGAGGAAGGCTTGTTATTTTACAAGACACCGGGTGAAGGAATTCTTTGCACCAGACCATTAAAATCAGGTTGGGTAAATATTAGTTCAAAGATCAATTAGGAATAATTACAGAGCTAACCCAAAACATACTTCTGCATTTGGTTTTGTTATGTATTGTAATTCTTCTATGCAGGAGGGGTTCTGGACTTTCCTGAATTATGGAGTGCCAAGACAGGAAGAGTAGTGATGCTTTTGAGTGAATACTCCTATGGATTCTGTGAGTAGCCAAGAAAACAAAACAGTAAATCATTGAACAAATCAATCCTGAGTTTCTCACTTGAAGCACAAATGACTAGGCTCAAATTATCCTTCTTGGGACACATGATGTAAAGACCCAGCTCCCTATAGAAGGCTCGAATTGGAAAAGGTGGAAGCAAAGAGAGGAAGATGACCATCAGCAAAGTGAATGGACTCAGTTACAGTGGTGATGAGTGCACCATTGGAAGGGCTGGAAAAACTGGTTAGGGACAGATTCTCATGGAGAAAATCTATTTGGAGCCATGGTGGCACAGTGGTTAGAATGCAGTATTGCAGTCTAATTCTGCCAACTGCCAGCAATTTGATTCTGACTGGCTCAAGGTTGACTCAGCCTTCCATCCTTCGGATGTCGGTAAAATGAGGACCCAGATGGTTGGGGGCAATAGGCTGACTCTGTAAAACCACTTAGAAGCAGTATACAAGTCTAAGTGCTATCGCTATTGATGTGGTTGCTAAGTCAAAACGATGCACATAATCAAAGGCATGTATCAGATTGTCTTCAGCTGTCTACAGCCTTCCTGGTTTCCAATGAGGTTCATAAAAGAAAGTATCATACTAGAATTCAGCTCTCACAGCTTCCTTTGATCAACTGCATAGTCATGAACAAATATGTGACAGAGGGGGGGGGAAATAACACCACAACAGCACTTTTAGTACATTGCAACAATAAGGAAGGAAAACTCCAAAACTCACAGAATGAGCAGGAAAAGAGAGCTCCCTTTTACAGAGAAAGGAACATTTTTTTCTGTCAGAGAGATGTTGGCACTGTACTAATAGCTAATCTGGATTAATAGTTGTAGCCATTAATAAGGGAAAGGCCCCAGGACATTTATGACTTTTTATCTCATGATTTCCCAATGAGTCCAGGATAGTTGTAAACCTTGGAATAATCTTGGACAACCCTACTAAGTAGTGGAAAGAAATATGATTTAGACGACTTTTTTTCTTCTTCCTAGCATTCTCCTGCAAGAGCAGGGTCTTTTTTGTTTTGTTTTGTTAATCAATCAAGTGTTGATTCATTGGTTGTGACAGAAATTGTCCAATTGCTTTGTTAATAGCAAGTACATCTAAGAAATGGTAAAAACATCTTAGATCTGTGAACCAAGAATGCAAGGCAAAGAATATGAGAATTAGCAAAGAGAAAACAAAAGTAATGAAAGTCCAGAGGTATTTCACGAGAAGAGTCCTCCACTCCTCTGCTCACAACAGAATCCCTTATGCCACCACACTTGAAATTTTGGCCTTGTACAACCTTGATCTACGCCACCTACGGTCTGACCTAAGCATAGTACACAAAATTGTCCTACCTGTCAATGACCGCTTCAGCCTCAACTGCAATAATACATGAGCAAACAATAGATACAAACTCAAGACAAACCGCTCCAACTTGATTGTAGAAAATACGACTTCAGCAATAGCGTGGTCAATGCCTGGAATGCTCTTCCTGACTCCTCAAACCCCCATAACTTTAACCTTAAACTGTCTACCATGGACCTCACCCCTTCCTAAGAGGTTTGTAAGGGGGCGTGCATAAGTGCACC